>NW_026562377.1:3065000-3782500 GCF_027474105.1 Poeciliopsis prolifica
AAGCTCATCCTCTGTCTCGCTGAGAAGTTACTCATGGTTTTGTCTTATTTTATGTGTGGTAAGATATTGACGCTAGGAACCAAAAATACTTGGTGAAATAACTCATAGTAAAATTTTATCACGATATCAGAGCCTGTTTTATGTCAACATTTCATTAAAAGTGATGAAAACATACAAGTTTCACTGCCAGATTATTTATGTTCCATTTATGGAAAAAATATCTTCTTCCAGTGGAACTTGTATCTTTAAATCCAAAATAAGGGATCGTTGAATTAAAATAAGCTCCTATATCTTGTTGAAAAGTTACTGGTAAGTTAGTTTGTGCTAGAAATGTCTAGTTTATGTACTTTGGATCAACATTATCAACTTTTTCTTCTTTGCTCTTTCCTTTGGTTTGTTTTTTTAAAATGTGCTATTTAAATAAAATTACCTTTACCTTTAAAACCTAGACCACAAAAAAAAAAAAAAACTGGTAAGATTTTATTTTTTCAGTACATCCATATATCACTGCAGTAACTTTACATGCAACCATTTTCATTTCGTGTTTTTCAGTAATTTCATTTATCATTTTTAGAGATTAAATCAAAACTTTACAGATGAGGTAATGAGAGAATCGTTTGTTTTTTTTTATTTATATGTTTGCATGTAATTGTTTGGGACAGGAAAAGTTCCCCACATTGGCAGGATGTGGCAGCAAGCGTCGATTCTCTGTATCTGCAGCACGGCTGAACAGCTGTCTCTGAACAAGCCCTCAACTCCAGAAGGCTCGTGTTACTCACCCTTGCTTTGGCTTCGGACTAACGCCACAGCACGGCAGCAAACACAACACACAGACCCCCCCAACCAATCATCAGCCAGCATTACAACACAGCAATAAACAAGATTAACGACCCACCTACTGACCCTCATAAGCTACTGAGAGTCGGCTGAAGGAGGTTTGAAAGTAAAGCAAAGAATACCACTAAGATGCTCATAATCCGTAAACCTTTGCACGTTTTGTCACATCACAAACACAAGTTAAACTTTTTTTAGTGGGATTTGTGCTTATGGTGGCGTATTTAGCCTCTTTTACTTTGAGGCCATGAAATAAAATTTCTCTCAAATAGAACAGCTTCATCTTTCACATCCAACCTTTAAACGTTTGAGCCATTTTGCCACAAAAAAAGAAAACCTGATTTCCTATGTATGAAGTTGGTTCAGAGGCATCAAAAAGGACTAGTAGTTTAATAATCCTGAAGGATTAAGTCTGCACAAAGTGAATAAAGCACAAAAATATTCATTTAAAGTGTTTTTATTGCAACAGAAATATCTTAAAATCTAAACAATATGGGTTTTTTTACATTTAATTAAAAATTGAAGGTAAACAACAATCAAAGAAAAATCTATTTTTGTATGTTTTCAATTATATTTCAATAATCCATATTTAATACAAAACATGTTAGAAGACTGCTTTGCCATAACCCTAATGTTCGTCAGTTGGAGATGAAACTTTAGCTGGGCTATTTCAAAATGTTAGCTTAACTTCAAATTAGAATATTCATGTGGCTCAAATTAGTCGCTCATCATCAGAATAATTTTGGTTTTTACAGGATACAAATGTGTGCCACTTTGTGTCCTTCCATTATTTAACATATCACTAAAAACTTTGACGTTTGTGATGGTAAAATGTGAAAACGTTGAGTGGAGTATGAATGCTGCTGCCAGCTAATGTGACTTCAGCTGAAGAGTCAGATTTGTTTTGGTTTCTTACCTCCCAATGGTGTGAGGCAGTGAGGTCAGCTGGTTGTCATCTACCTTTAGAGTGGTCAGCTTCTTTAGCATTCCTGCAACACATGCAGAAACATCAGTGCAAATTTACACATATGCAGCTAAAAACTTTCATTCCTTTGGCTTTAAAGAGGCAGAATTGTGTGTTTTCCAGGCACGCTGTGTCATTTCACAGCACAATCAAGTAACTATTTTAACTTCAGTTGTTAAAAAATGCTACATAGATCAAATACAATTTAAAATTGCACCTGTCTCTTTAAAAACTCCGCCTTCAGAACGTGATCACAACATGGCTCCTCTATTAACCCTTTAACTACAGTTGTACCAACGTTTCACTGAGAAGTGGCTCCTGTCATGAGATCAGCAGAGTTTCAGTTCCACCAGGTGTTTGCTAATTGCTGCTGGCTAGTCTGAAGGAGCTGAATGGGGGAGGAGCTGCATCCTGAAGGCGGAGCTAAGTCCACCCAGGCGTTCTGGTTGCCATGGAGAGTAAAGGATTTCTCAAACATGCATGAAAGAATCAAACCCTCCAGGTATGTTCTGATGAGCTAACCGTGTTATAACATGATGTACAGATAAAAGATGTACTGCCCCTTTAACATAATTATTTACATAAATTACCACTTAATTTGTTTTAGATAATTATATGCAGATTTGTAGCAGCCTGGCAGAAAATGATACAAGAAGACCAACAGCACTTTTCAGGAACTAGTGTGAATAATAAACAGGTTGATTTTCGTACCTATGGAGTCCGGCAGCTGCTGCAGCATGTTGGAGGACAGCAGCAGATCTTCTAAGGCCTCACAGCCTGAGACGTCACCATCCAACGTCTCAATGCGATTCTTGGCCAAATCCAAGTACCGCAAATGGCGAAGCTTCCCTATAGACTGCAGGAGAGCAGACGTTAGAAGTTAAGGTCTGCTGCAATGTGTCATTTCTACTCCCATGCTCCGACTTTGCTGCAAAACATGAAGGTTGTCTCACCCCAGGTATAGACTGTAGAGAGTTGTTATCCAGCCACAGCTCCTTAAGGCTGTGCATCTGTTCCAACACCTCTGGCTAACAAGATAAAACATGATTTCACATGGTCAAATGCAAATAATGGGAAAAAAACAATAAGCAAATGCATGAAAACGCTGATAATCAAAGAACGCAGCCTGTAAGTCTTTAAAAATACGACAAACATAAAAAAAATACTGGCTTCGCAAAAGTTTGTGATTTTAAAACGGCAAATTAAGTTTTGTGAATTATTCTGCTACCTTCTGGAATAAAATGAGCAAATATCTTTTTACAAATGCAAGAAAACCTTTGAAGAGTTTGTGTCGTTTGGCTCAGAGTAAAGATGGACAGACGCTTTCATAAAACCTTTGTGATGGTTTCTCGGTACAAGTTATTGTGAACCAAATGGTTACATTTATGAAAAAAGAAAAAAAAAGTGCTAGAAATACAAATACAAAAGAGAAGTAAGGATTTCAGTTTAAACTTTTTCAACCTTCTTCACTAAGTACATTAAACAGATAGTTTTAACCTGTCACAATGATGAATACACTCCTTTATTTCTGCATTTAAATTACTGCCCAGCAAGATAAATATTGGGTAATAACTGTCATTTGATGGTATTTCCTAAAACGAGAGAGAAACTCCAGATTTTGTGGAACGATTCTTTTTCTCCTTCAGCATTTCAGGTGAAAAATTGAAGCCAAAAAAAAAAAAAAAGCAACGCACACTGCAATATAATAGTTTCATTTGTTGATTTATTGTCACTTCCAAACGGATTTGTACCTAAAATCTCAGAGCCAAACTTTGGCAGAACTCCCAGCAGTTTTCTTCTTTGTATCTAAACAGATGGTAACTACAGGTTTCCTTTAATCTCAGTGGTTCTCTGTCGTTTCTCCTTTCACTTTTATTTTGTGATGTGTAATTTAATCTGCATTACAACATGAGTGATAATTTAATCTGCATTACAACATGAGTGATAATTTAATCTGCATTACAACATGAGTGATAATTTAATCTGCATTACAACATGAGTGAAGCAGATCTCACCATTTCGGAGAACTCGTTGCTCCCCAGATCCAGCCTCTCCAGCTGTGTCAGTCTGTGGATGGACCTCACCAGAGGGAAAATGGAAACAGTTTTGTGACTTCAGTTTTATTTACACATGAACAAATATTCATGTTCTCACAGTACGATTCCTTATTTTTTAACAATCTGAAATTTGGGGTGCATTCTCAGAAGCAAAACAGTTGAGACGGTTGTATTTCTATATGTGATAGTGATAGAAACATACTAGCACAAGGGTGTCCAAAGTGTGGTCGGAGGGCCATTTGTGGCCCTTGGAGTGATTTTGTGTGGCCGATATAATACAAATTTGGCCTTTCTGTCACAACTTTTTATCTTAAATACAGTAAAAGTTTTACTAACAGAATTTATTTTACGACAAAAATGTTAAGTATTTGTTTCTTCACAACCAAAAGTCTATGTAGAGCCTTTTACTAAGAAAATCAGTTTTCTTAGTCTAAGAAAACTGATTTTTCTTAGACTAAGTCAAGTTTTATTTAATTTATTTAACTGGACTGGCTTACTATAGCAAGAGTTATGAAATGCTAACTTAAATCTTTTTCTTACAACGGAATAAATTTGCTTGATCAAACCCAAATGAAATTTCTTCTGATACAGAAAATGTCCCAAAATAATTTTAAAGTTTTGGATATACAATAAATAATATCCTTTTTTTTTTTTTTTTTTTTTTTTTTTTTTTTTTTTTTTTACAAAAAAACAACAAGAAAGTCAGGCAATTTGCTTCAATGTATTTTAATGTTTCTATTATTAATTTAAGTTCGGACATCCCAATAGTATTAGATAGTAATATTTATTTAAGTTTCTTTCTGTTTGAGAGCTGCAGAACTATTGCTATTTTAAATCTGTCTGTCTATTTCTCTTAAACACACATATTAAGGTATATATATATATGTTATCCCGTCTTACTTTGGCATGGTTTTCAGGTGGTTCTCTCTCAGCTCCAGAATCCGTAATTTGGAGAGCCTGAATAACAAAAGCCGAAACTTAATTCCTTTCATTTGCATTCAGATGCAACAGTAGGAAATACAAAAAAGGACTAAAATAAAAATAAGATCAAGTTTTGAGTAGGAAATACAAAATACAAAAACATACCTAGCAAAAAAAAAAGTGTTTGATTTTTTGTTTTCAACAAATATCGTCACCAATGGAGTTAAAAAAAAGAGTTAATTTGTTACATGTAATCAAAATAAGTTTATCAAATGTAATTTATTTATGTTTGTGTAACATCACAACTTAATGATCTTGGATAAATATCATTTGAATGAGATCAACTGTTTTTTCTGTTTTCTCAAAAAAATAAAAGCAAACCAAGAAAAAGAAAGAGTGCAGTAATAACACAAGTATATAGAGAAAAACAAATTTTCACTGAAAAAAGAAGCTGTATAAATTATAAATCAGAAGCAAAATCCCACAACATTTCCACCGTCATATTTAATAATGCTTCCTAAAATATAAGCTTTAAAATTATCCTTAAGGGCATAAATCTCATGCATATCCTCCACATCTTCAGAAAGATGCAAAACACAAAATTAAAAGCTCTATGAAACTGTCTTTGATTGTAAATAAATGTTTAATCCCCACCAAAACCCTCCACAAAAAAACACATTTACACCTAAAACCTCAAAATCTTAAATATTTTCAGACTAGTTTCCACTGCAAATGTCTTATTACACTGAAAATAAGACAAAACTAAATTACAAGTGACTTTTCAGGAAGATATAGGAGTTTGTTTTAAGTCAATAATTCCTTGATATTGATTAAAAATTATTATTTAATTATAACATGTTTCCATGTTAAATCTGCCAGTGGAAATGGAACTGGGTTGCTAGGTAACGGGTTGGGATGCGGTTGCTAGGTGACGGGTTGGGATGCGGTTGCTAGGTGACGGGTTGGGATGGGGTTGCTAGGTGACGTATCGGCCATTGATTGTGGAATAAACGGCCAATGGAACGTTTTAATCAATATTAAGGAATTATTGATGAAATAAATAAAACAAGCTCGTGCTTCTTGATGAAGTTACTTAACGCATTTCTAATGCACTGAGGCGTTTGCACTAAAAGCTGGACATAATTTCTTTATTTCGTGTTTGTGCAGCGCATCAATTCACCTGCCAAAGTTAGAGGGCAGATACTCCAGGAAGGCATCATTCAAGAAGAGCTGGGTCAGATTCAGGAGCTGCGTGAAACCATCTGGGAGTCTTAAAAGAGAGAAATTCAATGAAAAACAACAGAAGAGGAAACTAAAGACAGCAACCTGGACAATGTGCTCGACTGGAGCCTTTCACACATGCTAGCAGGAGCAGCTAACCACTGCTGGCCTGCAGATGACTCATCTGCTGCACAAGTGCAGCACAGAGACACACAAGACGCATTTTCCTCTGCAGCATTCTTCACTCCAACATCACAGAACAGCAGTAATTACAGCACACACCTGAGACTCCAGCGATAACCGTGTTTACCTCCTGTAAATATGTAGCTCTGATGAGTGGACATAACATGATGCACAGCGTCTGGATATATTTATTAAGTATTATGATGCGTCTCGCTTGGGCAGTAAAAGTGGAGAAAAAGCCTATGTTTTAGAATCTATTGGATTTTTTGATTAATTTGGGTTCAGACAAAAGCGCTGCCATTAAATCAAATTTTTCACATGAAAAATAAAATACTCCAGTAATTTTTACAATTAAACCATCACCTTAAGCAGGAGTAAGTTAAACATCTTCTTTTTACAGCAATCAAAAGTTTTTACTAAAATTTTGAGAATTTGTTTTTGATTATGATTCTGAACTTTGACTAGGCCACCTCCAAATATTTAGTTCCTGATACAAAATGCATGTTGGTAAAATAAAAGATCACTTGAGACCTAAATCAGTCAAAGATAGGTACATAAATAAATGTTGAAATTAAATCAAAAAAGGTTTCAATCTAATTTTATTTAAAAAAATAACCAACAATCGGGTTATTTAAATTTAATTAAAGGGATTTTAAAAACCTACAGTTTAGATCAGGCAAGAACAAAGTTAGTTTATTTGTAATTTTCTCAGGTTTTATTAAAAGTTCAAGATAATGTATGGATAATTAAATGCATGAAGTTTAATTGTAATTTAGTAACTTCCCCATGAAAAAATTTTTTTTTATATAAACTCTGTAGTTTATTCCTTAAAGAAACAATTTAGATTGTAAACTAAAGTTGGCCAACTCAACTCATTATCCTAGCAGAAAGGAACAAGTTGTTCAGTTAAATGTTTTTATTAATTTATTATTATTTAAATTAATATAGATTTTAAAAAGTGCTAGTTCCATGTAACAAGACATTTTCCATGTTGGAAGTTAAATAATTTGCACTTTTTCATCAATATTGAGGAATTATTTAAGCTCCTTTAAAAGTTATTTAAAATTTAATTTTGTCTTATTTCAGGTGCACTAATAAATTTACACTAGAAACTGGACCAGATATAGTATTTGTGTTTTAGGAAACTGGAATTAAATTTTTTTAAATTCATTTTTTATCTGAACTGAAAACCTTGAGAATTAAATCAACTAACTACAAAGAATCCAAGTCAAAAGCTGCTTCACTTTTTTCTCGTAATTGTCAATCCTTGCTCTCATTTGTGATTTTACTGTACACAATGCGGACATTGTAGTTTTTTAGGGCGCTTTTAAAAACTTTGTAAACCCTGCGGCGGATCCATACTTCAGTATCAAGGTTATAAGTGTACAGATTTTACGTCTACAAGCTTCAAAGAAACATATTTTCCTTCAGGAAGTTAAAGAAACTTATTGTAAGGAGACTTCTGAGTTAGTTAGCAAGACTTTCCCCAAGCTGCTCAGTAGAAGCATCACAGTAAGTTGCAGTATTTTCAGTCAAACCAGGATAAAGAGAAAGATTCAGGTTTGTAAAGACAGAAATTATTTGGATCTTACTTGGTAATGGGGTTGACGCTGGCTTCTACCACAGACAGGCCTTTACAGCATTTTATGTTATCTGGAAACTCCTGGATTCCTGTTGGTGTGAATAATAATATTAAGTTCCAATCAATTCAAGATCCCGCCCCAATCTTCCAAAAAGCTGCTGGCTAATGATAATTAGCATTGATTTCAAGTTATCAATATAACGCTCTGAAGCGTAAAAGTATGCCTGTTATATAAAATTAAAAGGGACGCAGTGCTTTGCAACAGTACAACAACTAGATAACAAGGTCAGAAAGAAAACCACGAGAGCAAAGACAGTAGGCTACTTATGCTAGCATGACTGAGAACCTTGACATGTGGAGGTGCCAAAGTATTCTGTGTGTTTTGGTTCAGTTACAAAAATAAAAGAGGAAACATAAACACAAACTCTGACAAATCTTCAGTAGAGCAGGTGTTTTAATCAGCGCATTAACCACCGCTCTGTTAGCTTAGCTATTAGCAGCTAATCTACCACACACGCATTGCTTATCAATAGTCACAAAACAAACATCAAACCCAAAAACATAAAGCTGTGAGGTACTGAATGCAGTAAATTAGTCGTACCAACATCTCCGGTTTTCAATTAGTTAACGGAGTCGTTCTATTACCAGTAAAAGTCTCGTCTCTTTGTCCTCCAAATTTCTGTGCATGCACAAAATTTACGGATGTAAACAATAACATGCAAGGGGTCAATATCACATTTCAGCAATAAGGCAATTCAAAGTGCTTTAAATGAAAAAAGAAGTGAACAACATCCTAGAGCCACCAATTGTGAAACTAGTAGCAAACGTTACATTTTGTTGAGCGCCATCATCAAAAACATCGTTACACTTCAAAATGTGGTCGTTGTTTCATTTATTATGATTCTAAAGAAACTCTAAAAAGGTGGGTTTTCAGGTATAGATTTAAAGGAGCTCAGTGTTTCAGCAGTTTTTAGGTTTTCTGGAAGTTTGTTCCAGATTTGTGGTTCATAGAAGACGAATGTCAATGATGTTTGGTTCCAGAACCAGAAGACCAGAAAGCTTTGGAAGGTTAATATAACAACAGCAGTAAATTTAGCCGACTTATTTGTTTTTGCACCTTACCGTTTTTACTAATGTCCAACTCTTTGAGGTTAACCAAACTGGCGATGGTGGTGGGAAGATTGGAAAGGTCGTTATCGGGCAAACTTAGCTTCTTCAGAGCCTGGCACTGGAAGAGTTGCTGTGAGAGAAAACAATGGAGAACAAAAGAATATTTTAATTGCATGAAAAAGTCAAACAGACATCAAACAGAACGCCACATAACCAGACAGAGTACTGAAAGTTTGCTGCAGGCTTGGATAAGCTGGTCTGTTTAACTGCTTCTTCCCATAAATAATGCAGATTTAATTTTCCCCATACAGTTGCCCTGGAGGACGAAAGAGTAATAAAAAGAAGCAGCATTCAGTATCATGTATGAGGAAATGCAGCAAACATAATGGTAAAAAGAGCATTGATGAAAATTTTAAAGGGTTTAAATTTTCTAAATACTATGAAAAGATTGTTTAAGAAACCAAATATGTTGTATCACTGAAAATTAATTCATAAAAACTCAGTTTTGCCTCAGTGGAGTTAAAACATATTTTAGTAATCATATTAAAATGTTGAGTATTACAGAATACAAACAGATTCCCTAAAAACAAGTGAAAAAATGTCTCACTAAAAGGCACAAACCAAAATTTCAACTGGGATCTTCAAACCACCAACAGATTTTGATCATTTTAACATTTGGTTGGTTTTTCTTCCACAGCAATTCATAATTCTCTGAATTTGTTTCTCCCAGCAGGGAGAATATAATCCATTTCGGCACATAAAATAAATTTTCCAGAGATGAGAAACCAATATGCACATCGACACATATGCAAAAATGCCCAAATCACTCAAATCACTGTGGAAGAAAGCAGAACTGAAATTTAGAGGAAATAAAGAGTTATTTAACAAGCGACCGGACTGACAAAATGTTCTGATACATAAACAACTTTTTTACAATCTTGAGTTGTTTATAAAAATGCTACATAAACCAAATCTGACTTTGTAATTTAAAGCCTTAAATTTGGGCTCTGTCTCTTTAAGAAGCTTCTGTTCTTTCTGAAACTCCGCCTTCGGGAAGTCATGGCTCCTCTGTTAACCCTCCATCAACATTTTTCCCAGCGTTTCTCTGACAAGTAGCTCGTATAACAATCTCAGCTGATGAATGTTTCCACCAGGTGTTTGCTAATTGCTGCTGGCTAGTCTGAAGGAGTTTGTCTCAGGTGTTTTTGCACAGATTAAAAGCTGCTGCGGTTGTTAAAGGATTTCTCAAATATGCATGTATTTGATGAAGGAATCACGTTATGATGTAGAGCTAAAAAATGTTGATTTTCCATAATACTTTCCCTTTAAATAGAAAACATATTGGTTGATGTCGTGGACAAATCAAACGTCTGTATTAATTTGATTTGTCCAAATCTTAGCAGCATCACCACAGTCACATCTTCAGCAACTGAAATAAGTGAAAATGATGGCTCACACCGGGCCATACTCAAACACATGACAAGGCCTGTCCAACTCACTTATAAAGGCCCATCAATCAGCGGCGAAACACAATCTTGGCACACGTCGTCACGGCCGAGCAGACTCTTTATTTATTCAGTTAAATGCATGTTTGGCCTGCCTCTCACAGAGACCTATTAGTTGGTCTCCATCCAAGTAGGCTAAATTTAGAAATCCAATTCACCATCTTTGTCATTTAAACCAGGACAGAATACCAATACATGTGACAGCCCGTTTATAAACAGCACCTTTAATTCTCCTTGAGATATTAGAAGGCCGTTTAGTCGCTGCTCGACCTGCAGGGCGCCGAGCCTTGTGCCGAGCTAACGGGTCCCACAGTTCATCAAGTCTCAGAACGCGTTTAACTGGGACTTCTTGTGATGAAGCGTTTTTTATTTTTTGTTTTATTTAACCAGGAAAGTGCCGTCCTAATTAAAAACCTCTTTCTCAAAAGACTCCTGGATAATAAACAGCAAATGTTACTCAATTAATTTCTCTTTTTAAAAAAAAAAAAAAAAAAAAAAGCATTCCCTCCTCACCAACCCCCAATTCTGTGTGTGAAAATGGGACACTACTGCAAAAACCACAAAATCCTACTGAGTACTTTTGGTATAAATTCTAGTGCAAATATCTAAGTACACTTAGATATTGGGCTCTGTCTCTTTAAGGAGAAAAAAAAAACAGCTACAGGCTTGTTTTAAGTCAATAATTCCTTAACATTGATCAAAAGATGCTTCGCTCTTTTATAACAAGACATATTTCCATAACTATTCTTTTTCATCAATTTTAAGGAATTACTGACTCAACACAAGCGCCTCTGTCTTGCTGACGTGTCGCCTTATTTCAAGTGTACCAAGATATTTGCACTGAACCAAACACACTTGGAAAGATTTCGACTCTTGACTAACAATCTGAGATTAAAGTGAAGATTCAGTGATAAAAGTCAGAATTCTGAAAAGAAAATTGAGAAAAAAACTCAAAACCCTGAGAAAAAAGTTCCTGAAACTTAAATTCAGTCAGTATAACGTCACTTTACAGCAACCTGAAGGTTGAATAACCGAAATAATTCAGCAGCACAAATGGATTCCAGAATTAAAAATGTAGCTTCAGTTGTTCATATGTGATTTTCAATTACAAAATGATTACCGTATTTTCCGGACTATAGAGGCACATTATTACAATTTAAAAAAAACAAAAGAAACTGGAAACATACATGTATAAGCCGCACCTGGCTATTAGCCGCATAGTTCAAAGGGAAAGTAGTAGCGGCTTATAGTCCAAAAAATACAGTAAATGCAATAAATCAAAGACATTAATTGAAATATTGCCACAAATCAAGATAAAAGTAAGATACTTGTAAGATGACTTTATACAAAATGTTTTTAGATCGAGAAGCAGAAACCGGAGCAAAACCAGGTGAACAGGTGCTCACCTTGGGTAGTTCTTCGATCTGGTTGGCGTCCAGGTAGAGTTCCTCCAAGGTTCTCTCGAAGCTGAATATTTCCTTTGGGACCTGCTGAAGGCTGCAGTGAGAGTAGTCCAGCACTGAGATCACTTCCTCTTCACCACGGAAACAGCGGCACGGCACCAGCCGGCCAATCAGCTTCCGTTTGGTGGTCATCTCCAGACACTGCACTGTAAAAACCAAGAGATGGGAGGTGTTTAATTTTATACATTTATGTCAAAATATAATCATAAAAAAGGTTGAGATGGTGTTAAAAACCATAAGTTATATTTGAGTTAAAAAAAATAAAAAAATAAACAAAAAAAGGAACACTTTGACTCTAAAATAAAAAATGAATCTTTACTCTTTCATTCAGTGCAAATTCTCACATTAAAATTATTATTATTAAAATACAACAATCACATTGGGATTCTTTCTTGGTGATAATAATCTGGGATTAGCTCTTAGTAACAGTACACTGCAAAAACACATAATCTTACCAAGTCATTTGGGTTTAGTTTGCAGAGCAAACATCTTAGTACACTTTAAAAAATAACTAAATTACAACTAATTTTCCAGCATAATTTAAGAGATTGTTTTAAATAAATAATTCCTTTATGTTGATGAAGAAGTTTCAATTACACTGGCAGATTATTTCATTTATAATGTGGAAACAATATTTTGTTACAAGTGAAATAATTTGCCAGTGGAATAAGTACTTTAAAAAAAATTTAACTGGTTATTAACCAACTCTGGTTTTAACAGGATAAAACTTTTAATGAAGTTTTTAGTGTAAAAACCCCCAAATACTTCTCTTTTTTTTAAAAGTTTGAGCCAGTGTTTGAGGATTTGAGTGACACAGAACAAAAATTTGGTCGTATAATTTATGACTTTTTCTCTAAAGCCGCAGTGTATAACTTTCATAAAAACATATTTGTTACCTATTGAAACTGTCACTTTGTCATAATAACAACATGAGACGGAAAACCTGTGGAAAACATCAATCTCTAGGTAGCGTTCTCCCAATGCTAACTGGAAATAACCAATCGGAGACAGGAGGCGGATCTTAGCGCTGTCAATCACTCTCACGCTCGCCCCCTCACTTATTCTTTGCTAAGCTGCAGCTCACAACATAACCTGCTATGAGTGCTTACGCTAGATAGCATTGCCACTGATGATGTAAGTTGTTCCTCCACCATTAAAACACTGAGCAGCGCATACACAAGCATGACTGATAGTGTTGAGACCCTTTTCACAGATTACCTTTCTCACAACCTGGTGACAGTTTTAATAAATACGAGCTCACTGCAGCTTTAACAGAGGAAACAAAGTGAACTCAACCTTCAGGGCTTCAAAGTGAAATCAAAATGTATTTGAGAGCCTGAAATGAGGCGTAAAACTGGGAAACAGATGCATGACGGAGAAAACCGCCGCAAACCAGCAGTTACCCGGCTCAAAGCAGGCTGAGGCTCGACTCCTCGACAGACAATCGCTCCTTTCATGCAACAAGCCGTATAATTAGACCAGAGATATAATTAAAATAGATCTTTTGTGATTCTGTGACAACATCACTCTGTTCCACAACTGTGTTTGAAAAGCTGCTGGCTGAATGGCAGAAGTAGGCTAAGCATGCATATTAACAACCTCCAGCGGGGATTCATCACCAAGAGTTATCGCTTCACGCCCAGAACGCTCACAAAACCCAAACGGCTTTAATCTTTTGAACAGAACAACGGTCGAATCATGTCCAAGTTTGGATTTTGATCATCAGATGTGAAGAAGAAGGAATCATGGGGGCAAAAGACGAAGACGCAGCTCGACTTCTTCCTTAACTGCAAGCAGCGTCAGTGTCGGCGTCGAACCCGGAGATTTACTGCTTGGATAAACGTGGAAACTGTTGACTTGCTGGACCATCTGAAAAAAAGATTTTTCTCTAGTTTTCAGTACAAGTAACCTAGTTAAATTGACATAAGACAAAATTAACTTACAGGAGACTTTCAGGAAGAAATATGAGCTTGTTTTCATTCAAGTTTTAGTTTAATTAGTCAATAATAACTTTGATGATTTAGTGATCCGCCTGTCTCCAGTTTGTTCACTTATATCCTATCAAGCATTTGCTAAATCCATCTACACTGAAAAAACATTAAACCTTATAAAAAATGTCTAGTTTTTAGTGCAAATATCTCAGTACACTTGAAATAAGACAAAACCAATTGTTTTGTCTTATTTCAAGACAAATTATTTCAAGACTAATTAATTTTGCTAATTAGACAAAACTAATTAACATGCAATTTTTCAACAAGATGTAGGGGCTTATCAGAGGCAGGAATTCCTTAAAATTGTAGAAAAAGTTATAATTCCACTGGCAGATCAATTCAGTTACAATGAAATATTTTTCACATGTTGTAAGTGAATTTATCTGACAATGGAGCGAATACTTTTTCATCAAATTAAGGAAGCGACAGAATCTTCACAAAGATGCAATTCATAATCAAGTTGCCACTGGCGCAAACCATGAAGAAGACAACGACAGGAAGAAGCAGAAGGATCATAAATTGAGTTACTTATTTTATGTAAACACCACAATTACAGATTATGGTTTTTTTTCAACATTAGGGAAATATTTACAAAGTATTAATGGAAACACAGATAGAGTCTGAATGTAGCTAAACATTAATACAAGGCTTTTTTGCCTTATACCTCATGCACTGCAAATAAATGGCAACTTATTAACTTATTACATTATTAACCATTTACTGCTTAATAATGTTTCTGATGCAACAAAAAGAGGGACTTTTTAAGAAAATACAGGGCAACAAAGACAGAAAACAGGCAAGTAGGGCATTCATCAGAGAGGACAGAGAGAGCGAAAGTAAAACTGAAGGAGCAGCAATGCAGCATCACAGCAACTGGAGCATTCGCCCTCCGGAATATTTCACAGAGAACAAAGCAGATCCTGACAGAAAAGCAGCAGCTGCTGCGAGAAGAACTGAAACAACAGAACAGCTCAACAAGATGTCAAAACTCTGCAACAGAGAAGAACCTCCTGAGTGAACCGAAGCTTTTATTGGAGAAACAAAGAACCAAAAACCTCAAGTAAAAGTAGAACTGCTTCAACATATTTTTACTCAAGAAATCACTCAAGTAAGAGTAAAAAAGTATTTGATAAAACATCGACACAAGTACTGAGTAGCTGATCAAATGATCAACCATTTGATCATCAGACGGAACAAAGTGGAAATTTCGGTGATTTAAGGACCAAAATTACAATCATTCAAATAAGTAGCAAAAAAATAACAAAATAAGGCAAAATGTTCCAGTTGAGTTTCTTTCAATAAAAAACTTGTGAGAAACTGCAGGTGTTTGTGTCTGGTGAATATTTGGTTAACTCGTTTGTTTTTCACTCAGTGGGTAGAAAATCCAGACATTTCACTCAACCAAGAGTAGAGATACTTCATAATAAAATCACTCAAGTAAAAGGAAAAAAAAAACTCTAATATTTGTGTGATTCTGTAAATATAGGTCAGATCACAAATAAACTGCAACTGATGTAGAAAACTGAACTAATTTGAAGTCCCGATTTTGAGCTCAAACGGAAAATTTTGAGGAAAAAAGCTCAACGAAAGCGTGTTAGCAGTTAGCATTTCCACATCTTTGTACTTCCTGTTTGTCCCCTCCGGTGATCTTTCACCCTTATCTTTGCTTTTCAAAGCAAATGCTCCTTCCTGTGTGTGTCCTGCCCTGCAGCAGCCTGACGGGGTGAACTCCCCTGGGCGCCACGGCAGCCGCCGCTTCACGTGCGGCCCTGTTGTTGCCACAGTAACTGCTGCCATGGAGACCGTCTCCCAGGAGCCGGGTGTATTTTTATTCACTCCCTCTGTCATAAAACAGGAGCGCTCACTCAGTGGGCGACCGCTCCACATTCGGTGGCGCTTAAAGTAGAGCCGGCCACACCAGACGCTTTTATAGCACCTGAATCATCAGAGCTGAGCCGGGCTCCTGCAATCACTCACAATTAAACCATCACACACGCACGCACGCACGCACGCACGCACGCACGCACGCACGCACGCACGCACACACACACACACACACACACACACACACACACACACACACACACACACACACACAAGACTCTGAGAGAACCACAGGCATCCAGCTCACTTACTTTATGATTTCTTGTGATAGTGACAGCGAGGATAAAAATGAAACTCCAATGAGAAACGGATGAATCGGTGAGGCATGCGGTTTGTTTGGCATGCGGTTTGTTTGTTCTGTCTGGTTGCATCGAGTGGACAAACCAGGTGACAAATAGACAAGGGCCGAGACCGAACGGAGAGAGAGCTGCTCCGGAATGCAGAGGTGTGATGATTTTTATTAGTTTAGAAATCGCTGCAAGCCAGTCGTTGCTCACCCACTCCTGCCCTTATCTCCTGTCAGATCTCAAACTACTAATTTTAACACCGCTGAGTCAAAGTGACTCCACTGAGGTTTATTTCATGTAGCACAAGTTAGGAAATTACATTTGTGAACTGCTTCAGGACCACGGACAGGTGTGTTAGCATGTTATCATACGACATTAAATTTTATTGCAAAGGTTTCTTCACATCAGATCTGGTTAGTACAGAAGAGGATGAGGGCCTCTGGGGGAAAATATATATATATTTTTCTGAGAATTATGTTTATTTCTGAATTGTGGAAATTTTTCCCAAAATTCTGGCTTTGATCTCAGAATTCTGGCTTTGATCTCAGAATTCTGATTTTGAATTCTGATGTTAATTTCAAATTTTCTCAGAATTCTGCCTTTGATTACAAAATTCTAACTTAAATCTTGGAATTCCTACTTTTTTTCCCCCTCAGAAGTCCAACTTTCCTCTTGTCGGAATTCCGACTTTCTCAGAATTCTGCCTTTGATCTCAAAATTCTGAAATTCTGATTTTGAGTTCAGAATTGTAACTTTTTTTCTAAGAATTCGAATGTTAATTTCAAATATTCTCAAATTTCTGCAAAATTTTTACTTTAATCTCCAAATTTTGACTTTTCTTGCCTCAGAAAAGAAGACATCTGGTTATATCCAGATGCAGTAATAATTTAAATAGGAAATTCAACTTTCCTGTTGTTGGAATTCCAACTTTCTCAGAATCCTCACGATAATTTCAGAATTTGGTCAATTTTTATCAGAATTTTGCCTCAAAATTCGGACTTCAATTCTGAGAAATTGAAGTCAGAATTCTGAGACTAAAGTCAAGATAGCCAGAATGATTATTTTCTTTTTTTCATCCATTGTTTGGGTTTATACGCTGACACAATGTCAGTAAAAGTAGTTTTGGTTGAAGACAAATTCATGGCCCGACCCCTGCAAAAACAAAACAGAAGAAGACACGTCTTTCATGAAAAATGAGCTGGAATGTCTTTCGCTTTTTTAAGAGAAATAATTTTCCTCGTGGAATCAAAACCCAGTCCGAGGGAACCAGGATCAGCTGGTCCGCTCCGGCAGGCAGCGAGGCTCCAGGTGGCACGTCTATAAAAACTCAATGACCCTCAAAGCACCGCGTCTAAAAATAACAACGAGCCGACGCCACAGAAAGCAGAGCAGCTGACAGCTACCTGCCCCTAAAATATGGCAATAAATTATGGTCAAACGCACAAATGAACAAATGCATGAAACATTAAAATTGGTCAAACCGTTTCTCAGACTTCAGGTTGTAAAGTGAGGTAAAAGTTTGGGATGATTCTACTTTGAGTGGCTAGAAGCAATAAATAATTTAGCAACAACTATTATCAAGCTATGCTAACATATTTAGCTATTCTGGTTCAAAAGCTGCCAAAGTTTTCTGTTACTCTGTTTCTGTGGTGATGGGATTTGCTGAAGTTTCTTCTGTTCTACAGGAAAAAATATTACAAGCAAGAGTAACGGTGCATTTTGTGAATGATTATTGTCTTTATTGTGTTATTGCACATGTATGTTTTTAGCATTTTCCAGATAATTATGAGAAAAAACAGATGAAACAATAAAATATTGAAATGCTGGAAAGTTTGTACCAATAAAAACGAAGGCTGGAATTAAAGTGTATGAACGTACATTTTCCAGCAGATTTGTGAGATTTGGACTTTAGATATTATTGTTTGGAAACCATATGCGTCTACATAAAGATACAATCAAAATTTATGAAACCAGAAATCGAAGAAAAAAACAAAACCTGAATTTAAGTCTCATTTTCAGCAGCAATCACAAAACTTACAGCACACAAACCTGCTTTTAATGTTATCTTGACTTGTTTTAACATCAATTTGGCCAAATGAAATTTATTATAATAACCAGATGCAGTAATAACTGAAATATTTATGCTTCCGTGCTTTTGGTAGTTTCACATCTTTTCGTAAAAGTTTTCCAGAATTCAAATAAATGTTTGGCATGTCTCAAACATTTCCAGATCAGGTTTTTCACCCCTCCAACTATTTCTGAACGACAGTGAGAAGTCTTCATCTGTGTGTCTTTCTCCTCCCCGTTTCCAGGCCACTCGTCTTTCTTTCTCGTTCTGTTTATCCTGGGTTGTGCTCAGTGGCCCAGTTCTTTCTGCACATCTCCTCTTCCTCTCTCGTCTATTATCCCTCTCAGGCTCCTCTTGCTCTCGCTGAGCTCCTTCTGCGTCTGTCTGTGTTTAACTTATCATTTCTTTCCTTCATTTTCCATCTTACACTTCTACCATCTTGAATCAGGAAGAGTGCGTTCTTGTTTTGCTGCTGCAAATGTGCTAAAAATAAGATGATATTTTAATTTCCATGAGTCGAGTGTCCCTAAAGACAAACTTGTTTTTTATTTATGGTCAACAGACTGTAGAAAGTTACTTTTTTATTTCAGTAACTGTGACAGAAAGTGAAAACTGATGATTTGAAGATTAATTAACTTAACAGAAATGTTTTTGGACCCAAAACCTTCTTATGCTAACAACTGCGTTACCATACATTCCTGAGTTACATTATCTGCAGTTTCCATGTTCTTGTTTTACTCTATTCATCGCAAACGTTGGCTGGATGCAAAGTTTCTAAATAAGCTTTTTAAACAGTAGTAAACTCTTAGATCTGGAACTGATTTGATCAAAAATCTATTTTGGATTCAACATTGACATGAGTCTTGGACCTATGGAAGAACATTAGAACCAAATGAAAAAATTTAAAGAATTCTTGACTTTTTTTCTCAGAATATCGACTTTAATTTTAGTTTAATGTAAGAATTCAGATTTTTCCTCACAATTGTGATGCTGACCTAAAAATTATACATTTTTCTCTTTGAATCTTGACTTCAATCTCGAAATCCTGAGTTTTGATGTCAGAAGATTAAGTCATAGTTTTGTGATTTTTTTCAAATGTCCCTAATTGTCTTCCGTATTGGCATTTTGAATGTAGCTGTACGCCATACGCTTGCTGTTTTTACTTATTTGTGTAAACAATTCATATTTTCAGGAATTTTAAAATGTTACGTTTTATTGTTATTGAGAAGATATTCTGTTTTTTCACAGATTATGCTTCGCTCTTCATCTCCTTCAGCAACATCCTGTCACTTCTGCGTCTTCTGTTATGACACAACCTGTCATGTTTTCTGCTTTTCACCGTAAATGAAATAAAACGGATTATTTTTCTTACATTAATGACACCATAATATCACAACTGGAACATAAATTAAACAAAATCAAATGAAGCACTGTTTCAGTTTCGCTTTATTTACACAGTTTTTTGTTAGGGGCAGGTTTTTCCACAAAATATATAAAAGTTCAAATTACAGCTATAAATGTGGAAATCAGGCCTATTGTTCGCTACGTTCATGATAATTTAGACAATATGCTGTGCTAATCAGTTATTGATGTTGATAATCTTTTTTTAAAAAAAGTATGTTTTTGACTTTAGCTATTAAAAAAATATTTAAATCCTACTTTGTTTGGTGCAACAATGGTGTAAATTCACTCTCTTCATAAATTGATAAATGCTAACCATGCAGTTTTTATAAACAATAAATATAAACTGATACATCATGACTAAATACCAGGAAATGAGGATCCAATCATTTCACAGAAAACCGATTAATATTTTGACGACAGTCCAGCGGTTTAAATGAAGTCAGAGGAAGAACGGACACATTTGTAAGAAAACTGAGTCTTCTTTAAAACAATGAAGGTTAAAAGTCAAAGCAACTCAAAAACATCAACCAGTTGGATCATAACTAAGCTACATCTTTGCACGTATTCATGTTTTCCAGGAGATATGCATCATAATTCGGCCCCAGAAGAAGCCAGACAAGGGAAATCCGGATGTAAACAATGATTGAAAATTATAATTGAGAGAGAAGTCTGTGTCAGTGGAACGACTCTTGGCTCCAAACAGACTTCTGCCGTCAACGCGACTCAGAAAAGCCGCTGCTATTTGTATTGATTTCCTTTTATTGTCATGTGATCTCGTCACAATTTCATCAGCACTGGATAGCTTCAAAATAAATCCATAAATGGTGGCAAACGTTGTCATTTCTGTACACAGAAACACGTTCTTCCTCTGCACATGCAGATCAGGTCTGATTGCATCATTATTCAATCAAAACTGGAATTTAAAGCTTTTTATGTTCTTGTACAATCATCATTTTCTCCTACACATCAGCTTAACGGTCTCCAGATGTTTACCATATGAAATCAAAACATCTTGTCGTCTATCTGCTCCTTATCAAGCTGATAATGCATGTCAATAATCTGTGTTTAAATGTAATCTTTACTTTTTGTCTGTTCGAAATTAATAAATAAAAACAATAGCAGGAAAGCTGATCACTGCAAACAATAATCCACATTACAACTTATTTCTAAACGCATTGTTTCCTCTGTCAAGTCCAAATTTGGTGATGAGGTGACCTCATATCCTGCTGATCAAAGCCTCCTTCCTCTGTGTGTTTGTGTGTGTTTGTGGTTGAAGCTGAGCTGCAATTCTTGAACCATCTCTCTTCCAAAGATCTTCTCTTATTTGAAAAATAGCATCAAGACTTGCCAAATATTAAAAAAGGACTTGAAAATTGACACTTCAGGATTTAGCAATTGCTTTTGTGATTTTTTGCAATAAAAATCAAAGTGTTTGAGGTACTAATTTAGAAATATTTGTGCTTTTTATGACTCGCCAGATCATTATGGATTATATCTTGACATCAAGTGAGGCTGAAGCCGCTGTTTATTAGAAGAAATAAATACTGTAAACAATCACTTAGACCCAAAAATATGCAATAAACTCACAATTATGTGTGAAAACGTGCAGCGATTTGTTGATTTTGTGTGAATTTCCATGATGTAATTTGGTAGTAAATACATAAAACTTGCATTGATTAGACTAATAAAATAATATTTAAGCATGCTGAATTTTGACGGTTCTATTTATGTCACTTCAGAGTCCAGAGGGCCACATAAAGAAACATGGCGGTTCGGATTTGGCCCCCGCGCCTTCAGTTTGACACACACGCTGT
The DNA here is from genome assembly GCF_027474105.1 of Poeciliopsis prolifica. Taxonomy (NCBI): domain Eukaryota; kingdom Metazoa; phylum Chordata; class Actinopteri; order Cyprinodontiformes; family Poeciliidae; genus Poeciliopsis; species Poeciliopsis prolifica. The sequence goes on from NW_026562377.1 coordinate 3,086,289, forward strand.
AAAGGAACAGCAGCACTATGTAGAGTCAGATGCATCACATGGCAAGCAAATGTTCAGCTTGATTTCCTAAAAATGTCAAACTAAACAGCAAAAACTTGCAAATTGACTGCAGTTATCATTCAATAACAACTAATTATTGGTATTTCAGCATATTAGAGGTCACAAATATCGATCAGTTTTCTTCCAAAGGATGATAAAGGATCCAACTTATTTGTCCAAACTTAACAAACATTCATCTTAAAAGCAAAATGGTCCTTTAATAGATTTATTTTTAGATTTGGCAAAATGTAACGTTTCCATTGTTGACAATTTTGTGTTTTTATGATGTCAAAGCACTTTGCACTGCCTTGTTGCTGAAATGGGCAATACAACAAAACTCGATTGATCGATTGATTGATTCTGAATTCAACACAAAACGAACAAATGTCTCTGATGTCCGTCTGCTTTAGCGTAATCAAAGCAAAGTGAGAAATACAACATATCGTTTGGTGATTTTTCACACTGACATATTGATAAGTTTCAGTTTGATGCATCGACGTAAACATTGCTAATATTGATATTGCTAATTTGAATATTTCAAATTCACCAAATTTCAACCTGGAAAAAAGAAGAAGTGTAAAAACACTTGTTTGGAAAAGACATTAATTTGTAGCAGCTGCCAACTTTAAGCCCATGTAATGGACAGAGACGTTTTTATTAGATTATGTTCACACACTGCTGCCCAAACAACTGATTTAAAAACTGAGCCAAAATTCAGAGTCTGAAGGATGAAATCTAAAGAGAAACCGAACACACTGATGTCTGGAACCACAGCATCAGGTCTTCCAGATGTTTACCTGAAAGCACAGTGAACATCAGACCAACGACTGGCCACTGAAATGGTATTAAAGCTAAATAAAGGAGAGAAAACCACTGAATCTGAACAATCACCAACAGCGGCGTTTATCCAGACAATAATCTGAATCAAATCACTTCAGAGTGACTTATTATGATTCCTGTAAAAAAAACATGTTCATCACATTTTTGCTTAAAATCATTCTAAAAAACAGACTTCTGCCAATTTTGAACTCCTTTTCAGATTGAGTTGTTTTATGACCTCTGTCACTTTAAATCCAAATAACCTGCTGTTGGCCACGCCCCCCAACTCAACGTTTACGTTCATATGTGACAATGGCTGCAAACAGATAAGCAATTACACAACCGCACATCTTTGAAAAGCAGAAGAGGAGCCTCCTGCACAACCGACAGGAATGCAGTAAGTGCTTTCTGGATGGTAAAGCAACAGCAAAACTCTTGTGTTTTCCAGCAGCCATTGTACAGCAGTAAAACGTGCTGACCAAGCATGCTGGAAATCTGCTCGGGTTGCTAGGTAAAGGCGCAGCGCACGCTGAACATGACTTAACAATTTGGAGGCGTTTGAATTTAACTTATTGCCTAAAAAAACTGCTGGTTGTTTTTAGAAATAGTAGAAACAAAAACGGAAGTTAAAAAATGATGTGAAGTGATTCCGTTTAATCACTTTGTATAAATGTGAGCATTTAAAAGACAGTGACAGAGACAGCTGGTAATAGTGCTAAAAGTTTAGTGAAATTTTATTTTTAAATTAGTCCAAACCTTTTGTTACATCGGCCAAAATTGTAGATTCAAAATGCAAAAAATCCCAAACTGAAATCAATCAAACAAAGCAGTCTGATTTTTATTACAGATTCAATATTTTAAAAGCATTTTTCTATCTTTGTAGATAGAAAAAGGAACAAATTTCCACCAACATGTGAAAACCTTTGTGATTAATCTCAGAAATCTTCTAGACCTTGAACATTTACTGGAAAATATTTCAAAAGAAAAAAAATTGACATTTGAAATTCAGACATTTCCTAGATTTTTCTAGAACATTTCTGATATTTCTGAGTTTCTTGGCAGATATTTATGACTTTTTTTTGCTGTAGCAGATTTTGCATGTTTTCTGTATTAACATTGTTTTCTGTTTCTTTTGGTGTTTGATTGATTAAATGACTTTTTCAGTAATAAGAACAAGATTTGGGTCACTTTCTCCCAAAACGTTTCCAACATTTAGCCACGTTTAAGAGGGAATAAACGTTGACTTGGTTGCAGCGTTTCAGTAAAAGTCTCTTAGTTTTACCTTTTATTAAAACTTGGCTGTAAAAACTACAAATACTTTGTGTTGTACTTCACATTTTCTTCAGTAAGAAAATAAAGTTGGTAACGTTGTTTACCCTGATTCAAAATGAAGTCTCCATCTGTATCTACAAATTTGATGCAGTTGGAGGTCACACAAAGTCAGTCCGAGTGCCACAAGCGGCCCCCGGGCCGCACTTTGGACACCCCTGCTTTAAATGATGCTGCCAAACCTTTAGGTTGGTGAAACCAAGATTCAGGTTCACCTTCACCTGAAACTCTCTCTCAGAGCAAACTGTGAGACCTGCTGCTATCTGGAACAACCTCTCCATCTTTCTGTCATCCCTCTGCTTTCCTCTTTCTCTCTCTTTCTCTTTTTGGCCAGGAGTTAATCCCTCTTTCCTCCTGCCAGCTGATAGCCGTGCATGACTGTCTGCATCTCTATTCATGCGTTCACTCCATCTATCACCTGCTGCTGCCTCTGTCACTCCACTATCCTCCTGTTTTGCCCCTTCTCTCTCTCTCTCTCTCTCTCTCTCTCTTTCTCTCTTTCTCTCTCTCTCTCTCTCTCTTTCAATAAAAACAGATAAAATCTTGCAGAGATGTATTTTTTTATGAAGGTCATCTTAACACACGTGTATCAAACTCATTTTCATTTCAAATCAAGATCATAAAGTTCGGTTGTGCAAGAATGTATTGATGAAACAAACTGTTTACATATAAATACATCTTTAAAGTTGAATTATATTCAGGATTTTTGTTTTTGTGGATTTTTTTGCAATAAAAATTGAAGTTTTTATAAATATTTGCACTTTTTATGATTATCATTATTTTTATCATTATGGATTATAAATAAATAATCCAGCTGCTTTAGTGAATCTGAAGCAGCTGTGTCGTAGAAGTAAGAAATACTGCCACCTGCAGGTGGGAGTGAACAATCACTGAGATCCAAAAATCTGCAATAAACTCACAATTATGTAAATTTCTTCATGGAAATTTGGTAGTAAGCAGATAAGAACTGCTTTGATTTGATTAATAAAATAATATTTAAGCACGTTGTTATTTTCACGGATCTATTTATGTGTCACTTTAGAATCTAGAGTGCCACATAAAGATCTGTGACGGGCTACATTTGGCCCCCGGACCTCGAGTTTGGCACAAATAGAGCCGTCAAGATGCTTCAATATTATTTTATTAATCAGATCAAAGCAATTTTTAGCTGTTTACTGCCAAATTGCATCAACCAGTCCCTCCAAAAATCAACAAATCCACACACTTTTATGCGCTACAAATTAGGAGTTTAATAATATTGGACCATTTCCTCCCACCTGCAGGGGGCAGTGTTTCTTACTTCTCCTAATAGTTACTTCTGCCTCACTTGATGTCAAATTATACTCCATAATAATACGGTGGATCGTAAAAAGCGCACATTTTTCTAAATTAATACCACAAACATTTTGATATTTATTGCAAAAAATCACCAAAAGAATCACGAAATCCTGGAGGGACTGAACATTACTTAATTTTAAGAACTGATTTATATTTTAACAGTTTTGCTAGCGGGTTGTATCGATACCTTCTGGTGCAGCCGGCCCTTTAAGAATATTCTTTCTCAACATTGGACCATATTTGAAAGTTTTTTTCCCCCCTCACCCTGACTCAGCTTTCATTTGCATAATCAGCCGTTAGTATGTTTAATCCCGAAAGCTTTCTTTAACAGGCCACGAAATTTGCACGTGGAACAGTTGCCACAGTAACCAGAGACTCAATTGCCCCCAAATTACCATAAAACCCTAATTAAGGAGAACAGGAAGCAAACCGTAATGTCTAATGTTTTGAAAAGCTGTGTGTTTTATGGAGATGCAGAGTAACTGGAAGCAGGTGTGAAACGTGTGAGGAGGAGGGAGTCAGGTGTTGATACCTAATGAGTTTGCACAACAGATCCTGCACAACGGAGCAAACAACTCCGCCAACGAGTGAATAATTTGGTTCTTTTGCTCTTACAACACTGGTTCTAAAAAAATAAAAATAAGTAAAAATGGCAGCTTTGCTTTACCTGCAAGCAGCTTATGAATGTAATTCATTTGACATGAAAACTAGCTAAATCAGGAGTGTTGCAGATGAAGACTTTTAATTTGTAATCAGGGTAAAAGTACAACACAAAGTATTTGGTTTTTATAACCAAACTTTGACGAAAGGTAAAAACAGGAGATTTTTACTGAAAACTTTTATTCTGTCTTAAACGTGGCTAAAAACAAACAAGAATTTGAAAGAAAGTGACTCAAATCACGTTTTATTATTAAAATTAATCAATCAAACCCAAAATCTGCTCCGACATATTAGGACCATTGTAGGGGAAAAAACTAGTAAAGAGCCACCAAAAAACTCAGAAATATTGAGAATAATCTCAGAAATCTTCTACAAAAACAACAAAAAAAGAAAACAACATCTTTAGATATTTAAAAAACTTGGAAATTAAATGTCAAAACTTTCTTTTGAAAGCTTTTCCAGAAAATGTTCGAGCGACTTTGGAGGAAATTTACTCCACATTTTCAGACTTTGCTTTATTTTATTTTAGTCTGGGGTTTTTGTTTTTTTTGGCCCCGTGACAAAATGAGCAAAACGCTGTGAAGGTGTGAAAAATAGTTTAAATGGTTGCAGAATATAAATCAGAGACATGCAGAATGTGGAACAGGTACAGAAAAACATCTGTTAAAATATGTTGGTCTAATATTAATGTGCTGAAGTCTCTCCACAGACAATATCAACATATCATCCACCATATTGCTTTTTAAAGAGCACAAAAACCCTTCAAAAGATATTCTCACTTCAGTTTTTTTCTTCCCTGATTGTTAAAATTTTAACAGCAAAAACATTTTACCAAGCATCTTTGGTCTATTTTCTAGTGGAAATATTGTTGCAACTTTTCACGTTATTGCACTTGTAACAAAACGTTTTTCTCATTTCCCACTTTTTCATTAATATTAAGCAATTATTGACTTTAAAAAGGCTCTTAAATCATGCTTAAACATTACGCGTAAACGTCAAGCATACTAAGGTATTTGCACAAGAAACTGGACTGAATTTGCTTGGTAAGACTTTGTGGTTTTGCAGTGAAGCAGGTGGCTTTAGCGACGTGTTTGGAACGACACGGAGCAGACGAACCTCTTTGCAGATCAGAGTAAAGCCGAGCAGCTTCCCTGTCTGGACAGAGACAGGAGGGGTGTGTGATCTGTGAGGATCCGCCCGTGGGAAACCAACGAGTCACGACACGGGGCGGCTGCGGAAAATGTTTTAAAGTCGTGCCGAAGTCACTCAGATGTTGCTTTAACGAGGCAAAGTCAGGCTAGATGGCCAGGAGGAGTGAGAGTCTTCACTCCCACATACCTGCACTCCTTAGAACTGCTGAATCACGATTCAGCTGCTTTCACTTACTACTTTATTGTGCTATAACAGCAAAACATATTTCATACTTCAATAACAGATGAAGATAAATGAAGCAAAATGTGATTTTCTGGCTATTTTTACTCTTAAATGTGATTTAAAACTGTGCAAAGTTTCTATACTTTTACATTTCCATACCATTTCTGCAATCTTTTTAACTGCTATGAAATTAAAATTGCTGCATATTACGTCTTATTGCATTATGTTATTATTTTCCACCCACTCAGAAAGTCTGAGAATGCGAAGTACTGTGTTTTTGTTGCCTCATACTGTATTTATTTATCAATACATTATTTGTATAATACTTATTCTAGATTTCTTGTACTTGCACAAGTGACACTTTTATGTGTATAAATGCATAAATGTGTATATATTTATAGTTTTTCAGTATATTTCTGTGGCTAAGAAATATTTTGTTGCCAAATTCACTGTCGCGTATTTGTGCAACAACAATAAACGAATATTAACTTAAATTATCTGATCTATTTTGTGTCTATGAGAATTTTTCATCACAATTTCACATTTTACTTTTAGAGTTTGATGATGAAATCAACTCAAAATATTTCAGAAATCGCCATCCGACGTTTGCTTTCTGGGTTTGAGGAGCCGATTTGTTTCGGTTGGATTCTCATCTTTTAAACTCAAACTCCGTCTCTGAGTAACGGAAACTGAGAAATTAACATAATTGATTCGAAATCTTCAAATATCCAAGTCAAAAAGCATCTGTGAATCAGGATTCACTGATTTAGGAAATAATTTATTATCATATCGTTTATTATTTATCGTGATTAATTTATTATTGTGATCAGATTGTGATTTATCAATTAATCAAGACCAATTAATGATGCTTAGAACCCTCTAAAACTGTCCCTTTTAACATTTTTCTCAACTTTTTGCTCAATGAAATAAATAAAAATCAATACAGTTGAAAATGTGATTAAATGTAGCTTTTGGCTGCAGCTTAGTGATATAAATGTGTGACTAGTGTCCAGAAAACACATCATTAATGGGAAAGTGTGTATTTGTGTGGACGTAATAATAATAGTAAATAGTCCTTATTGTCACTTTTAAGTGATAAAACTTTAAGTCCATATTGTCCATTAGTACCATGAACGCCACATAATCCAATAATAAAACAATGTTTTAGTCTGAGCAGTGACTGCTGTTTTTAAATTATGTTCAATAATCTCTGCCTTTCGTGCCGTTTTAAAATTGCTGTATGGGGACAAATAAAGTGAACTGAGTTGAACCGACGTCTGCACAATGTCGCAGTTATGAGGGGCTTTTCTGCATGGCGTAGGCATGTTCTTTCTCTGCATGCTAGGATCTCTCAGGAGTAATCTGGCCTCCTCCGCAAAACATGTAAGTTTGGTTAATTAGTCTCTCTAATTGCCCTTGGGATTGAGTGTTGTGGGTTTCTCAAAGGCCTTGTACACACATAGCCAGAGTTTTGTAAACCCAGAGTCGGGTAAAAAAAAATAACATGAACCCACAAAAATACGCCCCTGAGTGTTGTTTTAAACATGCCAAGCCCATAGGGGGCAGTGTAGCGTAAAGCTAAAACCTGTCAGCCAATCAGATTGCTTTCAAACAACCAAGACTTCCTGTTAGGAACTAAATGAGTCACCAAGAGGTTCTTTTGTGTGCATATATTTATAAACTGATCATGTCAACGCAAGTATTGGGTACATTAGTGCATTATTTGTTTTAATAAATAATATTTTTTGTGATATTAAACTGAATCTTTACATAAATCAAACCAGGGATTTCAAAGCTGAAAAGCCAGCTTTGCTGCACCCAAATCAGCTTTTATTCTTTCCTAAACCTGGCGACAAACAGCAAGCGTTTTGAAACAAAGTGACCCAAATTATTGAAAAAATCATTTTATCAATTAAAAGCAAAAGAAACTGAAATTGAGATGTTTTTCTTTTAATACAGCAATCATACAAAATGTGCATGATTGAGGTCATTGTAGGGGGAAAAAAGAAAAAAGTATTCAACATTAAAAAGAGTAATTTTCTACAAAAAGCAAAGAATTTTTCTTTTAAAATATTTTCCAGAAAACATTCATGATGTCTAGAAGTCTTCAGAGATTAATCACAAAATGTAAGAGATTTTGGCAGCAATTTAGTTCTTTATTTCTAACTTCACAGGTCCAAACAAACCGTCAAAAAATCCCTGTCAAGTTTTGCATCTACAATAAAAATCAGACAGTTTTATTTGCTTGATTTTACGTTGTTTTATTTTTGTTTTTTGGCCCGAATCTTCATTTTGAATTTGAATTTTACGTTCCTGGTGTAAACACAGCAAAACTTTTACATCCATTACATTTCATTGTACTTTATAAACTGACCTGCTTTTCTGTATTTTACTTATGTTGACCAGTTTAAAAAGATTATTATTTCTATAAAACAAAACAGAAAAACTTTAAAAAACCATCCGTCATTTTCCTTCCACATTTATGTGCTGCTTTGTGTTGGTTACCACACAATATAACCCAAATGAAATGCAATGAAGTTAGTGCAGATATTGCACTTTAAAGTCTGAAAGAACACGCCTCTTAAATTGCATAAACGTTTCTGAATTTCCTAATCAGGCAAAAATTCCTCTAAATTAGAGGAGCGCGCTTCTCTTTGTATCTTTCTTCAAATTTTCCTCAAAGTACGCAGCTTGTCCAAATTAAATTAAGGACGCACTGAACCCCTAACTGATTACCTTCTCTGTCACAGCTCCAACAATATCGACTGCTGAAGCCGCTTCAGTGTCATCAAGATAATTAACTTGTGTGGGAATAAAGTTTGGGTCGTTGTCCTTTGTTCAATCGGTTATTTGACGGTCATAATGTATGTAATGTATAAAGCATATGCAAATCACTCGGCTCTGCATCATATTAGGTATTAATGCTTCTATAAATAAAAAAAAAAGTGCATCAAGTTTGTAATTTGCTGCATACTAAATGATGAGAAATAGCAGACAAGAAGAAAAAGGGGACAAAAATTAGAAACACTTCACAGAATCCCAGAAAATAATCAGCGGCCATATTGCTTCACTGACTTGAAGCGCAAAATAATTTGTTGTGATTTTTAAAATCTGCTCTGCAATAAATTAAACAATAAAGAAGAAAAGTGGCAATGTCCTTGTCTTAATTAAAGGTGGACAGTTTCCTAAGTTAAGACATTTATTTTCTTATAGGGTCCCAAAACTTGACAGGGATTTATTTTCTTATAGAAATGGAATTAAATAGTACTCTATTTTAAATGGCAGCTGAACTGCCTTACTTTTTAACAATAATACTCATCTATTAACTAATGTAAATATTTGTTTCTAGTAAAAATGTCTTTAGCCCTATTTACTATGAATTTAAAATTAAAATAAGTCAGAATTATATAAAAGAACTTTGTGCCTAACACTGACTGAAGCCTAAAAAGGAGCTGATTGGCTCATCGATTGGCAGCTCCATCAATCCCGGACGAGCCCCCATTTTGTTTATTTTAGCTCAGCCAGGAGGAAGGAGAACTAGAATTAAAAACCCACATTTTAAAGGTTTAACAGTTCAGTGTTTGTTATTTTTTTTCTTAAACAACACAAAGATTAAAAATGAACAATTATCAAAAGTCAGAGTTTTGGATAACATTGTTTCAAGGGCCAGAAAGGGCCCCAAGGTCAAATAGTATGTATTCCTACTATGTTTCTCATAGCAGGAATCCCCAGGGAATATTTTTTTCTTGCCCTTGTCTGTGTCTTGCCCTGCCACTCCCCAGCTGGTCCAGGCAGATGGCCGGCTTCCTAAGTCTGGTTTCACCTCAGGGCCATTCCTGTTAATGGGAGCTAAAGACAAGGCACTCAGTACATTTGATATACCACCATTACAATGTTGTTTTCTACATTAGCTGGATATTAAAGTTTTGTGCATGTTTGCAATGGAAACAGCTACCAACAGCCTACATGAAAACTTAAAATTTGGAATTAAATTGACTTGTAAATTTGCTTGCAATGTTTAAGAATGGAAATATTGAAGACCTTAAATTCTTAAAGTCTGTTAATCCAACAACCTCACATCAGCAGTCATGTCACTGACTAACTTTTTCAGAAACATGCTGTACGTTTTATATTTTTCACACAATTTGAAACAATATTGCCTCACATGGATGAACGGGAATTCAGTTCACAAAGAGAAAATACAGCAGCAACGTTCGTTTGTGTCTCTAATTCATTTAACATCACTTTTTTAGTGCCAAGTCAGACAAACGTTTATGGTTTTCACTGGACCTTTCCTGATTTTCTGCTCTTAATTAAAGCTGAGGAGCAGCGAGTGGTTCCGCCCGTTATCATTAAAATGTCATGTGTCATTATGAATCATTTTTATCTCTTACTGTTCTATAAAAACAGACATTGAAACAGAGCAATACAACCTTCCTGCCAACAATGGTGGCACTGATCCACTGAGGAGCAACTCAGCAATTATGAATTAACACAGTAGTAGTTGGATATAATAAATTCAGTTGAGCTTGAGATCTACATGTAAAACAATATATTTATATTCCAATACATCCAAACTAATTTGAGTTAATTAAACTGAAATTACATAATAAAGTAATTTATTTTGTAGGTCAGGAAGGATCTGTGGATTGTAATTAGTGAAGTTTTAACATTTTAAAGTTGGATTTAAAGATAAACAATCTCCACAAAATAAAGACAAGAAACAGTGTTAGATTCAACTAATAAGCTCAATAGAATAGAAATCATTTAGCTGGTTACTTCATGTTTCTTTGACACTACAACCATCGCAATATACAGTTTAATTTTATAATTGTGCAATTTGACATTTCAAAAATAAATTGGCTTAATGGAAACATACATTTCTAAAAACTAGTTTTTTGATCAAAAGTTTTATGGGGTGTTTTTTTTGGGGGGGCCGTATCAAAGGAGAAGATGGCAGGAAGTAATTGGAGAATCAAAGTTATTTGATTAATGTTGCTTTTTATTTAATGAAAACCCCAAAATTGTGAAATTTTGTTGATGTTAGCAGATTGTAGCACAGGGCATTCTGGGTAAAGACAAAATGCAACGCCGCTCCATTTTTGCTTATATTCAGTGAAGAAGGAAGTTGTGCTCAGTGTCTTCTTCATGTCTTTTCCTTCAGTGGTTCTTGGTGCAGCGCCCCCAGAGACCAGGAGGGGAACTGATGTCTCAATAGGTTTGGGTAGTTTTACACAGTGCAGTGTGAAATCAAACCGCATCAGCTGAAAATGTAACAAATCTTCAAAACTGAAAAACTAACTGTGCATTTGTATTTCTGCAGAAGGATTTCAAAACAAATTCTGGCTAGTAGGAATACAAGTTGTGTTTCCTAAAAAAATCTTAATACGATTTATATTCCAAAAGGTAAGTGGGACATGCAGACAGGCCGCTCACTCTGGTTTTGAGACACAGTTTTAGTATTTTGTGTTTTGCCCCAGCAGTAGATAATAATGCCATAAATCCAGGGTTCTCCTCTGAGCACTAAACATGTAAACACAAACAGGTGCTTGGAGAAAAAGAGCTGTTGCGCAGAAGTGATAAGACAGCAAAGAGCGCGGAAACTGAGACAAAGACAATCTATCTCTCGCACTCTTCCTGTCTGATAGCTGTGACGGCTGAGCGGAGACAGACAGAGAAGGACACCAGGCAGATGCTGTCAGGATTACTCCCACTCACCCGTCCTCCTCTCCGCCTTTTCTCTCCCTGCTCTCCAAAACTTTCTCTGCGCTACGAAATGTGGAACACTTAAGCCAAATGGAAAAAAGAACAACTCAAGCAGTTAATTGCAGCTGTTCCAATTTTTATTACATCTCTTCACTGCCGGTTCATTGTGTGTGTGTGATGTTGAGGTTATTTTTGCTACAGCTGGTCAAATGACTATTATTAAAAGACTCTGTTGCCTCGAATTACCTCCATAAACGCTGTGAGTCTGAAATGGATTCCAGTATTTTAAAGACTTTGGCTTGAGGGTCGCTCTTTGTCTACCGTCTTAATGTGGTGGGAATCCTCAGGCTCCAGCTTTTTTCCCATTACAATGGCACTGACTCACCCACAGGCAACATATGGACCAGTAAACACGAGACGCACAAAGACCCACTTCCTTCCTTCGGCTGCGTTCTGCAAACTGGCACAAAACCGAACAAGCAAACCAGGCTGGAGACAAAACACGTGCAAAAGAGGGAAAGTTGAATGATAGCATTAATTTATTAGCTTGTAAAAACAGAAATATTTTCCAAGATTTGTCACTGCTTGGTTTACACTGAAAGTGATAGAAAATATGAGTGTATTAGTATTCTGACCTTGGAGAAAAACAGAACCTCTTCCTGCAATAACGCATGCCACTGACAATAAAAAGCAATACATTTCTTGTTAATTACCTACAAGTAATTTACATTTTCATAACTGCAAAGCATTACAGGAACCTGTGATAAACATATTTGAGCATTTCTAACTGGATTCCCCCCAGAAATCCAGCCAAGACTTTTTATGACTGCATTTCTTTTACGTATGATGATAACGCTTCAGCTACTAACATCATGAAAAAATTATGGCGGAAAAAAAAACTAAAGTTTCACCTCAAGTAGAAAAGAGCAACGCGTCTCCGATAAACAAACGTGTCTTTCTCATCGTAAATTGTGTTAATCTGAACAGGTTAAGTATCACACACAGCACAACGCTGTCTGCCATTGTTTTCACTGTTGTCTGATAACAATAAATAAATGTTTTTGGGTTTTCTGCTTCTATTTCTCCTGGTTTCCTTCCAGCCCTTCTTATCGTTTGCTATTAGCTTCCTTGACTAGAAGGGCACGGAGTGGCCATATAATAAAAGGCTGCATAAAAACACATTTTATACTGTGCAGTGGGTCAACCATAAAGAAAAATTACATGCCCCACTCCCTTAGAGGACTGTCAGCTATTTCACTTTTGCAACCACCTCCACCTTAAGTGGAAGATTTTGCAAAAGCAGAAAAATGACAGCTAGCCTAAGAAAACATCCTTCTAACCCCAAACCTTAACCATGAAATAAAACCATTATACGCTGTGGGATTTTACAGAAGCCACTTCTTCTTCTCTTTCTGAGGAAAAACAACGCAGCCTAATTTTCCTCGTTGATTCAAAAGTAAATAAACAGACACAGGCTGCATCTAGTTGAGGCTCCAACGACCGGCAGTCCTTTCAGACCCTCCTATTCAGAAGCTCCTGATTAAAATGTGCTGGGCCGGCAGCCACTAATCTGCCCTGTGCTGCCACGCTGTGCAGAAGCCAGCCGGCATGTGTTAATCTACATTAGCGGTGTCCAACGTGCGGCCCAGGGGCCATTCCTGGCCCTTGAAACTATTTTATGTGGTCCTCACCTGCAGTTAAATGAATGGTACCAGTTTGGCCCAATAGTGGGCACTTTTTTACCTTTTAGCATGAAAATGTCCAAGAAAGATTTTATTCTTTTTAATAGTTGTCACTGACTTTTATGATAAGTAGGTTATAAACAACCAGCGACATTTTATTAAAGGAACAAAAATGACTGGAACAAATCAATTTTACATCAAACTTGGTTAATATACATGGGTTGTTTTTTTTTTTAAGTTTAAATTTGCATTTAAATAAAATAATTACATATATTCATCCACGTGAGTTTGAGTTCCTTAGTTAACTTGCGACAAAAACGGTGGCTGCAAATAACGACAGTTGCACGGCTGCACAGAGAAAACCCTGCAGTCGGCAGAAACAATGTGTCACAGTGTGAAACGGACAGACATACCGAGTCGTGTGAAACACCTCGCTCCAATCCTGTTGGCTGGTTTAACAACTGCAGCTTCAGCTAGATTATTGAAATGAGCCAAAGCAAGTTAAACCGCCATGTTTCGTATCTGCTGCTCTACTTTCAATATTCTCAAACAGCTGCTTCAACCAAAGCTCTAAAGTTGGCTGATCGCGGCGACATGAAGCTGCGCTGACCTCCCTGTTGTCACTCACGGGTCAACCTGAGTATTTCTGTCGCTGTCACAACAGATGAACAGAGGCTTTTGTTGCAACCGAAGATTTGCAGGAGCCTCACAATCTTTCCAGTCAGCGTGTTTCCAAAAGAAAAGAGAAAAACAGAAAACCTGCCTGGTGCACCATCGCCACACAAAGCGAAGCCTGAGACCTGGAACGGCCTGATTTGGTAAGTATTTGGCAGTTTAAGGTCATTTTATTTACTTGCACTTTCAGCATCAAGACAGTTCAAAATGCTTTACATGAATTAGAAGGAAATGCAAACAAAACAACAAACCAAAAGAAATGTTCCAGTTGATTTGGGTTGATAAGTAGCTAAATGTTGATTCTGCATGTTTGATTCTTGTTCTATGTAAATATCTAATTTGATCAAATTATTTTTGTCCAAAATACTTGAAAACTGCTTGAAAAGGTTTTGGCATGAAGGAATCATCGACTAAATAAACAATAATCTCAAACATATTCCACAGTTTTCTGTTTGGGAGGTTATTCTGCAGATATTTTACACATGTTTTATCTAATTTAAGACACATATTTAAAAAACAACAACAAAAACACGATGTAAGTGACATAACTAAGGCCACACTGTTACCAAGGCTCAAGAAATGGAATGAAAACATCTCCACTTTCACAAAATAAATCCCATTAAACCAGAAAAATGAAAAAAATGAGTGTGATAAATATATCCTTCGGTTTGGAGCAGCTTCACGCAGCCTGCAGTACAGTACATGCTGGGTCGAAGAGGATAATATTTCTGTCTGTTCCTCCTCCCTCTTCGCTCAGGATTGAACTACTCTTCACTTTGCTTCCTTGAAACCCTACAAATATTTCTTTACACGGTTTTGGTGCTGCAGATCTGAAGCATCTGAGCTCTATGCGAAAATGAAACGACTCCACCAGCCCCAGTCAGATTAATTATCCTAACACTTCACATATGTCTCTGCTTTCTGAATTTCATAGTTCCTATGATGTTCTTGAATATGCATGACTAAAAAAGAAAGTTCACCAAAATCAGTAGATCTTGAATCACAAATAAATGTTTCTTGCAGGTTTATTGAACAACAAACATTTCATTATCTGACTATTGATTGTTTTTGCTCTAAGTCTGTCTTTGTCCTGTTTCTTGCTCTGTTAAAAACACAATAAATTGTGCCAAAAATTACTGCAATGACCAATTATATCACTGTTTTAACACAACCTTCAAATAGTATATTGATTTTGGTACAGTGATGCAAATTTTTCCTCTCAAAGACCAATAATTTTTTATTTTATAAAAAGTGGAAGATATTTAAAATATCCAAAATAAAACAAAACAACCAAAAACAATAAACAAAAGGGAAATAAATAAAAAAACATGCAACCGAAACCATCAATAAAATGTATTGTAAACAAAATTGCCCTTAAAACGTTTCTCCAAGATTAGCAAGAAATATGTTGAGAGCTGAAACATTACAGCCAAACATATCAAATATGCTAATATTAACAAGCTGCTCCTTATTAAAACATTGTTAAAGAAGCAGGAAACCGTTGAAAACATGTAATAAATGCAACCAACAATCAGAACAATGTAATAACTTTCTTAAATTGTTTAACTCCGTGCAGCACAATAATGCTGCTCCAAACAGCAGCATCCTGGACAGACCTGACATGAGCGTTGCCGTATTCCCAGACTATAAGGTGTTACTTTTCCCCCACATTTTGAACCATGCGGCTTGTAGCCCAGTGCGGCTTTTCTGTGGATTTTTCTTCAACCGCCAGGGGGCACTCTTTCGCAAGAAGTGAATCGTTGGAAGTCAAAATTGGAAATCAAAGAAGAAAGTGCTGCTTTTCGTTTACAACAAGCTGGCCATCGGACAACTCAGTGAAAAGTGGAGCCATGTGGGTCCCAGACATGTCCTACAATTTGAGCTTTTTTATTTAATGTCCATTAAAAACCTGGTTAAGACTTAATTAAGACTTACAAGGCCGGAGATTTTTACCAATGTGGGTTATTTGTGTCTGAAACAGACACAAGAAAAACATCCAATCAGAATCCAACAAGTCCTAACAGCTCATAAGATGTTGGAACACATTTTATTACATTTGCAGCTGCTGCTAAGCATTATTTTAGTAATTCTGACAATTAATATCAAAAATTGACAGATTCTTAATCCTTCTTATGCAATATCAGAAATACATTAAAAGATGCAAAGGAATAAATAATTCAATTCTTTTTTAAAAATGAGAAAACAAGCCTTTTGTTGCCGAAAGTGTAGCAAAGCATGCATCTGCCAAAAAATAAAAATAAAAAAATACATTTAACAAAACTTCTGTTACTGATTGACTTAATGTCAATACAGTGTAGGGATGATATATTGATTACTTTTAGGTTTAACTGATTGATAACTGGGTCCCAGAAGGTGATTAAAAGCTTATTTTTGTGAAGATAAAGCTGCAAGAGTTCTGGGTATAAAAATTTACGAACAGCGTTGTTGTAGTTTTTTTTTTATTTTAAATGTAAAATCTATCAATATATTAAATTACTTTGGCTTAATTACTCCTCTAAGTACAGTATTCTTTCACTAATTGTCCTTTTTGCGTTTGTATGCTCCAGTTTATCATTACTCAATTACTAAAATAGTTTATTTAAAAAAACACACAATTAATCATTTCAGCCCTAATTGAATTTAATGGATTTTTATATTCAGACTATGGAGTTTATAAGAAATAAATATTTCACAAACTAAGAGCTCTAAACCCATCAGGTTTACTTTTTTTACACCTGAAGATACTAAACCTGAAAACTAGTCGCCCATAGGTGACGATTTTTTTGAAAATCAATTAATTGGGATTCATCAACTCTAATTAAAAGTAATGTATTATCAGATTAATACGATCAAGTTTATAAAATAAAGAGAAAAATCCACAAACAATAAGGTTTACTTCTTATCCATCCATCCATCCATCCATCCATCCATCCATCCATCCATCCATCCATCCATCCATCCATCCATCCATCCATCCATCCATCCATCCATCCATCCATCCATCCATCCATCCATCCATCCATCCATCCATCCATCCATCCATCCATCCATCCATCCATCCATCCATCAGAAACAGCTTCCTCTGAGGAAAAGTTGCCACATGGAGACTAATTAAACTCGACTTTCCTTGTCCTTCAGCGAGCCACCGGCAAACTGACAACACCGATATGTCACGACTGAGGCGCAATGATTTTCATCGCCATCATCCTCGAATATATATCACAATCCGCCCTCCTCATCCCATCACACACTGCAGATGCACTGGTATCTCTGTCCCCCCTTCCCTCACTGGGTCTCTCTCCGTTGGCCTGTCACCATGACGATAGGAGCCGGTGCCATGGATACAGTCACTAGGCAACGAGCAGCATCAGCAGCAGCAGCGGGAACAGAAGGAGCGGCAGCGCGTCCTGTGAAAGCTTCAGCGGAGCAACACCGGGGAAAAAAAAGAAAAAGCACAACTTTCTTCCCACCTGCATGCAACGGCTTACTTTGAAGACGACTTATTGATACATCAGAAGATTCATTTTATTTCACTCAGCTCTGGAATGCTATATTTAGATCGCACAGCATCCTCGATGAGCCTAAAATGGGTTCAGTGTGCGGCTACGACAGACGAAGCTGCCAGAATTATGTAGACAAGCCAAAGAATGCACAGGAAACGCGATTAGACTGGAGGCACACCGATTATTGTTGGAGTTCAATATAAAAGCAAATATTAAGTTCAATATTTGACAGAACTGCATGTTGCAAGGATAGCCTTAAGCATTCACCGTCACCAGCGACTCAAATGTAAAATGGAGCACACGTGCAAACAATCGTAATCATTATGATCAAATGGAGACCAAACATGGTTGGGTTTTTCTGCCACAGCATATGTTAGTCTTATTATGACATGAAAGGTTCCAAGTAGGAAGTAGTATCATCAGAAAAAGATGCACCCCGTGGAGAAAGAAAGTGGCAATTTAATTTCAGTTTAAAATGTGTTCATTAATTACACTAATTTGGATATAGAGGAAAATCTTTATATTAAAAAAACGTGTTTTTATTTTAAATTGAAAATTAATTTTCAGATTTCCTATTTGCACAGTTATATTGGCAGCAATGAAAATCACAAAGAAGAATGTAACCCGGTGCTTCTTTATTCTTCCTAGGCTGATATGTTTTACGTTAACTTGCAGCTCTTTGGAAATATTTCGACACAAGCTGTAAAAATAAAGTTGGCAAGTTCAACCAGACTGAAAAGCTGTTTTAAATGAAAACTAAAAGATTTTACATAGTTTTTTTTATCTTTGTGTTGATCCTTACTCAAGCCTATCATGCTGTGAAAAGGTCTTTCCTCTCAATAAGGATAAAAGCTACAGTATCAGTCTCTACCAAGGCTAATGTTACACAAGTTTTATATTTCACATAAAATAAATCAGCAATAAAAGCTTGAAATATGTCAAAACAGGCATCAAAAATAAGAATTATTAATAAAAAGGATCATCAAGGAGTTTGTGGTGAGTCATCAGCTAATCGTTGTTTTTGTTAAACATGCGTCATTATAACATGCATTACAAATTTTTGATCAGCAGCGTCAAATCAAAAGTCTGATTGTTCTTAAAGGGCCGGTTGAGACAGAATGTATCAATAAAACCCCACAAAATGTTAAAATATTAATATAAATATTGTGATAGAATTTTCATAATCAAATTATTTAATTTAGAAATGTTTGTAAGGATTTTCTGCACTAATGCATATGATATAAATGTGACTTTATGACTCGTATCAATCATGGCTGAGGCAGCAGTTAGTTAAACCCAATATTTCGGAACAAAAATTTGCAAGAAAATTAGAAAAATTGTGGGGATCTGTTGATTTTGGGTGAATTTTGTAGATGTGTGAAAAACTGGAGGTACTTATGGATGTAATTTGGAGTCTAGAGGGCCACCTAAAGAGCAACGGCGGGCCCCATCTGGCCCCTGAGCCTTAGGTTTGACACGTCACATAGGTCAAAGTGATTGTTTTAGTCTGAATGGCATTAAAACGATAACAAGGCCCAGATGATTAGTTAGCTTGTTGCTAACCGCTATCTCCACTTATTCTGATACAGGAGTAGAAATTGAATCAGTCAAGTAGGGGGTTCTTAAAGAGACAGTGTCCAATTTCAAGATGTCAGGTCTGACTACAACACAAGGTCAAATTAAGGTTAGGTTATTTATATACAACATAACAACTGGAATTGACATACCAGTTGTGTTATAAAATGAGACTATGTGTTTGGAAAATGCATTATATGCCCCCTTACATATTACCCAATAGAAGAGTTGCACTGGTAAATGATACCATTATGACCAGTGACAGGTAAACTGGAGTCACAGGCAGTGTTCACTCTGAAGGGAGATTGTTTTGTTCACCTATACTGGGCCAAAAAATTAGAAAATTAGAAAATTTCTAATTTTCTAATTAGAAAATTTCTGTCTTGTGAATATAAGAAAGCAAACCCTCAAAACAGGGATAATGGCTGATGATTACTAAAACAGTTGTTTATGCTTCAATCAATAAATGCTCCATTTATGTTTCAAAGTGCAATCAAACAAAATTATTATGTACTACCTCGAAGCACGGCTCCCACACTTAAAGAAATTGAAGTGGTGAAGTTGTATATTTGATGAAAGGGGAATTTTATTTGTTTTTGAGGCTCTGAGTCATGGCAGTGATACATTTACAGACCAAAAAGACCGATAGATTTCAAAACAAAATTTTTTATCGTCTTCATAATAAATAAAATCACAAGCCTAGTACTCACTGACAGGACAAAATAGAGAAACCAAGTTGAGCACCCACAGGGAATGACCCAATCTGATAGACATGGAGCTCAGAGACGTGAATGAAACTGATTCAATTTGCAATGAGATGGCACAAAATGGCATTAGAACTGGCATGATGAGATGAGCTGTGTGTTAAAGGATGTTGCAGGAAGATCTGACAGCATGTAGACTCGATACCACCGCTTGACAGGGTTTGATAGGGGTGGAAATTTGGGCATGCATGAGGCTGGGCAGTTCAAATGACCAGCATCGTTTTTACACCACAATCACCAACATACTGACATAAGTTTTCCTCCGTGCTCTCCAAAGGAATCTAGGAATGCTTCAAAGAGCAAAATATTGACTGTTCAGTGTTTACCTTCACTGAAAACATCTAAAGACTTTATAGTAATTGCATAATTTCAGTTCACTTGTTGATATAGTGCCAATTCTCAGCAATTTGTTGAAACAGGGGATGCACCGATCCATTTCCTCCACTTCAGATACTGATACCGACATTTGAGGTTTAGTATCATAAATGCAATAAATTACTCATTTATTTGATAACTCTGCAAAGTTACAGCACTTAAAAACACCAATAGCTTCACAAGCTTGGTCAAACATGAAAAAACAACTTTAATTTGTTCAGTCGGCGCAATTAGAAATAAATAATAAACTGAAACTGACAAAAACAACTGGCTAATTGGTGAAGCATGTAAAAATAAACCACCACAAACCAACTTTCAAATGGTTCAGAAAGAGCAATTAAATATAATGCAAAATAAACCATAAAGATCATGCTCAGAGGACACAAGATCTAAATTATTAAAATCAGATCGGTTCATCTCTAACATGTAGCAAATACGTGTAATTTTGTAATTACTCAATGGACACAAACAGGAAAGCCAAAGCAAACTGGTACTTCATCCTCAATGGTGGTATTTTGTTTTACAACATAAAAATATATATTTCTGAAGACAGGAAATTGAAAAAAAGCCAGAACTTATTCACAAAGATAAAATACGGCTATATGATACCCAACACAAACTAGGAATAACCCAGATTTTCTACCTTTTCTCCACAATATCTCATAGAATACAAGAATTTGGCCAATACTGGAAAACATCCCTATGTCATTGAGACAGACGTATAAAGATGGCAGATATCACAAGAACATAAAAGTCACATTTTCTCAGCAGAACATCATGTACTAAAACCATAAAGCCAAAGAAATAATATACACACAGAAACAGATATTATCCAGATCTGCATGTCTCAATAACTGAAAGTCGGCAGCCGCAGCTGCTCTTAGTTTATATGACCACAAAAGACAAATCTCACATTCAAGTGTTTGCAAATCATACAAACTAAGGCAATTAGTGGCGCTTGCAGAGCCCTGCTGAGAAGGAAACAGATTAAAAGAGTCATATTATGAGCAGCGCTTTGAAAATGTTGCACTGAAGATTAGAATTAAATATTCCCTTTGAGTAAAACCCAGGCTGGTTTAGCATGAAATGTAAGTCAGAGAGGACTGGGCAACAAATTATACCATGCAATGAAACAGAAAGAATTAAGTCCAGAAAATAAAAAAGCTAATAAACCATTCAGCCAGATGGTGAATACAAAAAAAAAAAGCCTGTGCCATTACAAGCTTGTAACAAGTGTGACAGATTGGTATGGCTAAAATGTTTGCTAAATAGGATAATAAGCAGCTCTACCTTAGGGCAGAGGATTTAACAGGTGTGTGTGTGTGTGTGTGTGTGTGTGTGTGTGTGTGTGTGTGTGTGTGTGTGTGTGTGTGTGAGACACAGAGAGAAACAGAGACATAATGTTTGAAACCATGATTCAATGACGGCAGGACAGTTACATGTTAGATAGATAGATAGATAGATAGATAGATAGATAGATAGATAGATAGATAGATAGATAGATAGATAGATAGATAGATAGATAGATAGATAGATAGATAGATAGATAGATAGATAGATAGGCTTTCTAATTTACTAAAAATGCTCATTTATTTCACCAATTTTTCACCTTCTTTACTACATTGTATTTTATGAGCCAAAATTTTTATTCCTCTCTAATGGATCCAAATCCAGAGTTAAACTCGTGGTAGGATTTTTTAAAAAGTGAGACATTGGGAAAATGATCATCTGCTCCAGTAATCAGATGATCCATTCAGGGATCCCAGCCTGAATGAGAAATACTGCAGCAGGTTTGTGTCACGCTGTTGGTGCCTTACGTGGTAACGCGGAGTAGTTATCCATCTGGCAGGATGCTGCTGGTGAATCCGCTTCTGAGGAAAATCTCTTTATTTATTGGTCCCTGTGGATTCTGCAGCATCGAACGGGGATCAGTCGAACCGGTCCGAAACCGGAACAGGGATAGAGAACGGATGAGAGGAGCGCATCTGGTCCCACGCTCATTTTCAGGAAGATTTAAATCCACTTCCACACAAAGACAGCGCGGTGCCTCCAGTTAGTGACCAGATGATCCTCGGTCCAAAAGGGAAGGAGGAAGATGCGGGAACGCCCCGCAGAGAGAGAGATGGATGATCGGACCTGCGACCGACGGAGAGCAGAGGCGTTTTCTCCGCTGCAGGAGTAAAAAAAAAAAACAACCAACACGTTCAGCAGAAGCGTCTCCTCCCATCTGTCCTCCGTGGAGAGAGGAGAGGGAGGAGAGGGAGGAGAGAGCGAGGCATCGCGAAGAGACGCCTGGAGACGGAACCAGGACTCGCGACGAGCGCTTTGCGCTTGCGCACAAGTTTGTGCTCTTTAATTGTCCGCTGGTTTTGACTTTACGCAAAAGAACAAAAAGGGAGGAAATAAGAATTAGGAGTTGAAGTTGAGTCAAAAGGCGGTTGCCATGTTTCTGTTTGAGAAGCTTTTGTATTTATTTGTTTGTTTTGAACTGATTCAAACTGATTCAATCAGGGCAGATTTAGGCCTTCAGGTGAAAACAGAGGAGTTTTGTTGAGTTTTGTTCAGTGGTAATGGTACCTGATGGTACCCGATGGTACCCCGATGGGGAATCAACGAGCTTTTAAGTAGAACTTTTTTTAAACGCATGCGCACTTAGTTCCAAAGACTTTAGCACCAACTAGTGGCTTGGCGTGAGCATTACACCTGTGCTGTTAAAGATTGTAATTAAAATGTCTTCATGTAAATATAATAACAGAAACGGAAAAAACCTCCATTGTCGTGTAAACGGGGCTTTAAACCAAAACACAATGTTTATCCACGGAAGAAGATTAGAGCCTCTGCTATATTTATTTTATTTTTCTTTTGCTGTATTAGACCATTTATTATATTATTTAAATGTCTTTTTGTTAAGAAAATAGTAAAGGTGAAAATGTACACATTGTTTAATTTTACCAAATTATGTGTATATTTATTCAACTTTTGTCTTTTTTTGTTCTATTTATTCCACTTTGAAGATTGTAAGACATCAACATTGTCAATGTCTGCGGTTGTTCTTTATTTTTATTATAATATACTGATATTTGTCATTGAAGATCCACTATGTATGTTAATCCTATTTGTTTGAAATAAAGTTAAAAAGGATTAGAGACTCTTTTTTCTTTTCAACTTTTTTCTCAGAAGAAAAGTCAAAATTAATTTTTTTTTCTTAATTAAATGCAAATTACTCCCCTGAATATATTGTTTTCTGTTCAGTGAATCATCCTTTTGAGTGTGTATACTTAATTTAATTGAAAACTAAATTAGTTGACGGTTGTTAATCGATTCATCACAGATTCATTCATTTAATCATTTCAGCTCTATTTCATTTAAAAGGGGTTGAATGTGTAGAAACTTTGTTTTTGGTTTCTTGTACCAGATAGTGCAAATTTCCCCTCTGCAACAGCAGCCTCAAAAGAAAATTTTAAAACCCTTAGAAGAATTGTTTTAATCTATGTCTAATTGTATATTGTCAAGGTTTCAGCGTTAAAAATGGATGTAAAAATAGACATTTGAATATGGGTGCACTCCAGACTCAGGGGCGGTTGGTTATGAGGAAACAGGCTTTTCGGTTAAGTTGTGTGGGCTGCTGCAACTGGTGGAGCTGCCAGTCGGGTACTGGCACACCATTGGTTTGCTCAATAGCCAATTTTCACTAAAGCATAGCCTCCAGTTACTTCTGGTGTCTTAATTTTGTCCCTGTTAAAGCACAATACAAAATCCCTGCAGTGCCGCTCCAGTTTATAGTTTCCGCAGATCAGCGCATCCAATAGGATCTTAGAAATTTAGAAATATATTAGAGATTAATCCTTATTTTTCTTCCAGTTATAAGCCATGACAGCATTTATTTGTTTTCTTAAACAAATAAAGGCTCCATGACCCTTCAAGTCCATCTGGTTGACTTCACAAAAGACAAACTCGGTTTCTCTGTATTTATTCAAACAAGAGACAAAATCTCCTTACACTGTACACATTAAGTGAAAATAACCCTGAAACTACAGAGCAACGGTTCCCAACGAACAGCTAACAGCAGCTGTAAAATTGCACACAGCTAAAATGCACAACATGAATTCGTCAAATTCATGTTTACAGTGTAGCTGCATACACTGTAAACCCTGGAAGTGTCTAAAATGCATGTTAATATACTGTAGCGTAGCACTTGCAAAGAAAACACGGAGCTGATCAAGAGTTACAGAAAAAGGGGCGGAGCTGCAGTTAACCACCAACATTTCTCAATTTGTGAGTCCATGTTGTTTTTGTGGTTCCTTATTGTTTTGTTGTTTTTAACGAGTTAAAGCACTAAAGAGCTGCTATGCAAATAAACTTTGATTTACTGATTGATAACATAACTTGTACGCCAATAAATCAGTTTTTGACTAAACAAAATGAATTTGAAGAATAAATTAACCACTTTTTGACAAACTTCAGGTCTATATATTGTGAAAATAAAATCCTATTTCATATGGATAAAGAAGAAGAAGAAAAAAAAGACAACAGCAATGGGAAAATATTAAAACAATCATTTTCTCCATATCCTTCCACGACCAAAACAGAACCAAGGGTTTGGCGCTGAGGTAGCAAAATAAATATGAAACTACCTTCATAACACGATACCCGGCAGTTTTATACAAGTTTTTTTTCAAATAAAAAAGATATTTAAATTATATATTTTGTTTGCATTTATGTAAAAATACGACTACATAATATTACTTTACATAGGTATTTAAATAGATAGCCTAAGACAATCACATCAGAAGGCAGTAGGTATGTTTTAATTGTTTTTTTTTAAAAAGAAAGAAAATTAAATGTGCGGCTTTACATTCAGGCAGTAAATGTGACTAATACATGGCTTCTGCAGCAGAAAACACAGAATACAACCGAGTGGTAATAATTTAGTACTATAATGACTGATAAAAGCAGAAAGCGCTCAGGGAAAAGTGATTCCTGTGGATTGTTTTGGTAAAATTTGAAATGTAAATCTGCAGTTTTAAGGAGCTGCTCTTGCTACATGTTAAGCTAACCCCTGACTCTGCAGCTCTGCGTCTTTCTACTGTAACAGTGACACATTATCCCTCACTGTGCCAGTTGGCGGTGCCTGGTCGCAGCTCCAGTCAGGCCCAGATGGCAGCACTGGGATTCTCCCAGATTGACTGAGTTTGACCACAGTCTGCGCGTAAACAGGAAGCTGGCCAGCCTGTCACTGCGAGTCATCGTTCTCTCTCTGTCTCCAGGCCTCGCTACATGTCTCTTCACTTGGACGTTTATCAGATTAACTTCAACATAATCACTTCCAGGGTTGAAATGTCCTCCAGATTAATCCAAAATGGTTCATTATTGCAGAGGTTTGTTCTGGTTTGCTCCAAAAGAACAGTTCCAACATATTATCTTTCCAATGTGGTTTGATACGATTATAACATTTATAAACACATAATTTATAGTTATATTTATAAAAAATATAAATACATGCAATTGTAGGTATTTGTATGCATTTGCTAATACATAGTTCTTCTGTGACGTAACATTTCTGTGAACTTTAAACCTGATGACATTTACTGTCTCACTGTCAGCTGAACTTGCAAAAGTAGTTTAGCTCATGTAGGGTTTGTTTACAAAATAATGGAAAGAGTTTTTTTTATGTATCCCTTTCACTGAATACTGAAATAAAAGAAATATTTTGCAAAAATACTAAAGTTGGCAATTTCTATGCTTAAAATCTGCTTTTTATCAACCCTTCTCTATTATTTATATTCATTTTGTAATTTGTATTTATGTCTCATGTTTGTACATTTTCTATTGTACTTGCACTATAAAACAGATGATTAAATTTTTCCAATAATATTTTATGACCATATAACACATATCATAATACTGCCATATATTGTTCTTCATTAAATACAAGTTTTAAACAAAATAAATAAAAACTTTATAACTTTTCATGATGGAAGAGTATTTATTTGTCTTAAAAGTTTTCACATCTTGTCACATTGCATACTAATTTTAGTGCCTATTATTAATATTTGATGTGACAGAAAGTAACGGTCAACTGTAAAATATTTTATGATGCAAACATAAAAAAGATTTCTGGATAAAACGTGAAACTTGAAGGGATTATATTTGTATTGCACTATTCTTTCATTATATTAACTGTGATGTTCAGTAGATTAAACTCGATGACGGTTTCTACAGGACCAGACTTTTAAACAGAAGATAATTTCCATCTTTAATTAGATGCTACAGAATAAAAGTTTTGTGCCAGAAGTTGAGTCGTTGCTTTATTTCTTTATATTATTGCCTGACAGGTGAATTATTGCCCTTAAATCAAATTCAGTCAGCAAATCTGGAACAAATTGCTGCATAAGAGTGCTTGTATTGTCTTTTTGTTATGCTGACCAGAGAACTGCAAACTAAATTGCCCTTTTTTAAAGCATTTAAAGAGGATTTTCAGTAATTCAGACTTGCTTGCGAGGTTTTCAGAAGCCTTGTTATAAAGAAACAGAGAACATGCTACAAAATATTTCTCACTTTACTCAATTTGTAACACATTGTTGAGCTGAATCCCTTTTTTAAGGGCCAAGGTTTGCCCACAAATCCTATTTCTGTCTGTTTGGATTCAGCTGATTTTTCCCACCTATTTTAGGCAGACCAGGTTTAGGGAGAGCTGAGCTGAAGGCTGCACATTTCTGGAGACTATAATTATTTCAGGCAACAAACTGCAACTACCTCCATATGTTATATCCGTTTGTTTCTAACCGGTATATGAATAGCGTAACATTTTGCTCAGATTTTCTCTATAAATAGGGAAAAAACATAATGTGTAGCTTTGAAGCGCCATGTCATGAGTTTCAGATCCTGGAAATGTGTCAATTTGGATCGCTCTGGGTTACATCTATGACTCCAGATTTGCATGCGTTAAAGCCGCTTGGCAGATTTTTCTGTAAAATCAGCCAAACTCACTTTAGATATACAGATTTTCCGCCTTATAAATGTTATGTTTCTGTTTGCTTTTTTATGTTATTTTAGCCCTGATGCTTTGCAGCAAGAAGGTCCTGGGTTCGATTCCCGGCCCAGGTTCTGTCTGCATGGAGTTTGCATGTTCTCCCTGCACATGGTGGGTTCTCTCTGGGTACTCCGGATTCCTCCCACAGACCAGAAACATGACTGTTACTCTAACTGGTCAGTATAGATTCACCTTAGGGGTGAGTGTGTGCATGGCCGTTTGTCCTGTCTGCCTCTGGGTTGACCTGTGACAGACTGGTGACCCGTCCAGGTGACCCCGCCTCTCACCCACAACGTTAGATGAAGAGGCACCAGCATCTCCCGCCCCGACAAGGGGCAAGACTGTTGGAAAATGGATGGATGGAGGCAAAGTGTGGCCCTCCCAAAACAAGCGCAACACAGGATGAGATTTATAAAATGAGGAAAACCTAAAAAGCAAACCTGATATCAATGGCCCAATATCAGATCTGGTTGAAAAAAAATGATCACAATATAAACTTCATATTCAAATTCAAAACTACTTTACATTTCCCAAAGGGAAATTCAATCATTAAATTAATCAATATCAATAATTGTTGATTAGTTGTTGGGGGTTTTTTTTTTTACATGCCAGTTTTACCAGTTTACTACCTAACTGGTAAAGTGATGTTTTCTGTTTTTTTCAGTTTTCTTTCCATGCTGCTTTGAGGGTTGGTGGCAGAACCTGGAACTGCTGCTGCGCACGTCACTCAACAGGTTGTTGCTAGGTAACCAAAGAATGAGTGAGTTGCTAGGTAACCAAAGAATGAGTGAGTTGCTAGGTAACCAAAGAATGAGTGAGTTGCTAGGTAACCAAAGAAACTCCACGAGCCTTGCTGCGCTAGCTGTAGCAGGTTGAGCAGCTAAAGCCTTTCCTCTGCCTACATCTCCCAGAATGCTGTGCGGTTCTGGGTCAGAGTTCAGTGACATTCATAAATTGTACAACGCTACATGATATCACGTTATTTCATAACTCTAGTTCGGTTGAGTTTAGTACTGATTTTTTTTTGCTAAGATAAAGCATATTAAAACGTATTTAAAAATGCAAGGAAGAAAAACAGATTAATTGAACTTAAAAGCAAATCATTTTAATTTAACTGTGTCCCATTCAGTCAGACTCAGGAGAACGCAAACTTCCAGTAATTAGTGAAAAGTTTTCTATTTATAAAACAGCAGGATATTCAAGATCCACTTGAGGACGTTAATCCACTTGAGGCACCTTGAATCATAATTGTTGGGGTGAATTATCATTACAACTCGATTCTCATTCAGCTTAGTGAAAGAAAAGGATCTTCAACTCGGCTACACACACTGCCACACACACCGCTGATTCCCACCGAGACAATGAGAGTATGAGATGAGACCCTGCAGGTAGCAGGATGTCATGCTGAGAGTTGACAGCTTGCTGCAAAGCCAAGAGAAAGAGTTGTGTCATTAAATCACTGAAGCTTTAACAGTTGCTTTGTGCTGAAATCATCCCTAAGTTAATGTTGCCAAGCAACAAATACAGTCTCAGGCAGGCAGACGACCTGCAGCCAAAAATCGCTTGGCACCTAAATTCTGCAAAAAACAAAAGAGGGACTGGAGGATCAGAAGCTTTCAAAGAGATTTTGGAAATAAAAAATAAATAAAGTGAAGGTCAGATTCCAGCCATTTAGAGGACAGGATGTGCAGAAAAGAAGACAGTTTGCATTTTGTAGGACTGACAAGGTAAGTATGTTGTCTGGGTTTTGTTAATTTTCACATCCACCTGCAGAAACATGATCTGAAAATCAGAACGCTGACTCTTTGTAAGGCAGCTTGAAAGACAATGGATATGCCCTGTAAATCAAATTTGTGTGCTGGAAGTAAGATGCAACCAAAAATAAATACGCACATGCGTATATGGAATAATAAAGATTTATGTTTTCTGATTTTTTTCTATCCATATTAATTTAATTTCAACGTATTGGTTTATTTCTCAAGGATATTGTAAATTAAAAGAAAATATGAGGTTTAGACAAGCAAAAGCTTCACGGCGTAGTGCAGAAGTTTTGTTCCGTTTTTCATGGCAGGTTTGATTTAATTCATGTACTTTCAATCCATAAAATACAGCTTAAGGTTTTGTTGCAGTATTTCATCGTGATTGAGGTTCAGACTTTAACAAAGCCACCCCAAGACTTTTGGCTTTGGCTTGTTTGTTATTTGTCATTTAGAAGGGTTGCGTTTTACAAATGTGTGCAAAACTGTCATTAATGTTGAAAAAACATAGTTGCTGTTTCTATTCATGTATTAAAATGACGTGAATAAGTTTGTTCACACGGTAAGTCTTTAGAAAACATGTGGATGTGAAAAACAGTGTTCGTCCAACTACTTCCTGTCTTCGTCTTCTTCATGGTTTATGCCAGTGGCAACATCTGGTTGTTGATCATGTGACTCATGTGACGCAAAAAAAAAAGTGTTTTCATTGCAGTTTTGAGAAATAAACCAATAAACCAACAAAACAAAACAAAACAAAAAATAAAACATCATCCAAGCACCAAAACCTTCTATCAAAGAACAAGATCAGATTCCCGTGTTTCCATCAAGTAAATTTATTTTCATAATGTTAAATTGCGCAATTAATTGATCAACGAAAACGCAGCTTGTAAAACAAAAGGAGATGATCTGATAGCTGCTTATGCACAATTCATAACTTGCAGAAAGTTATTCAGATCCCGAAGAAACAAAGCAGCGACACGCGATAATCTTTTCACTGAAACGCTCTGAGTTTCACGCCAGATTCACAAAATGTCACTGATTTGTTTCTCGTTTGTTCATAAAGTCCTTGATGAGTTCTCAACCTCGATAATCCAGAGTCGAAGCCGCCTATTGAGTCCGTTTGCAGAAACACCAGTTGTTTCTTCCCAACACCCGTTTGGGTGTCTGGCTTTGAATTAAATTCAGAGCCAGACATTTGCAAACAGATGCATCCACCGGTCCTCTGGGTTTTCATAAATAATAAAACAGTTAAAGTGTTTTTATCTAATGTTACACATGGATTTCAGGTAGTGCTCTGTCAATTAATTAGAAACACATATAATGTATTACGTCCGTTGTAGCCTTTAAATAACTCAACCAATCAAACAGATAAAAAGTCCAGTACATTCATTCCAAATTCATCCTAGTCATCAAAAAAATGCAGTCAAGTTCAGTTTATTAATTAAATTGGTTTCTATCCAAGGAAACCAGGCAGATTGCATGGACTTACTTTCGCTCCCTCCTCCTGGATGAGCAACAGCGGACTGTCGCTACACGCTGAGCATGCATTATGATGTGCTCTCCTACCCACAGAGCACAGTTATCCTGCAGTAAAATGTGGATTCAAAATAAAATAGCGAGAAAAAAAAATGCAAAATTTGAATATCGATGCTAAATGAAAAATTCACTTCTACAAACTGTAATATTTTCTGATGATCAACGTTTGGCACACAGAATAACAGCATCGTTCTGGGTTTGTCATTTCTCTTTTCCCCATCATGTTCTCATACCCATCATGTTCTCATACCCATCATGTTCTCATACCCATCATGTTCTCATATCCATCATGTTCTCATCCCCATCATGTTCTCATACCCATCATGTTCTCATCCCCATCATGTTCTCATACCATCATGTTCTCATATCCATCATGTTCTCATCCCCATCATGTTCTCATACCATCATGTTCTCATCCCCATCATGTTCTCATACCCATCATGTTCTCATATCCATCATGTTCTCATCCCCATCATGTTCTCATCCCCATCATGTTCTCATATCCATCATGTTCTCATCCCCATCATGTTCTCATCCCCACCATGTTCTCATCCCCATCATGTTCTCATCCCCATCATGTTCTCATACTTCATTGTGTCTCATTTGGCACTTTGTGAATGGAGGTTGCTAGGCAACGCGAGTTTTGTATTTAGGCTTATTAGGAATTGAAACAATAGCTTTAACTACTGCACAACAGCACTTGGCACGTTACAATGGAGCATAGAGTATATAAATAAATAAATCTCACTATATATATATATATATATATATATATATATATATATATATATATATATATATATATATATATATATATATAATATTTGTTTGCAAGCAGAAAAAAAATCAACCAAAGAGAAAACAATGTGAAATCAAACGCTGTAATCAAACGCAAATCTTTGGGTTCATTTCTAGATAAAATGGATGCTATCTCTGCAAAAACATCTGCAACAAAAATCTAAATCTAGTAAATTTTGTCTAGTATTTTTATTTTATTGACTGCTTTCAAAGACGTGTTAAAATGCACTCACTAACCATCTGGAGTTCGATTAGCTGCAACACCATTGGTGTAAACCAATCTTGTAAAAAATAAAAATCATTGTGAAAAGAAATAAAAATTAAAATGAATTTAAAATATTTTTTAACTACACGTGGAATGGAAAAAATTATTGATAACCTTTGCAAAACTTCTTAATAAACCTTGAAATTACAGAAGTAAGAGTAAAAACGTATTAAGGAAACATTTATTTAAGTACTGAGTAACTGATCAATTTATCAATCATTTAATATTGATAAAGTTAGGGTAATTTATGGACCAAAATGACAATAATTTATACAAGTGGCAACAAAATAGCCAAAATAATTTTTTCCAAGTCAGTTTTTTTCGATAAAAGAATAGTTGCTGAAAAACATAATATATAATCATGACCTAATTTTAGCATAAGCATTTCTTCAATGGTAAAAAAAAAAACAAAAAACAAAGACAACATAAAACACAAAGCTTTTAAAGATTTTACAAACTTCCACAACATGCAATGATTGTGCTGCAGAATCCTCTGAGAGATTTGTCACTCAAATGAGTAAAAATACTCTTCGCTATGAAACCTCGCTGTGACAAATGACGCTTTTAGTTTTCCCTTGCAGAAAACCCGGATTTCCCAGCGCCGCTGTTTGCCACAGAATCATCTGTTTATTACCGCCTGAAATAAACAGAGAAGCTGTGGAGAGACTCCTGGCGGATTGGAGGTAATGACAGTGAAAAGGTCAAAGGTCGGACATTTTTATTGCAATGCCTCATTATCAAATGTTCTTGTTTGCTTAAACCTTCAGATGCTGCTAATAAAGGCTGTGTGGACCAGTTGCAGCGTGACGTCACGTCACACAAAACGCTGATGACCAGCAGTGGTTCCAGCTGTCAAGTTAACAATATAACATGGTAAAAATGTCTAAGACAACAGGAAGTGGCAGGAGGATGAGTAATGACTTATCACATTAAACTTCTGCATGATTCTAATGGTTTCTTATTTAATGAGGACATTAAATAACAAAAAGTGGAATCACATCTCAATTTTTCTTCCACTTCTCAATTCTGTTACGTGCAACTTTATGTTGGCTGTTTGCTTAAAATGCCAATAAAACAAACTTTGTCCACCCGAACAGAAACAACACTGAAGTTTTTATCTTTGGACCTAAAGAGGAACGATCAAGAGTCAATGCAAAGCTTCACTATTAGAGCTAAAAGCCAGCCGTCAGGCCCGAAGTCTGGGCGTAGTGATGGACTCTGACCTCAACCTTCAGAGCCACATTAACACAATTTTAAAGTCGGTCTTTTACCACCTGAAGAACATTGTCCCAGCAAGATCTAGAGAAACTCATCCATGCATTTATCTTTAGTCGCACTGATTACTGCAGCAGCGTCTTCACAGGTCTGACTAGAAGTTGCAACTAAACGCTGCTGCTCAGGTTCTGACTAGAACCAGGAAGAGACATCAGCCAGTCCCACAGTCGCTATACCGAGAGAATAGACTTTAAAATCTGGAACAAACTTCCAGAAAACTGCAAACAGCTGAAACACTGAGTCCCTTTAAATCTAAACACTCACCTGGTTAGTTAGTTTTGAAACATAATCAATGAAACATTTTGATTTGTAACGACTGAAAAATGAAATGTTCTAACTGTTGACTGTGTTCTGACTTTGTATTTTGTGTTTTTATGATGTAAAGTCTTTGGAATGTTTTGTTGCTATATAAATAAAATGTAATTGATTAATTTAGTTTGGTGGTAAAATGTCAAAAAGTTAAAGGTGTGTAAATAAATTTTTCCTTTACAGGGCACTCTGTCTAAAATATTTTCACTTTCTGCTGGTTTAGTTCCTGTCCATTAATATATTCTTTTATATTTAAATAAAAAAATCACCTAATGCTCTGGAAATGTTGCCTTCATGAGAGGATTTTTGGGTTTCTTTCTCCTCCTCACATTTTATCTCACACTCTGCCTCTCTGTGCCTCCTCTCTCCTTCTGACTTGCGTCAGCACTTCTGCCTGCTGATGAATATATGAATGAAATTATTACTGAAAAAGTACAGACACACACACACACACACACACGCACGCACGCACGCACACACACACACACACACACACACACAACTTTTCTCCAGCAAATCCACCACATGAGCTCACGAAGAAATAAATATTTAAATAATCTCTTCAGCATTAGAATTTCTTTTTTTTTTTATTGTCAGGTGATTTTCTTTGTTCCTTGTTCGTTTCTTTTTATCTAGAGGAAATATTCGTCCTTCTGTTTTCTACAGCATGTTTTGTCTTGTAAGTACAGAGGACATAATTGGCCCTTAGATCCCAGACATGATGGATGGAGGACAAAAAGCCAAAACTGGAGGAAAAAGAGAGAGTAGAAAAAAACAAGGAACGCCAAGAATCTCCGACGGTTAATACCTTCAAGTCGTCCCTCCCTCCTCCGTCTTTCGACTCTAATTTCATTCTGTCTTTTTGCTCTCCGTTCTTCCTTCGTTTTGCTGTTTCTATGGCAACCGTTTGTGCAATCACAGAGGAAGAAATGATACCTGAGGGGAGCGAGCGAAGAAATGATACCTGAGGGGAGCGAGCGAAGGCAGCCGAGGAGCAAACAGACAGATGAAGATTGATACGGAGGGTATTGACCTCTGCGTTAACACGGCCGTCCTGTAACACGCCTCACAGACGAGCGATAAGGAGGAAGAAATGACCATCAATAATTAGGGGTTTATAAATGCGACGTGTGACTGAACCATCTGCCCCCCATTTGCAACATATTGAAGCAGAAAATAATAAAAACATCTTTGACAGTTATTTATTAACAAAAGTTATCTGCTTTTTTCCGTCCTGTGAAGCGTAAAAGGTTTTTATGGGTGATGGAGAACAACTTTAAGTTGGCCCACTTCTCGATGTACTAAAATCAAACGGTGAATAATTTAATGATGCCCTCTTAGCTCTCCACTGTTTGGGAAATGTAATGATTAACATGTATCTACACAGGAAGTGCTTTAACCTACTTTCTCAGCCATCTGTCTCATGAAATACATGTGGCAATGTTTAAACCAATGAAAAGCACTTAAAGTCTTATATTCCACTTTCAAATGCTGCTATGTGAAAACTTTTAGTGTTTGAGTCACTAAAAGAAAAAAATGGCAGTACTTCCTGTTTACTTGGTTGTGTGTCTCTGGAGATTATTTTTAGGTTTTCTTTAGATCCAGCTCTGAACGACAGGAAGGAAAAGAAGCAGTAAGTTGGATCAGAACGATGAAGAGGAAATGTTTAAATGTAAATTTATTTTAGTTTCCTTTAGTTTTACGCTGATCGCAGAAGAGAGCACAAGCAGATGCAAATCTAAATGTTATTTTCATGTTCTCTGCTATGAAATCAGTCTGTATTCCCACAATAAATGCAGCAGTTTTACCAGATCGAACACGGTTCAGGTCACATTGGGAAACTGCTCGTTCCTTCTTTTGGATAGTTTTGGAAATAGGTGAATCTTTCACAACTAATCTGGTGTCATGTTGGGTTTATCCACAAATAAACCCAATCAACAAATACCGAATCACAAATAAATCACAAATAGGCCGGATTTTATGGCGTAACGTTTGTGAACTTACACATTTAAAATTAAACTAAAATATTTAGTTTTATTTAACTTGTCACAGAGAAAACAATTTCTGTGTTCTTTTTTAAAGCCATATTTTCACCATGTTATTCACACGTTTATAAATAAACTAAATATTTAATTTACAAGATAAATATGTAGTTTACAAACTTCATATGCAGCGTTCAATTAAAAAAATATATAGTTAGAGAGCTAAATATTTAGTTTGCAAACTAAATGTTTAAGTCTGAGCTAAATATGAAGCTTTCAGAATAAATATTTATTTTCAAACTAACGTAAATATTTAGCTTATTCACAAAATATTGAGTTCAAAACAAAAATGTATTTTCAAAGCTAAACTTTTAATTCCAAACTAAATATTTATTTTGCAAATGAAATATTTAGTTCAAAACGAAATTAAACTTAATATTTAGCTCACCAACGAAACTACATTTTCATGTTCAAGCTAAATATTTAGCTAATATGCTAATTAGCTTGTTGATAAGCAGAAGTGGAATATAAAAATAATTAAAATTAAAATAATCTTAAATTTTTTATTATTTTCTCTTTTTTAACCCATATTATGGAATTAGTGAGTGAGTCATGATTTCAAAATCAAAGCAGAAGAAAGTTGTGTTTAAGTGACTCAAGCAACACCAGTGTATTACTTTACAGGAGAAAATCACTGGTGACTCAGTAGATTTGATCAAATGATTTGGTGCCTCCGCTACAGTTTCAGTGTGATAAACAGACTGTTACATTCCAGCTTGATTGACAACGTATTCAACAGCCCACCTTCTGTCTTGGAGAAACTCTAAATTGCTTCCTTAAGAGGGATTAAGATAGGATTTTCTCATTCAGATGTCCCTGTAAAGTGGCCTCTGGAGTGAGTCATGCAGGAGTTGTTCATAAAAGCTATTAACTCTGTTCAGTTGAGCTGAGACTGAAGACTCAGCCTCATGAGTTTTCATTTGCTGCTGCTGCTTAATATGTCGTGGATTTTCTCAACAAAGTCGCAGATTACCAGAGGTGGGCAGAGTTCCCAAACATTTACTCCAGTAAAAGAAGAAAACAGCAATATGTAACAGAACGAATTATTAAACATTACATCATCAAATAGACCAAGTCATAAAGATAACTGGAATTGTTTTGTTTTACCAAAATGACAATAATTCATATAAGTAACAAAAAAAAATATTCTTCCAATAAAATCTTCTGAAACTTTAATAAAAATTCTTATTTTTTTA
Organism: Poeciliopsis prolifica; assembly: GCF_027474105.1. Classification (NCBI taxonomy): domain Eukaryota; kingdom Metazoa; phylum Chordata; class Actinopteri; order Cyprinodontiformes; family Poeciliidae; genus Poeciliopsis; species Poeciliopsis prolifica. Next base: position 3,122,339 of record NW_026562377.1, read on the forward strand.
TTTCATAATTAATTTACTCAAGTAAAAGTAAAAAAGTAATTCTGCCAAAAACTAAAAAATTTGGTGGTTAGGCTCATAAATTTTATAGAAAGCTCAAAATATATTTTTTTAACATTTGAAATTCATGATTCATGGTTCAAGTGTTGTGGTAGAAAATGTTACTACTTCTTCAATGTTGCATGTTTGTTGTATTAAAATAAAAACGTCTCGCTTTCTGTTTCTTTGGCCTCGATTGAATCACATTGTTTTCAGTAATAAGGACAGGATTTGGGCCAAACATTTGCTGTATTTAGTCAAGTTTAAGTAGGAATAAAAGCCGGTTTGGTTGCAGCTTTTCAGTAAAAGTCTCTTGGTTTTTACCTTTTGATAAATCTTGGCTATAAAAAGATGAATACTTTGTGCTGTACTTTAGATTTCCTGTGTAAGAAAATTTTAAGTCTCCATTTGCATCTATGGGCCGCACAAAAATCATTCCAAGGCCCACAAATGGCCCCCTGGCCGCGCTTTGGACACCCCAGATCTAGAGTCTTAACTAAGACTAAAAGTAAGAACAGAACATTTCCAAGAGGATTAAATATCAGGTTCATCTTTCTGATTTTGGCTGAAAAATGTGTAAAAATCCAGTTATTGGTGTAAAGGTCTAATAATTTGGTAAATGGGTCTGAGATGCCATCTAGTGATACTGGAAGGACCAGCTCAGTCAAATCACATCCTGGGTTTCCTGACTCAGCAGACAGGGGTGATGAGGAGGATGGGTTACCATGGCAACAGCAGACAGAGCGAAAGAAAGCCGAGAAAGAAAGAGAAACGAAGGAGGAAGATGCAACAAGGCCAAAGATCCAAACAGAAACACTCACCATTAGTCCAAAGGTCAAACTTTAACATTTGTTCCTGTTTAATCTCTCGTTTTGAGTCAATAATTTATTAAGGCGCAGCAAATATTTACCTGCACTTTGCAAATCTATCAAACCAATTTCCCCTGAAGGACAACGAGAAAACAAATAATTCATCCTGTTACTCAAAGTTTTATTAATTCAGCCTTACGAAAAACGTTATTGTCATTTCTAAATGCTAAATAGATGTTACTATTTGGTACGTGTGTTGTCACTAACAATGGGTAGAAGCATTTTTTTAACCGAACTTGTTTGTAAGTTTAGTTGCCACTGATAATAAAATGTGATAAAGCTGAAAATTCCAACATCTGTGGTCAGTCACTTTGTAAAAATTGAACATAAATGCTGCACAAAGTAGAAAAAAGGATGTAAATCTGCACAAACGCTTCCAAATTTTAAAAAACTGTAGACTCAAAAATAGTCACATACCAAAAAAAGCCTAAAATGAATCAAATAAATTTTCCAATGTAGATCCAAAACTTGAAAGGGATTTTTACAGCTGTGTATTGTCGCCGCTGTAGATTAAAAAAAGAAGTACATTTCCACCAAAAACTCTGAAATTTGGTGATTAATCTCAAATTTTCAAAGGAACATTTTTCACATTTGAAAATCTATATCTATATCTATGGGATTCAGATAAAGTAAGTAGCTGTATCAACCCTAAAATTGCACAAATTGAAACAAGATTTAAATAAAAAACTAATTTTGATCAAATATTGAACTGCAAAACTGCACTGAAAACACTTTTCACATAGCACGAGCCATGTGATCAATAGCCGGATGTTACCACTGCCAGAAACGACAAAGAAGACAACAGGAAGTACAAGGAGGATGATGTATGTTTTTGTTTAAGTCAGATAAAGTGCAGCTGGTTCCACCAGAGCTCTCACAGAATCAAACAATTCATAAAAAGTTGTGGTATTCAAACTTGTTGAATCCATAATTATTCTGTAAAATAGTAGGGTAAAATTTCCCCAAAACTTCACAGGTGTTAGCCGCTTACATTAGCTGCGTAAGACATCAATGTCTCCTCTGATGGTTGAATTAAGTATACATCTCATCCATTTAATGACTCGTGAAGAAACTAATTCATGTGTAATTTTAATTTCATTACCGTCATTAGAACAATACGGACAAAGACCTGCGCACATTTGTTATATGAACGCTGCTGTTGTAAATGTTTGTAGGTATGCGCAAAAAATAAAAAATAAAAGACTGAAGATTGTTGCTTTGCCTTTCATTTTCTTTCAAACAAATACGACGTTTACATTTCCAACAATAGGTAAATACTGAGAACCTACCAGAACTGTAGGCCAAACGGGGTTCAGATGCCGATGAATGAGGCTTTGGTGAGTCTGTCAGTCACCCTGGATATCAGAGGTGGGTGCAGCTTATATCCCCAGGTGGCGGTCTGTGGTTTGTAAGGTTCATCTCTGCCTCCTATGAACTCCCCCCCTGAGCCACTGCAGGGTTTTTATGGGTAGCACGCTATGCTGGACATACTTTTATCACTCAGTCGGACTTTTTCTTTGTCTTTCCTCTTGATCTGTCTTCATAAGGTTTTTCTGTGTGATGGAAAGAAACAAACAGAAAACATTCAGTCAGCTGTAAGCTCAAGAAGCCTCTGAATGGATGTTAACCAGCATTAGTCAAACAGGGTGGAGGAAGAATTATGCTGTGGGAGACTAAATGAAGTCCCATCATGACAACAATGTGTTTGTGGTTGTGAAAAACTTTAGACCACCTTCAATAAGGACAATGAGCCTAAAGATCATGGGTGTCCAAAGTGTGGCTCATGGCCCATTGGTGACCCTCGGATTGATTTTGTTTGGCCCCCCTGTAGGGGGCGCACCTCACACTTTGGCAGCCAGTGTTATAATGTGACATGTCAATGTTTAAAACTTTAGCTGTACATTTTCACCTTCCTCTCTTTTGTATTTTATTCAACTTTTTGACAAAAGTAGTAATAAATTAACACAACTTACTACTGCAAGTTTATCTCTCACAAACTCACACATTTAAAATCTGACTGGACTTAAAGAGTAGAAGGTAAACACAGCTAAATGCGGCTCAAACGTTTTACAATGAAACAACGTTGGCTGTTTGTTGGGACTGCTCCTTTAAGCTCATTTACTTCTGTTTGCCCTGCCTTTCCTCCTACGCTCGGCTTCCCTCTCTTCATCCCATCCATCCCTGCAAACAAAGTGAGAGCCAAGGGTGAATTAATGAAGGAGCGAAAGTGGAGCACAACTCCCCGAGGTCTGCCTTTTCTGGGACGCTCACACAGAGAAAGGCTCTCAGACACACAAACGACAACACAATCTACATAAATCTAAGGTTTTGTTGTGATAAAAGGCAAAAATCAGATGGTAAAAATTCACACGTCATTGTCTGCTAGTAGTAAAACTGAAGACAATTATGAGGAAATAAGAAAAAAAAAAGAGGATTTTTAAAATTTAGATGTTAAAAGCATGTTATTCTTAGGCTTTTATTCATATTGTTTGTGTTTATTTTCTTTTTAATGATCCCTTTGTTCATTTTCTTATGTTAAATTTTGTCTCTGTTTTACAGTTTTGATCCTCCCCCCTTTTGTTTTTCCCAATTATCTTCTTTCCCTTTCTTTTTTTTGTCATTCACCATCATTCTTACACGTTTCTATTTTTCTTTATTCCCTTATTTTTAAAAACTTGCTCATATAAGCAGCTGAATGGTTGCCATGGAGGTTAAAGGCAGTATTGTGTGTTTTGTGGCTTTCAGCAAGTCAGAACAACATGGCTCCTCTATTAGCACGTCAGCAACATTTTTACCAGCGTTTTGCTGAGACGTAGGTCCTATAAAGAGTTAAGCAGATTTTCAGTTGCACCAGACGTTTGCTAATTGCTGCTGGCTAGTCTGAAGGAGCCGAGTGGGAGGAGCTATGTCTACCCAGGCTAAAAGGTTGCCATGAAGATTCAAGGACTTCTTGAACATAAGTGAAAGAAACAAGGCAGCACTTCAGCTTTGTTTTTGATGAGGGAATAACAGTTAAAAGTCTATTTTATGGTGCAATGTCCCTTTAAAAACAATTAAGTGCTAACTTCTTCATTCCAAAATGATTGGGTGTTTTCTGTTTTAATTGGATTTGTTTAATGTCAGGAAAATAAATTGCCAGTGAGAAATTCTAGTGCATTCCTGGTACATCACCAAACACTAAAACACACAAAACAAACAACCATGCATGTAAACATAAACATGTTTTTGGACTCTGGGAGGAAGGAAGAACTGCTCGCCTGGGAAAAACCTGCAAAATCCACACAGAAACTCATTTTGCATGAACTAAATGTCATGCAGATTCTTTTGCTTCCATGTTTTTCTACAGTGCTTCATTCTGTCTCAGAAGGTTTTTCGTCTGGGCTGACAGTAATGGCAAGTCAGAGTTGGGCCAAGACAAACAAGCGTTTCTATTCTAAATAAGTCATAGCACATTATGCTAACATTAATTTGATTCAGTTTACTTATATAACAGAAATTAACAACTGTCGTCTCCAGTCAACACTTTGTGGAGCCCGGTTCTGCTCAAGTCTTTTGGGTTCAGTCTGTAAACCTGGACATTTTCCATTAAAAGCATCTGTTAGATTTGCACAGAGAGCATCTGTGAACATCAGTTTTTACGTTTTCATAGACTCTTTTGTGATTAGCTGCATCCATCTTCTATCAACTGAAATAAAGCTCCCCACAGCATGATGCAGCCAGCACCATGTCTGACACTGGTTATGGTGTGTTTTAGTGGAAAATAGACAATAATACTCCAATTAAGCAACTTGTGAAGAAAATTTGATGCTTTAGTTTTAATTTATTCTTTTTATTAGTGTAAAAGGGAGACTAAAAACAAACATGTCACAGTTTTCAAATTTGGACTTGGATGTTAAACCATCTGGCATTTTTGACTCACTTCACACATTGTGAAAACATAAAATATTACCAATTTCTAGTTACCAGTTTCTAGAAGAAATATCTTAGTTCACTTGAAATAACTTACAACTAACTTTTCAGTAAGACATAAGATATTGTTTTAGTTAAATAATTCCTTATTATTAATTGAAAAGTGTCAACTCCTCTCATTATGCCACATAACAACATATTTTCCTACAAGTAAAATAAAATGATCTTCCAATGTAGCAAGGACTAATTTTAATCAATATTTATTTGCCTAAAACAAGATCTTACTTCTTGCTGAAAAGTTACTTTTAAGTTAGTTGTGTCTTGAAAAGAAATGCTAATGCTTGAAAAGTGAAAGTGAAATGTAATGACTTCCTTTTATTTTGAAGAAATCTCAATCAAAATCAGACTCAGCAACAGCTGATAGATTCCACAGGTAAATGCTCTGCTGCTTTGTTTGGTCTATTGGTGATAAATAGAGTTGTTATCTCAGTATATAATACTTAGACCATCTCTGTCAGTTGATAACAGCAAATTAAGGTGATAAATATGATCCGTTTTTCTCCATAATCATTGATCCTTTGCAACTACGTCACAAAATCATTGGAGGCGCCATGATGGATGTAGATAGTGATGGAGGGGAGTGTTGAACAGAGCAGCTCAGATTGTTTCCCGAACTTGTTTTTGCCAGTTTATTCATAAACTTGTTCGAGTCGAGCTAATTTGTGACGTAACACACCTGGAGCTCACAGACGGCGGGATTTACAAAAGTTTGAAACAGCTAGCTTAGAAACCGACCAGAACCTCCAATGGCTGCCAGTCGTTGTGGTTAACGGCTGCTCTTCATAGCCGCCATATCTTTCCTCGTTAAGTTATAGAATAAAATGAAAAGTTTGGTTTCTATCCCTGTCTGTTTATGCAGCAACTGATGGCCATTTTTGGGGTGAAATAAACTGAACAGAAACAATGCTAGGCTACCAGACGTCTGGTTTTTGACAGGTTTTAAAGGGACTAGGTTGGTTTAACGCGGGCAGATTTCTGACGTCACATGCAAAGAGTCGCTCTCTGTTAAAAAACTTGCATACAAAAATCAGCTGTTGGGTCTCTTTCCTGCAAATCTAAAATAAGTTATTAGTACAGACAGACTGCTGTACAAACAAGAGTATAATTCTGGTCCTTAGCAGGTTCTACTGTTCGAAGCAGTTAATAATTCTGGCTCATCTAGCGAGCAAAAATGAATCCCTCGGGATTTTGATTGTGATTCAACACACCAAAGCAGTCAGATGCTGGGGATCAAGCCAGCAACTGTTCAATTATTCTTTGAATTTCCTCACATTTCTGCCAGCCACTAAGCTCTTCATCCCCAAATATGTCCGCTTTTACGCTGCTTCTACCAATAACTTTGCTTCGTTTCATTGTGTTGACCAAAGCTAAACAGGAAGGTGAATGAATGAAAGAAAGAAGCAAGAACTCCTCATTTATCAGTGGATGCTAAGAGGCTCACATGAACTGCACCGCTTGATTAAAGTGTTTCACTTAGTTTGTATTTGATAAATGGTAATAAATGAACAATTTCATTTGATCCATTGTTGCACAGAGACAGTTAAAATATTGTATAATCTGACTATTTGTAACAAATCTGCATATAAATGAATGAGCACATTTCCTAGCATCAAATGAAAGAAATAACAAGAACTGACAACATGGAAACAAAAAGAAAAAATCTGCAACCAACTTAAAGCAGTTTAAAATATACATTTCCTCTGTATCTACTCTATCTGTTTGTTTCCTATCTTATAACTGTCAATAAAGAGAAATATTACCACAAAACAACTGCTAACATCTAAACATTTAGCGGCTTACATTACTAAACTATCACAAATGTGCCAGATATAATAAAAAACTTTCAAGCAAATTTTGTATTTTTCTCCAAACCCATTATGCTGAATATTACTAATGTATGAAGCTAAAAAAATAACTTCAAATTAAAATTTCCTCCTCATTTAGACGATGAAACAACCAAAAATAGTCTATATGAGATACTGGGGCAACTGGAAAGCCTCCTTCTGAACTGGGAAATTAAGTTTTATTAAATGAGAAGATAAAGTCCTGTCCAAATATGAATAAAAATGAGTGCTGCAATTATTCTTGTTTAAATCTGTAAAATCCAGAGTGAGGAACATTTACTCAAGTTTGTTATTATTTCTGAGCAAGACAGAGATTCCTTTGAGTTTTGTACCTTTTCTTTTAAAATGTATTTTTCTTCTTCTTCTGCACCAAAATGATCATCAGCTTCCAGTAAAATATACCAATAAATATGGAGAGGTTTCCCCTTCATGCCTGCATCTTTCCTTCTTAATTTAAAATACTGACACAGTTTGCTTAGCCAAGCTGTTTAAAAAAATCAAATCTACCATGGTTTAAAATTGAAAACACACATAAACACAAGCTTGCCCGAATTTAGCACTTGAAAATACCTCCATGATTTTCAGTAAGAACGGAAAATGTGTATCGACAAAATGGGATGTCCAGATCAAATGGCAGATATTGGCCTGGAGTCCCAATCAAAGCACTGAAAATGACAAAACTTAGTTCACTGCACATCATGCACACATGTATCATCTTAGCTGCATCACCTATATGGAGCTAAATTAGTCTCAAAAAGATTCAGAAAGTGCAAAACTTCACAAATTCACAAAACAGAGGTAGACAGAGAACATAAAAGTTGTACTCAAGTAAAAGTAGTCATAGTTCAACATAGTTTTACTGAAGTAAAAATAAAAAGTAGCTATTTGTGAAATTACTCAAGCAAAAAAAAAGATTAAATGAAAAGACTGTGCCAGTGCTGACTAACACATCAAATTATCAACATTTAATATTCAGAGTCACAATATCAGATGGACAAAAATAGAAAGTTAGATGAAAATGTTTGTATTTTAAGGACCAAAATGACAAAAATTTATATAAAACTGTGACAAAAGAAAATATAAAGAATAACAAAAGAACATTTTTTTCACAATCAGTTTCATTCATCAAAATACCTGCAAACTTTAATAAAAAACTGCAGGTTTTTATAAAAGTTTTAATAGAAAACTCTGGTGAATTTCAGGTTAAAACAAGAGTAAAAATACTTCATAATAAAATGACTACGGTAAAAATGAACAGTACAGATAGTAAAAATACTCCTCAAAAAAGTTACTCAAATAAATGTAATTGAGTAAATGTAACTCAACTTTTGTGCACAAAATTCACAGGTGACATGATGCATTCAAGGCTGGCGAAAAGCTGGGATATCTGAGAATTAGGATTGTGATGGGGATTCTATGCGAAATAAAAGCTTGAATATTCAAAACACAGCGCCATCTTTCTTCATAGATTCATAAAGTCTGTGTAGCAGTTGAGTTTCTCTGTACTCAGTGTCGCCTGTCTTATTCTGTGGTGTGACACAAAGGGTGCTAATTCACATTACAGGGCAATATCACCACCTAGTGTAAGGAGTAGGAATAGGCTGGACATGTGGCCCACTTTTGATATGGAAACCCCCGTTTCAAATATTTCTTTTTTCTAGGAAACACTCAACTTTTGGAAAGATGCTTTAATATTTGAGTAATGTTCAGTAATTTATTATTAAGAACACTTTAATAACTTGCAGAATTTGCAGAAAGAAAACTAATCCACTGAAATACTTACAGGAATACAGGATGATGATGCCAAAATAAAAGCTCAGCAAAAAAATAACAACACAAAGTGAAAGAGTTAAAAAGTAAATTAAACTTTACACATCACTGAAATATTTTATATCATGTCCAATATAGCACACGTCAATCTGGGAAGACAAATGAAGAGCAAATGGAAGGAAGACAGATTTTAAGTCATTAACAAAATAAAATTGCAAGAGCAAGAAATAGTCCAAAAAGTGAAAGGGAGTCGAGGAAGAAGAAGCAGGAAGATTGAGAAAAGCAAAGAGCCTCTTGCAGAAGCCCAAGGGGTATCCTGCTCTCCCAGAATGCTCTGCTCTAACCTACTTTGGTATTTCTGTTTCTGTCTTTGTCTCTGCAGCGCTCTGAGTGGGCTACAGCTACCCAGTACACACCACGTTTGAACGGGTTTGTAGGTGTGTGTGTGTGTGACCAAATTAAACAAAGATCATGCATTTGTGTAACTGCAGCTTTATCTGCACACTTTTGATGATTACTGTTCCTATTTTTAAGTGTTTTTAAGCCCTGCATTGGTGTGTTTGTAGCTGTGTCCTTAAAATGACTCAGTCCAAGTGTAGCCTATATATCTGCGTGTGTATCTATGGGTGAATGAGTTTGTGGATTGTATAACTGAGTGTGTGTGAGTGTTGCGAGGACTCAGTGGGCAGCGCAACGACCAGCTCAGCAACACTCCGTTGCCATGAAAAACATCCCTCCAGCTCAACTTTCCTCCTCATATTGATGACTTAAATAGGCATTTACTGACTTATTAATATATATTTGATCATTTTTGTAGATTATGCAAATATTAATTATTTAGTATTGGTGAAAACAATTGGTGGATTATTTATAAAATAGAAAAAATATTTTGTTATAAGATCATTTATTTGCCTTTATTATCAATATTAAGGAATTATTTACTTAAAAATCTCATTTTTCTGGCTGAAAAGTTACTTTTAAGTTAGTTGTGTCTTATTTCAAAAATGCTAAGATATGAGAACCAGAAACGATGTTTTTGTTTGTGTTTTTACAGTGTAGTTTTTAAAATGAAAAAGAAAATTTAAAATAATTCCTAGTTAAAGTTTAGTTCCACTAAACAACTTCAGTGTGTCTTAAATTGAGCATAAAATATTCAGGAAAATTACATTTTAATTCCTTCACCTGCCTGAAGGAGGTTAACTAAACTCTTATTTATTCCAACAATATTTTTAAAGGATCTGCTGAAACAAAAAAAAAACAAGCAGAATTCCCTTTTACAGTGCATGTAAGGTGAGATTGCATTATATGATAAATAATAATAGGATAATAAGTAGTGATGCACAGCACTGGAATCAGGGCTCCACCTGCTGCATGGCCAGCAACACAGACACAATTATACTCCTATTTTAGAGCACAGTTCTGATTCTCCCATGCATATGATAATAGTGAAAACATATGATTTACACGTTAACTCACATTAATTCATCTCCGGCGAATTGACTACATAACAGAAACACTCAGGTTTACTGTATTTATTCTAATCAAACTGGTGGTTTACATCAGTCCAGCAGGTTCTGCCTCTATTTGTTACATAAGTTACCTTAAAACTTTCTGCACTTACTGTTGAGCATTTAGCTTTCATTTGAATTTACATGCAGGTTTATTCTTGAATAGAAGTTCTTAAGAGAGCAAACAACAGCAGCCTTCAAATTACCGTTCTCCTCTTCTTTTGTACATTTCTTGCAATTAATGTTAACAAAATGTCAAGCAGTGGGAGGTTGATGATGTGAGAAGTTGCAGATCACTACTAGAGCCTACACTGTTTGGGTTTGGGAAGCTATCGTTGGAAACCGCTGCATTAAACCGGATAACGGCAGAGGAGACGCGAAGATGAGTCACCCTGCCTTTCTCTAATTCACGCAAACACTAAAACTACGACACGCATGTAGTTCCAGGACCGGCTCTGCAGCAAGTCCTAAAGAAATCTGAGCAGAGATGTCCTGTTGATGTGTGGGAACAATCAGCTGAAGAGCCTGGAAAGCTTCAGCCTGATCCCACCCTGGAGCTTTGGGAGAATGTCCATGGGCATCCTGTGTGTGTGTGTTGGGGGCGGACGGACGGAGAAGCTGAGTTGTCACGTTGGTCAGAACATTTCTGCATATTCATAATCAAGCAACACACAAATCAGGTAAGCAGAAATAAAACTTCACAAGCAAATTGTTTGAGAAGCAATAATGGCGTCACGCTAAGCACAGCAGCAGAAAGCTGCACAAACGTAAGGAGATAAAGTGAGAATGCAAGAGGAAAGACACAATGGCAGAATATGAGAGAGAGGGAGAGAGAAAGAAAGAGAGAGCAGGAGAAAGAGTGGTAGGCAGGAGACTGTGTGGGTTGACTTTTTTTCCCGGGTGCTATGGAAACCTACAGAGCTGCAGCTCATCAGTGGAGAGGAGGAAATAAAGACAAAAAGGTAGGAAGATAGAGAAGAAATGAGGGAAAAATAATCATAGTTTCATGTAGAGAAGCACCGATTTCCATAATTTGAGAGAGCAGTAATCGTCTGACACTTACATGTGAAGCAGATCTTATCTACTTCACCAAATGTTTACAAAATAAAAATAAAAAATGAGCCACTGGCCTCTTCTGCAAGAGGTTTGACTGACAGACCAGCACGTCAGGTCATGTCTGCACGTTTGCAGCGAAAACTTATGCTAACTGAGTGACTTTCTTGGTATCTCTAGTGACATTTCAACAAAAAACAATATTATTGGCCAGTCAGGCTTTTTAAAGATCAGCCAGAAAACTGTAATCGGCGCACCCCGAGTTTCACAGCTGTTGATTAAATCTAAGCTTTTTTTGTCTAACATTATTAATTTTCAACATGAAGCATTTAGAAGTTTCTGAAACTTTACATAAATGCAGTTTTACATGTTTTAATGGGCACACAAAACCTACTTATAGGCTAAATAACATGGAGGAAAGCAGTGAAGGAAATGCACAAATTATGTTTTCTCTTATTAAATTCAATAAACAAATTTAACAACTTCAATGATTGCTCTGCTTCTTTGCATCAAACATATTCGTTGCAGCTAAATTCCCAATAAAGCTCTTAAAAGCCACGTGTTTAATAATGTCTTCTGATGATCACAATAAGTCCAAAAACTTTCTGCCGCTTCATTTGCCTCATTCATGCTGGCGGTGAGAATTTCAGATTCACATGTGAATGAATGATGGTGGGGAAAGGAAAGCACAGAAAAAATCCCAAATGTATTTCTGAGACGCTGCTGTGCTTCCTCCCCTCTGCTGCGTTTTATCCACACATGGCCCTTGTTTCCAACTCCAGTTCTCAAATATTCCAGTTTAGCTTCAGGACGCCTGCTTCATAAAACAATGAGCCGCATGATTCTGCAGAGAAGTATTTGGGGAAGTTAGGGACAACAGAAAGTTAGCAAGGTTGCATTTTTAGTTCCACTTCTAGACTTTAGTCACTTTTCGGTGAGTTTCAGTTTTAAAGTTTTAGCATCAGATCCATTATAATTTTCTCTAAATTGTTCTGAATTACTCAGCTCTTACTGCTAACTTTAGAAACATTCACCCTTGGAAAGATTGTTGTCTAAAAACGGGGATGATTGAATAATGATTTGCATGTGAAAACAAAAACTTGCGTTTGATCAGTAAAGTAAAAATAAAAAACAGACAAATTTTACAGTTATAAAAAGGTCAGAAACATAAATTAAAAACTTTTGGCTTCTCGTTTCCACTACTTTATTTAATATCAAACAGAAGACAGCGGGGGGGCGATTAGTGTGATGTATATGGAAAGAAACTACAAAGTGGAAAAACACACAAATCACAGGATCAACAACCGGAGGTGAAGAAGAAGACAGGAAGTAGCTGGAGGATCGTGACGTGGCATGTTGTTTGTTTCTGATTCAAAGGAAACAACGCAATTGCAAAACTGTGTATTGTATTTCCTAGTATTGATGAAAAAGTACTTATAACAAGATATTTAATAATCTGCCAATGGTTAATATCAATATTAAGGAATTATTGATTTAAAACAAGCTGCTGCATCTTGCTGAAAGCTCATCCATTAGTTGGTTTTGTCTTATTTCAGGTGTGCTAAGATATTTGCACTAGAAAGTAGGTCAAAAATCCTTGGTGTGTTTTTGCACATTAATCTGTGATGCTTTGACCTGAGGAAGATGCTGGCCATCAGGGGAGTCAGACACATTGATTATGACTTGTTACTTCTTGATTACACATTAACATGCTCATGTGCTGCTTAATAATGAGAACAAATGAAAGCTTGTAATTTGAGTGAGTCACTCTCTCAACGTCTCTTAAGCTGTGTTATCTTTTTAAAGCCATTTTATTTGACAGAAGAATTAAACATTGTTCGTCGTCGGAACCTGACATGCTTTGTCTGCCCCATCTGCCCCTCATAGTCCGCCTCCTTCCTTTGCCCCTCTGCTCATTTCTCACAGTTTCATAATCTTGCTGAGAATGATGCAACTATCCAGTAACAGTATGGACAGGCAGACATGCAGTCTTTATAAAATCAAACCACTTGGACAGTATTTCCCAGCTTCAGTATCGTTCTCGAAATAAAAACGAGGATTTTCTTCCCCTTTGGTAGTTTCTGTTTACAGGAAAAGTCTGGAATGATAAAGACAACTAAATAAATGTAAAACGAATAATCAGGAAGCGTTTTATGAAAGGTACAACTTAAGTGGAATGCTGAATTTTAAAATATGTACTCAAGCGAGCTGAATTCAAAATAAAAGCCGAGTTTTGTTACTGCGTTCACACTGCAGCCTGGACTGACCTCTGCTTTTTTTCTTTTTTTTTGCCGTGATCTTTCACATTTCCATGTATATATGACTTGTATTTATTTATTTTTCTTCTTTTTTCTTTATTAATTAATTTATTTTAATAACGTTATGCCTCAATGTGTGCTCCTGGGTGAACCGCAGACGACCTGAAAGTGTAGCACTAGGGGGCGCAATAGCGAGATGTAGATCACATACAGGTCCCATTAAGGTCGCAAAAAAAAAAAAAAAAAATCGGAGTTGGGTCACTTCTGGACGCAGTGTGAACGCAGCCTCACATTTTATAGAGATGAATATTATTCAGTGGTTTTAATTGCAAATTGTTGATAATTATTGAGTCGGTAAGTAATATATTTCATTAAAATGAAATAAGATTTGAAAAAGTGTTCACTTCTTCCGACTCCTTTTCAAACAGAAGAGTCGTAAACAAATGTTTTTGTTCTTAGTTATGCATGCACAATGTTTTCTCTGCCAACCAATTGCTTATTTCTTGTTCTTAAAAACTTGTTTGAAATAAATAAATTAAATCACTACATAATTGATAACTTCTAAATCTCACATTTATAGCAGTTGGCAATAAACAAACAAACAAAAAACAGCTGGAGATCATTTTCCAGAGAATAAAGTCTGAAATGATCATAAATATTGAAAGACAGCTCAGCCTCTGTGATACCAACACAGGCTATTAATAATATGAGAAACTAGTTTTAATCTGTGGAGAAACTTCATTTCTCTTCTGGAGAGCTTCAGATAATAACCTTTGGGAAGGATTTGACTAGCAGATGAGGTCAGGATCCGGTTCATTCGAGTGGTGGGGTTTATATACTGGCTCTCTACTGATAGAAAACTTTCTGTTTGTAAAATCGAGTTAATGAAATGAGAACTACAGTTTTATCTGCTACAGTTAAACATTAGCAATTTGACATGTTCATAAAAAATATTGTAGCACAAAAAGTCCAACAAAATCCAAAGCTGCAGTATTTTTTTTTACCTTAAACTTCCACTGTGGTATGACAGTATGGCATTAGACAGATAATCTATGAATAAATCTAGCTCCTCTGCCTAAAACAGCCAATCAGAGCCAGGAGGCGGGTCTTAGTGCTTTCAATCAACATTGTCTGTCATGGATGCTAAAGCTAGTTAGCATGACTGCTAATGAACACAGATGAAAACAGGCTTATGGTAACATATCAATGTGTTTTTCACCATTAGCATCCCTGCTAAGCGCTAATATGGTCCTCTGGTCTCTGATTGGTTGTTTAGCAGCTCAGGAAAGAGTTGGAGGAGCCTGATCTTTTCACAGATTATCTGTATCATATTATACTACCACTATAGTGTATATACATAGTACAAATATGTACATTTGTATTTACAAATATGTGAAGAGCATATTTAGGAAAAAAAAGTTACATTCTTCTGCTTTAAAGCCGTTGGTAAAATCCTATCTGTAGCACTTTTACATCGCAGGACAGAAATAAAAGCTACAATTCAGATTTCAACAACCTCCATTTGTTTACAAGATAACAGTAGCACTACGGCACAGCTGGTGGCTGCAGGAAATCAGAAAAGCTCCCATTTTGTTATCACTGCAAAAATAAGGTTGAAACACAAACATCTGGGGTTGTTAAACATTTATTTATTTATTTTTATCTTGGAGCAATGAGTTTATTAGAGATGCAATTTTTTTAGATGTCTTGAAATATTAATGTAATTGGACTTATGAAGCATTAAGACATTCAATAAAGTAAATGCTTGTCAAACTGCCACATGGTTTCCAGCCTTAAATGTTTTATTAGTTATATCCACATGTAGCGAGGACAAAATCAGTGTGGAGTTTTTATTACTGCAGTTGTCGTGTAAAGTTTCACTGGCAATTTCACTTTAAAATGTCAGTACTAATTGGCAGAAATCTCATTATGTTAAGCATTAAAGGACTTCCTTCCTGGTAATTAGCAATCAGTGGTGTTACTTTTATGCTGGCAATTATGACTGCAGTCCCTCTGGCGAGACGCGTAATGCGGCCAGTGAACGGGGAAGTTACTAAAACACAAGAGCAATATCACTCTCTCAGGAAACATTATCTGCTGGTAATAATCTGGTAAAACTTCGGAGCTGCCACCACCCCCGTACTTTAAAACTATTCTCCCATGCAGCAGGGTGTGTTGAAATGAGACACATTCATTTCAGGCTCAGTTGACTAAGCAAAAATAAGAAGAAGTCAGAAATACATGTAAACTGATTTTATTTATTATTCTGTAAAGTCTTGATTTGGTTGGAGACTGAACTGCTCCACTTAGTGATTAGGTAATGATGTGCAGCAACTTTAAATAACCACATGTACTATTAATTGGAGTAAATTCAAAAGGTTCAAAGTGTTTTGAAATAAAATTTAAACCAATTAAGAAACAATCAAAATAAAATTGGTATAAATCAGTTTCTGTAGGTCCAAACAGAAAGAAATCAAAAAACTAAAGTGTTGGGATTATTAAGAAATGTATTTATACAGCTTTGACCTCACAGGGACAAAGTCTTTTTGGCAGCTGAAGATGAAAATATAGATCAAACAGATATTTATAGACTTGTGGTTGTTGCTTCAAGGCTGATGCAGTAATAATGACTTTGGTTATTTGCAGCTGAACTATCCTGCTTCTTCAAAGAGTCTATTTTATTTATTTGTTTTTTTTTTTTTTTTTTGGTAGGCATCTCTTTAATGCTTTGCCAAATGCAGCACATTAAGTCACCAACTAAAATGCAGAAACAAATGATTAAATATGTATATTTTTAAAAAGCATTGTTTGGGCTCTGAAACCAGAATCTTGCCTTTGATATTTCCTGTCATTTAAGAGTTAATGGAAAAAGAAACTGCATGTCCAATAATTGCTTTACTTTTTTTCCTACAATGTCTCTAATATGCCATAAGTGGCAGATTTTGCATGTTTGCTATATTAAAAGAAAAACATCTAGTTTTTAGTTTCTTTTGGGTTTGATTGATACATTTCTTTCAGTAATAAGATCAAGATTGGGTCACTTTCTTTCAAATAGCTTGCTATATTTATCCAAGTTTAAGAACGAATAAAAGCTCATTTTTCTGCAGCAAAATTGGCTTTTCAGTAAAAGTCTCCTGGTTTTACCTTTTGTTAAAATTTGCTTATAAAAAGACAAAAGATTTGTGTTATACTTCTTGTTTACGTAAATAACGTTGGTAACAATTTCCATCCTTACTCCAAATTAAAAGTCTCCATCTGCATCTACGGAACAAAGTTTTATCGATTTACTCTTTTTACAAAACTGGCAGAGCTACAATGGGAAGGTTTTAGATCTTCATTGTCAGGATGACAATTAATCTATCAGTCCATCCATCATCTATACTCACTTTTACTTGCAGGGTTACAGAGAACTGATGCCTCATTTGGTACTAAATAAATTACTGATTGATGCAGCATAAAAGTTGAAGTTGTGATTCTCCACAATGCCAAACTTTCCTCATCTTTAATGTGACAAACTTTATATCCATTTCGTCCATTTGTTTTTGGTCCAACATGGCAAAAATCAAATGGGTGAAATGTAATTTCAGCGAGCAGCTCCCAGAGTTCTACGATTGGGTTTAAGGTCGCTGGCCATCGATGAAGGGAATCTGACACCCCTCAGGTAGAGACGCTGTGTGCAGAGATAGCGGTCGGTCAAAAGGATCACATTGTGCAACTGTATCACTCAGGAGAAAAGGACACAACATATACAAAATTATCCCGCATAAATGCAAAGACGTAGAAGGGTAAGTTTTAGAAAAACAGCAATAAAGAACCTGCAAAAATGCCAATTGCAATTTCTTGATTAAAGAGTACTGCTGCAAGCAGATACTTTCTCTTTAAAAGAGAACTTCAAGACGTGACTAAAATCTTCCAAAACCTTGAAAAATAATGTGTCGAAACCCAACGTGAGACAAAAACAACAATGCATATCAACAAAATAACATTATTCCTAAAGTGGCACTAAAGGTGGAATCTTGAAAAGCTCAATCTACTCCTCTTCCTTACTCCAAGAGATGCACCTGTCCTGACAAAAACAGCCAATCTGAGCCAGGAGGCGGGTCTTCGCGCAGTTAAACACTCTCATGTACTTGCTGCTAAATGAGCTAATGTTGCAGAAATAACTTAATTTGCGCTAACTAGCCTTAGCTTTCAGGACAGGCTCTGTTATCTGCAGCATAGCAGAGAGCAAACAGGGGGTGAGCACCGCCACTAGGAGGGTGATTGACAGCACAAAGACCCTCTTCCAGGCTCTGATCGGTTGTTTTTAGTAAGCACTGGAAGAAGGCAGAGGAGCTTACATATTTCCCTGAATATCTGTCTCATATCATACTGTCAAATATGCAAGTATTATTTCTTAAAGTTACATTCTGCAAATTTAAAGTGTCAAAATGACTTACCCTAAATCTGACCTGAAGAACCCTGCAGACAATTTGAGACACTTGGAGAAGCTACATTACTAAAACAAAACAACTGCTGTTGACAGACTCCTACCAAAGTCACATTTCAGGATGTGCAGCAGGTTATTGCACATCTTCTGTTGTCAGATTAACATTTTGAATGTCTCATTATAAGTGGAAGAAGCTCTAAAGTGTTAAAACTCAGGCATAGTTAGAGAACCTTTAGAGCTACTGTATCTATCAGATTTCTCAGTGATGCCGTTATAAACTGACCACAAGATAGAAAGATATTTGCACCTCCTGTTCCCACGTTGGCACTTACACTCAGTCAATGACACACTGTCATCGTGTGATTTAACAGGCTTACTAAAACACGACTGAATCCGGCCAATCCCTCAGCTCTGCTGTGGAAGTGCTCTGCGGTTTACCGGGGCTCAGGCCGTAATCGCCGGATTACCTGCGTTACTGTTTCTCCCGGCTGAGGGGCATCCCAGCGAATCCGTGCGCCTCTCACTTTCCTGTTCTAACCAAGCAGAAACGACTCCCTAAAAGTTCATATGTGTAGTAGACAGAGAGATTCAGAAGATGAGATGTTTCCTCCTACGCAGGCAAACAAACAGGCAGCAGCTCCAACACCTCCAACATGTAGCTCCTGAAAGACTATGGAATACCTAATTAGCTCTCACAGATAGCAAACAGGAAGCCTGCAGACTCCAACTGAGCTGGTAACCGATGGATTGATTGCACAGATTATGCAGATGGGATCTGGATGTACAGTAAGATCCCAGATAAACGGAAATAAAACTGCAAACCCAACCAAACAGCGACGTAGCTGAAATAAACCGGAAACCCTGCTGAGCTGCCATGTTGTTGAAACAAGATGGAGAAGAGTTTTATGAACAGTGTGAGTCAGATATGAAGATGGCTAAAATAGAAACGTCTCCACGCTGTAGGAGGTGTTTCTATCTGCACAGGAACATCTTCATTTTTCAGAAATAAGAACGTTTATACCGACCGACTGTTTAAACTTGGATTTGTGAGCCGCCTTAATCCTATTCTAAATAGATTTTTGAAGGTTTTGATGGAGAAATGCTTGAGGGCTTTTAGTAAATTTTGGTAAAATTCAGAATCAGAATTTGATGTGAGTGTATTTCTTTTTAAAACTATGGGGAAACATAGTCCCCTAAAACATTTTTAGTGTTTTTAACAAAATCACAAACAGTTATTATCAAAACTGTTCGTTGTTAATGTTAATCAGCATCTGGAAACTTTTTATCTTATTTTTATTCCATGAAAAATGGAAAAGAAGAGAAATCATGTCATTCAGACGTGAATTTATTCGTAAGAAATTAGTTTAAAAACACAGCGGCTTGCTTAAACTTGATCAGAGCAAGAATTAAAAGGTCCCGAAGCTAAAACCAACATGTTTGTTACATTTCTTTGCATAAAATCGTTCATAGATAATGAGATTTTTAGTTTTTTTTTTTTTTATTTCCTTTCAGAATTAGCTTTTTAGGGCGTCCTGTCACTTTAAATCTGAATAAGCTGCTGGGAAATGGCTGCAAAACAGATGTGCAGTTGTACAACCATGCATCTATGAAAAGCAAAAGTTGATCCTGCCGCCCAACCAATAAGAGGTTTCTGCATTGTAAGACGACAACACAACACTTGTCTTTTCCAGCAGCCATTGCACAGCGGTAAAACCAACCAGCTTTGCTCGGGTTGCCAGGTGAAGTCTTTTAAATGACTCATTTTCCAGACACCAAAAATAATTAAAATGTTTTCAAAAATCAGCTGGGTTTTTTTTTTTTAAGCACTTGGGTTGATTTTTGAATGCACAATAAGTCCTCTGTGATGCCATCTTAACTGGATCTTTCCTGCCAACTGCCATCACCATCTTCAGTAACTCTGAAGAATTAATGACATACAACATCATTTAATTTCCCTTTGGGATTAATAAAGCATTTTTGATCTGAATTTGCTTTGAATATGAGGTTGTAGCTTTTTGGCTACAACTTGTCCAGATGTGTTCGATACGGTAGAGGATCTGTAATGGTGTGGGCTTGTTTCTCAGCCAAATGTCCTGGGAGCTTTAGTGGAGCTACAGAAATCATACATTCTTCAACATTCACTCTTCTATTTTAAATCTATATGTGTGGCGGAAAACTAAGTTCTCTCATGAATTTCTAAACGGACAAAATCCAGAGTGAAAGATGTTGAAGAACCTAACAGTCAGACAATTTAGGGAAAATAGTTATAAAAAAACCCCTTCAGGGTGCTAAAAGTTTTCACACCTGCTCTAAAAGCATGTGAGCTGTCCTCAGGTGGTCAGAAAGCAGACTTTTGGTGTGAGAGCAGCCAAGCAGAAAGTGAACTCCCTGATGGTGCCGAGGCCCGAGGGCAAAGAGGGGCCGGCTGTCGCCTGACCCGAAGTAACTAATGGAGGTTTCAGCGACTCCTGGTGCCGCTTCACTGACACACACTCCAATGGGATTCAAAAACATACCGCGAGAAAGGCAGAGCTGGGAAGTAACTAGTTACATTTACTCAATTACATTAACTTGAAGGACAACTTTTGGAAAAAAAAAATTGCACTTTTAGGAGTATTTTTAATTTATTATGAAGCATCGCTACCGTTACTTGAGTAAAGTTTTTTTTATTATTGAAAGAAACTGATTTGGAAAATCTCCTTTTGGCTGATTTCTTTTTTGTCTACTTATATGAATTATTGTCATTTTCATCCTTAAAAGACCAACATTTCCAATTAAGTTCATATTTTGGTCCATCTGATGAGGTAAGCTATAAATATTAAACGGATGATAATTAGATCAGTTACTCAGTACCAAAGTTGGATAGTAACCAGTTACGTTTAAAAGAGTAATCATTTTTGAAAAAATGCACTATTAAGAGTATTTTAAATCTATATGTGTGGCGGAAAACTAAGTTCTCTCATGAATTTCTAAACGGACAAAATCCAGAGTGAAAGAAATTTTGGTTAAAGTTTTCTGAGTTTTTTATTGAAAAAACTAATTTGGAAACATTTTCTTTTGTCTGATTTTGTTGTTTATATGAATTATGGTCCTGAAAATACCAAATTTCCACTTTATATTTTGTATTCCACTTTTATTTTATATTTTGGTCCATCTGTTTATGTAATTTTTAAATATTAAATTCTTGATAATTTGATCACTTTTCACCAAATACCGTTTTACTCTTAAACTTTTATACATTCTTTGGGTTCTTCGCCCTCCACTGTAGAAACATATCCAGATTCCTTTACACTCAAAAAGCAAAGGTTTTTGTTTCATTTATGGCAGGTAGAGAAAACCCTTTTCTGGACAAAAGGGAGAGCTTAAAGCTGCACAGAACTGACAGAAGAGTATAAATGAAGTGTTATGTAATTAATACTCCTCCTCTTATGCAGATACAGTAGACAAGCCCTAGAAATCCTGGCCTAAGCTGTAACTGTATCCGCGTACCGACTGATGGAGCTGCTTTAAATCCTTCTGGCTCCTATATGCTCATATAGGGGAGCTCCCCTTGACTCAGCTAAAGCACAGGCATGACTGTAACACAAGCTTCATGTAGGATACGGGTTAGCACCAAACCCCTTCTCCAGCCACGCAGTATGCACAAAATCTCTCTGTCTCACACACTCAACACACACATAGATAGATAACACACCAGACAAACGGCCACCTTGTAATCCACAGTTACGGCAAGGACAGGTAACAGAAAACAAAGTGTTGTGATTCTTTTCTCACCAACAAATCCCTCTTCTTTGGAAATCCTTCCCTTCAGCCGGCTTCTTCCTGCGCTGCAGCTTTCATCTTTCCAGCAAACAGAGCAGGAGGAAAAGACCGAAGGACTTTAAATAATTAGCATTCCACTTGCTCTTGTTTTCTCTCCGGCTCTCCTCTCTTCCAGATTTCTCCACTGTCTCTCGGGGGAAGCAGGAGCATCAGTGATACACCGCCGCGCGCTCCGCTGCAGGAGGCTGAACGTCAATCACACAGGTAGCCTAGGGAACCGATGAGCCCGCCTCACAGCCGGCCCTGATTGGCTGGCCGTCCGACAACCAGAAGTCACAAGTCATCGTGGATCTACAGATGGGAGCCGAGAGATGTGCCGGGATCATGCAGGGAGCTAAACAAACAGTAGTGTATTGCAGTACTTGTGAACTCTCTTCCTCTTCTCTCGCTCTGACTTCAGAGCCCACTGCTTTATTTTACAGTTGCTTAGCAACAGACTGTCAGCAGTGGATGTTGCAGAGAAGTGGGAGAGAGGAGAGATGAGTTCAAGTCCCCAACTTGCTCTTTCTCTCCGGCTGTCAGAAGTGTGGATAGATGTTGAATATTTCAGCTCTGAGGAGCGGAGTCTCAGTGTTGATCAGGAACATTACGGCATCAGGCAACAATAGGAGGAGAAATTGTTTCAGAAAGCAAACCACTGTGCTTTCAAAAAAGCCTGAACAATTTCATGTTTTGTCCCATCATAGACACTGTGTTGTGTTGGAATTTTACAAAAATAAAAACCAGAATTAAACTCCAGCTCAAACATTTCTCCACAGATGTAAGATATAGATATCTATCTATATATATATAGATAGATATCTATTCTATAGATAGATATAGATATCTATATCTATAGATATATATAGATATATATCTATATCTATAGATCTATATCTATAGATCTATAGATATAGATAGATATCTATATATATAGATATAGATCTATCTATCTATAAATATAGATAGATATCTATCTATAGATATAGATAGATATCTATCTATAGATATAGATAAATATCTATATCTATAGATATAGATAGATATCTATCTATTTATAGATAGATAGATAGATCTATATCTATATATATAGATAGATGTAAATGGTTCAAAAAGCCATTTATTATGGCTTTTGAACCAAAATAAATGACATATTGACCAACATATTTGATGCGTATGATTTTGCTGATATATCAAAATGTAATATTTGTTCATGGTGTTTTCTTTATAACTTAGTAATTTGGTGGTTTTATAATGTGAAGCACCTTCAACTGCCTTGCTGGTGAAAAGTGCTACACAAATAAACTTTATTGACTGACATAAAAATTCTAACTGTTTCACATTTTTTCTGAAACTGTCACTATATAGTACGTGAGATTAAAAAAAAAACTGAGCTAGAAACAAATAAAATAATCAGAGCCAGGAGGCAGGTTTAGCGCTTTTTTCCGTCAGCAGGGCACTGCTGCTAATGCTAGTTAGCATGACCTCTGATGACAGCGGAGAAAAGATTGTCCTGTTGTTTCTCTGACATTAGCATATTTAGCAGCACCTTCACGAGAAGGATTGGCAGTGCTAAGCTCCTCCTCCTTGCTCTGATTGCTTGTTTTTTACGGGGAGAAATATATTTCTTCAGACGGGCATAGCATCACAGAGAGAAGCTTGATTTTTTTTTTTTCAGATTATGTCTCATACTGTCCCAATATGGTGACAATTTTAACAAATATGTAAAATATATTTTTAAAATAAAAGTTATAAACCACAGCTTTAACAATGCTGTTTTTAAACTATTGTAAAATATATGTCTGATTTAAGACCCTGCAGTGGCATCCTCATGTCCTTGTTATCATATAAAATAGATGATTATGAATGTTACATAAAACAAGACAATTCACTTAGCCTTCACTGCGTATGTCTTTTCTTATTTTATCATTTCATGTACAGCTTAAAATTTTTACAACTGTAATGTTTTGTCAAAAAACAAATAAAGAAAACCTTATTCTAGATGTTATTTAGGCAAATATTTTTTTAAAGTAAATATATTTCCTCTCCTCTCAGTGTCTCCAAAGTTCTAATATTCTGCATGACAAACTTGCAGTTGAAACTAGACATTTATATCCGCCTTATTCTTAGCTCCCATGAGGCTTTGCCTGAATTATGGGCGGGACTTCCGCCGCAAACCGGAAGCGCTATTTGTTTACATGTTAGCAACTCGCTAACCTGCTTCCGCGAGACTATTGTTAAGACTTAAAGAGGAATAACTTGATTTAGCTCGTTAATTTTCCTCTTTTGTCTCGGATTCTTGAGTCTTGACGTGCGCAGGGAGAAAGAGCAATCATACGACATCAGACTTCAGATATCTAGAGCTTTATCCAGAGAATTCAAATGCATACAGAATGTTACAATAAGCATCTCACCCAGAAATCCAAAGTTCACAAAAATGACAAATAGAAAAATACTTAATATGAGTTTGAAAAGAGAAACAAAGATAACAAAGATGCATCTCTGGGAATCACTCACTCAGTACAAAGAGATTTGAATTCTCTGTTGCAAACACAATCTTTTATAAGACTGTGTATTTCATAAATTTGCATATTATGCATTAGGAGGTGTGTTTTCCCTTTGTGGGGGCTGTCTTAATGTTAATTTCATTATCTTGTGCTAAAGAGCCCCAAAGACAGATATATGGATTGTCAAACTGGGTCTTTGCCGTACCAGGTGTCTCCTGCAAACCCTCTCTCGTCGAAAATTTATGACCTGTGCCTGTTTTGGTTTTCTGCCTCAGTGATTGAACTAGAACGTGTTTGTGTTTTACTGAAACAAAATCTACAGATGATCCAAACTAACTATAAGTTTGGATCTAAAACTAATTCAAAAGATGCTGTTTAATGCTCTTAATATATATATTTAATTCTAGTATGGATAAAATTATTATTTTTTTAAGTTTTAATGTTCTAGTGAACTTTTGAACCACACTAAAGAAATTTGTTAATTGCCTGGCAGACAGACTCCGTCTGTATAGCAGTTAAGGGAGTGCAGGCCTGTCTTTCTGTAGAGTCCTCCCTATATAATTTATGTAAACTCAGAGAGTGGCCAGTTGTTTTTAGTTTGAATCTTTATCTAAGTCTGTCTTAACATAAAGGTTAGCCTGTGTACGATTGTGCTAATTTAAAATTCTATTTCAACACTATCCAGTGCAGTAGAGGAGCATGGTGATGTCCCCAGACAAACTTCACCAACAGCCCAATGACCCGAAGACAATCTGTGTTAGTGAGTGGACAGATCTTTGGGGGAAGTGCAGAGACCAGGACCAGTCTCTTATCAACAGAAACATTAAGTGGGTAAGAAGTGACGAATCTGAATATCAGGTTGGTCTGCTATGTACGGTTATATCCGGCAATCTACCTGTTAAAAGAAAATTTACTCTATCATAATGCATGAACTGCTTGCTTTACTTTCTCCACCTTGTACTTTTAACAATTTTATGCATATTGTATTGAAGAAAAATGTATTTAGCATACTGCAGTTGATATGCCAGAGCTTTTGATAAGCAATATGTGAATGAGAATGACATGTGAAACATGGACTTTATTCCGTGTTGTAAAATGTTTTGTAATTGTGGTGCATGTTGAGGATTTTGACCTCTTGTTGCTGGATTTTGATTACTGACCACTACAGGAAGAATGCTGGTCAACAGGTGTTTAAGTAGGTTTACTGAAGAATAATGTCAACAATGCAAATAAATTGAAGCAATTTATCATCAATGAGTGTGACACAGCTATCAACAGTAAACAGATCAGCTGACGAACGTCAAGAAGAAGATAAAACGGATATTACTACTAGCAGAAACCACGAAGAAGACAAGACATCGAAATAAAAGCATAGATGTAAGACATTGAACTTCTTGAAGAATTAATAACAGCCGCTCCCACATTTACTTGTAAATGTGTAAACTCAGAGATTCTTCAAGTCTCTTTCATGTCATCCTGAAGTGCCGAAAGCTCAATGAGTCGAGACTTTATCTTTGACCTTGACTTCTGATGTTCTGACGCATCCATCTGGACTAGAAACAGTCTTGACAATTCTCCGGATGGGCCATTGACCTCCAGGAAGTGATGGGTCAATGATTAGCACTACAGAGTCCACAGTGATGTTCTTCAATGATGTTTGCCTCTTCTGACAGGTCTGGAGGTTTGGCAAGTAGTTCTTTGTGAATTGGAACCAAAACTGATCCACTGGTGTCTGACAGTGTTGCCATCTACTGAGCCCTATACTTGCTGGTGCATAGGTCACTTGAGGCAGAGCAACATCCTGCCGCCCCATCAAGAGGATGTTTGGACTGATGGGGTCCAAATCGGCTACATCAGCTGACATATAGCCTTGTGGCTTTGAGTTTTAAGATTCCCTCTACTTCCACTCCGAAGTGGGGAGAACTCAGTAGGTTGAATTTAAAGTAAATTCTGGTAATATGTCAATTGACCTTTCAGTTGTGATTCTGTTGCTGCCCCATGACCTTGTCGCATAGGATCCCTTCTTGTCCCTCTTGCTTGTGCTGCAAAACACTGCACCTGAACTCCACTTCCCCCTCCTGAGACGCCGGATGGTGGACCAGAATAACCTTGAAGCCATACGGAAGTCTTTTTCCATGGCCTCTCCGAACTCCTCCCACGCACTGATACAATTCAAATTTAAGTGAAAAAAAAGCTTCTTAACGCGTTCTTGAAGGGATGCTTCACAGACTGCCTGTATGAGAGAGGAGACCTTGTAAGTGGTAGGAAGGTCATCAGCGTCAAGAAGATCATAATTTCAGTAGTACTTGCGTCTATGAGTCAACAGCTCTAGTGAGCCAAGGTCAATGAAAGAGAAAATTGTGAGAATCACAGTCAAGACAACTGTGCACAAATTACCAAAATAAGAATAAAGAAACTCAATGTTCCAACAAATCAAAAATATGATGACCAAGAAGTAGACATCATGAAAAACAAATCTTTGATTTCATTTCACTTTCCGTTTGGACGGATGAGCATCAGTGGCAAGAGGGTCAGGATGAGCATCAGTGGCAGGCAGGTCAGGATGAGCATCAGTAGCAAGAGGGGCAGGATGATCGGCAGTGGCAGGAAGGGCAGGATGACCATCAGTGGCAGGCAGGGCAGGATGAGCATCAGTGGCAAGAGGGGAATCAAAATCAAATCAAATCAAATTTTATTTGTATAGCACATTTCAGCAAGGCATTTCAAAGTGCTTTACACAAAGTCATGCAGCATGACTTTGTGTAAAGTCATGTTGCAGGTAACAATGCATCAGTGGCATTGTTACATATTACATTTCAAAAACAATTCTAAACAGGTGTGTTTTTAATTGCAATTTAAAAGAAGTCAGGGTTTCCGCTGTTTTACAGGATGAGCATCAGTGGCCAGAAGGCAGGATGAGCAACAGTGGCAGGCAGGGCAGGATGAGCATCAGTGGCAAGAGGGTCAGGATCAGAATCAGTGGCAAGAGGGTCAGGTTGAGCATCAGTAGCAAGAGGGGCAGGATGATCGGCAGTGGCCAGCAGGGCAGGATGAGCATCAGTAGCAAGAGGGGCAGGATGATCGGCAGTGGCCAGCAGGGCAGGATGAGCATCAGTGGCAGGCATTGCAGGATAAGCATCAGTGTCAAGAATTGCAGGGTGAGCATCAGTGGCAAGAGGGTCAGGATGAGCATCAGTAGCAAGAGGGGCAGGATGATCAGCAGTGGCAGGAAGGGCAGGATGATCGACAGTGGCCAGCAGTGCAGGATGAGCATCACTGGCAAGAGGGTCAGGTTGAGCATCAGCAGCAAGAAGGGCAAGATGATCGGCAGTGGCAGGAAGGGCAGTATGAGCATCAGTGGCTAGAGGGGCAGGATGAGCATCAGTGGCTAGAGGGGCAGGATGAGCATCAGTGGGAGGCAGGGCAGGATGAGCATCAGTGGGAGGCAGGGCAGGATGAGCATCAGTGGGAGGCAGGGCAGGATGAGCATCAGTGGCAGAAATTCCAGGATGAGCATCAGTGGCAAGAGGGGCAGGATGAGCATCAGTGGCAGGAAGAGCAGGATGAGCATCAGTGGCAGGCAGGGCAGTATGAGCATTAATGGCAAGAGGGGCAGGATGATCAGCAGTGGCAGAAATTCCAGGATGAGCATCAGTGGCAAGAGGGGCAGGATGAGCATCAGTGGCAGGAGGAGCATCAGTGGCAGGCAGGGCAGGATGAGCATCAGTGGCAGGCGGGCAGGAGGAGAGTGGCAGGCAGGGCAGGATTAGCATCAGTGGCAGGCAGGGCAGGATGAGCATCAGTGGCAAGAGGGGCAGGATGATCAGCAGTGGCAGAAATTCCAGGATGAGCATCAGTGGCAAGAGGGGCAGGATGAGCATCAGTGGCAGGAAGAGCAGGATGAGCATCAGTGGCAGGCAGGGCATGATTAGCATCATGCAGGCAGGGCAGTATGAGCATTAATGGCAAGAGGGGTAGGATGATCAGCAGTGGCAGAAATTCCAGGATGAGCATCAGTGGCAGGAAGAGCAGGATGAGCATCAGTGGCAGGCAGGGCAGGATGAGCATCATTGGCAGGCAGGGCAGGATGAGCATCAGTGGCAGGCTGGGCAGATTAGCATCAGGGCAGGCAGGGCATGATTAGCATCAGTGGCAGGCAGGGCAGATGAGCATTAATGGCAGAGGGGCAGGATGAGCATCAGTGGCAGCAGGGCATGGTTAGCATCAGTGCAGGCAGGGCTGGATGAGCATTAATGGCAAGAGGGGCAGGTTAGCATCAGTGGTCGGCAGGGCATGGTTAGCATCAGTGGGAGGCAGGGGCTGGATGAGCATCAGTGGGAGGCAGGGCTGGATGACATCAGTAGCAGGCAGGGCAGGATGAGCATCAGTGGCAGGCAGGGCAGGATGAGCATCAGTGGCAGGCAGGGCATGATTAGCATCAGTGACAGGCAGGGCAGGAGGAGCATCAGTGGCAGCAGGGCAGGATGAGCATCAGTGGCAGGCAGGGCATGATTAGCATCAGTGCAGGCAGGGCAGGAGGAGCATCAGTGCAGGCAGGGCAGGATGAGCATCAGTGGCAGGCAGGGCAGGAGGAGCATCAGCGGTCGGCAGGGCATGGTTAGCATCAGTGGCAGGCAGGGCAGGAGGAGCATCAGTGGCAGGCAGGGTAGAGGAGCATCAGCGGTCGGCAGGGCATGATTAGCATCAGTGACAGGCAGGGTAGGAGGAGCATCAGTGGCAGGCAGGGCAGGAGGAGCATCAGTGGCAGGCAGGGCAGGATTAGCATCAGTGGCAGGCAGGGTAGGAGGAGCATCAGTGGTCGGCAGGGCAGGAGGAGCATCAGTGGCAGGCAGGGCAGGAGGAGCATCAGTGGCAGGCAGGGCAGGAGGAGCATCAGTGGCGGCGGGCAGGAGGAGCATCAGTGGCAGGCAGGGCAGGAGGAGCATCAGTGGCAGGCAGGGCAGGATTAGCATCAGTGGCAGGCAGGGCAGGATTAGCATCAGTGGTCGGCAGGGCATGGTTAGCATCAGTGGCAGGCAGGGCTGGATGAGCATCAGTGGCAGGCAGGGCTGGATGAGCATCAGTGGCAGGCAGGGCAGGATGAGCATCAGTGGCAGGCAGGGCAGGAGGAGCATCAGTGGCAGGCAGGGCAGGAGGAGCATCAGTGGCAGGCAGGGCAGGGTTAGCATCAGTGGCAGGCAGGGCAGGGTTAGCATCAGTGGTCGCAGGGCATGGTTAGCATCAGTGGCAGGCAGGGCAGGATGAGCATCAGTGGCAGGCAGGGGCTGGATGGCATCAGTGGCAGGCAGGGCATGATTAGCATCAGTGACAGGCAGGGCAGGAGGAGCATCAGTGGCAGCAGGGCAGGATGAGCATCAGTGGCAGGCAGGGCATGATTAGCATCAGTGACAGGCAGGGTAATAGGAGCATCAGTGGCAGGCAGGGCAGGATGAGCATCAGTGGCAGGCAGGGCATGATTAGCATCAGTGACAGGCAGGGCAGGAGGAGCATCAGTGCAGGCAGGGCAGGATGAGGATCAGTGGCAGGCAGGCAGGAGGAGCATCAGCGGTCGGCAGGGCATGATTAGCATCAGTGACAGGAGGGTAGGAGGAGCATCAGTGGCAGGCAGGGTAGGAGGAGCATCAGCGGTCGGCAGGGCAGGTTAGCCAGTGGCAGGCAGGCAGAGGAGCATCAGTGACAGGCAGGGTAATAGGAGCATCAGTGGCAGGCAGGGCAGGGAGCATCAGTGGCAGGCAGGGATGATTAGCATCAGTGACAGGCAGGGTAGGAGGAGCATCAGTGGTCGGCAGGGCAGGAGGAGCATCAGTGGCAGGCAGGGCATGATTAGCATCAGTGACAGGCAGGGTAGGAGGAGCATCAGTGGCAGGCAGGGCAGGAGGAGCATCAGTGGCAGGCAGGGCATGATTAGCATCAGTGGCAGGCAGGGTAGGAGGAGCATCAGGCAGGGCAGGATGAGCATCAGTGGCAGCAGGGCAGGATGAGCATCAGTGGCAGGCAGGGCATGATTAGCATCAGTGGCAGGGCAGGCAGCAGGGTAATAGGAGCATCAGTGGCAGGCAGGGCAGGATGAGCATCAGTGGCAGGCAGGGCATGATTAGCATCAGTGACAGGCAGGGCAGGAGGAGCATCAGTGCAGGCAGGGCAGGATGAGCATCAGTGGCAGGCAGGGCAGGAGGAGCATCAGCGGTCGGCAGGGCATGATTAGCATCAGTGACAGGCAGGGTAGGAGGAGCATCAGTGGCAGGCAGGGTAGGAGGAGCATCAGTGGTCGGCAGGGCATGGTTAGCATCAGTGGCAGGCAGGGCAGGAGGAGCATCAGTGGCAGGCAGGGTAGGAGGAGCATCAGTGGTCGGCAGGGCATGATTAGCATCAGTGGCAGGCAGGGTAGGAGGAGCATCAGTGGCAGGCAGGGCAGGAGGAGCATCAGTGGCAGGCAGGGCATGATTAGCATCAGTGGCAGGCAGGGTAGGAGGAGCATCAGTGGCAGGCAGGGCAGGAGGAGCATCAGTGGCAGGCAGGGCATGATTAGCATCAGTGGTCGGCAGGGCAGGAGGAGCATCAGTGGCAGGCAGGGCAGGAGGAGCATCAGTGGCAGGCAGGGCATGATTAGCATCAGTGGCAGGCAGGGTAGGAGGAGCATAAGTGGCAGGCAGGGCAGGATGAGCATCAGTGGCAGGCAGGGCAGGATGAGCATCAGTGGTCGGCAGGGCATGGTTAGCATCAGTGGCAGACAGGGCAGGAGGAGCATAAGTGGCAGGCAGGGCAGGATGAGCATCAGTGGCAGGCAGGGCAGGATGAGCATCAGTGGCAGGCAGGGCATGATTAGCATCAGTGGCAGGCAGGGCAGGATGAGCATCAGTGGCTAGAGGGGCAGGATGAGCATCAGTGGCAAGAGGGGCAGGATGAGCATCAGTGGCTAGAGGGGCAGGATGAGCATCAGTGGCAAGAGGGGTAGGGTGAGCATCACATCATTCAAATTTAAAAGTGAAAAAATCGCTTTTTTGTGCGTTGCTCAAGGGATGCTTCCCAGACTGCCTGCATCACGGGGGAGAGCTTAAATTTCTTATGAAGGGCTTGGCGAGCATCAGTGGCTGGAAGGGCAGGATAAAGAGCTGTGGCTGGAAGGGCAGGACAAAGAGCAGTGGCTGGAAGGGCAGGACAAAGAGCAGTGGCTGGAAGGGCAGGACAAAGAACAGTGGCTGGAAGGGCAGGACGAGCAGCCCTTTCTCTCTTTCTTGCTCGTCCTGCAAGAGAGGCAGGATAAGTATCAGTGGCCAGCAGGGCAGGATGAGCATCAGTGGCCAGCAGGGCAGTATGAACATTAATGGCAAAGGGGTCAGGATGAGCATCAGTGGCCAGCAGGGCAGGATGAACATTAATGGCAAAGGGGTCAGGATGAGCATCAGTGGCTAGAGGGGCAGGATGAACAGCAGTGGCAGGACTAAAAGCAGTAGCAGGAGGGGCATCAGTAGTAGGAAGGGCAGGAAAAGCATCAGTGGCCAGAATGTCATGAAAGTCATATTGGTCGAACTGCTCACCTGCCCCTAGGTCAATAAAACAAAAAATTACATAAATCACAGTCAATATAATTGTGCAAAAATTTCCTAAATAAAAATAAAGAATTTCAATTTTCCATGACATAAAAAACAATATGGCCAAGAAAAATAAATCATAAAAAACACATCTTGCTTTCTGTTTGGCAGGATGAGCATCAGTGGCAAGAGGGGTAGGATTATCGGCAGTGGCAAGAGGGGCAGGATGAGCATCAGTGGCAGGCAGGGCAGGACGAGCATCAGTGGCAGGCAGGGCAGGATGAGCATCAGTGGCAAGAGGGGCAGGATTATCAGCAGTGGCAGAAAGGGCAGGTTGAGAATCAGTGGCAGGAATTGCAGGACGAGCATCAGTGGCAAGAGGGGCAGGTTGATCATCAGTGGCAGGCAGGGCAGGACGAGCATCTGTGGCTATGTCATTGTCAAAATATTTCTTCAGTGCCATAGCCACCAAAAAACCAACACCAAACCCTAATGAAAAAATCACACTCACTGGAACGTTTCTCATATTCGTCATTGTGGTCTGCTAACTTCAACGTTTCAATTCTGACTGAAGTTCTGAGAGACAAGCAGAACCTCAGAACCTCTTTGATCTTTGATGTATGTGACCTCATCAGTGACCTCACTGAAGTTCTGAGGCAAGATCTTGTTTCTGGTCATTGCTATGGAAACGATCAGATCAGTTCTGCAAATCAAACTACTGACCCTTTGCACATGACGTCACACTCTCCAGAACTCCGCTCACTCCGCCATGCACTTTATAAGTAATGCCAGTTCACACTACACGATTTTTTGCCCCGATTTTGCCCTTAAGACAATCTTAGAATGTTGATCGGCAATGGCAGGAAGTTAAGATTGTCGGAAGCGACCATCTTAACTGATCATCCTGTCGTGTGTGGTATGTTACGACTGATCCGGTCCAGTCGGTGGAACGTCGGGACCGCTTTGATCTAAAATCGGGGATATTGAATTGTTTAATCATCTTGGCTCATTCATTGCAAAGTCTGTGGTGTTCCCCCGACTGGGAGCGAGAAGGAAGTCTGTTGAATGTGACAAGTAGCCAATCAGAAAGCGCTATTGGATCGTTTGTTTGTTTTTAAAAATGAAAGATAATTATAAAATTATTTCACAGAGTACATGTGGTTGAGAAACGCATTCCAATGTTTGGTTGAAATGGCGCATTTTTTAAATATTTTATTTAGTCAACCAATATCAACAAGACTTTGAACACAGAGAGAAAGCAAGGCATTGTTTTTCTCTACTTCATCCTCATCTTCCCTCATCCCATCCTTCTGTCCCCCCTTTTTTATTTTATTGTTTTTATTTCTCCTCTTCCCTTAATCTTCTTTCTGTTGTATCCCCTACCCCACCCCATCCATCCATACCTGGCTGCAAACAATAGAAACAGCAAAATAAAATAATAATAATAAAACAGTAGCAATAATTCAACAGCCGGAAGAAAGACAAAAAAAAGGGAAAAACGCAGGGGACTAATGCAGAGCTCAGAAACGTGGACAGCATTTGAACAAGCGTCCGCACAAGTGTGGGCAGACATCCAAACACAGTACATGGATACTTAAAACTGCACAGGTTGACAAACACCGTCAGTAGCCCGAGTCACAAGGCATCTTTGCCGGACCGGGGAAGCAGGCAAACACCTCAGAGCCAGTTCCTATGCGAATTTCAGGCTTGAGGAAGGGCATCCAGTCTTTCAAAATAACATAGTAGAGGGAACCAAGTTTTGTAAAATTTTTGGGTCGAACCTCTTACATAAAATTTGATCTTCTGTAACTTAAGGAACATGGACAGGTCTCTCAACCAAAGAGAAACCTGGGGTGGGTGTTCTGATTTCCACACTAATAATATTCTTCTTTGGGCGAGGAGGGTTGAAAAAGCCAGTACATTTTTAAAATCGTGATAATGATATTTCCTCCCCTGGAACTCCAAATATTGCCAATTCAGCACTGGGTTGGATACCTATTTTGAAAGCTTCAGATAGGATCTGAAAAATTGTAGACCAGAAGTCGCATAGTTTGTTACAGGAACATGTGGGATAAATTTGCCTTAGCTATGTGGCACCGAGCACAAGTATCACTGACTGTGGAATAAATCTTTCTGCTGAAAACACCGTCCTTTGAGCCCTTCACAAGAAGCATGCAAAAGTAATAAAACGAAATAACACAGAGAGCTTAAGCAACACGGCCATACTTTTCTAAAAATAACTACTATGAACCTGAACAGTCAGCTGAAGTAGAACTCCGACACCACAGCTGCCCTACTGTTAGCTACAGGCTCGTTGTGCTTCGACGTAATCTGCCCCCCGCCCCGCATTTATTGTGGTTAACAATAAACACACGTAATATAATAAAAATAAGGTACAAACATTGTCCGTTAGAATGGATGAGAAATGTTCAGATACTTAAATAGCAGATTTTTACAAGAAAAATGTCCGAGAATATTGCCTACTAGCATAAGCTAAAGCTAATGTTAGCCACAAAATTTAAAGAAAGTAAAACTCACCTTCGCATCTGTGAATGTATAATGATGCGAACATCTTAAAACATTTCTCCAGCTTACTTCATGGGGCTTCGGATCGATGTACGTTATTGTTTGTTACCTTGAAAAAGCGCTGCAAATACCGGGTAAAGTAAAGTACCATTTTCAGTAGATCGGAAACATTTGAGCCGTTGCTAGTTCCCCCGCGGTGGCCAACAGGCCAGAGCGGCGCTTGGCTTCGAGGGCCGCACGACGCCGCTTGCGGCTTTAATTTTTAAATTGTTTTGGGACTTTTTGTAATAAATTAACTTTAAAAAAAATTTACTCAACGTCTCTGGCTGGCCACGTCGTGTCGTCATAGAAAAAGGAAAAAAAAACAGACTGACAGACAGGCAATCACAGCAAACCAACATACATAAGACAAACTGACAAATTTAACAAAAAAAAAAAAAACTGACACAACCCTCACATTTGGTGTCAGAAGTGGGATTTTATCTGCCAGAGTACAAAGTTGGTTTCGGTTTTTTTTCCCATTGCATTTTTTAAAAATTTACTCATCTTCTCTCCGGCTGGTTGTGTAAAACCCTCACAGAAGTGTTGCTACTAGAAGTAGAGAAAAATGTCTCCTCCTTTGCGAAAACTTTCCAGTCCGGGTCTCTTGGAGCAATATTT
The DNA here is from genome assembly GCF_027474105.1 of Poeciliopsis prolifica. NCBI lineage: Eukaryota > Metazoa > Chordata > Actinopteri > Cyprinodontiformes > Poeciliidae > Poeciliopsis > Poeciliopsis prolifica. The sequence continues at coordinate 3,157,122 of NW_026562377.1, forward strand.
CTGTTGTCCAAATCTCTTAAAGAGCTGAAATCAAAAAGCTTCCTGACACCTAAAGCCACAAAGAATCCCACTCCAAATCCAACTGAAAACATCTCAGCCTTGTTTCATTTGTTATAATGAAACAAATCAATAAAATAAACATAGGCGACAGTTAAAATGAACTACTAAACTACTTAACAGCAACCTCTGGTGTTTCACAGAAAACAAAGCTAGGTGTAACGGGTTCACTCTACGATCAAACCCGAGCAGGATTTGATTGTAGAGTCAAACAAACTGACAGACTGGCAATCACAGCAAACCAACACACATAAGACAAACTGACACAACCCTCACATTTGGTGTCAGAAGTGGGATTTTACCAGCCAGCGAGTGCAAAGTTTGTTTCATTTTTTTTTTCCCCATTACATTTTTTTGAAATTTACTCATCTTCTCTCCGGCTGGTTGTGTAAAAACCCTCACAGAAGTGTTGCTACTCGAAGTAGAGAAAAATGTCTCCTCCTTTGCGAAAACTTTCCCATCCGGGTCTCTTGGAGCAATATTTCTGTTCTTTAACAGTAGTCCTTTTCCATAGCCTCTTCGAACTCCTCCCAAGCACTGATATTAAAATTTAACAGTGAAAAAAAAGCTTCTTAACGCGTTGTTGAAGGGATGCTTCCCAGACTGCCTGCATGAGAGGGGAGAGCTTAAAAGTGGTAGGAAAGGCAAGATAATCATCGATAAATCCTATTTTAAGTTATCCCACGCGTTGCTTCCCTTTAATTTGTTATGGCATTAGAGCCAGACCATAACAAATATAATTTGCAAACAAATTAAATGACTTTTGAACTTCTAACAAGCTCAACTGTTATCATTGTTTACCGTAATGTCTTAACCAGTAAACTGATTGGTGTCTCACTATTCTGATTAGAAATTACAAATCAATTGTGCCAATTGCAATTGATTCATAAACTGTGCTCCAAAGACCTTAAATATGCAATTGTTGCAAAACCCAAAGTGATTCATTTAAAACTTTAAATTTAGCTTCGACCTGGAAAGACAAACAGAAAGCAGGTTTTAGAAAGTTTATTTGATAGGAAATAATCTTCGGACCCTGGCAGTAGACACTGCTCTGGTAACTCCCAGAGAGAATGATTCGCTGTTCAGGTTTTTTTTTCTATATGAAAACCTTTTTTAATACTGGATACATAAATGAAGTCTGTGTGTAAATTGTAACTATGACCGTCTTCATCTCTGATCACGGCGCTGGTCTCATCTCCGCCATCCTTCACAAACTCCGGCTTGATGTGCAACTGCTCCTCACCTGAGCCTCCATCACCTCCACCTGGTCTCCACCTTCACTCAGCTCACCTTTAATCATAATTGTATTATGACTTTGTAACTAAACAATGTTTCTGTATGTGCTTTCTTTATTACAAACAACAGTTGATTCTGACTGTTAAAACACAAACAACTTAGCCGTATGTCAGGTTTGTAAAGAAAATTTGTAATGATTCCAGTCATTGTTTAAAAAAGTATGGGAAACATTGCATTTACACATTTAAAATATTGCAAGTTATTAACTTAGCATGTATTTCAAATTTTTTAAAAACAAGGATATCCAATTGCTAAACAATGTTACAATATATTTACAACTACTTTATTGGTTCTACTCTCTCCAACAAAATGCAGCCACGATGTAACTGTGTGGAAACGACGCCATTTCTGTAAAAACTAAATAATTTAAATCAACTGAGCTACAACAAAAGGAACATTCAAAAATGTATAAAATATTGAAATAACACATTATGAAAACGAATGACTGAACAAGTCAAAAGGCCAATGTGCTTCAGCATAAATGATCGAAAATCGCATTTCACAAAACAAAAAACAAACAATGTGTGACAACTGAAATGTGTGAAAGACTTTAGAAAACAACTAATACTGTCCTAGCATTCAGTACTGGCATTCAGGGCAGTGTCCAGATGTGTCATCAGGGTAGTAATGAGGGAACTCTCCTCATCTTCCATGTCCAGTGAAGCCCACACAGTCTTTATGCTGCCGGTTGCAGGAAGAACATCTTACAACATCAAAAGGAATCCTGTTTTCTGCCTTGAATGATTCTGAAAATGTCACCCAGCTGATCTCACCTGTTAATGAAAAACTGATTTTATGTAGTTGAAATCTAATTTAACATGTTTTAGGTGAAAAAAGTCAAAGGTCTTTACCATCTAGCTAAGCAAAGTGAGTCTTCTTCCTGAAAACTGGGTCAGACACAATGGCTTCTAAGCACTTGCAGGTCAATGCCAAGGTGAAGGAAGATGTGTCTCCCTGTATCACCTTCTGGAGAACAGCTTCCAGTACAATCAAAGGCATCTGAAAATAATAATAATTTTTAAAAAGCATGTGCATTGCAAGACTCATACTGGAAGAATGGCTATGACATGATTATAAATGAATCTTAAAAAGAGAAATGAATAAAATTAAAAAACATTTATATACATTGCAGATATGTTTAAACAAGATGTGATTCATTCTCACTCAGAACAGAGCGAAGACTCAGCCTAATAGCTACTAAGATAAAAGAAAAAGGTTATTACACACCAGGAAATATACAAATGATTGGAAGAACAAAAGGCATGTTTGAATTAATCACTGTCGATTCTTTAACATTGTTGTTACTGTTTTGTAGGATTTAACAATTATAGAAGTCACAATGGGTTCCAGATAGCAAATATAAATTCTGCAAAAAATGAATTGAAATTGTAGAAGTGATATTGCTCAAACAGCCAAGGGCAGGGACTAATCAGATTTACTCAATTACTCTGTAACTTTGACAAAAAATAAATAATTAGGACCATTTTTCCAAATGTTATAGTTGAGTTAATGTTGTTGATACGCAACAATTATGTTGCGACCATTCAAGAAATGTGTTCTTGAATGAAGAACACATTTTAATCCATAAAAAAATTAAAATATGATGCACACATAAATGTTTATGTTAGGTTTCTTCTAACCTTAATTTGTTGTCTTGTATTACAATTTTTCCTTTTTGGTTTTAAAATACCTCACAGTGCACAAAACTTCATTTTTATTAATATCTGCTGAAATAAATAATATTACATTGCACATTATAATCAGTAAAACAGTACTTCATAACAGCCATTTTACCAAATACTTTACTTTTAAATGTGTAGTTTGCTGCACAGTTACTAAAAATACATTGAAGTAGTGCTGCTCATCGTTACATTATCATCTCTGGGTACTTATGATGGCAGCTGTTAGCTTACAAAAAAAGCTGTTAGTTTATAAAAAATATTAGACTTTCCAGAAATGTAACATTGGTGTACAAAAACATATTAAAAAAAAATATTAAAAAATAAAAGCACTAGAAAACTGATAAGTATGTAAAAAAATCATAAGTGTAGTTTTACATACCATTATGTTGAACCATAGTAGTTCTTGCTATGTGGTTCTGTACCTTTAAGACTCATCGGCTCTGTATGAGCAAAGGGGACAGCAATACTTGTCTTCATACAGTAAGGAAGAATTTTCTCTCTGTTCTGAATGTTGCAAACAGATACGTGCATCTGTATAATGAAAATAAAAAAAATAATTTTGAGCATAAAATACATTTTCCAATTATACATTTTTCTACTTTTCGATTTTTATCTAATGGTGCCCTGCACGGAAATAATTAGCTATGCTACATGCTAAAATTTGCCTTCCCCTGTACGAACTACGAATTTCACTCGTTTACAGCTGTCAATTCTATTTTCCACCTAATCTAGAAAAGCGTATTAATTTAAAAAAAGTTTTAATAAGGTAGAAAATACCTTTTGCTGACTTTGTGGTTGTTCCATTGTGAGTCGCGTGCCGAACATCAGTGGGGAAACCTTTCAAACTTCTTCCAAGCCACCTCTTAACCCGCTTCTGTAAAGTATTTCTACTAGTGATTGTGAAAATAGCGCCCCCTTCATTTCCGGAACGCAATAGTCCCATTTCCATATAAGGTATGAGACTGACAGTGGATCGTCCCCGCCCCTTTCTGTTTGCTGCAGCAAGGTCCTTCTCCTGTGGACTGTACTTTTTTTTTTTGCTAACCAGTTGAGCTGCTAACTTTTCCTGAACAATTTCCTGGTTTTTGGAGCCACAGAACCAAACCACAGTCATGTGCCGGAACGGACTGTTGGAGCGGAGCTGGAGCAGTTTTATTGCCGTTCGTTTAAAAACTGGTAACTCGCGGTGCGTTGAGTAACCCATTCCTCCTGCTGGTTCTGGGAGCCTCCATGTTTGGAACAGCTATTCTGAGGACGATGCTAACCGAGTATCTCAGGCCTGCAACATTTGTAAAGCTAACGGAGAGCTTCACTAATTAAATAAACTGAATAGTGTGTTTGATAAATCAAGTTTCATACATTCAGCCTTGTTCGTTGTTATGTACAGAAGATGTTTAAAGGCTTGTTTCAAAGAGCTCTGAGAAAATGCTAAGTATCTTATTATGGATCCATTGGGGTTGTAATGTTTATTTGCAGCACTTCCTGTGATTAATACCTAATTAATAGGTGGGATTCAGCCTGTGTTATTGTTCTAATGTGCTGAAAGTTAACTGGGCTCAGTTAATGTGCATTGCCCTTGGTTTATTACTGACCACTACGGTTTATTAAACTGGTACATTTTGACCTTTACCATTTTCCTGACTCATTTTAGGATAAGGTTAAAGTTGCACTGCATTTAGATCAGTTGTAGTTAACATCAAACATGTGGGCGTGGCTTAGTGTGAAACTTTGACTATTCTCCATGAAACATTAAGATTAAATAACTTCCAAATGCAAGATCACAGCTGCACCAGACTTCCTATGTCTCTCTATAGAACAGTCCTGAACACATTTTCATGGTCACTTGATGACATCATCCTAGCCCCGCCCACTTTTAACAGGCAGTCACCTGTTTTTACTGTTAATCTATCATTTATATGGGTTTTATCATGTGAATACTGACTAAAAACGATAAGATGATGAACTCTGTGAATGCTGGCTGCTGACCAAACCGCATTGGGGTGCATAAATGGCGAACTGCAGTTTTTCGCCATGTGCATACAATCGGCTCTAAATCACACATGGATCATCCGACTGGCGCCAAACTAGATATGTATGACCTTTGTTCACCTCTAAAGAGCACAACAGCTTTGAAATATAATTTGACTCCACTGCGCCCCCTAGGTTAATCCACCAGCTATATATCCTGGCTAAATCCACCAATCTGCACCACATTGTTTGTGCGTCGTCAGGGAGCGCCGCCGAACGCATCAATGCGTACCGCCCAGTGGACGGGCGCGGAAACTGCGCAACAGCTTCTGCATTGCCGTGCAGGTGGAAGTGCTGGAAATTGAATGAGAGCTTCTGTGGTGGCTGGCATGCGGCAGTTGCTAGCTCACAAATATTTTGGGATAAATTAAAATTTTTTAAAAATTTACTCATCTTCTCTCAGGCTGGTTTGTGTAAAACCCTCACATTTAATGTCAGAAGTGGGATTTTACCAGCCAGAGAGTACAAAGTTTGTTTTGTTTTTTTTCCCCATTACATTTTTTTTAAATCATCTTCTCTCAGGCTGGTTTGTGTAAAACCCTCACAGAAGTCTCTTGCCACTAAAAGCAGAGAAAAATGTCTCCTCCTTTGCGAAAAAATCTCCCGTCCGGGTCAGTTTCTCCTGAAACAATAGTTCTGCTGTCCAAATTACTTTCAGAGAGGTAATAATAATTTCTTCAGACCTATAGCCACAAAGAATCCTACTCTATATCCAAGTGAAAATTGGCTTGTGTCTTCCCGAAATTGGTCATTTTGGTCATAGGCTCTGGTCTATTGGCCACCGCGGGGGTACTAGCAACCACCGCCCGACGCCAGCCACCACAGAAGCTCTCACGCAGTTTCCAGCACTTCCACAAATATTGCAATATTGCAATGCAGAAGCTGTTGCGCAGTTTCCGCGCCCGTCCACTGGGCGGTACGTTGATGCGTTCGGCGGCGCTCCCTGACGACGCACAAACAATGGGGTGCAGATTGGTGGATTTAGCCAGGATATATAGCTGGTGGATTAACCTAGGGGGTGCAGTGGAGTCAAATCACATTTCAATGCTGTTGTGCTCTTTAGAGGTGAACAAAGGTCATACATATCTAGTTTGGCGCCAGTCGAATGATCCATGTGTGATTTAGAGCCGATTGTATGCACATGGCGAAAAACTGCAGTTCGCCATTTATGCACCCCAATGCGGTTTGGTCAGCAGCCAGCATTCACAGAGTTCATCATCTTATCGTTTTTAGTCAGTATTCACATGATAAAACCCATATAAATGATAGATTAACAGTAAAATATACAGCAGAAAAAACAGGTGACTGCCTGTTAAAAGTGGACGGGGCTACAGTGAGGTCATCAAGTGACCATGAAAATGTGTTCAGGACTGTTCTATAGAGAGACATAGGAAGTCTGGTGCAGCTGTGATCTTGCATTTGGAAGTTATTTAATCTTAATGTTTCATGGAGAATAGTCAAAGTTTTACACTAAGCCACTGAGATCTAAATGCAGTGCATTTAGTCAGGAAAATTGTAAAGGTCAAGATGTACCAGTTTAATAAACCGTAGTGGTCAGTAATAAACCAGGACAATTCACATTAACTGAGCCCAGTTAACTTTCAGTACATTAGAACAATAACACAGGCTGAATCCCACCTATTAATTAGGTATTAATCACAGGAAGTGCTACAAATAAATATTACAACCCCAATGGATCCGTAATAAGATATTTAGCATTTTCTCAGAGCTCTTTGAAACAAGCCTTTAAACAGCTTCTATACATAACAACAAGCGAGGCTGAATATATGAAACTTGATGTATCAAACACAATATTCAGTCTCTTAAATTAGTAAATCGCTCCGTTAGCTAGGCCTGAAGGGACTGGGTTAGCATCATCCTCTGAATAGCTGTTCCAAACATGGCGGCTCCCAGAACCAGCAGGAGGAATCGGTTACTCACCGCACCGCGAGTTACCAGTTTTTTAAACGAACGGCAATAAAACTGCTCCAGCTCCGCTCCAACAGTCCGTTCCGGCACATGACTGTGGTTCGGTTCTGTGGCTCCAAAAACCAGAAAAAATGTTCAGGAAAAGTTAGCAGCTCAACTGGTTAGCAAAAAATTTACAGTCCACAGAAGAATAAAACGAACCTCGACCATCAACGGCCGCCGCCCAACTGCTAGAAGGTATTAGCTTACAGGCACGGCTACAGTACAGTCCATCGCAACCAATCAAATTGCTTAAATTTGATTTTGCCCTTGACTGACCAGTAAGGTCGGGACAAGTGAAATTGATGCATTTACTTGCGGTAGTAAATAACAGTCATTAATAAAACGCTACCTTTACTGCGTGTTTTAAGCCAACAAACATTACCCGAGGCGTTACATATAACCATATAAAAATGTCACGGCAGACGCTCTCGCAAAGTTTTCACGCCCATTCGCCTGTCGATCTGTTTTGACATCTTTAGGTGTCTTTCTTTCAAGTTGTTTCATTGGTGGAGTAATACTGACACCTACTGGCGAATTACTGAAATGGTTTCTAAACAGAAAGGATGTCAGCATCCTTTCTATTATTTCTAACCAAAATCAATGAATGTTTGTACTCAAACACACAAAACAAAATTATGAAAGAAAAAACAAAAAACCCCGAAAACTTATAATAATGCATATTTAAATATGTTAACCTGCATAACATAAGCTATATTTCATGGGCTGCTGTGGTGTTAGCTGGGCTAACATGATGTCATCAAGTGACCATGTAAATGTGTTCCGAAATGTTCTTTAGAGAGACATCGGAAGTATTATGCAGCTGTAATCTTGCATTTGTAAATTATTGAATCTTACAATTCAATAATGTAATAATGTATTTATACATTATTATGTATAATAATTTATCCATAATAATGCTACATCAAAGCTGGTCGGGGTTGAAATCCTCAACACACCAACATGTCTTCTGTGTCTGGGCACAGTTTCATGTTGATGAGGTCAAAGGGGTCAGATAGCGACCGTTCACAGTAGAACATTACACTTCCTGTTCTCATGGGGCGTGGCCTAAGTCACTATTCGACCATAGGGTATTGTAGGAGATCCGATGATGATCAATCACAGTAACCTTGGTGTCTCTGTGAGTTTATGTGTAGGAGATAACAGTTTATTTTTTCATGGAAAGTAGGTGACCTTTGACCCCTGGCAGCCCCCTTTCAGCATGCTCAGAAGCTCACCGTTTTGATAACTTTAGATGGGACATGCCTTATGAACACTGACCAAGTTTGAAGCCGATCAATCGAAATCCCTAGGAGGAGTTTGATCAAATGCGAAGGCTGTAAATGGGGTCAAAATCAGAACTTCAATCCAAAATGGCCGACTTCCTGTGATACTTGCACTATGACATTAAGTGTAAATTTTGAGCGCCTTCGGGAGCTCTACAAATGTACCAAATTTCATGTCTCTACGGTGAAGTAAGTGAATAACAGAGGGTTCTTTGAAAATTGTGCCGTTGAGCAGTTTCTTTTGCAATTTTTGCAACAACCTTAAAATACGAAATTTTGAAACTCCCTTGACGCGTCCGCCAAGTTTGGTGAGTTTTTGAATATGATAAAGCCTTCAAAAAGGCCCCTCTTCAGGGGGCCAAAATAATAATAAAACAGTACAAAAACAATAGGCCTTCACAGCGCTTAGCTGCTCAGGACATAAATACAATTCCATATTTTGTCAAGCATTAGATTTTTCCATGAATCATGTCAATGTTTAAAATCAACCCAGAAAAGAACCTTTTTATTTGGACTTCTCACCTCCTGCTACAATAATGGAAATTTTATGTTTTCAATATGAATGACTTTGTGGCAAATAAATCCTTTATAATTGTTGCCAGATTTACAAAAAAAAAAAAAAAAACTTGAGGAAATTTGCTTTGTTGCAACCAAATATTCACAGAAAAGAAAAGTTACATTTACATTTGCAAATTCTTTATTTTTTTTTACCACAAGTATACAAAAACATGACAGACAAATCAATGAAAATGAGTCTTATTTACAGAAACAAGAGTACTGGATGTGAGGAGCAGGAGAGGCATGCTGTGCTGGTTTCAGAGTGATGAAGAGGATCCAGGCGGTCATGAGGAAGACTCTACTGAGGCAGACTGGAGGAAACAAGCAAAGGGTAAAGTCATGTGGCTGCTAGTTGAGCTTTAATTCAGACAAAATTTGTCAGTCAACTCGACTACATTTGAAGATATCAATAAAAGTTTAAAAGGTGAACCAGCCAACCCAATTTTATCAAATCAAAAGTTGTGTAAAAGTTTTGGGCTGCCATCATTACAAAGATAAAAATGTTTCCATTTCCAAATGGCAGTTTCTTAATATCTTTGAAAATCAAAGCAGCACAAACGTACATTTTTGCTGTACAAACGTTTGACACCAATTTTGTCTAATTTGAAGACAAATGAGACAAAAACCAACTTCACTCAGGTGTTCAAGTAATGGTCATAATGCAAGAAGACATTCTCAAAAGATCAACATTTAAACGCTGGGACTGGAAGACATTTTAAATAAATGAATAAAAATTAATGATGAAGATTCTGTAAACAATGTTTTAATGTACCATGTGATTAATTGCGACAGGTTTAGGTATCGCTGATGTCACAATGATGCGTACCAAGACACATCTGAGTACAGCAGACCTTAAAAAAAGAATCCAAGACAGCCGTTTATTCTGAATGGCATAAATATGACCTAATTGGGATTTCAAAAACCATTTCATGCCTTCCAAGAAGGCCGGGAATCCCACCAGAAACAAATATTGACTCTAGAAATCCAACTGCACAGATTAGCAGAACCGCTATACGTTTCCAGAGTTTAGTAGACGCAGTAAGACGGGCCTATCACTCGCCTCCTTTGATTTTCCTTCCTGGGTTTCACTGCTGTTGCTGGCACTAGAGTCACCGTTGCCATTAACTGTGGCTTCCTGTTTCAGTTGCTTAGCATCTGTGTCCTTTACTGGGCTCTCCTCTTCAGGTTTCCTCTGGACAGACACAAATGGAGACCGAAAGCTTCTGAGCACAGCAGCAATTGACGGAAAACAACCAATCAGGGTGATTTAAATGGAAGCAGCAGCCAATCACACCATTTATTCATGCACACAAAGCAAGTTTCATCTTCTAGCACCAAGTCCTGCCACAACACAAACACCAAGACATGCAACAAGCCAAACAAAAGCTAGACCATGCCTACACGACCCAATGATTAAACCCCTACTGGACTCCAACAGCGACATGGCCACAAACCAGAAACACAAAGCAGGCAATCATGATCACACTTTTCTCCACCAAAAAAAAAGAAAAATCTGTTTTGATCCTGGAAGACAAAAATAAAAAATAAACACATTGTATTCCAGATTTAAAGTTTTACCTTTTTCCTAACGAGGTGAGAGATATCAGACACTGCTTTGGAAGACGGGGCACTTTCAGAGGTTTTCACTGGAATCTAAAAGTGAGAAGTGGTTATGATTGCTTCAGGCTCAAAGACAGTTCAGCAAGTCCGAAACAGATGTGCTTTTATTATAAATGTACACAAATCTTTGTCCACTTTCTGCTAAAACCAAATTAAATAAAAACATAAGCTTGTCCACATGATAAATCATTAAAAACATGACAATGATGATACACCAACTACTTCTTGTCTTCTTCGTGGTTTCTGCCAGTAGCAATATCCGGTTCTTGGTCACATGACTCATTTCCATTACAGTTTTATGAACTATATCATTTTAATATACCTGAAAATCTCATCCCGCCACTAAAACCTAACAAAAAAAGTTAATTTTCTTTTTCTCAAAATTGCTGCATTTCCATTCCCATAATTTTAATTTGTGTATTTTTATTAATGGAAACGCAGGCGGTGAAGCTTTACCTGACTGGTCGACGCAAAAGCAGTCGAGGATGACGGGCCACCATTTTCACAGGGGAATGTTGAAGTAGAGGGAGCTCCCTGCAAGAGATTGGTTTAGCACCAACCTTCCTCTGTACATCCATCGCTGTTGATTCATGACCAGTTTGGATTTACTCACCAGCGTCTGCTGGATTGCCTGGGAGGCAGCACTGGCTGTCCTGTGGCTCTCCTTGGCATCTTCCACTTTTTCCCTGATTTCAGGAAGAAGCTGTTTGAGTTCTTCCAGCTCACTTTTCTCCTCTGCAGCACAGTCATCTCCAGCCGCTGCGTCAATGATCTCCTGGAGCATGGCTGCAAAAAAACATGATTTCATGAAGCTAAAGTTAGCTTCAGAATGAGAGAGGGGCTGATTCTCCAGACAATAAGGGAATTTAATCTGCTAAAGTTTAAAAACTGCAACACTTAGGACCCTGTACACATGCAGACAATGTATGTTTTTTTTTTTTTACAATTGAAGGAACAATTCTTCAACTATTAAATGAAATCAATTGTTAATGTACAGTTAGTTTTCCACAGAGCAGAAACAGGCATGTAGAAAAAGAACATTTTATGTTTATTCCAACTAGCCTGAGAATAAAACAATAAAAATTTAAAATTCTAACTTATTTTGGACAAAAAATAGGAGAAAAAAATGTGATTGATGTTAAATTTTATAGTTTGTTTAAAAAGGAGGAGGTACATCAACACCAAGATTTTATGATTTCCTGTTCATTTAAATCTCCACACACCAAATAAACTCTTCAATTATTTCCATGTTGACTCATAATCCTCACATTCTCATCCTTAAATGTACAATTACTTCTACATTTTTAAACAATAGGCACAAAGTAAATCGTATTTTATAAAATTATGCAAAACAAAGAATTTCTCTTTAATTAGCCTTTTATTCTAATCAAAATAAGTCTTGCAAGTTTTTACTAAAACCAGACTTTAGCACATTATATTATATTCAGAAATAAAGCCAATTTTAATAATCATCATTCTCATTGCTGGGAATAAACTAAAAATATTTCATAAACCTTAAAGTAAAACGAGCCCAAGAATTCATTTTGTTCAGGTAAAAGAAATTATTCACAATAATATTTTTGCATTTTCTAATTGGGAGAATAGAGGAGTTTGAGCATGGCTTTTGTTATTGCTACGGCTTAATAAGACGTATAAATTGTTCATACCTAGACGCGTCTCGATGACCTTTACGGAGCTGTTGTAGTGCTGGATGGCCTGGTTGTACTGGTCCATGGAGACCAGCGTTGTGGCAACGTGGTAGTGCGTCTCGGCCAGCAGGCGACAGTGAGGCGGCAAGAGCTTCAGCTGCATCGTCAGACACTCCTGGAAGTCTTCCAGCGCCTGAGGATAGTTACCTGGAAATAAAAGATGTTAGACCTGCAGCGGAGACGGACGACGCCACTGTGAGCCGTTTAGTTCTGCAGTTTACCTGTTTCTGCACTGACTTCACCCAGTTTCAGATAAGCCTGTGCTGCCATCAGCTGGTCGTCCTTGCTCTCCTTTCTGCAGAGAGGAGAGAAATTTACGAACAGGTTCTCAAAATAAAGACCAAACCAGGATTAATCTAATCATTGAGAGACAAAAATCAGATCTGCACTTTTCCAAATGAAACACTTGCCTTTTAAAAATGACTTTGGCCACCTCAAGCATCTCCCAAGCCAACTGCAAATTCCCAACATCCTCCTCTTCCTGAAAGCGTTTCAAAATTTAAGAACACTTTGATCCCAAAGGAAAATTAAATCATTGCTATTCATGTAAAATATTCCAGAAATTGCAGGTTTCTTTAAACAGAAGCTCACATTATCTTGTGTGTTGTTCTCTTCGTCCTCATCTTCTTCATCGTCGTCGTCGTCATCTGAAATTAAAAAATAAAAAGTGTTAAAGGATTTATAAGATTTTAAACTTTTAGAAAAGCATAAAAACCATTAAAAAAAGAAAAAGTTTCCCCTGCCACACTCCAGTGTCTCCCTCAGTTCACCATGTGGGATGTAAAGCGTTAAGGTTTAAAACACCAGTGCTTTGTCTCTAAACAGCTACTACCCTCTGAAGTTTCAGTCTGTTCAGCCTCTGCATCGGATTCTTCAATTCCTTCATCCTCTTCCTCATCTTCATTCACAGCTTGTGCTGAAGCATCTCGGACCTCTTCAGTTGCTTGGACAGAACTTTTCTCCTCCTCATCAGCAGAACCTGAGGTTTCTCCCACCTCAGGGTCTACAGCCTCCTCTAACTGTGCGTTTTCATTTTTGACCTCCTCTTTAGGCTCTACCTTCATCTTTTCTTTCTCTGCCATTGCATCATAGACCAGCTCTCGCAGCTCTTCTCTTGTTTTCTCTGCACCAGAGTGGCAAACATTTGATTTCTTGACATCATCTCAGCAGAAATGTACAGAAAAGATCAGTTTAAGTAAGACACACCTGATTACTCTTTGCAAAAAGATGACAGAAATATTTTAGAAATGTTCAAACTTAGAGGAATGACTGAAGCTAAGTTGCACGGATCAAAATGACGGTGAAGTGAACCGACCATCAAGGTTGTCTGCAGTCTCCAGGTTTGGGTTTGTGGGCTGCTCCTCTTCCTCAGATTCTTCTGGGACTCCCTCCAGGGCATTACCAAGGACACCGTTTTCCATCCTGGTTCACAAAACAGAATTAGATCAAAACTTTGGTTTACAGAACTGCACACCAGAAAGAGCATTTAGAAGTTAGATGCTAACTATGAACTGCAGAACTATTGAATTAGACACCAGGAGATGTCACCAAAATTTACTTGCAAGTTTTTGTTGTTTTTTTTAAACAGTTTTCTGATGTTTCAAGGCATCAAACCATTAATTCAAAGTCTAAAAATAAGAGTAAAAGCCCAACATGCAACCCGAACTTTACTTAATTTGTTTACTAGTTGATCAAGGCATTATGCAAAAAACACAAAAGCTTGCTGACATTCAGAGATGGAGTAGCAGAGTTATAAATAAAAGTTATTTCAGCAAATAAGTTTAATTTGTTTTTATTTATACAGACTTCATCCACTAAGCCATGCAGAGATCAGTGTAATTGAACCTTAAGTTGGTTGATATGAGTTTTACTGTTTGGACATAAATTTAGTGAAACATTTTATTATAATTAATTGAAACTGTTGGGAAATCTATAAATTATCAGTAAAAATTGCAAAAATTTCAGATTTCATATCAACACATCCCTATTAAATGCATTGAACTTACTAACAATGGGGAAAAAAAAAAGTTTTTCTAAAATTGTGATAAATCAAACAGAAGTGTTAAGATTAAATGCTGAGAAAAATAAAATGTGCAGTAAAAGAAGAAAGAGTTCAATGCAGCCCTTTAGATATTTGTAGTTTTTTTTTTTAAATGGTAGAGGAAAAAAGAAACATTTTATTAAATGTAATAATAAACCTTGCAAGCTCCAATAGAGACTTCCCACAGAGGAAGAAGGCTTCACCACATTCATCTGCTGTGTCCCCATACTTTGCAGCCCTGCAGAAGAAGAAATGAGGTGAAAATGACAGAAATTGAAACAATACCAGGTGACATTATACAAACTTCAGCATGAATATTTCTTTAACGTGTTTTGTTATGCAGGCTCACAGCAGGCTGCAGGCTTCCTGGAAGACATTGACGGCAGAAATTACATCTCCCATCACCAGATGCCTTTTGCCCGTGCCGATCAGCTTTTTAGCCTCCTCCATAACGTCACCGGAGCTGCGAGGGGGGAGACGTGCAACATAAAGAGGTTTCATATTCAGGGATTAGGTCATACAAGCACGAAAAAAAGTTTGCAGAATCCAGACGTACGTTTCTGCTGCAGCTGTCGACGAGCACGGCTTCTCCTCGGCGCTAGGGGAGTCCAGAAACAAATCATTGTCCGAGACAATAAACTTTATTGGTGACTTAGTGGAGTTCGTGTACAACAGAAAACGATGGCGACGCCTTATTGTTGTTAGCGTCTCGTGGCTGCTAGCCAGTTAGCCGAAGAGTGCTAAGTGATAGCGACGATGAGGTTAAGAACAAAATATCACTTCACCGAGAAAAAATATACCGTCTTCCTAACAGAACCTCTGTACTAGTAACACGCTCCACTCAACAGCTACGTGTCACACCGTAAACATTACCGCCGGAACAAGCTAAAAGCGCGCTAGCCATTTTTTGTGTTGTTGTGGCGGCAGTGAACAACTCCAAACGATTAATTTACCTTCCAGAACCCGACGCTGTGGACGTTTCCTCCGGCATTTTAATCGAAGACCAGCGAAATGACAGAAAAAAGCCAGCAGCCTGCTCTGCAGAACCCGATGAACCCAAACAGACCCACTTGAACGGTCCTTGTTGGCGCGCTTAAATAGAGGGGAAAAAAACGCTATTCTGTTTCCGCTTAAGTTGGAACGCGGGAGATTGGAGTTAAAGGGGCCGCAGCAATTATACGGCTGCTCCGAGTTACCGTGGAAAATGACACGGAAACGAAAAATAAAGACGTTATTTGAAAATAACATCAGAATATTAGACAGTCGGGGCGACTCTAGTAGGATCGTATGTAAAACAAAGAATAAAGGGCAAATGAAATCACCAAATTGGATCAACGAGTAACATTAACATTTTAGGATATATTTATGAAGGTGTTTATAAAGTACAGCCAAGATTTACACCATCAAACAACAAAACATGTATGACGCACTCCATCTTCCACTCCACAAATTGAGTTCCGGAGAATAGCACTTTCAGGCCTCGTTGGCGCAGTAGGCAGCGCGTCAGTCTCATAATCTGAAGGTCGTGAGTTCGAGCCTCACACGGGGCATGACTTTTTTTTTTCTCTTAAGCAATTTAGTTTAATTTTATTTAATTTAATTTAGAGCGTAAATCTCAGACGAGGACCAATCGGTCATGCTCCCGACTTTTTTTTTTTACTAAGAATTGGTACTCATCGTCCATCAGCCTACCAGGTTTTCTTCTAATGACGTGGTTGAAATTCCAGAACTTGTTTCACTGAACTTTTCCGTTCATCAGCAACACTAACACTAAGAGTTAGATTAATGAAATTGCACATTTAATGCATCATTCTTAAGGCAATAATCAAACGAACAAAAGAAAATTCTAAAATGATTAGGACTTTCCGTTTTACTAAAAATTACTGTTCCTAATGTAAATCCAATCTTTGTTTCCTATGTGTCCAGCAGGACTCTCTAGTCCTTTAATTTCTACCGAGAAACTTAAGAAGGCATGACTGTCCCCACAACACAGGTTCCGTTTTGGAGTCCATTACGGAAAGTGACATGGGGTTCATCAGAGGGCCAGTGGCGCAATGGATAACGCGTCTGACTACGGATCAGAAGATTCTAGGTTCGACTCCTGGCTGGCTCGTAATTTTTTTTTCAAGGAGATCAAAATACACGTAATTTTGCACAACTTCATATGTTAAAATGAATGGTACTTTTACAGCCTTGGACCACCACGCGTCACCGTCAATTTATTTCCCACTTTTACATATTGAGCTAGTTCCTTCATCCACTTTGTACTTGTAAACAAACCCTTCTGGGTTAAAAAAAAAAGTCCGGGACGGCAAAATGTACAAAAATGATAAGCTGTTTATTTCAGCAGCTTACTAAAAAAACACCATCAGGTCCAGAAAGGGCAATACAATTTAAAAACGTGGTCCTCTTCCTGAATTATTATTATTATTATTATTATTATTATTATTATTATTATTATTATTATTATTATTATTATTATTATTATTAATCGCTTTTTCAGGTGTATCAAAAAAATTGACAAACTAAGAAAAACTCTCCTGGCTTATTTAAAAAATAAATGAAATGACGACATTTAGAAATGATTTCCTCATAAAACGGATCTTCAGGCAAAGAAATTGTTGAAAGTGTAATTTGGCCATTTAGTTTAGTCATGACGTAAGGGCGTGAGACGTCACTTGCTCAGGAGGGGGCGCCATTGTTCCACGGGAAAACGTTCCTGTGATTCTGGATCACAATTGAGCTTAATTATAGTTTGCAAACGAATGTTGACGATGAAGCATTAAATGAGGTGAGTTTGTTTAAAAGTTTGTGTAATGTCTAAAAACCGAATGGTGACTCTGTGGTCTGATGGGGTTGCTTCCCTTTCTTATTTTTACCAGTTCTTGGTTCATTGCTTTGACATAAAGTTTTATTTTGAATATATATGTAGAGAGAGAGAGAGTTTCTAAGTACAGTCTTTATGATATAGATTTTTATTGTGCATAAAGACATGGTGTTTGAATTAGAAGTGGGGGAGGGAGCAGAGGGGAGAGAGGAGGGCCCTGACAGTGGGCTCCAGGCAGACCGACTGCAGATGAAGTTTTCACTCACACTCACCCGGTGGGACCCTCAGGAATTCAAATTAACCGGCCAGACTTCACCGTGCGACTGACATGTTGCGATGTTTCGCGCAGACATACAGAACGTGCGCTTGTTTCGGGTCATTCTGTTGTGTTTTGCGCTTTTTCCGGACGCTGGCTGCAGGGCAGCCGATGCAGGCAGCAGGGCAGCCGATGCAGGCAGCTGTCATGAGGTGAAGATCGCCTACATGATGCGCCAGATAGGCCCCGTGGAACTGGTGCCAGAAAGACCCGGTACAGGTAAGTCACTAAATAGTATTCCTTTATTAGTTTTAACGCATGATGGTTTAGAAAAATACACAACATGCACATTACATTTAGAGTATTATGAAGTAAATGTTATATTTTAGTAGCAGAGTGCACAAAAAATGTACTCAATTTTACTTTTACTGGAGTGAAAGTAAATAGAATCAGTCCAAGAAATTACTCAAGTAAGAGTGAAAAAGTTCACTGAGTATTAAGTAACTAATCACTTAATATTTAAAAATTTGACCAAAATGTAAAGTTAAGTAATAATTTTGCTATTTTAAGGACAAAAATGACAATAATTCACATAAGTAATAAAATAAAATCCCCACAATCAGGCAGAAGAAATGTTTCCAAATCAGATTCTTTCAATATAAAACTTATGAAACTTTAACAAAAACTTTAGGTGTGTCTGTGTGTCTGGTGACTGTTGATTAAAACATGTTTGATTTTCATTCACTGGGTAGAAAGTCCAGAAATGTTACTCAAAAATACTTAAAAATAAAATTACTCAGGTACAAGTAAAAATAACTATCAGTTACAATTAGTGACGTCATAGTAAAAATACTCCTAAAAGTAAATTTTTTCAAAAAGATAAAAAAGAAGTTACTATGCAGCTCAGATTTTAATAAATTATTGTTTCTGTTACAGGTAATGACTGGTGCCAATTTATTTTCAGCTTGATAGTGTAGTAATTTATAATCTGTAAAACATTCTTAAGAAATAATTCCTTTACATTTGTAAAGATTTGCCCTCAATTTCAGTGCAGACATATCTTAGTTCAGTCAGACAGTATTTTATTCATTTATTAAGTTAGTTATTTTTTTAAGTGATTCAATTATGTAAAAAAGTGTTGTTGTTTTTTTTCTGTACAAGAATGCCAACGAGTACATTTATGATATTATGGAGTTAATTGAAGATAAAATCCTTCCATATCCAGCGCCAGTTACAAAATGCAAATATCTTAAATATTTAATATTTGATCCAACCAGTCTAGGTAAGAAAACAAACTTAAATCCACACGTCTACAAATAGGATGTGAAAATAAGTAAAACAAAAATAGTTCCTCCAAGTCTTTATGGCTGCAACTAATGTAGGAATTAGTGACAAAGGTCATAAAGGTCAGGGAGACTGATGATTTCTGACACTGCAATGATGGAAAAGAAAAGAAAAGGGAGTAATTATGAGGAAATGGGTGAAATCACAATATTCAATATCAATATTTCAATCAGGTTTTCAAAATCTGATCTTTTGTCAAAGTGCAATCTAAGCTGTTTTAATAACAAAACTCCAAAACACTCTGCAGCTGTTATAAAGCTTCCATCTGTTTTAAAGAAATAAATACAGATTTCTCTTTTATTTAATTCATTTAAAGCAGTGTTGGATAATCTGGAACAAAACAGAGGAAATTTAGAATATTGTTTATAATAAATATTCATTTCACACAAAAGAAAAACATCCCTTAGAGAAAGTGGTGGCATAAAATCTTTACCTTTTTGTTTCTTTTATCTAAAACCTTTTCATGTTTCACAGAAATGTTTAGTGATAGAAAACAACTTACTTCCATTTTTATTACATTATTTGTTATCTAATTTAAAAATGTCCTCAAAACTATTTAAAATTTAAACAATAGGCAAATTCCTAATGTAAAAATACTATTAAGAATGTATCTGGAGCATCATTATTCAGATTTAAATGTAAATGATGGCTGGAGCTTTTTTTAGACTCCACAAACTATATTTTGTGTTACACAGACATTCATGTTTTTTTCGTTTGGTGCTCAGAGTGAATGACACAGATCTCGCCATTTCATTCAGCAGCGACTTTACTCAAAAATCCTCTTCGTTTTTATTTTTATCCTCGAAAAGTTCAGGATTTGTTTCAGGATTTGCCATCTATCACCTCGGATCATCCTAGTTGTATAAAAACAGAAACTCTACTACATTGCTTCTTGGTAGCATACTTTTTTGTTGTCCAAATTAAAAGATAATGTACTTTATATGTTAAATGTTATATGGATATTTTTCTGCTTGCTTCTTTCTCTTATTCCAAAGTGCAAACACAGCATCATCAAGGTATTAACCTTTGCTAAAAGTATGCTAACACTGCTTAAGAGTCTGCTGTTATTATTTAAAACATATTTTTTATTATTAATCTGAACTTAATAGATGTCATTTAACAAAGCTATGTATGAAAGAGCAAATAAATTTCTCTTTCTGAGTCAAACTTTTCATTTTAGATGCACTGAGAAGAGCTCTAGAGGGGAAAAGTTTGCATGTTTGGCAGAAGAAACCTGATTTAATGTGACCGTAGCAGAAAGAACAAGCGTTTTGACCAGATTGGTACATTTTTGTGCTGTTTGAAAAGCGACACCAATGACTTATTGGAGCTGGCTGGATAAGTCAAACTCTGTGTCATAAAGTAAAACTATGACATAAAAGTCAGCCATCTTTTTGTGGGCTACAAGTGGATTATTTGCAGCCTCCTGGTTTTCGAAGAACGATTGTGTTTATGTGACAGTTGGACTCATTTAGATCTCACACAGCAGATGGAAGTGACAGCTCAATGGTTCAAAAGTGCATTTTGAACGGCTAAGTCTCCTATTTAACCCGTTTGTACCATTTTCTGCTCTTTTTTTTAATTTTATTTAAAGAACACTGCTGGAATTACATATCTTTGCCAGTTAAGTGCATTGTACTTGTCAGTCATCCAGTGAGAAATACATTTTAAACAGAGATGGTTGTTTCATATTATAGCTGCAGTATGTAACTCTTTTAATTAATGGTTGATATGGGCGACATGGGCAACTGCCCAGGGCAGCATCTTGTGGGGGGCGCCCTTCTGCAAGTTTTTCAGATGAAAAAGAATCTGTTTCACACAGTGGACGCTCATGGGTTAATTTGCTTTTCTGAGTGTCTGACAGGCGAGTCGCCGGTGGAGGTGGGCAGGTTTGCCCTGTGTATTGTCTCAAAGACATGTTGCCCCCCAATCTAATTACAAAGAAATAAATATTGAGGAGAAATATTTTCACAGATTTCATGTCTCATTACACAGTCAGGACAAAATCACAGTTTTAAAAAATGTATAGAAAGATACTTTCTATAAAAGTCACATACTGCAGCTTTAAAAGCTCTTATTAGTCTTTGTCATTGTTACTAAAGGAAGTTGTGTTGGAAGGTTTTAAAGATGTTGATGCCAAGCGTAAGTGTGTGACATGATGTCCGTTATATCACATTCTTCAAATTGCAAGCTGGTAATGCAACGTACTGTAACCAATAAGTAGCAACCCCCCCAAATAATTCAGTCGATTGTGAGTAATAAGAATAGCTTAAGGTTTGGCAGGTCTGCTGTCTGCATGATGATTTTATTAAATTTGATTAAACATCACAATGAATTCATCTCACAAACATTTAGTGTTAACAGGACATTATCCTCAAGCTTTGCATTAAAAGGACATTTTCCTCAATAAAACACAAGAATCAGATCAATGTAACGCACTTCCATCTCATGATACAAAAACACACCGCTAAGCATTCTGGGAAATAGTTCCCACTCCTGTTTTTTCCAACTCAATTGACAAAATTAATAAAAGGTTTATACAACTTACTACTGTACGTTTATCTTTTACAAACTCACACATTTAGATTCAAAATCTAAGTTGACGTTAAGAATAGAAGGTAGACACAGCTAAATGCATCTGGAATGTTTTACAGTGCAGCCGTCTGCTCCTCTGATGTCTCTTTCCCCCCTGATCTCAGTCAGCTGCCTGACAGCTTGGTTTGCAGCCATATATAAATGTCAGGCTGCTGAATGGGGACACATGCACAAAGACGCAACAGTCCATGCACACCGCAGGGACTGGCATGAGTGTGAAAAGTTTACCACTACTCTTGTCATCCTGTCGGCTCCCAAAGGGATCACTATGCAATTACTTTGGTGAAGCACTGAAGTGACTGACAAATCAATAAGAATTAGCCTTATAACTAATGTGGTGGTCAAAGTGCTACAGTGTTGCTCTATTTTATTTTACTTTAGGACTTGGTGCTGGATTGAATACCTTTGTTATCCGTTATTTATCCTTTTAGGGGAGCCGCTGAGAGTGTGTGTGCATGCTGGGCCCAGCTGCTGTACAAGTAAAATGGAGGACAGCTACATGGCAGCTGTTCGTAGCGAGATGCAGCACAAGATGCGATCCTACAGCTTCGAACTCAAATACCTGATTGATGGACATGGAAAGGCCTTCCAAGGTAGGAGGGTGAAAGAGCAGGGAAGTGGTGTGGATGGTAAATAAGTATTTGTGTCTTAATGCCTCAGAAAAGTATTCAAAGTTTTCACGTTTTCAAGTGAAAACAGTGGAAAAATGTCTTGTTCCACTGGCAAACTTTACTTTTTTAAATCAACATTAGAAAAATATTGACTCAAAACAAGTCAGCTCCTATATTTAGCTGAAAAGTGACTTGTAAGTTAATTTTGTGTTATTTCAAGATTTTATGTTTTTACAGTGTATTAGTCATTATTTAGTAGAAAACAGATTTCAGTTTAATATTACAGTTTTTTTTATTATTAATTCTTGGGAAAAAGAAAAAGTAATAAAAAAACACAATCAATTTTATTGATCACGTTTGATTGGAAAAAGTAATAAAAAGCATAAAACATAGATAGATAGATAGATAGATAGATAGATAGATAGATAGATAGATAGATAGATAGATAGATAGATAGATAGATAGATAGATAGATAGATAGATAGATAGATAAAGAGAATACTTTATTGATCTCCAAATTTTCTTCTTCCAGCGTAACACACTGTAAAAATTTAAAATTTGTAAATGAATAATAATAAAAAAAAAACTAAACATATAACAGTTGCAAAGCAGTGATAGCCTTAAGGAGACACACATCTCGTTCTTCTTCTCCTGAAATAATTAATAAAAAAAAGGCCCAAGAAAGAAAAATACAAATCCATTCATTCAGTTAATTAATTAAACTGATATAATTTCTGCTTCATGACCCTGAAACCAAAGTGGTCACAATAGCAGTCACAGTTCCAAGAGCCGAAGCGTTCTGTCAGAGCCCAGGCCTGTCATCCTCACGTTGTGTGTTCATCATGAAACAGCCATTTTGTGTCAGTTTATTTAGCGAGGCGCCTCGGTGGCCAGCCAAACAAACAACCGATGTTCGGCTGAGTCTTTGAGGCAGCGAACTCTCAGAGGGAGCAGCGGAAAACTTCGTCGCAACACCCAGCTCTCTTCCTCCGTCCGTCTCTGATAATCGGGTTTTGTCCTCGACCAATGAGATAGCGAGGGACGAAGAATGTTTACATTCAGTACGTATCCGCAGCAAAGCGTTGTTGCTGTGGGCAACAGCCGGTCTCTAACGGGCTGCTCTGAATAGGAGGAAGAATACTCTGCTTGTCCGCTTGTCTCTCAACGCCATTCACCACCGTGTGTGAGCAAGCGCGTTTATGTGTGTGAAAAAGCAAGAAGAAGAGCTTGTGAGACTTCATGTGATTTTGTCAAGCTGTGTGGAGATTATTAGATCGGGTTTTATTGATGGCATACATGACAAACAGGCTTTGTTTTGTTTGTTTTTTTGCCATCCTGCATCACATCCCACCTCCTCCCAGGCTCCATTTGAATACACTCAGGCTCAGTTCCAGCCGCTATTTACGCCCAAAGGATGGCTTAACCATCCATGGGTATAATTAATGCGAACACCCAAACACAAAGAGGAGCAAAACAAGACCAAAGCAGGCAGCACTGAAGACAGAAAGTTTGGAATTTGGAGACAATGTTTGAAACTTTTAGTCATTTATTTAGTTTTTTGATGGCTACAGAAGGTTTGTCAGAATAAAAAAGGACAAATCCTGTAAATTTTAGAAACTTTTGAAGCAAATGCTTTACGTTGCCATACCTGCTGAACATTTAGTGCATTATTTTATTTAATTTTTGAGATTATCTGACGTGTCACAGACTTTTCTTTTTACCACAACTTAAACACAATTTATCTATTTTGTTCCAATGGTGGAAATGGCATAAAAACTAAATAAAATACTTGAAAAGATGTAGATGTGAAGAAAATATGAAAACGTTTATTGAGTGTGATTAGTTTAGCTAGTCACTCATATTTTTACAACATAAAAATGAATTAAATCGAAACAATCATATATTTTGTCTTACATTTGGCCTCTATTTTTATGAAATAAACTAAATTAGCACATTCCTCAACAGCTGACTTGAGTCTCAGCAGATCTCCTCCCATGAGAGAAGTGATTATAACCCACTGGAGGAACTGAGACATGCACCACTTGTAGTGGCTTTCTTTATTTCTTGTGGGTCTCTTTGGTGTGCGTGTGTGCAAATATGCCTGCATGCTTGCGTGTTTTTCTCCTGGCACTCTAAGACCCTTGTGCCCAGCTGTCGTCCAATCAGAGAGGGTAAAACGCTAATCACATGTCCCCATGGGGAAGACTTTGCAATGTAATTTGATGCCGTATGTATTTGGGCTGCCATCGCCCGGGCGTGGGTATGCGAAAACATAAAAGCTGGTCGCTCTCGCTTAGTGTGCTTTACTTTAAAGAGAACCGCCACTGCTGGCCCAAAGCGCACTCTTCAACAGCCAGCCGTCTGAAGAAGCATTGCTATTGCATTCAGTAATTATTAACCGAGTTTGTACTTATCCTGTGAATGTCCTAACGAGTCCCTTAGACATTCATGCAATGCCAGCTGTGATTCTGAAACACAGAGCCATAAACATACACACAGAGAGAGAGAGAGGATAACTTGGTGAGTTTAATCTCTTTTAGTGTTAGGATGTCTTCAGACTGAAATCATCTCTCAAATACGCGCATTGTCTGTCATCGTGGTCACACAGCCTTTGGAAAGATCTTTTTATTGACATAGGAAACATGGTGAATCATGAGACGGGGCCTCTCATTATCACCTGACTAAAGATAACAGGGCAGTGAAAACGAGCTCAAGGATGAATTAAGTTTGGGCTATTCTTGCTCACATGCAAGAGAATGAAGTCAGTCCAAGGTCACTTAGGACAGGATCGTGTTTTTGGAAAATTGCGGTTCAAAAATGTGTTCTTTTTTTTTTTTATCCAGCTGCTGTTCAGGGTGGCTGTGAATGGAAGTGTTTTACATCTATGCACAACTTCTCTTTAATCTTAATGATGCTCTTTACGTAATTAAATGAGGGTATGACTCAAAGAGTCCGGTCCATTTTCCAAAGGGTCTGTGTCCATGAGTCATGTTTGTATTTTTTTCTGTATTTATATTTGTTAGGAACCGTGTTACCAACGAGATTTGTATATTGCCAATTTCTTATGAAGAGTGAAATTAAGGATGTTGTGTAACAATATGCAGATAAACATGTATGTTTAAAACCCAGATTTGAATTGAGGAATTTGGAATGAAAGTGAAGTAATTTAGATTAACCTGAATCGAGTGAGTTTCAGATCAATTATTGATTGTTTTTTTATTTTTGTGGCCAAGGTTCATTGTGCCTGATCTTTTTTTTTCTGTCTCCCAGAAACCTTTGAGTCACTCGTGTCCTTCACATCGAACCTGACATGCAGTCTGTTTGACAGCGCCTACTCCGCTCTCGCGTCAGACTGCCGGCTTCCTGTGTTCCAGCTGTTTTCTGACATCAGCCGCCACCTTTCAGGAGACGCTAACTCCTCCCTGAACAACGCAGTGCGCCGGTTTTACAACGATCTCTTTGCGCTGGTGTACCGGCGTGTCCTCAACCCCGGGATTGGCCGTCCATCAGCAATATCCCATTTATCCTTCTCATCCAAACACGATGACTGCCTGCGGATGACGCAGCAGGATGTCAGCCCGTTCGGACCTTATCCTCGGCTGCTCGTCAGCAGCCTGTCTCGCGCTCTCGGACCCGGTCGGGCACTGAGCCGGCTGCTGAGGCTGGCAGGAGAAGTTGTGAATTCAACAGAGAAAGTGACCTTATCCAGGGAGTGTGGACGGGGATTAGTAAAGATGCAGTACTGTTCACACTGCAGAGGTCTGACCCTGATACGGCCCTGCACTGCACTGTGTCACAATGTCATGAAAGGTTGTCTGGTAAGTCTCTGAATGCTTTTGTGGATGCTTCTTAGTGATAGTTTCATTTCAGTAGAAATCGGTAATTTTTTTTTTGTTTTCAATATCTTAATTACTGTCAAACTGGTAGTGTGACGTCTCCTCTTTTATCTGCAGTTTTCACTTCATTTTTAAGCAGTTATGAGGCACAAAGGCAAAATCTCAAACTGCTGCTGCGCAAGTTACTCAACAGGTTGTTGCTAGGTAACCAAGGAGCGAGTTAGTGGAGGCTGAAGCATTTCCTCTGCCTACATTACCCAGAATGCTGTGCAGTTCCGGCTTGGAGTTCTGTGTATGTTCTATGAATTGATTGTTGAACATTCTATCAAACGTGTTATCTATTGATCATAATAGAAGCAGCATTCAGCTTCTATGCACCACAAACCTGGAACTAACTTGCAGAAAACTGCAAAACAGCTGAAACAGGGACTTCCTTTAAATCTAGACTAAAAACCCAGCTGTTTAGAGTCACTTTTGAAACCTAATCGTGAAACATTAATCAATAATCTGATGTGACAAATTTAGTGTTGTTGGCTGTATGTTCTATGACTTTGTATTTTTGTGTTTTTATGATGTAAAGCACTTTTAAATGCCTTGTTGTTAATAATTTTGTTTATAACTAATAGGTTTATTTTATTTAATTTTTTTGCTTCCCTGAATGCAGGTGGGTGTTTCTGAGCTTGGTGCCCCCTGGGGACGCTCGGTGGTATTGCTCCAAAGGTTAGCTGCTACTTTAGCAACCAGCAGCAACCACAACAGCATGGAGCTGGCTCTGCTGGCAGTACGAAACCACGTGAATGATGCAATACTACACGCACAACTGCACGGTCCACGAATCACAGCGACAGTAAGAATAAAATTGAGTTTGAGTTTCTTTCTGCAATAAAAGGTTGAAATAAAAATAAAAAAGTTGGGATTTTTTTTCCACCGAAAATTATTTGGACATGTCACCATTCTCCTGTAAATATGATATTTTACATTTGAGGTAACTCCAGCTTAAATTCACTGAATAATAGAGCCATTTGAATGTTGGACATTCAACAGCGATGGGTTTCTTTCAGCCTGGCAGTTGGATCTGCTTGTACCTAGAAGGGCTAAAAACAGCCTCATTCTTCAGGGATTCTGGGGTTCCCCTCAGTCTGCGTGTGTTCGCAGAAACGTGTGAGTGTGAATACAGATCTAGCGCCAGACAAAGACCGTCGTTGGCGGGACAACCGATACCCAGAATGCTGCTTGGTTCTGAGTGATGAGAAAGTTTCTGTGGCTAATCTGTGGACAAACAGACGGCACACAAACAGAGGCAGGAGAGTTGCATGCACACACACACACGCACGCGCACACACACACACACACACACACACACACACACACACACACACACACACACACACACACACACACACACACACACACACACACACACACACACACACACACACACGCGCACACACACTGTTGGAGGAAAAGATAGAGTCACCATCCAACTATAGAAGACTCAGTAGAGTAGATTCCTGAGAGGTAAACAAACATACACAGGCTAATTGCGCCATAGATTATCTGCTGTCATTTCAGGAGAAAGTGTTTGCACTATGTGCATTACAATGTGTATGACAGAAGTGCTTTGTTCATTTGTTTTTGTTCCACAAAATATTATACGAAAAGTAAGAATGATTGCTTTCATAATAGAAGAAATTAAATTAATCATAGGGCATTGCATGTAAAAGGATTTATCATGCAAAACATTCCTATTTGCCAAGTTATGCTAAGAAGTGGGGCTGCAGATGAAAGTAAATTAAGAGCCAAAAGAGCCAGCTCTTATTTGGGAGCTGAGCCACAAAAGCCGGCTCTCTGAAAAGAGACGAAATTCCCGTTACTAGTACGCATTCGGGACAATATAGCAACACTGTGGTAAATAAATTCAAAACTTTGTCACCTTTAATGCGACAATGATGTAATTTAACTGAACATCAAGCAACTCTGTCAGAAAGAAACATTTTAAAAATCATAATAGTATAATAGCTGCTTGCAAATTGAAATAATGAAAATACATTTGCTTCATGGAAACACAGCGACTTAGGAGAGTTTTTAAATTGGTTTATTTCGCAAAACTGCAAAGGAAACACTTTTTAGTGTCACACAAGTCACATGATCAGTTGTAACCCACTTTCTTTATGGGGTTTACATTTTTTTTAAAACCTGAAAAGATTTTTGGAAACGTATTGTTTTTGAAAACAGAGCAGCTCTCCTCATGCAAACCGTCTCCTCCTCTGCAGGTGGAGAAGGTTTGTGGGCCCCAGGAACCTGGTTTCATGCTTATGGATACGAAGTCGCCGTCCCAAATACACCCTGCAACCCGGGCAACAGTACTCGCCTCCAGGAAGTCGGCGGTAACTCTGCCTGCTTCACCTCATCGCCATTTGCATCCCCAGAAGTAAGCTACGTCCAGAAACCTCTGAAAAGTATTAAACACACATTTAAACCTCTTTAGACTACTTCCACAAATTTTAATGAATTCTCTTGAGATTGTATGTAATAATATGTGATATTTCTGCTAATAAAAATCCTTAAAGTGTGGCATACATTCACATATTGTGTGTTCCTGTCTGGTATTTATGATGCTGTTTGTTTACTTGTGTTCTCTAATAAATCTCTAATACCTTCATGGATAATTTCTAATTTTGCCAAAATTAAAATTAAAGTCACAGTTGGTGAAGAATATTGGTTACACTGTGTAGCTTAGTTAGGAGAATAGAAGCAAAACAGGGCAGAATGAAAATGTAAGTCATATTTTTCAGGTTTTAATTTCTGAAAAAGCAAAAACAAAAAAAACAAAAAATCACCCATCATCTTTGTGTTGCATTCTCTGGCCAGCATCATTATGTTTTTATGTGATGGATTATTTAGCATATGATTCCAATATAACACAATGAATTTCAGGGGAGTAACTTGGGAAAATGCTTAAGGGAAATTAATCGTCTTTCAAGACCCTGAAAATCTGACGCAGTTCTTTATTGATGGTTAAAATGAGGAAAAGTCTGAAATCTTTTGTTCTGAATTGTTCCTCTCTTCGCTGCAGGTCATTCCCCCTTAAAGGTGCTAAAGGAGACAAAAGTCGAAGCCTGAAAAAACTATCAAGGTAACATGTTTATGTTTAGATAAGTGTTCAAATGTTTTAACTTTTTAAAAGGGTTTTTAGCTAGCTATTTTAGCTGTTTTTGTTTTAAATCCTTTCTTTGCTTAAATATTTTCAATCAAGTCTGTTAGATAAACTGGATCAGATTTGTCAAACTGATCATCATCGCCTACATTTCAGTCGCTCAGCTTCGTACCAAAATCTTGTCATTTGTTTTAGGGAATTTGAGATCTCCATCCAGCGGTACCAGTGGTTTCTGTCTGAGCTGCCAGAAATGCTTTGTGAAAGTGAAATGGAGGTTGAGCAGCACACATGCTGGAGCGGTGAAGATGTTGTAGAAAGGTACGTCGGTTGAACTGTGTCTTTTGTTTTAAGCATCTCTCACTATGTTTATGACTGCGTTCTCCTACATCTCTCATATTTACCTTAAATAATTGTAAGGTAAGCACAGATTTGGCAAACTTTTCAGATTTTTGCTTGGCTAATCCAAGACATTGATTCTTTTTGCAAAGTAAGTTTCCACCTGGTGCATGCATATATTAGACTCCTGCATGTTCAAAATTTATTATTTACGTATTTACCATTTTACAGATTTTTCTGTTAGGTAATTCCAACATATTTGTGGAAAATTCACTTATTCTTAGAATCTAAATGATGACATTTCTGTAAAAAACATCCATAAAATGGCATTTTTGCGCAAAAAAGATGACTCCTCACAGGTTGTTGATTTCAAACCTGCTATGTAGCAAATAAAGAACAATAATAATTTTATGTTTTTCTGAAGTTATGACTTTCAGTTGCTGTTCATTTGTTTTAGATAAGTTTTTTTAATTTGATCATTTCTTTTTTTGTCAATTTGCTCTGCTTTTAATAGAGCAAAAGCAACATTTATTAAAATTTAGGCACATTTGGAAGAAGAAAATAGATGAAATTCTAGCAAACAATGTTTTTTTTATGCCTATAATTAAGCCCAAATTAAATCTTACATTTTAAAAAGACTTTGGATCTCGATACAAAATGAAAAGTTACATTTTAATTAAAAAATGGCATGTCAAAAATTATGCAGACCCTTCTTAATAGTCAGAGGTAGAGACAATCAAACCGTTGTTTAACTGCTGGCTAGCTTTTATCTATTAGCATGTTTCCTCTGGTATTTTGATGATTTACCTTTAGTGTTGAACTCCAAGTCTTTCATCCTTGCCTTCATCCTAATCCTTAGTTTTGTGGGATAGAAGGAAATTTACCAATATTTAATATTCAACAGTTTATTGAGTCTGAGTTCAACAAGCATTTGAGTTGAATGTTATAGAGGAATGTTATCGTCCATTTTGCATGTATGACAATATCGCATTCTGGCAAATGAGCAGGACAGTGTGTTCTGAGCTGTATTTGGTGTGTGTGTGTGTGTGTGGGTGTGTGAGTGTGTATGACCATTTGTCCTGTTACCAGTTTAAGCTGCCAATGTAATCACCATGAGAAAGACTCTGAAAATGAACTCTCTAACCTTAACAACCCTTTTACCCCTCACCATTCCCCACCTTGGCAACTTCTTGGAATAACACACACACACACAAACACGCCTACACACATGCGCACACACACACACGCACACACACACACACACACACACACACACACACACACACACACACACACACACACACACACACCCCCCCCCCCACACACACACACACACACACACACACACACATATTCCTGTTCTTTAAAGGGACAGGGTGATATAAAAGGACATTTTTTGAGCTTTACATCATGTTACAATGTTTTTCTCTCATCAATAATGTAATGAAGTTTTGCTTTGATTCTTTCATGCATGGTTGAGAAATCCTTTAATCTCCCATGGCAACCAGTCAGCTGTGCAAAACTCCTGAGTGGATGTAGCTCCCCATTCAGCTCCTTCAGACTAGCCAGCCACATTTAGCAAACAGCTGCTGAGCTCGTTATTGGAGCTACTTCCCAGTGAAACGCTGGTAAAAATGTTTCTAAAGCGTTAATGCAGGAGCCATGTTGTCCTGTCTACCAGGAGTTTTTAAAGAGACAGAGGCCCAATTTCAAACAAAGTCAAATTTCTCTTTTTGTATATTTGATATATCTTGTAACTTTATAACAACTGAAGGTAACATGGTTACTTAATTATGCTATAAAATGGCACAGTGTGCCTGTTTTTTATGTCAGTTTGCCTCATGGTGGAATTTAATAATAAAATCTTAAATAAATTCTGAGACTCTAAACATGCTGAAGTGCAAGATGACAGTTGTTATCATTGCCAACATTGAGCATGAGGTTCAAAACCTGTTTGCATGAGTTCTTGCCCAAGTATTGGTACCAGTACTTCACTACCAAATGGGTCTGGAAAACGAATGGACGGAGCTAAACAAACTAACTACCTCCAGTTCTTTCTGTAAACTATGAAATATGTTTCTTAAGGCTTTATTAAGCATTGAAGATTACATTAAACTACAAAATTTTAGAAGGAAAAGAATCGATCTTTCCTTCACAATCCACCAACAGAAGCTAAACGTCCGTCGCTCTGTGTGATTTTTGGATGTTTAGGAGATTTAGCGTCAGAAATCGCCTGTCATCGTGTTCGTTCTTGTTCCACTCGAAGGACTAGAAGAGATGTTGCTTTTGGCTGGAGTTGGACTGCAGCCAGTCTGAGCCTCTTTGACCTCTTTACATCTTCTTCCCCTTCGTCCATCCATCCACCCACTGATTCATTCATCCCTCCATCCATTCATCTCTCCGTCCGTCTATTCAGACCTCCATTCATCTCCACCGCCCTCTGACCCACTTCACTTACTAACGTCTGCGTTGGTGAGAGTATCTGTATGTGAGAAAAAACACTGGATGGCAGTAAATGATGAGAAAGTCTGAGGCTGGATGATGGAGGAGAAGACAAAAGACGACAAACTTACTGAGGCCTCTTTCTAGCGAATGAGACTGTTGGATGTTCATTCACAATTATCAGTATTTTCTCAGCTATTTTGCACACCATATAATTGGGGAAGCTAAAAACCTTGGCTTTAACTTTAACTGCCCCATCACCAACACCGAGGCAACTCTGAGTCACTTTAGGAGGAAACTGTTTGGATTTCAATGAGATTTTTATTTATTTGTTTAGTTTTCAAAACTTCATTCCTGTCTTTCTGGGGAGAAATAGACTTTTTTATGTTTTATTTTTTTTGGACAACTGCTTATTCTTGTGCAGTTTGGACAGAACATTTTTCACTCTTTGTTGTTTTGTCATGACGCATAAACGTAGCTAATTATCATCGGAGAAGCTGCAGTAATAACACTTTTCTTTCATTGCCCTTTGGGATTAAACAATTTTTTTAGTTTTCAGTGGATTTGCTGCGAGTTTGCCAGTTTGGTTGCTGATGTTGCTTTTTTACGGCTGCAGCCTGTCGTTGCTGTTTGGTCTGATTTTATTCCAGCTGTGAGAGTAACGAGGATAAAAGCTGCTACCAATAGAAGCCCTGTTAGGGATTTTTATTTATTGATGGTCTTAATCAGCTTTTTGTGTTCTGAAAAGATGTAAAACATTTTAATGCAAATGGAAAGTTTCTAATCTTTGGTGAATTTAGCGGATTTTTATGGCGCTGCTGCAATAAACACTTTATCCTTGCAGTGGAAAATAAAAATACATAGAGTGAAATGAATCAGTGAAGACTCTGTTTATTATTTGAAATATTTATTCTATAAATTTGTATTGAATTAAACTTTTTCTAAGTACTGCATATTGATCTTCGAGGGAAAACAGAATAATTTTCAGATGAACCCAAAAGATGTGCTAAACCATACAGGATGTTTTCCCATCAGATTACAGAGCATATTTATTCAGGATTAGAAGCACATTGTTGGTTAAAAAATGACACACATCAGTAGAGCAAGCTAGGAAAAATGTGTAATAGAGTTTCCATTGCATAGTAATTTTTAACATGAAAATAAACTCAGTATTTAGGTCATAAAGTTCCAAAATGTGGAGATTTTATAGGACATGTAAACGTCTGATGGATTATTTTCCAGGAATTACATACCCTAATTAAAATGTTATCTAAGTGTCACCAAATAGGGAAACAGAAATAGAGTATTTTTATTTCTTTTTTTTGTTTTTTAATCGAAAATTATTTATCTCCAAAAAGATAGACAGGATATCATTTTGCAAAAGTTAAATGATTCTCAGTTTTTCTTTCAAATGTGACAAAATTAAATATTGAAAATTATTTATATGCTTCTCAATAATTATTGGCACAAACTGTTCTCTTGATAGCTAAAATTATAGGGGCATAACCTAAATTTAAACATTTGAAGTGAGACGCCTCTCATTTTGTGGAGACGCTTTCTATTGTGATAGCTGTTTGCTTCCAGAAGGGGGCAGTATTGCACCAGCATCCACCACCGAGTTTGTCGTTTTCACCTAAAGATCTACCACACCCCAACTCTACTCTTCATGATATACTTCAGGAATGTCTGCTTAAAGAGGAACTTGTGTAAATGATCATAAAATTCACTTCTGGGTTTGGAGATGAACTTAGAGAATATAAAATATGAAGCTAAGTCTCCAGGAACCGTCCAAACCAAAGCATTTAGTACCAACATCCAGGGCGAGCAGAAGCACAGGTGCATGCATCAAATGTTTGTAATGTTGTGCTTGTACATAAATAAAAAGGTCCATGGATGCATGTGAGTGAAGTTAAATAGCAGACATGCTGAAATGACTAAATCTCACGTTATTTTCGCTTCTCTTTAAAATGCTCGGTGTGGATGAGACACACGGAGGAATCAGGGATGGATGTCTGTGTTCGTTGCCCCTGGCAGCCTTGAAGAATCCGACGGCTGCAGGAACGCGGCGTTGTCAGACGGGTGATTTATGTCTGCCGCTGTCCGGATCTTATTAAATGTCACTCACAGTCACATCTCGCTGAGGCACAGCCACTGCAGTGTTATCGTTTGGTGTCAAACACCCAGTAGCCGTTCCATCTGTAATCTGCCCAAAAAGCCAGTTTTAAGGCCTGACAAGTTCCTGTTCACTCCAGGAAGCAGCACATACTGGACAGAAGAAAAGGATTTTGATAAGAAGAGACGATTTATTTTCATATGAAGTTTAAAAAAAAGAAAAAAACATCTCCTCTTGCAGGATTTGCTTTCTTTAAAGCCTCTTATTTAGCTTTAGCCTATCAGATATAATAGTGATAATCAGGAGTTGTTGATTTAAAAAAATAATCTACTTTCACAAGAGTTTTTTTACTTGTTTACTCGTGTTTCACTGCGTCTGGCACTTTGTTGTTTTTAGTCCCTGACCCTCTTTTAGTTTCCTTGTTAACCACAAGCTTAAAAAAATGGAAGAAAATCAAGTTTTTCTGTAAAAACGTAAGAAAAAATACAACTGTTGGGTAGCAGTAAATTAAGACACGCCTATTTTTAAACTCATAAGTTATCTGAAATCATTCAGGGCTGTCAAACACAAAATCTTACTAAGTATTTTGTTCCAGTTTCTAGTTCAAATATTTCACTATATAAGCTACTTCTCAGAGCAATGCTGCTAAAATGTTAGCATTGGATGATTTTGCTTGAATTTGCACAATACTTCTCAAGAATCTGCAGAGAGTGATTGATATAATTTGGCATTAAACAGATAAAAAAACTGCATTTATTTGATTGATAACATAATATTTGTGCACAATTAATATTTAGAATCTAAAGGGCCACATAAAAAGCTGCGGCGGGCCAGATTTGGCCCACTCGCCTTGAATTTGACACATACCGCAGGTGACGCTTCAGAAATAGCAAAAGTTTTTGAAGAGACAGAAGCCCAATTTCCAGACGTTAAATCACAAAATCAAATGTGTTTTAAGTCTTATTTGATATATCTTCCATTTTTATAACAACTGAAGTCAACATACATAAAACCGCTCCTTTAATAAACTGTAGGCCAAAGTTTAAAAGGCTCATAGGTTAAATTATTTGTTGTATTTGAAGTAACTAAAATGCGATGACACACACAGAAAAACTCCTTTATTTGCTCTCATTGCCTAATTAGCTTTCAGCTAATATGTGTTGATGTGACTCATATCTGCTGAAAAGTCTGAGAAATCAGTGATGTGGATCTGTGAGCCTCTCGCCCTATTAGCCTTTCACTGGCAACGCTACGCTCAAGGCCCTCTGCTTCATTAATTATTGATTTTGCAATAAAATATTGCATAGTCATAGCAAAATAAATGGATTGCTGTGTTGCAATTTCCATCATACCTTTTCTGACAAAACTTGGATTTGATAATCAATACAGCTTTAGCATATTAATTAGCGTTCGTATTTATAAACTGGCTGTAGATTTGCTTAGCTTAAACTATTAATGTGATACAGTTTATTTTTCTTGCGCAGATGTGAATCCGATGTCAGTATTTTAGTGCTTTGCATTTGAGCTGCAGCTGTTTCCTAAAGATCTACAGCGTTACAGAAAAACGACATCGTTAATCGCATTAGAATGATATATTACACTCATTTCCATTCGCTGCGTTTCCCTCGGTACCAAAAAGGTCACCGAATTAGAAACCTCCTCCTTGTTCCTCTCTGGGAAATTAACATTTAAATGTAAAACGGAAACCTTGTTATGTGATGTAAAAAAAAACAACAACAAAAAAACGGTTACTTTTCTGCACCGCTGCACTTTTTGCACCGACTTGTAAGAATAAGTGATGCTGAAGTTGTTTTCCTCTCGCTACCTGATTGCAAGGATCTAATTTGTTCTGCTGCCTCCACCTTCGGGCCTTTGGGCTCCATTAACTGCTGAGCTCTGAGAGTCATTAGAGAAGAAAATTAAAATACTCACCAATGCGTTTTTCACAATTAAGCCGGTTGGTTGCCTTGTTATGGGACATAATAACCCTTTGATGTTTGTCTGCTGACAAATGTCTTGACGAAAACCTGCGGTCTTGGGTCTTCTGCTCTGCATCACAAAGCTGCTTCATTATGTCGGCGTTGATGAAACCAAATTCAAAGCAGCTTCAGAGAAAGATAAAGAAAACTTTGTGCCTTTCTGTAGTTTCAGTCATACACTTTAAAACTCAGAAATCAAAGTTTATGAAGTTGATTTAACAACAAGAGAGAAGTTGTCTAAACTGTTGGGTAGCAGTAAATTAAGACACGCCTTAATTTAAGTTCATTAACCTTGATTTGTGAGTTTTAAATCATCTGAAAATTCAAACCATTTTTCAGTTAAAATAACTTATTTTACTGTAGAATAATTAAAATTCTTGTTTCAAATTCCATGAAGAAAATTTCGGGTCTTATAATGAATTTTATTTAACACATTTAGTGTGAACAAAACGTTAAAATAAATATTTTCTTTAAGAACACACCAGAGTCAGATCAGCGTAACGCGCTTCCACAAAAACACGTCGCTAAGCATTCTGGGAAATAGTTCCCACTCCTGTCTTTATCTTCTTTCAGTTTTTTTTATGTAAAAACCTAAAAACTCCAGATCATTAAACAACTGGACACAAACTCCAACATTCAGGTTGAAAATCTAAAACCTGCTAATTTTATTTGCCTTACAGAGCAGAAGAGAGTAGATGTGGCTGAAATGTTTTACAGTGTGTGTCTCTGAAACTCACCTCAGCTGTGTTTTAGTTACGGTTAATGAACACAGACGCATCCCGAACTTTGATAAGGATTAAAGAAAACGTAAATAAATACTTGTGAGGCGCTGACAGATGCAGTGAGGCTGAAACTGATCCTGAAATTTCTGCTGCAGTTCTGAGGAATCTGGGAATTTTCCCTGAGGGGAAAAAATACGGTTTTTAATAGCTCTTCTATTCACTCTTTTATTTTTTTATCTTCTCTTTTTTTACCTGCCTTCCTGCTTTTTTCTTCCCCTTCCGCTCTCATCGGGTCATCCCTCCCATTCACATGTTAATACGTTCACATGTAGCCATGTATCCTGTTATCACTCATCATTTCCTGTTTTCCTTGCACTGAAATGCAGAACATAAATGCAGAGATTATCAAGGATGCGCCTCCTGATCTTTTGCTTTCCATGGTGACGTTGAAAATGGATCATTTTTGTTTACTTTGCAATTTACTTATTAGGGTTATTATGTCTGATTATGTCAGGTTTCATGTAATCTATCTGAGATAATCTGAGATTATGGGAATGAGCTTCAACAAACGCCTTTAATCTGCACAGAAAAAGCTTCATTTTTAAAAGAATACCAGAAAATAATATGTTCTATATGTCCATCAATACTGGCTTAATTATTAAAAACCAAATCTTGTGTGGAAAACAAACTAAATCTTTCATACAAACAGCAGGTTGTTTGTTTTTTTGCTTCTTTGTTTGTTCATTGTTCATCATTGTTGAAGGATGAGCTGCAAAAATAAACATTGAATGAAGTAATTTCTAAAAAGAAACAGCTTTTAGAATCTTTCAGCCTTTATCCTCTTTTACTCTGCTTGGGAATGAATTAGTTTTAAACCTGAATAAAAATGCTAGACATGTTTTAAGACTCTTGTCGTCTCATTTAGTTTGATTTAATGTAAAAACATTTAACAAGATCTTAGATCAACGATTTAATATAAGCCGGTTTTGTCAATTTTTTTGACATATTTAGATAGAAATCAGGATCGGTACCATTAATATTTACCTAAATCTAATAAGAAAAAGCCAAATTCCTTCTGGAGAAAAGTGTTTTAGTCCAAAGATATAAATAATATTTTGTCTAAATGATAAGAAAATGTTTGAAGGAGTTAAAATGAGAGTTTCAAAAATGAAAAAACTGTAGGTCATCCTCCTTATTCTTTGTGAATTGCATGAAGAATAGAAGAATCATTCAGTTGCTCAATTTAATTTAAATGCTGGGACGGATTTGAATAAACTCTACAAATTCTGCCAAAAAACTGGTTGAAAACTCCAAACAAGTTCATTTGTTGCTATAAAAAGCTAGAAAACATTTATTCAGACATTACTGGGCTTCGTAGTTAGAATATAATAATAATTTTCACCCATTAAAATCATACCTTTTGGCATTTTATCTCATTTTCTCCAGATTTAGCACATTTACAGTGCATGAAAGAACAATGAGTTCTGTTTATTCATATTTAGGCTTAATTTGCATTGGCATCAATCAATGGTTTCTCCTATTGACAACATGATCAAGTCTGACAGTTTTTGTCCTTGGCAGATTTTCCTTTCACTGGGGAAACAATAATTATCATAAAGTGATGAAATGATGACTTCCAGCTACTGTACAGGCAATATTTTGCGTTTTTGACCCACTGATGCCTGATGTTATTTCTCCAACTTGTCTAATTTCCCCCTGAGATTTAGGCTTGTTATGCGAGACGTTGGCTCAGAGCTATTTTGGAACAAACTTGCTCAAATGGATAACAATATTAATCTCTGCGACCCTAAATGTCGGAGGCAGCTGTCAGGCGAAGCTGGACTCAGAACATTAACACTTTGTCTGATTTGGAAACAAGACCTTCGCTGAGAAACACGATCTTTGTGTACCGAGAATCTGAGAGTTAATTAAAGGCTTTCGGCGCTGGGTGAAGTTTCTGTCTGATCCCAGACCAGCAGGACCCGATCCTTAACATTGCAGCATCTTTTGGCATCGCCTCAGATGCAGCCACTAAGTTTCTGCTCACTAGTTCCCACAATCCCTCTCCCCTTGTTGCCATAGCCAGATGGTGTTTGTGTAGTGCAGGGCGTGGACTGTGTGGTTACTGAGTTGGTGGCTGATTGTATTAGCGAGCAAAGCCGGCTTGGAACATGAAATAATGTGACTCATAAACTTGCTTCTCACTCACTCCATCTTTCTTTCTTTTGATCCACCCACCCTGACACCCAAAGAGGCGAAATGATGGGATGCAGAATGAGACATCGGCTTGCAAGATGATCAAAAATTACAAGAAATGAAGAAATTTACACTCAGGCGGCTCCACCCAGCTATTCTCCACACATTAAATCCAACACAGATATCCACTAGAATATGTATTTATGTAAAATCGTCACATTGAATGGATAATGTTAAGTTAAATAATTTTGTTTTTTACCCATAAAAGATGTAAATATTAATTGTAACTTTAATTTTACTTTGCTAATGAAACAATCTTCACCAATTATCCTTTTATCCAGGTAACATATTCTTTCTGAATTTATTTTAGATGAATACATAAATGTAATTTTAGTGAATTTATTCAGTGATGCAAAAACATAATTTGTTATAATAACATTTTATTTATAATCCACTTTACATGTCAATCTCAAAGTGCTACAGAATAAAATAAAAAAAAAATTAACCAATGTAAAAACCATAGGAACTGATTTAAAAATAATAATCATAAAATCTTTTATTTATCAACTAAAAAGCATTGCCAAAAATAATTGGGCTGGAATCTATTTGTAATAGGTTTTACTTTGAAATAAAATGTAATTACAGTATTTATGAACTTTCAATTATTAATCAATTTCTTTGTAAACGCAAACCAGACGCGCCTGACGCTCAAAACGTGTTTGGCGTGAACGTATATTTGCAAATAGTCAAAATGGACAAAAATACCTGGTGAGATTTTGTGCTTTTGCAGTGAATTTTACCATCTGGGAGGTAAAAATAAAACCTCTGAAGAACTGGTGTTCTGTAATATAAGTTGATTGAGTTTAAGTCCTGAACTGAACTGTGTGGCATGGTTTGGATTGTGCATTTGGATAAACATCAGCAACACCCAGTAAAGCTGTCACAGTTCTGCACATGACAGATGAACTATATTCTCACAAAACATAATATTTTTATGGTTTCTCCTCCTGTATAATTTAATCTGTGACTCATTTTACAGCTAACAGAGTTTAGCAACGCTCAGGTTTCGAAAACACATCCATCCTCACAATTCGACTTCTGAGAAAAAGATTAGTCTGCCCTGAATGTGAGTGTGACTCATCGGTTCAGTAGCAGCGGTTTTAATGTTTCTACATGAACTTTCTAGAGAAAAACGTCTGTTTTCTCCCAGCTGCGTTCCTTTTCACAAGTCTCCGTCATGTGAATTGTTCCATTTTAGGAAAACAACGTTGCCTTCAAATTAAAGCTTATGCTAGTTTCAGATCAAAGGCCAGGAGGAGAAAATCAGCGGTTACAGTAACGGTTGGTGCAAGTTTCCAGAAACGGTGTTTGATGTGATGGAACAAGTTGTATATTTTGTGCATAAAGTGAATCGTCATGTGCTTCATGAGTGCGTTAGAACCGGGGCAGTGAAGCAACACATGCACAGCTAGACTGTAGCAGGACGACGTGCATGTTTATCTCAAACTGTGTGTGTGTGTGTGTGTGTGTGTGTAGTTATGCAGGTCACGTTGTTGGCAGCACTTTGAAAGCCCAGAAGGAGAATCCAGAGATGTCTATACGCCACACAGATCCTGCCCTCAAGGACGTGAAACAAAGGCTGGAGCTGCTAACGCAGGTAAAACGACACTGACATCAGATTTAACTCGCATATTAAAGCAGAGTTTTGCATTCCCAGCTTTCCACTTCATGATGTAATTATAATATTTGCCGCACAGATGAATCATAGCGTCATGTGAACCCATAAATCGACACACTAATGACTGATTATTTATGCCAGCATTTGAAGGACGAACAGAAAGGAAGAGGAAAACTGACACACACAAAAACACTGGAAAATACAAAAACTGCTTTCTAGTCCAAATATCTTATAGCTTTGGAGTCACAATCAATATTGTGATTGATCATTTGTGGCAGAATCTGAAAGAATAGGATGTAAAAAGCTCAAGAATGAAAAAGTTTCCTGGTTCTTTATACACACAAAATCTTACAAAGTTTTTCTGTCTAGTTTTTTGTGCAAATATCTTTTTACATTGGACATCAGACAAAACTAACTTACAAGTAAGTTTTTAGCAAAATGTAGGAGCTTCTTTTAAGAAAATAATTTATTAATATTGTTTCAGAGAAGGTACTAGTTCATAAATTTTCTTATAAATAAGTTATTTTATTTATAAGAAAATATTTTCCCCGTGTTATGAGTGAAATTATCTGCCAGTACTTTTTTTTTATTATAAAGTATTATTTACTTTAAAAAAAGTTTCCTATATTTTGCTAAAACATTACTTATAAATTAGTTTTGTTTTATTTCCAATGTCTTAAAATATTTGCACTAGAAACTAGACAGAAATATTTAATAAGGTTTTGTGTTTTTGCAGTGTATGAATAAAGAACCTGACATTTTCTTTTTTTTTTTTTTCACGTCCTATTTTTTCAGATTTTGGCATAAATAAGAACTGATTAGTGTGACTCATTGTGACTCCAATGTAATGAGATATTTGGAATAAAAACTACACAAAACAGACGTTTGGTTTTTACAGTGTATTTACGTGTAGATTTTCTTTTTAACCGCTGAACTTAAAATAGTTATCCTAAAAAAGAATAAAATATGTTCACCATTAAGTGGAAGAAGTGAGGAAATCATTTTTTTCTGAGTTAGAAACAGGAAAATGTGCAGAAATGTGAAACCAGATAGTGAAGAGTCAGTAAGGGAAGGAAAAGTGGTGAAACGGCAGAGAAGTGCAGTTAAAACTCAGGAGGAACTGAACCATGAAGTGGTGAAAAAACTCTAATGAATGAGGTTTTCTTTTACAGATGAGTGTTTGGGTGTGTGTGTTGCTTCTCTGTTGGGACCAGAATTACTGTTAATTTAACTCTTTGGGTTACTTCAGGAAGTAATTCTCTATTTTTCTTCAATAGCTTCCTTAAACATTAGAATAGTCTGCTTTGAGTCCTTCTTTTATTTCATGACTTATTCTCTTTTTTATGGACTTCTTGTTTATTGTCTCCAAATAAAGATTTTCTTTCATGTTGAAATAACTGGAAGAGTTAAAATCTGAGATGGACCAAATCGACTCGTCACTGCGTTGATTTAACTCTCCAGAATTATGCTCACTGAATTTGACCAAGTATTTTTACTAGTGTAAATATCTTAGCATTCTTTGAATAAGAAAAAAAAATTACTGAACAGTAAGTTTTCAGCAAGACAAATAAGCTTGTATTTTTAGTCGGTAATTCTCAAATATACATCAGTTCACTGGCAATTTTTTTCATTTATAACAAGACATTTTTAACGGTGTTCAGTGAAAATATCAGCCACAGGAAATAATACTTTTTAAAAATCTATGTTATGACATTTTAACGGCGGATTTGACGTTTGCAACAGCTGAAAAAAAGTGCAGCAGGGGGACACTGATGTGTTAAATTGAGATAGAAATAATAGAAAGCTAACGGAAAGATAAAATCAAATCAAAATAAATAATAAAATAAAATAAACAGTGGGGACACAGCCCATTCAAATTTATCTGCCATGCACTTTTTCATCTATATTAGGGAATTATTTACATAAAACAAGCCTCTATATCTTGCTGAAAAGTTACTTTTAAGTTAGTTTGTCTCACTTCAAGTGCACGAAAATATTTGCACTAGACCATGTGTGGTTAGATTTTGTGTTTTTGCAGTGCTGCCAGTGGAGGCAGGGTGATGCGTTAGGCAATATTCTGCTGGGATCAATATGAAAGTTACTTTGACACAAATCACCAACCGAAGCACCGTTGCAGGCCGTGCTCATCGGCTCATGGAGGCTTTCAACCGCTCTCAGCGCTACAATCTATCCACAAAGCAAATATGGTTCAGGGAAACTTTAAAGGGCACATCGATAAATTTGAGATGTTGTCAAATTTCCCAGATCTCAGTCCAGTTGAGTGTTTGTGATGTGCTGAACAAACAAGTCTGATCAATAGAGGCTCCGCCTCACAACCTGCAGGAGTTGAAGGAGATGCTGCCAGCGTCTCGGTGCCGAAGCAAACCTTCAGGCCTGGAGTCGGATCTGAGCCCCGACATGTCGGCGGCGTCTTGTAACGCTCGGCAGGTCATCATAATGTGACGCCTGATCGGCATGTGGCGAGCTGTCAATCGATGCTTTAGGGGAAATGAATTTCAACCGGCAGAAAACCCCTGAATATCTATCTTCCGCTTTACTTCCTGTTCTGGGGAGTCTTTCTCTTTTTCACATTTTTTGGCAGCTGCATTTGAGGCACAGCAGATCTGCAAACACAGCAGATGCATCGCCTGAAGTGTCTCCAGATCTGCAGAGTCACAAACATAAGCTGCAGTTTTAGATGTTTTAGATATTTTATGCCTAAAAAAACACTTTCAGCCAGAGACTCATTTTGCCAAAGAGCTCCACAGGACGTCATTTCTGCCTGCTGCCATCAGGCTTTAAAAAGCCCAAGTCTGTTTTTAATTACACATTTTTCTGCGCTCATTTATAGGTTATTTATTGATTAATATATAGCATGTGATTGTTATTTATTTGTTCATATCTAGTCATTTTGAACTATTCACCTTTAAGTACATATATATTTTGCAAACTTTGTATTGAAGATGGAGTATTTGTCATCAAATAAGCACTTTCCCCTTGGGGATCAATAAAGTATATCTGATTTTATTCAGATAAAATAAAATCAGCAGATGCATCAAAGAGATTTCAAATGTGGCATTGGTGGCCTTGCTTTTTAAATTTGGTCAACCGCCACAAACAAATTGTAAATTCAAGATGCATTTTGGGTACTGTGCATCTTTCTATTTAAATTAATAAGTGCATTCTTTATTTGAAGTTATTTTATATACAAATATGTTAATTTTATGACAGAAAATACTTTTATACATATATATATTCTAAATTTATTGTAATATAATGGAATCTTT
Organism: Poeciliopsis prolifica; assembly: GCF_027474105.1. Classification (NCBI taxonomy): domain Eukaryota; kingdom Metazoa; phylum Chordata; class Actinopteri; order Cyprinodontiformes; family Poeciliidae; genus Poeciliopsis; species Poeciliopsis prolifica. Next base: position 3,200,746 of record NW_026562377.1, read on the forward strand.
TTTTGGGAAAAACTGAATGCATTGATGTTCTTTAGCAACATGTCGAATTATCGGCATATCGGTGTGTGCAGCACTGCTGATAAATCGATAAATCAATATTGTTGTAATCCTTAGCAATGTTATTGCATTTCATGTTTTTCTGATATATTGCATCTGTGGTGGCAAAAGGTCCAGAATTTCAATTTAATGTTGGCTTACTAGCTAAAATAAACAAATTGAATGACAAAATGTTTGGTTTCATAATATTAGAAAACAAAAGAGAACAAAAACTTTACCAAGGAACAGAAAATGACAATAAAAATGATTTTAAGTTTGGCTTTAAAATTAAAATTAAAGTACATGTTGCCTCTTAGGGAAATATGACAGCAATTAATAACTCCTCACTTTGATTCGCAATATTTATTCATGTCTTGTTGTATTTGGATGCATTTTAAAGTATAAGAAAATATAAGGCAAAGTCACCTTGGATGTTAAGTTTGCCGGGATATATTTGCTGCTATCAGTCATTATAAAGATAACTGTGAGATAAGTAATCTCATCTTTAGTTCCAGGTCGGCTCCGATTCACTTTGTGACTCCTGAATGTCATGCAGATCTTCAACTTAACACATTGAGCTCAATTTCAGAGCAGGAGAATTGATCTGTAAGTTATGAAAGTAATCAGTGTTATTAATATTAGGATTATTTTCACGTTGATCATTTTTAGGACCGCAATTGAAAATGATGGGACGGGGTAGGCCGAGTCTCTTTCCTCTGCTTTTGAAGCTCTTCCTGTTTTCCCTCTCATCTTGTTGCTGGCTCCATTAATCATGCTGCATTTAACACTTGCAACTGCTGAGTCAGCACTCAGGGTGCATGTGTGGTTTGCAGCGGTTTTGCCATAAACACAAAAATGCACGCTGCACACGCACCACATAATCATTTATGTATGAGATTTCCAGGGCTCATTAATTCAATGCAAGTGTTCCTTTTTGTTTTGGAGAATATTTAATCTTATGGACATATTCTTTTGTGAAGCATTATTTCTTTTTTAGTAAAAACAAGAAAATTTCGGGTGTGTTTGTTGTCACAACATGGGTCTGAAAAATCTACTTTACACCTTAAAAAGGTGTTTTCTTAGGGGACATGGAGGATTATTTCTTTCTTTTGTGTTATCTTGCAATTGCTTGGTTTCACCCGACCCGGATGGCGCGCAAAATTCAGATGGGGGTCAGGAAGTGAATTTTTCTGGCTCAAACCGGAGCAAAATGGATCACAGCGAGTTTGGAACTGCCCTAGATAGGCCGGTAGAAACGCGGTATCTGGAAAAAATATGCATATGTTCAGGATACGATCCATATTCTCTCAGTAGAAAAAGATTTACCTGGCGACATAAATAACTATCTGGAGCTCCTCATATTATTCAATATATATATTATGCAATATATGGAAGAAAGCTATCGCTAACAACAAGCTAACCCTCGTTATTTCTATGTGCTTGGATCTCCTGGTGCAACATTATTTAGCTTCTGCAAACACCAAATCTTGCTGGAGTTGTGTGTTAATGTTGAGTCTTACTGCTTTTCTACAATGTAGGTCAAACATTCTCAGCGATCTGCAGAAATCAAATTAAAAACATGGTTCACTTGAATGCTTGTCTTTCCATGTAACTATCCAATAGAATATCTGAAAATGCAATTTAAACGATGCGATTGCAAACTTTGTTAGTTTCCTCACCTTTTCCTGCATTTTTTCAGTGAGTTTTTTTTAAATTAACCAATAAAGTCAGTTTTGATTGTGTCTTTTTTGTGTTGGTGGTCTGAATAATCATAAATCTCCTCCTTACACAAACAGACATGGAGTTAAAGTCAGTTTTTTGCATCAAACAGAGAAAAATTCTAAATTTAAAACTGTCTGCAAAATAGACCAGAGTGTGTCGGCGAACTGCGAGGGAACACAAAAGTTTTGCAAAGTAACGCAAAAGAAAAATGTTTCCCCATGTCCCTTAGGGGCCTCCGTATTATCTGCTCCACTTTTTGTAAACAGGGAATTAAATGTGTACTTTTAATGAGCTTTCATTGTCATTTAGAAGCTTAGTTTTGCATTATCTGATGCTCACTGCCACAGCGGCATATTTTTAAAGGTTGCTATTCGTCTGAAGTACAAGTTAATGCATGCCATTCATTAATTATCATTCCTGTCTGTCATTTGCCGTTTATATACTCCCACAACAAGGACGAGAGATGGCTGGAAATATGAAACAGGAGAAAGAAGCATCTTTGGAATTTTAATCATTTCAGGAACCATGTTTCGATGATTTTTTTCTTTTCTTCCTGTTTCTGGTTTGTATCTTGTGTAATACAGTTTGATAAAAGCTGCTTTATCTACTGGGATTTTATTAGTGCATTCAGTCGTTTACAGCACCAATCAGGATTTGTACCTAAATGCTCAGCCAATGAAGATAAGCCTAATGAATCCCGAGTTAGGATGGGCGAGGGTGACTCATTTAAATATTTTCATTTCACTGTTGTTCCCTTCTGACCTCAAAACCACATTACAGTAAAGCAATTTATTCTTTTATTCAGGAAATAGATGATTTAGAAGGCAAGTAAACACAAATAGTGTTAAAATAGAGATTTAGTTCCGGTAATCACTCACCATATTATTAAAATATATTACTAACCAAACCTTGAGTTTGTAAATGTTTCTGAAACACAAAATAAATTTAAAACGTTTGAATCGCTTGAAAATATCACACTGAGTATCGATAATCGAAATGATTTGTTTCTCTTCCTGAGTTAAATTAAATTGTCAGTAATGTTCCAATTTATTGAAATATTGTCTGTGATGCAACGCTCTATTTATGCCAAAAACAAGAAAATAACAAAAAAATGTTAAGATTTTTCTGCCTGTGTTAATAAAGATCATAAAGTTATAGTGTAATAAATAACTAAATTCTTAGATTAAATTATTTTTTAGGGTTTAGAGAAATTTTGAACTGCAAAATAGATAAATAATTTATTGTTTACATTTTTGTCATCCTTCTTAGTTTTTTGTTTCCTTAAAGCAAAACTGCCTAAATTCTGCCTAATTCTGTTGTATGTAGTGTGAAGTACATAATTCAGAGACTGAGGTCCAGACAAAAGTCAGGGAGCAAAAACAATCTTTCATGCATCTGCAGACGGAGAGCAAAAATCCTCTGCATTAGGCGAAAATCAAAATCTGATCTGACGAACTCAGAGTTGCATAGTTGCTTTATTCTCCTCTCAATCTTCCAAGACCAAACAAACGAAACAAAGAAAAACAGACGGAACAGTTCAACCTTGTGTGCTCATTCGCTATCATGTCTACGGGATGCAAAAACTAAACACTCTGTCTCCATGCAGGGAAGGCCACGGGAAAAACAGAGAGTTCCCAGACTCATCTTGTTCGATTAGTTTGTACAACCTCTCTGCAGCTGCACGAAAAAAACATCTCGACTATGCTACTGTATGATGCTAATAAAAGATTTTCTCTTTAAAGACAAATCTACTTCACAGTAGTCAGAGTTTAAATCATCTAAATTCAGCAAAATGTGATCAAATTCTCTTTTTAGAGATTCTGAGATATTTAAAAAACACAGAGTCCCAGTCTGATGTTTAGTTTAAATGACAGTCATGTTTGTGACTTTAGTGGGTCTGATGGGCAATAAAATACCACTTTAAAGGACATTAGCACAAAACATTAAGCATTGAGGTGTTTTTTTTTTCTTTTTGGAGAATCTCCAGTAAACTTGCTCTCAACACCCAGCTGGAGTTTCAGTCTGTCATTTTGCTCCTCAGCTTACAAACTTTTCAACGCCGAGCCGTTTTATGAAGTGCTAAGCTGGCAGACGCTCTGCAGATTTGTAATGAGATTTATTTAATTTCTACTTTGAAAGGAGCTGCTGGTGGAGCTCGGCTGGGCAAGCAGGAAAAGAGGAAGAGGGGAGGCAGGGGACGGAGGGAGCGCCCCGACAGATGGGAGCGGTGGAGACGATTGTGATGACGAGGACGGCTGTGGAGCATCTGGTGAAGAGAGCGGTGAGTCACATGTGCAGACAAACATACAGACACGCATGTGGGAAGAGAGGAACAAACAATGGCAAACACACACCCACACAGGAACGTGGTGCAAATACATTTCCTGTTCATGCACCACACAGTCTATTCACATATACTTACATAATTATCTCATCAATACACAGACATATGGTTCACTGGCCTGTAGGTTTGAATGTGCTGCAGCTTTTACATATTTTGTGCCAGCAGGGAAAATGCTCAGAGGGTTAGATTCGCTCCCGCTCCTCCACTTCCTCCATCTCGCTTTCTGCAGTTTGTTTCTGTATGAGTTTGGATAAATGATGAACGAACCAGGTCGCCCCAGCGACACAAATGTAAAAATAAACAGTGATTATTCATTTTCTTTTGGTTTATTCATGGTGTGTGAGCGTATACATAAAACATGGATGTCATAGGGAGATCTGGAGATCCAGGGATCCCCTCTGAGCTTTGATGCGATTCCACAAAGGGAGCGCAGCTAAAATCCTGGAATAATTTAAATTGTTGATGAGAAAATTATGCTCTGTATCAATGCTCAAATGTAATTTTTCACTTCTTGAACCCATATTCACATTAAAAATGAAACTGAGAGCAGAGCAGATTCAGACTTTGTATTGGACTAATCAATTAAATTAACTTATTATTGATTAATTCAGCTTTTTGAAGGTATGAGTTAAAGAAACGTGGCTGTTTAGTTCTGTTTAGTGGCTGTTTAGCAGTAAGTGATGCCAGATGATCCTCAGGGTTCCCGGCTCTTTCCCTGCTCCCTCCTGGACCCGAATGAATTATTCCAGATTCTGGACCGTCCTGCATCCCGTGGGTGATGAAGAGGAGGTTACATTTAGAGAAGTCAGGGATAGAGACTGAACTGGGTCCAAAATAAGTGAAATGTCTGAACAAATATAGTAACTCATCTGACCCGAACTCTTCCATTAAAAAGCTAAATCCTGCAGAATTTTCACGTTCTCCAGAAACTGTAACCATTTCTCCAGAGTGATCAATATTTTAGAATAATGTTGTCCAAGAATGATATGCTGTGGTTTTTATAGGGATGCCACAGCAGAAATTGATTATGTGGGAGTTTTTTTATGTCTATCATTTACTTTTTTCATGCTGGCAAATATTTTGGTAGTCAAGAAACCGAGTGGAAACTCTGCAGATGAGATGGATAAAGTCAGTGAAGAGGAATGCTGTCCTTTCTGTTATAAATAAAACTCAAATTAAGTCAGTATAATGAAAATAGAACTAACATAAGTTCAAAACCAAAGCCCTAAAAAGGCATGAGATTACCAGAATGTTGCTCATTAAAAATTGCTGCAGTTTTAATAACCCTTCAGGGAAATCAACAAGTAACATTTTCAGAAAAGCAAATTCAAAGTTTGTGCGCTTTGATCCAGCAAAGCCAGCAGAGACAAAATGCATCGCTGTGGAGTTCAGAGGGGCCACATGAAAAGCGGGCCAGATTTGGCCCTCGGGCCTCGAGTTTGACACCTATGCCCAAATTGTTTGCAAAAAGAGCATAACTTCCACTTCCAGGGCGATAAAGTGAAAGTTTCGTCATGTTACTCAAACTTCTGCAATCACTAAATGCAGTTGAATTTCTATTAATTTTCTGAATTATCTGGACAGAGGTGAAGTCAGTGGTTTGTTACTGGAGTGTTTGGACAAAACCTTTCATGTTGCTTCTTTATCCTAACAGCATTGCTTGTTTATGTTTTCTGCGTTTTCGGAAGAGGCGGCACAACTGAACAGAACCGAAGTTTGATGGTCTGAGAACAAATGGTGTTTCTGCTGCACCACCTAATTACCTGTGACAACCCGGCGGTGTCCTTTCTGCTCCCTAAGGCAGCGTGTAACCGGGTCAAAGGTCAGCGGTGCATTCATCTTTCCTGCGATGTCCTTGTTGCCAGTGAATATCTTGTTGTGGAGTGGAGTAAACCTCGAGTGAAGCTCATTCCAGTGGTTTGCAGTGGCTGGGATGCGACTCAAGCAAAGCAAGAGGACGTTTCTTTAGTGAGCCGGGGGAAAAATGCTGAATGTGTTTTCAGATTTTATTTTCAACATGACTATCTGTGCTGCCTTATTTATGTCTTAGTAACATGTTTGAACTATGTGAGTTCATAAGTTTGTGGTTTAGAGTATTTCTGTGCCCATAAGGAGTTGATGTGAATGTATTAAATTATTTTACTGCTTGGATAGAAAAGTACAGCCTCTAAAATAGAGAACAGCCTATTCTACTCTATTTTACTAAATAGAGCAAAATATTAGTTGGCTTTTTAAATTTTTTTTGTGCTATTCTTAGTGAATGTTGCATTTAATTTATTTAAAAAGTTGTGTTTTAGAGTTGAAACCAGATTCATTCCAGGCTTCATTGTTTCGTTGTATTGTTATAATCACACAGTTCATGTTGCACATTGTGAAAATATGCTTTGCATCAGAATAATTCTCTTTTACTATAAATTCTGTTTAAAGCAGCTGTAAATGAACTCATCTGGGTTTAAATGCTTGTTTTGCGACTGTGCATCGTTTAGCGGCTCTTACATTGAGGCATTTGTTGCTACATTTGTCAGACTCTCCACTGACCTTGTTGTGTCACGTCGGTGGAAACTCATTCCTCTTGCAGAGATGGATCTGGTTCATTGGTTATTTGCAGGGGGAAATGATTTACCGAGCTTGTGTCTGCATATTAGGATCACGTCTCTTGAACTCTTGTCAGTTCTTGAAGATAGAATCACAGTAAAGAGTGACGGAGAGGAATTTTCTCTATTTCTCCCTCCTGGTTGGCTATTTGCATATAAACAAGCTCCTTATGCACTGAAACCAAAGTGGTGACATGAGCTCCACTGGACCACACAAATCACACTGATAAGCTTGGACATGCTGCTTATTTTATTTACTTGGGTGGTTTATGTTTTTGCAGCACATTAAATCATGAGCTCCATGTTAATTTTAGAGAAAAAATGCCATGAAATGAATAATAATTTACATGCAAACTTAAAAAATGTAAAAATCTTAAAAACGCAAACATCTATCTTGCCAAAATGTGTGAAGTTTTACTTTTTGAGTGAGGTAAACAAAACTCTACCTGCATAAGAAACAATGGAAATAAAACCCACAGATTGCTGATTGTGCGTTTGTGTGCAACTTTAGTTCTGATTGTATTTTTGTAGTGCTGACGCTGCACTTTTTGAGTGCTACCCATCGAGTGTTATAGATTCTTGCCTTCACACTAGATTTGGATCACATCAAAAATCAGAAAACTGAAGTATCTTTGCAGGTTCTTGGCAAAATCTAGTGGAGCACAGTGGACGACCAATTATATGTGATAAAAACAAATACATCAAAACTTTTCAAGCATGCCTAAACCGGACAAATTTTGAGCCCGCAGCCACATGCAAATACTTAAAACCTCCTGGAAAAAATCCTGCAACTGCCCCAAATATGTCTTAATATGCACTGACATTCACAGTGGAATCAACATATCAGCCAAAGTCTGATATATTTAATAATATTTAATATTTCAGCTTCCAAAGCTGCATTTTCTTTTGAATATTTTAGATAAACTCTACAAAGAAATTTATAGTTTTTCCCCCATCCTTTTTGCACAGAAAAAATCTCAATAAGAACAATTTGAGATTTTTCTAATTAGTACAAATTAGGGAGCATATCTAGGTAAATACTGTTTAAAGGTAAGAATATTTTTAAAAATTAGATGATTTAAATCTTGAAAATGTTTTGCTTTGGGATTTGGGGGCCATGAAGACTTACATCGTCTTGTGATCCTGGTTATTTATCTGCTGATAACATATATTGATAATTTTGTGAGCAAATATGTTTATCAGTTTTTTTTCCAAGAACTCATCAAGATTAAACGTATTGATTTCTACTTTTCAAGCCATCTCTCTGCAGCTCTTCCACGTCCAAACATGTCAATAATGTAAATGCGATGCTGCGTTTTTGCCTCCTCTCTTCTTTCTCCACAGTTTTTCTTCGTAACAAATGAAATCCTTAGACAGCGTAATCACCAAGGGCCGCCCGGGCTCTGCAACCATGGTTGCCAGGTGGTCCAACTTCCCATGGGTCCGTTCATGACGGCAAGAGAGAGAGACAGAGAGGGAGAGAAAGAGAAAGAAAGACTGGCAAAGATGGAGAAAGGGATGAAACGAGGCTTTATTGACCAAGAAAGAAGTGGATTTTCTTTTTTAGTAAACCATCCATCCATCCATCCATCCATCCATCCATCCATCCATCCATCCATCCATCCATCCATCCATCCATCCATCCATCCATCATCCATCCATCCATCCATCCATCCATCCATCCATCCATCCATCCATCCCATCATCCATCCATCCATCCATCCATCCATCCATCCATCCATCCATCCATCCATCCATCCATCCATCCATCCATCCATCCATCCATCCATCCATCCATGTTAAATTAACATTTCAGTTTGAATGATCTGAGCTGTAAAATAATGTTTTCTTTGGAAAACAAAAACCTTAACAGACATGGAATACAAACCGTGTTTTACCGGTAAAACGCTCCTTTTCTGCTTCATTTGATTCGTTGGCAGTGGATATTTTTTGCCCAGTTCGGCGCTAATGACATATAAACGCCTCACAAACTGCGATACGATCAGCCATGAAATACCAGCCTACCACTGCGCAGGTTACAGAAATAGATTGTGGCATTTAGCAGTCATGAGCAACTGTAGGTATAAAGGAATATTATCCAGTCATAAACATGTAAAGGGAGGTCAAAGGTCCTCGTTCTCGAAGTTGTTTTTCCAATTCGCCTTTTGGTTGAGATCATCCTGCAATCACTGATGATGTTACTACAGTTTCAGTATATTTTCCATGCCACTGCAAGGCTAGTGAAGTTGTTTTCTGTTCGAACCTCTAAGACATGCAGTACAAAAATCTCTTTAAGCTTTAAGATTTTTTATGAGTTCCAGTCAAACTTTTTTATTTATTTTTGTGCTGTAAACCCAACGAGTTTCTGCTAAGATAAGGCTTTTACCAATCTCTAAAAAACAAACCACTGCCTTCCAATTTTCTGATGACAAGTTCATTTCAACAAACTCAGGAGAACTTACCACTTTTTTTTGTTAAATAAATAATATTAATTTACAATAGCGTTAATTCAATACTCTGTTATGAAAAATGTAATTAATATCTGTAGGCTCGGTTGAAATTTCTCTTTTTATAATTGTTTTTCTCTTTTTTTTGGTACAGTAATGTACTTTCAATACTAACCCTGGATGGTTCAAATAAATAAACACAATAAGAAAAAAATAAAGGGCAAACCTGAAGAGAAATAGGAGGTAACAGGCCGCAGGAGGAAAGAAAATCAATCATAAATGACATGCTAAATGTGCATGAGTTCAGCATGAGGCTGCGGCTAATAAGCGGTGGAGTTAAATGGTAGATCCTCAGGGAAGATGCTGCTCATTAAAGTAATAAATATTCACTTTCCTCTTACTCATCAGAAGAGAACAGCGATTGTCTGTTTTGCTCCACACACCCGCAGAGATAAAAGCGGTGAACTTTACATGATGTGTTTCACGCTGCAGAATACGCCTCCTGTCAGCCGCGCCGCCTGCGCCGGCCTGACTTACACGCCATTGTTCTGCACACCTGAGTGAGTTTGTTCCAGCAGACCTCCTTAGACATCATCAGTTTATTAGCAGCCCTCACTGCTGGAAGCTGTTATTCAGCCTCTTGACCTTTTCAGAAAGCACGCTGCCCTTGCTTTGTCTGGCTACAACCCGGCTGGGTTTGTTGTACGGCCTTCAAAGAGCGACGCGACTCTGGTCTTTTCATCCACCTCTGATCAATCTGAGTCCCTCGCAGGCTTTAAGCCTAAGACTTCATCTCTTTTTTTTTTCTTTTAGAGGTTTTATGATTCAACTGGAGGCGGCGATTAACCTCCAAGAATGCGACCTTGGGAAAACAGAGCAAAACAAAGCAGCACAAGGTGCTATTTATTTGAAAAGTGACCCTGCGATGCTGTGCTTCAGTGCTAAAAAGAGAAATAAAGTTATTAAATCTCCGTATGTCGTCTCAAGTCTTGCGGATTATTTCAGTGCACATTTTAAAAGTTATCGATGGGACTGGAAATTCTGGATTCCTAGAAATAATCTTGTGACTAGGAAAAACGTTACAAGGATTTACATTTCCCTGAACTGAAAAATACTCTGCAAAAGCAGAAAATCCTAATTTAGTTTCTAGTGCAGATAGTTAGTTGTTAGAAGTAAAACAAACTAACTTAAAAGTAACATTAAGAGAATTGTTTCAAGTAAATAATCCCTCAATATTGATGACACTTGGGTAAATGTTGTGTCATATATCAGGGGTGTGAAACTAATTTTTGTTTTTGGCCAAATCAAAATGAAATCTCTCTTTTTTGTGATTTTTTAAAAAAGTATTTGAGATGACAGCTTTGATTTTTCTATGCATGAACTCCATCCTTACATTTCTACTTCACGTTAGAAGCATATTAAACCTCTAGATGTCATTTTCATAACATCCAGCTTGTCAAAGTAAAGCCGAAGACATTTGTTAAACTCCGTAAGCAGTATGTTTTATATTTGTAGTTGTTTTGGAGATGTTTAAGGTCATCTCTTAATCATTTTGTGCATGAAGCCCTTTTTGCATTAGTCATAGGCTCTTGCACAGCATGAAATTGATAATAGCAAATTTCCCACTGGAGAGTCGAGAGTCTCTTTTATGAATTTGTTCTTTAGAGGCTCATCATAAACTAATGAGAGAAGTCATTACTCAAAACTGATTTTGAAGTCCAAATATATTTCTTTTCCACAAATCACCTGCTACGTTGTTGTGACATTGAGATTTGTCTTAGTCTCGGGCATATTTGTAAGAAAGTTAGTAAAACTCAAAGGATGCTTCATTTGTCACCTGTTTGGAGACAATATTTCTGCTTCTGTTGTAATCACTTTGGGGTGGAGAGCCAGCAGCAGCACAGTTTCATTCTGAAACACATACTGGTTATTTTCTGACTTGTTTCTGCAGATCTGGTTTTCCTTTACATCATTTTCACATGTTAAGACTTTTTGTCACAGCTCCATTTTAAACATTTTAATTATTTGCTCTTACTTTAGAAATCTAAGACGTTGTTCTTTTTCTTTATGCTGTTTCTGAGCTGCTGACGTTTTTGGACCATATTTGAAAAATCGGTAAGAGAAATTGGTGTCTGTCATCATTTACACATAGAAAAGGACATAAAGTGCTCATTAAAATAAAGCTTTCTAAGCTTTATTTATAGTAAATATTACAGGTATATAAATCAATAATTTTTTCCTCTGAATGAATATATTTTATATAAATATTTGTTTTAAAGCAGTAACATTAATGTAAGGCCTTTACAAGAATGGCTACAAATGTACATTTATTAGTTTGTCTGCAGCTCATTTGGTTGAGATATCTTCATAATTCTTACATTTATCTCTGATATTGCCACCAACTACTTATCACAGCTCTTTTAATAACATTTAACATCTGCAAGAAGGCTACTTATTTAGTTTGGGATTTAGTCACATAACCCATTTTTACTTTGAATTGTATTAAATATTTTGACTCTAAGATGTACAAAGCATTGCTTTGCATGCGTGTGAAGGTGTGTGTGAGAGAGTCAGACAAATAGAGAGAGAGAGAGAGGGAGAGAGAGAGAGTGAGAGAGAGAGAGAGAGAGAGAGTGAGAGCGCCGCCTCCCTGGAGAACTGAGGCTGAAGTAATGAAATGCTCATTACTGATTCAGCTGGGGATACATTTACACACCTACACACACCCACACATCAGCCCAGACTGTTCAAGGTCACCTACCAACATGTGTGTGTGTGTGTGTGTGTGTGTGTGTGTGTGTGTGTGTGTGTGTGTTGAGAGGCTGAAGCATTTGTCCTAACTAGAGCCTAAAATGACAGTCGTATACAGTGCACCTCAGTTAATGTCAGACACCTTTATTAATGATATTTTGTGACTTATACACACACACACACACACACACACACACACACACACACACACACACACACACACACACACACACACACACACACACACAAACACACACACACACACACACACACACACTGCGCATGCATACATTTTCACCTTTGCTGTCACTTTGTTGTATAAACTGACTTATTGGATCTTATCTGTGAGAAATCCTCACTTGTTTCAGCTAATTTAACACAATTATGCAAATATTAAGCTTTTGTTAGATGGATGCATTTGTGGATAATTTTATTGATGATGTTTGCATAGAAACTACAACCAACATGACAAAAGTAGATTTTGTTTATAAAAAACAGCTTTTGTTGGCTCTTGGCTTTGTTTTCTCGTTTTTAATCAAATTATGACGTCATTGTTTGAAACGCTAATAACTAAAACATTTACCTGGTTGAATCCTTGTCCACATGTTTGATACGTCAAATTTTTGTTTCCCGTTTTCATCTTCATGAACACAAGAAAACACCTAAAACATCATTCAGTAATGAATAGGAGTTTTTATATTTAAGATATTGATTTTTTGTTAAGATGTAACATATTTATGTTAAATGTTTGGGTTTGATATTAAAATCTGTATCGGTCCAGATAATTAAAAGTAATGATTGTAGATTGTATATTGTGACAATGAGCCTGATCCATCAGGGCAGATCTACTCAGTCTAATTCTATGCTTTATGCTGTATTATTTATTTTACATTACCTTTAGAGTTCCTAATTGCGCTTTCTAAACCATTTGAAAGGAGTTTTGTTGCAGTTTATTTCTTACTTGTTTGACCAATCAGCCTTTTGTTTTTGTCAGTTTTGGTTTTTATTTATTTGACCTTGTATGCCTAATTGCACCGACTGAACTGAATTAAAACTGCATTAATTTTACATGTTTCCAAGCTTGGAAAGCTTTTTGTTTTTACGTTATAAAATAAATTTGCAATTCAGTACATTGATGTAAGAAAAGTTTTAGCTAAATTAATCAGTTTTTCTGTATTGGATCGATATTGGCCGATATTAAACCTCAGATATCTGTATCGGTATCAGAAGTGAGAAAGTGGATCGGTGTCTTAATTAAAAATAAAACAGACCTTTTTTTCCAGGTACATCCAGAACAAGTCATTATACCGACAAGTTGAAAGTAGTTGTTTTGTATTGATATACGTTTAAAGCGCTTTGGTAGTTAATATGTGTGGCGGTGAGTGCATCGGCAGGGGGCAGGGCATGAGCAAGAGAAGCAGCAATCTAGTAAACATTTGGCAGCCAGTTTATGTCCTCTGGGTCACCACAGCTATGATTTATGATCCTCCTCCTCCTGAGTTAAACTGTCGCTGCCACCCATGAATGAACACTTTGCTCCAAATCCTGCTCAATTTTCATGTTATTATTTTCTATAAGTATTTGAGTTACAGTCCACTCTGGAAGCAGACATATATATATCTATATATCTTCTTGGAGAATGGAGAGTGATGGATCACCGTCTGTTTGCTTTTTCTAGCTGCTCCTTCAAAATCCCCGCAGAAAGCGGTTACCGTTCGTGTCAGTCCTTGTAAAGTGTCAGCTCAGCTCCTGTGGGGATGCAAACCCTGCATGAGTGGAGCGGCGGTGCTGCTCACGTTCTGCATGACATGAACAATGCTGAAACCTTTGTGTTATCTGTTACAGCCCTGACCTGGATATAAGCTGCCCGGCACTTCAGTTCTCTGACAGGGTCCTTCAAATGTCACTCCTGAGTTCTTATTATTGCTCTCACTTCAACAGATGCTCACACCTTCACATGTGATTCATTGCAGTAAAGGTTATAGCACCTCATGAATGGATTCAGTGACATTCTTCATCACCTGCCTCCACTTTCCTTGTCTATGTGTGCATATTTTTAGTCTATATGCTGTAGGTCATCTATTCTGCTTTGTTGCTTAAAAATAAACCTCCCAATTTTAATGTTAGAGAACGGTTAAAAAAACAAAACATTATTTATCTGATATTCAAATTTAAAAAAACTACTTTCTTCTGTTTGCATGAAATTTTTCTCTGCTTATTTTTTGTTTTGTGTTCATTAATGAACATTTGTCATGGGGAAGTGCAGCTGCTATGCGCTTCATATCAACCCATTTGAATCAAAGATTTTACCAGATACCTGCAGGAAACAATCCAGGCTTTCTCCAGACATGAGCTGGAGAAAAGGGGCACACATCTCCATATTGCACCAATTATCAACTCTCTGGTACCTGCAAGACCAAAGCACATTTAAAACTGATGAGAACAATGAAGACAAAGTGAAAGCAGCTACACATGGGCTTTGTCATAATTTTTAGGAATACATTTTAGTAAAAATCTTGAACCTGGACCTCTCATCCAACATCAGTGTCTGACCTTTCAAATGCACTTTTGGAAGAATGATCAAAAATCAACCATTGTGGGAAGCATTAGTAATAGAGTAATACCTGCTTTTTTTTTTTTTTTTTTCCAATTCTCTAATTGGAAATTTGTTTGATTCAAAAGTTGCATTTTTGACTTTTGGAAATTTTCTGAGTTCAGAACTGAATGTTTTTATCGCCAAAATTTCCTCAAAAAAAAAAAAAGAAAACTCAGAAAGTTTACTTAAATCTCAGTCATTTTCTAGAAAAAAACTAGGAAATCTTTAAAAAGTTAAATATTTGTCGACTTCTGAGGTTAATCTAAAGATTTCAGATTTTTTTATAGTAGATTTTTTTGACTTTTTTTATTTCTCGAAACTTTCTTAGATTCATCTAAGAATTTTTGAGTTTTGGCCGAAATGTACCCTTCCAGCTTTTTTTCTCAGAGAGAGACCTGTTATGCCATCATAATTTTGGTATCATTACATATTATAAGACATAATATTTGCCAGAGTCACTGTAAATATGTAAGCCCCCTCCCTCATTCCTTTGCAACTAAAACTGACTCTTTGTCCATTGTGCAGCGATACAATGTGTATTGTTACAGACAGAATCAGGTTTCCACCCGAGCAGGTGTGTGCACGCCTGTGTATGTCACCGAGATATTAGGAAGAAAGAAGCAGCCTGCTGTGTGAGTGTATTTTGGACAGCGCAGGTGAACGCAGGAATGTCGCTGAGTGGGTGTGTGTTGAGCTCTCTTTTCCAGCAGCACCGTTGTTTTCGCTCCCGCTGTAATCAAGCCATTTACCTGAGTTTCTCCCAGAAGGGACATGGATCACTGCCAACACACACATCCAGCTTAAAAAAAGTAGCTGCTTCACTTTAGCTGCATACCAGGTAAATGAAGCAACATTCTGAACATCTGTGTGTGTGTTTTGTGTATCTAATGTGAGAGGCTGCGTTCTATCAGCCTGTGGGTGTTTGGGGTGAAATCCATAAATCCTTCATGTTTTAGCGGCAACAAAACAACTTTCAGTTGTGCAAGATATTTTTTGTGCAATCAGAAGACTAGAAACAGAAATAGAAAACATTTTCACAAATCAGGATTTGTTTTTTACAGCAGCAGATGTTCTTTACTTGATTTGTTTTAGCTCCATATAAGATAGCGCCACAGACTCTGCAGAGATGAAGATACATGGCGGTAATTATCTTGTTTTGTCGAGGTTTACTGAAACAAATATTTGTTGGATTCAGTGTTACCTGTTAGGAATGCACCTAGCTGAGCAGAAGCATAAAGTTGTTTAATGGTGAAGCTGCAGGGTTCGGGTTAGACTTTGTTTCTGTCAAAGCTAATATAAGATGAAAGTTAAAAGTTACATTTCATGTTGGGTTTTCAACTTCCTATGAAAAAAATATTTTTTCAGAACTACATTGAAGTCAGTCTGGCTGAGCGTGTGGAAATCCTTCCTTCCCACACTCGTTACGCCAGTTACACTCTGCGTTTCCGCAGTTGGAAATCTTGCTCATTTTTTGCTTTTTACAATGCCACGGTTGCTCCGAATCTCACTAAAACTAATAGTTTCCCTCCCGGCATCGAGCCGCACATTTTGATACCACTTTTGTGGGGGGGAAAAATGAATCGAGAGCTTCTATTAGGTGATGAACAATAGATGCCTGCCATGCAGGCCCCAATAAACACAAGCAACTACACTCCTCGGTTGGCCTTTACATAAGCAAACAGTAGTTTGTTCTTTTTTAACTGTTAGATTATTTTCTAACTGAATTTTATGTTGTCTCATTTCATCACACTCAACATGTATCAAAACGTGAGATACATGTTTTGAAAATGTTTCTAGTGGCGGGTCAGAGAGAATTCAAAGTATACAAAAAAAAAAACATGATTTTTGGGGTTTTACTACAGTCTATATAATGACTTTTTAAATGTTTTTACATCCAGGTGATGATTCTTCAAGCGGCCGTAGTCCAGAAACAAAAGACGCGCCTCCTGTCGCTCCTCGTCGCCCAGTTCCTCCAGTTCCTCCAGTTCAAAATTCACCTCCCCAGGTAAAGAAATGCAGTTTTTTCAGACTTCTAACAGATCAAGTTACTGAAAGGACAACGTTTCTGAAATCCATCCTCATACTTTGGATCATGTGGACTTTTTACTTTGGTTCAAGTAATGCAACACTTGGAAATGTATTAGAAAGATCTTCTTGACTTTTGACATCTTATTTTTGGATCTCATAAGTGATATCTTTGATTTTACATTAATGAAGCCCTCAAATGTCTGCTATTCCAACAGTTTACATATTGTTTAAATCATCCAGCTGCAACAGAGATTTAAAGTTTTATTTCTCTTACATACATGGCTCAAACAGATCCTTGCATAATCTGATAGAGACGTAGTGAAATATTTTGCACCCTTTTCTACGTAGTACTGAAGAAAACCACAAAGATGTAGTTTCAGTTAAAATGTTCCCAAAAAAAAACATCCCTTGAAGATTAAGGAATGAAAACCCAATGTTCAGCTTCTTAGAAAACTGGAATATTATAGCATAAGACCAAAAAGTAAGAATCCTGTAGGAAAGCAGAACGTATAAATGGAATGTTGAGTGGAAGGAAAAACAACCTTGAGAGGATTTGTGAAGCCAATTCCACTTTGGGGGAGATTTAATAAGCAACCAAACAAAGTTCTACGTATTACCTTATTTAGGCAGCATTTTTTAATTTAAGCCTATCCTGAACCAAAGACAATGTTCAGTGGTCCAAAGCCCAAAAGTGAAGCACCATTTCCACAACATTCAAATATTTTTTATTCATTTATTTCAAACGTGTTTTTGAAAACATGAAAACAAGCAATCAGAGACAACGTACAGACCCAAGAACAAAATGATTAGCTGTGGTGGGAAGAAGTGAACACTTATTTAATCCTCAGTTTAACTAAACATATGACTTTTTCACAGAATAAGTCAAATTCAAAAACTTGTAATTAAAACCATCTTATAATATTCATGCCTGTTCAATATACTGGGCTAAAAGGCCAATAAATATGGTTACAACCTAACTCTCAAAACAAGACAAGAAAATCTATGGATAATAATAATAATAATAATAATAATAATAATAATAATAATAATAATAATAATAATAATAATAATAATAATAATAATAATAATAATAATAATAATAATAATAATAATAATAATAATAATAATAATAATAATAATAATAATGGACATACAGCATCAGAATAATTACCAACACTTATAAATTATTCTTAATCTGTAGCTAATAATAATAGTAATGCAGATTCATTGAAATGTTATTGCATGACGTTATTCCACCTCACTTGTGTTTTTATTTACTTACTTTTTTCAGGTGGCTGTTCACGGCTCAGCCCATTCGACGACCTTTGAACCCCTGACTGGGTTAATTACTGCTCTGCTCCTGATGCTGTGGCCATGGGAAACCCGCTGACAACATGCTGCATGTTACTGAGGCGGCTGAAGGAGAGCCGAGCGCTGCGTGTTGCCATGTTGGAGACGTAACGGTTCAGCCAAAATGTTGTGATTGGTGGAACAAGCTGCTGGTGCAAAGAAAACCTTGTTTTACAATTACCTGTAACTGACCTACCTAATGGTGATAGGATAGTTCGCACAGCATTACTGACGGTTTGTTTTTGTTTGTTTTTTTGGAGAAGATGTAAATACAGTATATATAAATTATATATTTATATTGAGAGGTTCAATAGAAAATAGCCTGATGTGTACATTGAGTTTATTGTAGAACAAAATGGTGAAATACAGGGATGGTTATGGGTTTTCTTATTTCAACATAGTCAAGAAATGAATTTACATTTTCCTTTTTGTTACTGCACCACTACAGTAAAACTCCTGCAAACATGTAATATTTGTCAAAATGAGGATGGAGCATGCAGGACGATCCTTTCTTAAACAAACTTATCTGATGCTTCTGCTGCTTGTCAGTCTGTGCACACTGGTCTCGCCTTGCAGGGTTTATCTGCATAGAAAGACTTTGTGATAATCTGATTGCAAAAGGTTTCGTCTGGGATATTTTGTCATTACGCCCTGCAATGATTGGATTCTTAAACCAATAAGAAACATCCTCAGCCGTGCTTAGCCCAGCTTTTTTTGTTGACTAATTGAGGCATTTGGTGTCATTAATTGGTATTTGTCATCATTTGGTATTATTAATTTACTGTTATGCGCCAATAACATAAATAAATAATGCTAAAAAACTGTAGAAAAACTCACAACCACTTTTTGTTTTGTTTTTTCTCGAGGTGTTAGCTACGCTATATGTTTAGGATTCAACACCAACAAAGACTGAAACGTTTCCCACACAAAGAACATTCAGTCCATTACAGTTTCATGTTTTTAGACTTGATATTTATGTTGCGGTTATTAGTAAGTGATCGCCGTGGTCGATTAGCTACCGCTGTTAGCTAATTTAACGCAGCTGTGGCAGATTAGCTAATTTCAACACCTCCTCTACTGATGAGCTATCAGAGTTGGTGTTTTAGTAGCTTTTTAAAACGTTTTAACTGAACCGAAAACACGGAGAATTCCACAGCACATCTACATGTTATGGTTTTCATAGTCAAGCTAGCATAACTGAACTACTGAACTACTTCCTTGTCATTCAGTTGTCGTACTGCATCCCCTCTAATTTTATATATCTCATCTACAATTAAGTTTTTGCACATTATACTGATAACTAAAAACCAATGCTAGCCATTGGTTTTAGCCGTTAAAACCAATGGCTAGCATTGGTTAGCATTGGTTTTAACAATGCCAGCCATTGGTTAGCCCCATCTTTCTGTTTTGCCCTCCAACATAAAGATGGGGCAGGGTCCATATTTAACTGTTTCCAATCTAGTCTGCCTGGGCAGATTAGATTTACCCTGGCAAGATACATAGAGACTGAAATCTGATTGGATGAAACGTCAATAGTCCACACAGACGTGTATTGGAAGCAATAAGCCAAGAGAAAGGCTACAGAAAAAGAGAATAGACTATTGGAAGTAAACTAATACAATTTAAATGAACAAACATTATAATTTAGGTTGTAGATATTCTGATATTGTTTGGGCTAGTAGAGAAAGCCAAGCACTGGATTTGAGCCAAGAAACATGCAGTTATCAGGTGAAACATCGTCAGAACAAAAGTAATTGGGTCTCAGGCTGTGAACGCTCTCCCATCATTCTCAGTTTGAGTGTAAAAATTAACATGTGCACAGGAGTGTTGTATTGAGATTGTGGTATAAAAAAAGACTTCACCAATTTCATATTTGCAAGGTTATGTTTGAATATAAAAGATTTATTTTCATATACAGTATTTTTAGGCATGGAAAGCACTTTTGTATCATTAGTCTGATGAAATGGTGAATATTTCTGGATTTTAGGTGTAATAATTGATTGTAAGTAAGTGATAGTAAAACAAAGTATTCTGTAACAAGTTACTACTTTATGACAGATATTAATAATTCTGCAAAAGTTGGAGCAACGCCAACTCATATTCAGTTACACAGAAATGACTTTTTGTTGTTTTACAACAGCAAAGTGCTGGGATTAAGCTGAGCGATGTCATTGTGAAATGAATAAATGACTACATCCAAGTGTGCCAGCTCTTCCAGTTCAGTCATGTTTGTGATTTTCTGTTCCAGGAAGCAGGTGCGAGGAACCAGCTAGCTCTCTCACGTCTTTCTGAAAACCACGATGAAAACTGAACCAACGACCTAAATGTGGTTCCTGCTGCCCCGCCGTCCCACTAATCATCATTTTATTATTATTAAAACTGCAGTTGCAGTCGATCAAACTTGGAGGGACAAACAAAAAGTGGAAAAACTCCTGAATGGATTTGGTTGGGGCCTGCTGCTTGTTGCCTGCTTCTCAGAGGTTCTGTGGTTTAGCTTAAGTGTGCTTCAGGTTTGACCTTAATACTTTGAAGAGCACAAAATATCACGCCATGAAAAGGACCTAATAAGTATTATTGAGCCAGACAAGCTATTCACAAAAGCCTTCCTGTGGGTCAAAGGTCACTTGTATATGAACATCTATCTCTGTGCAAAAGAAATCTTTCTTTTTTTTCATTATTCTGAAGCATAAAGGCTCCCTTATAATCTAATCTCAGATGTTTGAGATTGTCTGGTTCCCACAATCCAAATCGAAACTCTGCAAAAACACTAAATCTTACCAAATAATTGTTTCTAGTTTCTCCTGCAAATATCTTAGTACACTTGAAATAAGACAAACTAGCTTACGAGTAGCTTTTCAGCAAGAATCAGCTGCTTCTTTTAAGCAAAAAATTCATTAATATTGATTAAAAAAGTACTAGTTCTGTGTAATATAGGAAATAATGTCTTGCTATAAGAAGAAAACAAGCATCGATATCTTGCTGAAAAGTTACATTTTTAGCTTAAAAATTTGGTAGTAACTAAGAAATGTTGAGTCCCAATTCCAACATTAGATAATCGGAAAAATAAAATAAAAAACAACTTAATGCAAATTTATACACCGGATGAGGAAATGAAACTCCAAGAAAAAATACTGAGATTGATTCCCAAATTTAATCCTGAAAATAGTTCACCGAAATATTAATTATTGTTAGTTTCTTTTTGTCTGTGTGTGTTACTTGTATTGAGTTAATACGTTTTTAAAAATGTCCTTATTTACATTTCGGCTAAAATGACAAAACAAAATCTTACCAAGTAATTTTGGCCTAATTTTTAATGCAAATATGTTAGAACAATTGAAATAAGACAAAATTAACTTGCAAGTAACTTTGTAGCAAATTATAAAGGCTCGCTTTAAGTCAATAATTCCTTATTATTGATGAAAAATTACTGGTTATTTCACTTTTGACACAACATTTTTTCTCATGTTATAAGTTAATTTATCAGCCAGTGAAGCTAACACTTTTTTTTAATCAATATTAGGGAATTATTTACTTAAACAAGCCTCTATTTCTTGCTGAAATGTTACCAGAAACTAGACCAAAAACACTTGGCAAGATTTAGTTTTTGCAGACTTGCTCACAGAAAAATAATAAGCAAACAGCAACGGCAAAAGAAGCTGTAGACAGATGAGATTTCTTTGCTTCATCATATCCATCCTCTTCTCTCGTCTAATAAAATCAGAGCTCTTAATTAGTTTGACCCGGCTCAGATATATGATTGATGGTGAAGCTATAATAAAACGTATTCAGCCTCCAACGTGCGCAGATGACGGACATGTTGCTGATCAAAGCTTTATTGCTGTTTGAGCTGTAAACACATAAGTTATTAAAAGCCTTGCTCAGAAAACACAAATGACTGTGATTTATCTTTATTACGTTCAGGACTTGTTTTAATGACACGACTCTTAAATATGAGCTACATATTCATTGTTTCTAATTGCTTCTGGGTTTATAAAGTGATCCGGAGTATCAGTTGATGGAAGTGTAGCAACGGCGGTTTGGCTTATATCTGCACTGGTTGCTTGGGACTCGTTGAATATTGACGACAGACTGTTTTCCCAGTTGGCAACCTCCTCATGTAAACTAAAGCCAGTATCAGGGCACAGCAGCTGGAGCAGCGAGAGATAAAGCGACTCGCTGAGGTTTGTTTTAACTCAGGTTTCTCTGCGAACGGCTACATCTTGAACACATTTATATTTGTTCCCCCACATTCCAGTTAAACCACAGTTTCTGTCATCTGCAATAACAACAACACAAGGCCACAGTTATAGCAGCAGGCTTCTCAGTTTTTAGGTACACTGCAAAAACACAAAATCTTACAAAGCTTTTTGTTGTTGTTAATTTTCAATTTCTAATGTCTTAGAAGACTTGAAATAATAAATAGAACTGTTTAGCATGAAACATGAGCTTGTTTTAAGTCAAAAGTTAATATTGATTTTAAAAAGTTTTAGTTCAGGCAGATTATTCCACTTATAACAAGAAACTTTTTTCATACGTGAAATAATCTGCCAATGGCTGTAGTACTTTTTAGCAATATTAATAGCACATTTCAGCAACAAGACAGTTCAAAGTGCTTAGCATTATAAAAACAAAAAAATTAAAATAAACAAAACATTCTTCATAAGATTTTGTGTTTTTACAGTGTAGATAAATGTGCACAGATTGTGTGTTAAGATAAATGTGGCGGTACTTTCCCCCAACCTGAGTTACATGAACTCACTTACATTTAAATAAGTAACGTTTTTGGAAAAATGTATTTTTACCATGCTGTACTTTTTACTTTTACTTGAGTAATTCTTTTTACCCTTAACTGAGAAACATTTCTGGATTTTCTACCCGCTGAATGAAAAACAAACATGTTTTAACCAAAAAGTCACCAGACACAGACACACACCTGCAATTTTTGTTAAAGTTTCATCAGTTTTTTATTGAAAGAAACTGATTTGGAAACATTTTCTTTGTCCTGATTTTGTTATTTTTTAAATTATTCCATAAATTACTGCCATTTTGGTCCTTAAAATAACAAAATTTCCTCTCTTAACTGATGATGTAAATTCTACATATGAAATGATTAAAAATTTGATCTGTTGCTCAGTACTTAAGAATTTTTTAAAAATAGTTTTTTATTCTTAGTTGAACAATTTGCTGCACAGCTTTGTTTAACTTTCACTTTAGTAAAATAAGTAGTCCTATTCTGACTTTCCCACCATTATGTAGGTGAGATGTGTGACATGCTTCCTCTTTAGTTGAGGAAACAACTAATGTGACCATTTTTTTCTTTGCAGTGAGAGTTTATCATTTCAATTTACAAAGTTAGAGACGTTATAAATCAACATGTTTCTTTGGATGCTAACAGGAATGTCGTTCTGTTTTTCTGCCTTTGGCTGTGATTTATTCTGGGTGTGATTCACATCTGTATTAGTTTACCTATCAGTTCTTCTGTGGTTAAATTGATTGTTCTGTGTTTGGAGCGCTAACCTCACCGCTCGCCAAGTTTCGACTCGCTCACATGTAACTGTCCCTATTTATTAGCAGAGGCTGGGAGATCATATCTTGAAAGACAGATAGTGTGGATCGAGAGCGTCAGGCTATCAACTTTCCATTTTGTCTGTTGGTATTTAAGCATGTGTTGGTGTGTTTTGCCCCAGATTTGTCTTCGTTTTTTAGAACGCCGCCGTATTGCCGATGCCACCGAGACAGATTGACGTGTGTCAAGGCGCAGATGCCTTCAAATCTGCATAAAAAGAGAAAGTTATTTGGCTTCAGAGGAGACAAAGCAGAGCAGAAAATAATTAACTGTAACACACATAGACTGGCGTATGCAGGTTGCAGCAGGCTGGGCTGTTTGTCTTTCATTACTTTCACACTTGACTGTGTCATTGGGAGACACTAACACTGCAACAGCACAAAATCTTACCAAGTCATTTAGGTCTAGTTTCTGGTGCAAATATCTTAGTAAGACAAACTAACTTAAAAGTAACTTTTCAGCAAGATATAGGAGCTCTTTTTCAGTAAATAATACCTTAATATTGATGAAAAGGTTCTTGTTCCACTGGCAGATAAATTAACTTATAATTTATCTGAAACATGTTATACATGAAATAATCTGCCAATGGAACTAGGACTTTTATCTAATCAAAATGAAGTCATTATTTGCTTAAAGCAAGTTTGCATACCCTGATGAAAAGTTAGTTTTAAGTTAGTTTGTCTTATTTCAAGTGTACTAAGATATAAACGTTTGGTAAGATGTTTTTGCAGTGTGGAGTTGTTTCTAAGGTGCCCTAAATCTCAAAGAAAATAAAAAAAATAGCTTTTTATTCTGGGTGGGCTTAGATTGAAGAGGACTGGATGCTCAGAAGAAGAGCTGAAACCTCCGTGAAATGATAAAACCGGTTAAAAGTTTTGAGTCATTTAGCTCATCTGGCTTTTTTGGTTCCCATGACGTGTTTCAAAATGAAAACCAAAACCGCAAACTTTACCAGGACTGGGTTTCAAGAGAGTATTGATGAAAGGTCTCATTTATTTCTGTTACGTAACCTTGGATTCAAGGTGCAGACTGCTCTCCCTCAGCGTC
The DNA here is from genome assembly GCF_027474105.1 of Poeciliopsis prolifica. Lineage (NCBI taxonomy): Eukaryota > Metazoa > Chordata > Actinopteri > Cyprinodontiformes > Poeciliidae > Poeciliopsis > Poeciliopsis prolifica. Next base: position 3,225,227 of record NW_026562377.1, read on the forward strand.
TGACAGCATGTTGACATTGCTGCTGCGGTTGTCTTAGTTAACAATGAAATCCTTCACCTGCGAGGTGCCAAGAAGAAACTCAAGACGATACTTGTGCTTGTCTGCAGACAATATCCACATTGTGGCAGTGGATTAACGGCCCACAAAGAGAGTCAGGAGCGAAAAACGGCTTCTTGTGTTTGTATCTCAATCTAACATTAAAAGGATCAGAGGCACGATTTACAGAAAGTGCTTCGTTTTTTTTTTCTGAAATGGGAACCTAACAGTTGCAGCTTATTTTTCAATGTATTTCTCTATAAGGCTTAATAGCTTGTATGTTCTGACCCCTCCTCACACATTAATCCCAACAGTTTTCATCCTGCCAAAGTAATAAATCTCTGGCTGGATTAACCGTTAGCCTGACATGACACGAGTGTGTGGACTGGAGAATTAACATGTTCCTGTGTTGGATTATGGGTTGGGGCTTCAATTTGTCCACATCATCCAACAGGAAATCTTAAAGGAGTTGAGCTTTTAGAAAAGCTTCCCGTCTAATTGGCAGAGATAGTTTTCAAGAGTTGGTGTTTGAAGGCAATGTGTGGCGTTCACAGATTACAATTTGAGCAAATAAAGTCTTATATTATCGGTCTTTGACTTGAAAAAGTACACAAATGTAATTACAAATGTTATTTTCTGGACCAAATGCTTGTTTTTAAAGAACGTGAGGATTTTTTTGGGGTCAAATAAGATTACAAACATCAGATTTTATGTTGAATTAAACATTGAACTAGTTACAGTTCAACGTCAAATAGTGTGCTGATCCACAAACAGATGTTTTTGTGTTTGGGAGCTTTGTGACACGAGGGGTTAGCTGCAGGTGCAGGTCAAATATACATACGTGTGTGTGGGTGCTTAAGCGCGACTGTATGTCTGTGTGTACGAATTAGAGACCTTTGAACTTTTTTCTGCTGCTTAATTATAATTCACAGATCAGAGAAATGAGGCATAAGACAATCCTTGCACCCCAGGGGTTTACAGCCCAAAAGAAACATAACCAAAACAAAGCATCACTTTATGGGGTCAGTTTAGAAAAAGTCATGAAATTTCAAGTTGGGGTCACTTCTGACAACACAAGGATTAAATAAAAAGTTTGCACTCATCACTCTGAATGAATACTGCAAGGTTCAGATGTGCCAAAAATGTAACTTTTGTTGTGAATTTCTGATTTTCTTCTTTATGTTCTCTGCAGTGTAAAAACTGCAGCACACTCTGCTTTTAATCTCTTTATAGTCTAACAAAGTGTGCAATTAATTCACTTGCCAAATCCGGAGTCTGACCCTTACAGAGGTAAGGCTCTGCGTGTGGAATAACATTTGAATTAAGCTTTGCACTTAATTCAAAAGTAAGGAGAAGTAATTTAAACCCTTTGTTGCTTCATAGTCCCAAAAATGAGACTTTTCTTTAAGATGAATTTTTGGGAATGTCAGTCAAACTCTGAGTTGAGCCGCTGACCTTTCCCACTCAGCCTTCTGGTGATGGCCTTGATAAGGTATGTGAAGGTTGGAGCCACTCAGTCAGTTCATCGCTCATATCTTTCAGCCAGAGAAAGGCAGCAAATCTTTACTTGTCACCAGCCTCTTGGCAAAACGGCACACTGAAGCAGCGAGGAGTGTTTGCAGATGGCTAAGTGGCTCTTTGTACTTCTTTCTGCACACAGTATTTCATGCATTCACTTGTGCAGTTTTTTTCCCCTCCTTTTCTTTTTACAAACATCTAATCCTGACCTCAGCATCAACTTTTAAGTAAGTGCATTTCCTCTGATGTTTGATGGCTGGAGGTCAATTAAACGGTGCGTCGTCAGAAATGATTAGGCTAAATCCTTTCAGCTTTCAGACTTCCTGCCAAATGAGCTGAGATTTGAAGCAACTACATCTTAAATCAAACTATCTTTCAACAAGTGTTTACCCCCTTACCAATTTCTTCAGTGCAAAAACACTAAAGTATTTCTGCTCTAGTTTCTAGAGCTGATAACTTATTATTTTTGAAATAAGACAAAACTAACTTACAAGTAACTTCAGCGACACATAGCAGCTTGTTTTGAGTCAATAATTCCTGTTCAACTGGCAGATTATTTTACTTACAACACAGAGAAAATGTCTTGTTATCAGTGAAATAATCTGGCCAATGAAGCTCAAACTTTTTCATCAATTTTAGGGACCAACTGACTCAAAACAAGCTGCTATTTTTGCTGAAAATTTCCTTTTAAGCTAGTTTTGTCTTATTTCAAGTACATTATTTGCAAAAGTAAACTAAAAATACTTGGTAAGGTTTTGCATTTGCTGTCTTATCACACTAAACGTTTCAGAGCAAGATAACCTGAATAAATAAAAAGCTCAAGTTTTCCATTGATTATTTAATTTCAGAATGTAAAAAAAAAGATATATAAAGCAACCTGAGCCCAGGAGGAAAAGTAAATTGCCTCCCTTGTTACACCATAAATTATTTGTGATGAAAACTAGATTAGTTCAATTTCACAAGCCACACCCAGGAATAATTACTCCAACCTGAAGAATCAAGCTGCCAATTACACAGAACCCGTCTGATACAGTTAAGTAGGCTAAAAGATCTTAAAAAGAAACACATTATTCCCGAACTTAAACAAACTGAACACAGGATAATCAGATTTACCGACATCTGTCTGGAAAGATTTGCAAAGCCTTTACTGAGGGTTTGACTACACAGTGGGAGACGACAGGAAGCAGTAGTAAACCCTCCTGCTCGGCAGCCGAACAACATTCTGCAGTGACCTAGTCAAAGTCCAGCGTTGAGACTCTGAGACGCAGTTTATAATGTCGTTGCTTGACCTTAAATTGCCTGTTGTTGTGTCCAGGCATGTCTCTAAGTTAACCTACTGAGACGTGCATTACTTTTAATCTGAATGGCTGATTTTTAATAATGTACTGTATTTTTTCTTCTGTTTCAATTTAGTCCTTACTGCAGTTTTATATTCTTGTTTTAATTATTTTTCTCATGTTATTAGGGAAATAATCATCGCTATTAAGTTATTATTGAATTGAAACAAGTCCCTATATCTTGCTGTAAAGTTACTTTTAAGTTAGTTTTGTCTTATTTTAGGTGTACTAAGATATTTGCATTAGAAACTAAACCAAAAATATTTGGTAAGATCTTTCTGTTTTTGCAATTTATACATTCTAACATATTTATATTCTGCTACAAATGCTTGAAAACATGTTTTTTGCAAAAGGTGACATAACCAGGTGTTATGTTTTCCACAAGTTGGTTTGGATTGAGTATTTTTCTCTTAATTTAACAAAATTGTCATTGGAAAGCAACATTTTATGTGTATTATATTGTATCTTTGTGAGCAAACAAAAACCCTAGAAGAGAATTGTAATGGTAAACAAATATTGCAGCAAGCAGACTCACAAAGCCTGCAAAGGACCAGATAACTTCAGATTAAACAGAAAAAAGATTTTTTTAATGACAAATCAAAAGCTCCATTTGCACCACAGAAAGAAAAATATCACTCACTGTGTCCTGTGATTCCTGTGATTACTGAGATTGATAAGAAGAGTCTTTTATGTGTTCTGTAAAGAGACAAGCAGTTCAGATTTTCACTGTGATGGGATTCAATGCTCCAATTAACATCACCATAAAAACTGGGGCCAAAGCTGATAGACAGCTGATAATCAATATCTCCTCTGTATCCTCTGTATCGTTCTCAGAAATGATTAATGGACAAAGAACAACTAACTTCACATTAAAATAGACCAGAGCTGAACCATTTGTTGCCGTTTATTAATGAATTATTTTATTTTTTACAGAAAACACCTCAAGCTTTTTCTTACTTTAGTCCCTTTTAGTACCTTTAGGGTCATTCATTGGAAAAATTGCAGAAAAAAAGCAAAATACTATTTAAAAAACCAAAAACATTACTTGCCTTTTTAATATTATTAAAGGCAAAGAGTCACTTGTGGTTGCAAACGTCTCTACAGTATATAATATAGCAATAATTGCATGTGTTAAGTGGATGATTATTATTAGTGAAAAAAACTCACTAATCTGCTTGTAATCACTACTTTTCCGACCTGGAGGTGGCGCTGTTTCGCCCCTCAAACCTGCAGCACACACAAAGAGAGAGAGAGAGAGAGAGAGAGAGAGAGAGAGAGAGAGAGAGAGAGCATCTGCACTCTGAACACATTTCATTGTCCCAAAGCCTGAAGAGCGGAGAGTCCAGAGCTCCTGCTTTTCGCTGTAAATGAAAACATTTCCTCCCATCCTGCCGCTTTCCAGCCCGCAGCCATGAAGCGGATCTGCAGCCGCAGCTTTTAACTGAGCGACACCTGCGCTCTCTCTGTCTCTCTTCCTCTGTTCCTCCTCTGCCTTTTGTCTCCACATCTCTGCAGCTCCCGTTCAGCAGCGCAGGAGTGGAGGAGGTAGAGGAGCTGGAGGAGGAGGAGGAGGAGGAAGGAAGAGGAGCGGGGTGTACCTGACACCCGCAGCCCGCAGAAGCAGCCCGGACCGGCCGCCGTCAGAGTTTCACTTCACCCGGCGCTTTGTGCGGTGTGAACGGGACTCGCTCTGAAAACTCTTTCAGATCCAGCTGAAGGCTGGAGAAAAGCTCCTCCTGTTTGCGGGTTTGTGAGAGAAGGTGTGAAGATGCGCCTGTGTGCGCTCCTGTGCGCCGTGCTGGGGCTCTGCGCGGCCCCGGGCTCCGTATCCGGGGCGGACAGGAGCTGCGGGGACCTGCGGCAGTTCTACACCGGGAAGGGCTTCACGCTGGAGGGAGTCCCGCTCACTGAGATTTCAGGTCAGTTTTCTGGATTTGTAATCAACAAGCACACTAATGACCATGCTTATTTATTTATTCATTTAGAATAGTGATTATAAAGTCACAACCTTTTGTGGAAATAAATTGCTTGCTGCAAAATGATGCATATTATTAGTTTCATGGGCCATAAAGTGTTTTGCTCGTGAATAATGATCCACCACCTAAAGCCAAGTTTTGTGTTACTCATCCCTGTTTTGTTGTTCTAACCTGCAGCAGCTCAGTTCATGTGTCTCATTGTGTTTTCTGTACCGAGAATCCAAAATGAGGAGCTTCCCATCAGTCCATCTGCTCCACTGGGGCACTTTCATTGTCTGCTGGGAGCAGGGTGGCTTTTAAGCTTCAGATATTCATTCATGGCTTTTATGCATGAATGAATATCTATCTATCTATCTATCTATCTATCTATCTATCTATCTATCTATCTATCTATCTATCTATCTATCTATCTATCTATCTCTCTATCTATCTATCTATCTATCTATCTATCTGTCTGTCTGTCTGTCTGTCTGTCTGTCTGTCTGTCTGTCTGTCTGTCTGTCTGTCTGTCTGTCTGTCTGTCTGTCTGTCTGTCTGTCTGTGTGTCTGTCTGTCTGTCTGTCTGTCTGTCTGTCTGTCTGTCTATCTATAACAAAACTTGCTTGTTTTCATCTTGGTGTTTTTTCATTGGGGGCTGCAGGTGGGACTGAGTGGATGTTGAATTTTCCTTGCATATGATTTGCATAAAGTCAGAGCTGCAGAGAATCATATGAACAGAGGATGCAGTTGCAATATAACTGAATATTGTGATGCAGTTTTTGCTGTGTATTTGTGTGTGTGTGGTGTGGGGCGGGGGCACAGAGGGTGGAGGTAATCAGCGGGTGGAGTACATCCAACTATCCACTCATATTAGTGGGAGGCTCAATTTTAAATGCAGGGTCTTTAAATTGTTATGGCCAATTGAATGTTGCACTTAAGCTGTGTGTTTTGTGATTTTACATGTATTCTGTTTATGAATATGATTCAATAGAAATAATTTATACTTGCCTGAGGCTCAAAACCCTCCAGGCCCATAAATCAACTGCAGCCTAAGCTGCGGTTAATTTTAACAAGGGAAGAGATGGCTTTGAGATACTCACTCCAACCCTGCCTGTCAGTCAACTCTGCAGCCAGACAGGCAATAATGCATGTAATCAATCAGTCAATTTACCGAGCAGTCAAGTAATCACGTCCCATCAATCTCCCATCACATTTCTAAGCCTTATTTAATTTATTTCCTTGTGGTCGCTGCTGTCCACAAACACAAACCAAGGTGTCTGTCATTAACCTACGGTGAAACTTGGTTGTTTTTCCGCTTTAAGGTCCTTTCATGTTGCTCTGTGTGTCTCCTTGCTGTGATTCTCAAATAATTAACAGAGAGCAACCATGAAAGCTGCGTGCAATCTGAAGGTCATCCCAAGTTGTGGCAATGAAAAGGCTCTTGCACAAGTTATTAATATTGGATGTGAGGAAGACAGACAGCGGCGCTCGCAGGAGATAACAGTGAGCCCTCAGAGGAAGAGGGAGAGAAAAGGAACGAGGGAGAAAACAACGGAGGCAGACAGGCGGGTTAACAGAGACGGAGCGTGAGAGTCAGTGAAGGTCTCAGTTTTGGCCTCTTGGAAGACGCAGCACGATCCTCTCCCTCCCTTTCCATTAAAGACTCATCTTTTATTGACAGCTGAAAAACACACGGTTTTGCTCTCTTGATCCTTTATTGTAGTAACTGAAGCAAAACTTCTCAGAATTCATTTAAGTCCACATCAAGATGGGAACAAAGGGACTCTTTCTTTTCCAGGAAAACTCTTTCATCTTAGCTAATCATCTGCAACTTAATGTGAAATGAAAATGACTTCAGGCATTCAAAGGGAAGGGAGGGAAGGCCTGACCTACCAAACCACAGTTAAATAAAATTCATACCTCTATATTATGAAAAAGTGTCTAAACATATTTTTTGATTCAAATCAGTCACATCCAGATGTACATCATGGTTTTCATGCATTTTTACTGTAATCTATCAATGTTTCATTTTGAGTTCCTCCACAGTTTAGTTTTCTCATAAACGTTGGGACTTTTGCCTTTTGCCTTCACTAAATTCCTTAAATCTAAGATTCCTTTTCACCTCTGAACTTAAGTTTTTGTAATGTTTCTTACATTTTACCTGGGTTCTGGACTTTACTGTTTTATGTGGAAGAGGATCAGGGTCACTGAAAAAATAAAATAACTGACCTTAAGCTCAGCATTCTGAGGAAAAAAGTCAGAATCCTTTTTTTCAGTGGCCCTAATCCTCTTCCGTAGTTTTATGACACGTTTATGGATTATGGTTTTTTTTCAGTTGTTGAATGTAAACAAAGTTTTCTGTGTTTTATCCTTTCGGATTCAGAAGTCAGACCTCAAAAAGCGACATTTTATTAGAGCGTTGCTGCTGAATGGATTGGAAAGTTGCTTCCTGCGTTTTGTTGCTGAAGGCAGCATAGACGAACAAATCTAGATACTTGCTGTTAACAACACAACAATTATGGGAAACGATGACTTCTGTTTTGTTTTTGCAGAACATTTGCTGATGCACGGTTGTTAAGTATTGTTAGTCAGATTGTTAGCTGACTCAAAGATTTGGTTACAAAGTAAAAAACAGTGTCAGCAGTGGCCTACCCCTCAGAGTTTATATGTCTGTCTGTGGATTTATTTAATGATGCAACACAGTCTCAGGCTTTACTGGCAAATTTTAAGATTTAAATAGAGTCAGAGTCTGAATTTGTCTAATTTGATTCATCTGAATGAAACGTCGGCTGCTGCAGACAGTCTGTTCTCTTTACGATTCTATTGACCATGCAAGCACGCAATTTAGAAAATGATTTCTCATTATGGAGACACACCAGTTTAAGGTGTTTTTTCCGGATTAGAAAACATTTTTTCGCATCACGCCAGTCACATGACCAACAACCAGATGTTGCCACTGGTGCAAACCATCAAGAAGGAAGTAGTGGTGCTTGTTTTTTAACATCTTATCGCGTGAACAAACTTATTCACATGTGATTTTTATTGTTTTTTTATTTTATGGAAACACCACAACTGTGAAATTGTGTCTTTTCCACATTAGCAGAATATTGACAAAGATTTGTGCACATTCATATTTATTCTTAATTGATTTATATACTTATAACATTTTATAACAAAACAACATATAAAACTGTAAATATATTTGTATATATATTATTAAATACATTTGTAAATATGAAATATTTGTGTGTAATGTCTTGTGTGTTTGTGCAGCTTAGGAAATAATGGTGATCAGCTTCTGGACCAAAGTTACATATTAAGTGTTAGATTCAGTTGTAGAGATTCTTGCTTGTAAATCTCTGTGCTTGCCTGATAAACTTGGCATTCTCCCTCTGAGAGTGTTGACTTCCAGTTTTGTTGTTTTTGCTGTGTCTGGATCAGCATGTTGTGTTTATCAATACGGTACAAATTCAATGTTTTCAGTTTTTTCTTGAGGTTGTAAAAGGAGCTGAAAGAGCAGATATTTCCAACTGTAAATTCAACATGGGATCAAATAAAAATGTGTGACTTGAAAAGCAGAAGCTCTGCATTCCAGACCTTTTTAAGAAGCTTTATTCCATATTGAGCTCATATCCTTTGTCCTGTCGGGTTTGCACCAAGAGAAGATGAGAATGGATTCTGTCGACTCTGTTGTCTGCCTTTGTGCCTGCAAGCATTTCTAACTCTCACATTGTAGCTTTTGCTTTGCCAGTAGTCAAAGACCAGCTCTTCCTATAGCATAGATGTGTGTGTGTGTGAAAAGATAGTGAAAGCCAACACCTTCTCCAAGGAAGACATTTAGATTCACTTACACATGCTTTGTCTGTGTGGAGCTGCACACACCCATGTGATCAAGTGACACCTCGAAACAGAGCCATGCTACATTACCTGCTGTCTTCAAATTGGAAGTGGGGCGGTTGTGACACATGTGAATGTGTTTGTCGAGCTCTTATTCATTAGATGCTTCAGTGTTTCATGTCTGAATGACTCGGCTTTGCATGCTCTGCAGGACAGGTTGGAGGTCGTATCCTTATCATTATAAGATAAGGATACAATGCAAACACAAATCTTTGTCACAAACACCGGTTTGTAGCTAAGAGAGAGATTTTCAGAGTATTATAACCTTGAGTAAAAATACTCTGGTTCTGTGCACAACAAAGTTAAAACATTAATTATTTTTGTTTTCATTTATACATGAAAGCAACAACTGTTACATTGATTTACCTTTAGAAATAACTAAAAATGTGGCTCCTTGTGGATTTTTGTCACAGAGCATATTTAAAATATTCCAAAGAAGCTACAATATCTAAATGCTTCTTGACATGTATTGGCCAGCGTTTTCAAAACCGCCGATCCAGAACCGCTGGTCATTTTCCTCAGCGCCGATCGGACCGTCGCACCCTAAAGAGCGAACGCATGTATCTTAGCTTCTACCACAATTCAATTCACTTTCAGTTTACTTAAATTGTGGCAATTCACAACAAAAGTCGCCTCAAAGTACTTTATAAACAAGTCAGTTTGATTCAATCACACATGCATCCAAACTGATCACAGGAGAGGAGAAACGTTTAGCTGTTGGTGGGATTATTTCAGATTTCTCAGCTGTCCAAACTCCAGACGAAAACATGAAGTTAATTGTTGAGGTAGGAGCCAATAATGCAAATTGGAGAGTAGTAGAAGAAGAAAGATAAAAAGTGGTCAGTTTGTCCTCCAGCAGCCCAACCTGGCAGCATAACTGCAGAGATGGCTCAGGATAATCCAAGTTATTCTGAGACATTTTGATTCTTTTGCTAAAGAGATTTTTAATCTCAATGGGAATGAATTAAAAAAACAACAAAACATAGAATGAGGCATGAGAGATCCAGATTATTGGAGAACCATTGGTGTTGTTTTCATTTCGCTAGATGGATTTGCACAAATGCATAGATAAAACACAAACAAATGTTTTTCTGAGTGACTCCAAGGGAATAACTGGTTGCGACGAGCTGTTTTACTCGGTCAGGCTATCTGCTCAGGCAGTCAGCAGAGATGCTGCACCTTGACATGATTGATGGGTGGCGGGCGATCCTCCCATTTTCCACACCGTAATTGTCTTAATTTTCATTTTTTCACATTCTCTCACCTCCTGTTAGAGTAATTTAAATCATGGCAACGGTGTGATGGAAAATATTTGTGGTTTTGAAACTTTAACTTCTGTTGCACCTCCATGTCTGATGACTACTCTGGTTAAGTACATATTGTTACAACTTTTTCTTTTCAACTCTGTTCTGGCTTGTAGCTCACAGTAGTGAATAAAATATACAGACTAAAAAACATGTAAAAAAGAATCATGATGGCGGTATAACCAGGGTTAATGTCTCAGTAAAATAGCTTAGCAGGTTATCAGACCAATACTCTACAAAGATACATCAATTCACAGAGAGAAAAACTCACATTCAAACACAAAAACTCAATAAAATTGCAACAATAGCTACATAACATGCCAGAGTTAGCCATAAAGACTAGTGCAAAATATAAACACAATATATCACAGTGCAATACAGACAAATTAATAGGCTTCTCCCAAAAAGAGAAAAACAATAATGATCATTAAAAAGCATTTTTATGTAAAAAATTAATAAAAATCTATATAGTACAAATGTTCACGACAATACAAACAATGCATTTTATTCGCAGCATCTGGGGTCTATGAATTGTATGAACCCTGAAACAGACAGTTACCACTATAGTTATTTGTCTATATTAAAAATCATATTATTATCACAGCATTTACCATTATATTAGTACGTTATTGTATTCCTAATATCACGAAACAGAAATAGCTACTTCTGCTCCAGTTCTGACCAGCATTTTTTACTCTTCTGCCAACAGATATTCACATTCTTCACCTTTTTTCTCCCTTTTTTCTTCTTATGATGGTTTCTCTCATTGCTAGAGGCCTTTAATGACAGGAAATGGGCACAAAGAGAAAATGCAGCAAAGTTCTCTTTAAGGTGGCACGACTCATAACTTCCAAAGTTTCTTACCAACTTTAACCAAAAGAATGATTTATTTATGTTTCAAACTTTTAAGATGTAAGGTTCTAGCCTTAAATATGATCATATTAGCTAGAGAGCCTCCATCCATTTGCTTGTACACAATTTTTGTTGGATGCTCTCCACCAACATTTTCAATGATTAAATATTTAGTTGCTGAAGATGCAGCGCTACAACACCAGATAAGTAGAATATTTGAAGAAGATGGAGTGATTTAGAGTTTTCTTTTTAAAGGTTTGTGTTAAAATCCGGTATGCATGGGAGGAAACTGAATCTGTCCATCATCTGTCACGCATCACATGCTTATCCAGGCGCTCACAGCACACACTGCTGAGCAGAACCTGCACAAGCTTGTGTACAGGGTCTGTAACTTTAGCTCTGCACCTCTCCTTCTGATGTCTGTCAGATTCCTTGTGGCATATCTTTATTTTTTTATTTTCTTCAGACTTGCTCAGATCTACGAGTGAAGGTTTGTGTGTCTGAGGGAGAGCGGATCGTGGTTGGCCCTTAAAAGCACAGCCGTGAATCTTTCATGATGTCTGATGCAGCAGCTAAAGTGGGAGAGGTGCAGAGGGTGGGAGGAGGAGTAAGGTGAGGAAAAAACTTCTCTCCTTTCTACCTTCACTCGGGACGAGAGTTGCTGAGGAGTTTGATACAGATGCTGGCTCCTCTGATCTGTATTTCATCTTTTACTGGATGAAACGCTTTTTCTTCTTAAAATGCATTGCGATCCATCTTTCTGTTCGCTGTACCCACTTACCCCTCAGAGGCTCGTGGGAGTGCAGGTGCCGCTCTGCTCTTGTTATCAGACGGGAGGCAGGTGCACCCAGGTGTCGCCAGTCCATCACCGACCCAAACAAGCACACACCCAAACTCACACTGCAAAAACACACAAGTATTACCAAGGATTTTCATTTTTTTGTTTAATTTCTTTCTATGTAGTTTCTCTGTTTAAGACTCACTAGATAATTCAGCTCTGCTAAGTTTTCTTATGGTACGTTCAATTTGCATTGCTATGAAATAATTACAAAGATATTAGGTAGGAATCCTTAATTGGGAAATTAAAAAAATTAAAATTTGGTGAAAAAACGTCCTGGTCAAATTAACAAAAACTTATTGACCAGGCTGGTTAATCATGGAGAGGAAGGGAATGAATCAGAATCGGGTTTTGCGAGTTATAACCGTAAAACATTTCTGGACTGACTGTAAAGCAGAGAAAACAAAATGGAAAACCTAAAAATGCTTTGGACTTAGGCACATAAACAAGTACAGATAATTATCTGACATTTATGACCTTTTAATCACTGTAAATGTCACCGTGTGGAGCAAAAACATTTCTCTTTTTCATTTGCGAACTAGCCCATTGTCACACTACAGTTAAGTACTTAAAAAATAGCAATTTAAACTGATAATATATTGAAGTAATAAGTACGGTAAACAGAATATATCAGTGTGCAAGACTTCTACTTATACTGTGTGATTAATATTGTCACGTTGGCAATTTTGGTCCCACATCTGATTCTCTAAATTTCATTGTTTTCCTTTTTTGTGGTAGAAATAAAGATTGTGACCATAATCGCAGCTCTGAGTGGTTTATCAAACTGACAAGAAGCTGAATGTCTTCAGATTGGAAGACTTTTTAGTGAATACATATTTGCTTTCTTCTTGTAGATGCTTAATATTCATGATGTCTGCGAGTAAAAACTCTGAAAAAATGCTCGTGCTTATCTGGCGACTGGAAAGATGCGGAGGCCGGATCCATAAACCTCTCTTGCGTCTTCACAATAAGCATGTGTTGTAGAAACTGCAGGTAAAAGCAGAGAAAGCGAAGCACAAGCCGTTCGATGCTTTAACATCAATCTTTTACCCCTAAAATCGATTTTCTACAAGCCAACATTGCTACTCAATAACCTCTGCCTTTCTCTTCCTCTTCTCCTCCCGCTCCAGTTCACCCCTCTCCTCCCAACGTTTGCTTCTTCCTCCTTATCGGACACTATTTTTACTTTCCTTCCTCCCAGCCTTCTTTTCTGAGAGTCCATCTGGTTTCCAAATGAGGAGATGAGTTGTTTGTCAGATGTGGTGGACTGTGGCTTATGAGCTTTATGAGTCAGTGTGAGTGTGTGAAAACAGTAATGATTTATGAGTCTCTGCATCACATCTACATGACAGGAAGTGAAGTCAAAGCTCAGGTTTAGCTGATCAGTTAACATGAAAGTGTCTGTCGTCATTGTTCAGCCTCACGAAATGGACAAACCCGGACAGGAACAACACATGCAGTGACTGCTGTGAAGTTGTTATAATACCAACATGTCAAACTTGAACTCAATATTCAGAGTTGGGCAGAGCACCCAAACAAATTTACACAAGTCAGAGTTGCACTACTTCAATGTTTTTACTCCAGTGAAAGTAAAAAGTAGTCATCCAAGAAATTACTCAAGAAAGAGTAAAAGAATATTTGGTAAAACTTTACTCAAGTGTTGAGTAACTGATCAAATTATTAATCATTTCATCTTTAAAAATGACATAATCAGGTGGACCAAAATATAAAGTTTAAGTAGAAATGTTGGTATTTTAAGAAGCAAAACGATAAAAATTCAAAAGTAAACAAAACTAAACAAAATAAAAATGTTTCCAAATCAATTTCTTTCAATAAAAAAACTTCTGGAACTTTAAGAAAAGCTACAGGTGTGTGTCTGCGTCTGGTAACTTTTTTGTTAAACCTTTTTGTTTTTAAGTGGGTAGAAAATCCAGAGATTTTATTCAATTAAGAGAAGAAATACTTCATAATAAAATGACTCAACTAAAAGTAAAAAGAACAACATGGTAAAAAAGTAAATTTTTCGATAAAAATGTCCTCAAATAAATGTCTTTGAGGAAACTCTGCATGCTCATTCATTTCAAATATGGGTGTAAAGGAGAATGTAATGAGCAGAATACCCTGTTCTGGATTTTACCTGCATGCATCGTGGGTGGTGTGTTGTGTGTGGTTTTCCTAGCGGGCTACATTCAAACACAGGTGAGGTAGAGCAACGCTGCTGCTTTCCATTTCACTCAGCTGCTCTGTATGGCTCTGCAGTTAAAACTAAGTCTTCAGATTTCAATGTTTTCCAGCAAGAAGAACAAAATACAAGATGATGTTTGGATGAAACAAGAAGCCACTAATACATTGCCTGATCTACTGAATTCCTGTTAGATCAAGTTTAAATTATTTAACGCATCGCAATTCTTGTGTTTTTTTTTTTTTAAGATGTTTTAGCTTCGTGTTTCTGTGAATTCCCATCTCTAAAAGTCCCAGAACACGCTGATTACTCATCTGCTTGTCACAGTTAAAGGTTACGGTTTATTTTCTGGTGGCACACTAAAAATGTGAGGGAGGCGTTTTACCACTGTGTTTCAGGGAGATTCAATAGAGCAGACAAAGATACCAAAGGTAAAATGCCTGTTATGATCTGCGCCTGCTGGGGGGAATGTATTTCTTTTGGCTGAAGTTTTGTAAACTCACAAACCCTTTAAATACTAAAACGCCCCTGCATGCTAAACGGTAAGGCTGTATTAGTGACTATTGCAAACATCTGAAAGATTAGTATAAATGTAAAGAGATTGTCAATACTATAGTGTTTCCGTTAAATTAGAAATGTAATTAGAATCACAAGTGTTAAAAAAACATGTCGCTCCATTACTCTACAACACGTGTCAAACTCACGGTCCGTGGGCCAAATCCGGCCCGCCATAGCTTTTTATGTGGCCCTCTAGATTCTAGACTAAAAACTAAGTGTGATTAAATATTATGTCATCAATGAAATCAATGCTTATCTGTTTACTGCCAAATTATATCAATCAGTTCCTCCAGTTTGTGTGAATTATTGTGGAAATTTACACAAATTCTTAGTGATCGTTTTGCACTAAGAATTGGGAATTTATTGCATATTTTTTTCAAAAATTTTCAAAATTTTTGAAAAAAATTTAATTGAGGCACCTTAATTAAAGTTGAGGTGTCTCAACTTTAATTGATGTCAGATTATAGTAATGTAATATTTATTGTTATAAATGAGAATACATATTTCCAAATTAATATCACAAACAATTTGATATTTATTGCAAAAAAAAAATTAAAAAAAATCACAAAAACAGAATCTTGGAGGCACTGAATAGATGTTCAATAACATTTTTTAATTTTAAGAATTCATTGATATTTGAACAGTTGTTGAACAACTGGCCCTTTAAAAGGATTCCTGATCTTTATTTGGCCCAAAACAAAAATGAGTTTCACTTCTTTGTCCTGCAACTACTTCCTGTTCTTCTTTATGGTTTGCACCGCTGGCAACATCTGGTTATTGAAAAAGTGTCTCCATTGCAGCTTTGTAAAATAAACCAATTTCAAAAATATCTTTAATTGAAAAACAAGGTTTTTTTTTTTTAACAATTGGCACGTTTCCATAAAGCTAATTCATTTTAAAATTGGTCAATGGAAATCTAAAGCTAGCTGTCAACATAATGTGGTCGCTGTGCTAAACGTTTTGCACTATTTTCTTCTCTGTATTTTTGTGTGAAAAATGAAATTCCTTCAGTATCTGTAGCTGTTGGAGCTTTTATAGTCTGCAGGTGTCCTGAGTAAGAGGTTGGGGCCTCACATGCACTTTACACCCGGGCTCCTGATGGGATCAGAGCTGGAGAGTATTATCTCTGTTAGATCCTACTGAGTTACCCTGCCAGTGTATCTGTGACAGCTTTACAGCGTAGAACAGACAACCTTGACATAAGCTGCTGTGATTATCTTTGATACCTGTTAGTGGAATGAAGTGAAGTCTGAGTTTTAGGCTAAAGAAGTGGATTTAATAGGTTGAGTCAATGAGACGTAATGCTTTGCAGTGTTTTATGAAACGCTGGAAGTTAACACAAATTCACTGGGATGATTAGAGCAAGATGAAGAATCCAACAGTGTGTTACGTTTTGTACTTGTGTTACTCCATGTGAGAACCAGACGTAGGTCTATATTTAGACAGACGGCTGTGAAAATCCCAACCAATGTAGTGCTAATGCTGCTCTGCAGAGCCTTACACCCTTATGCTTTTCATCGTTTTAACCTCCAAGTTTGGCTCAGATGTTATGTTTTTTATTGTTATTTCATAAAGTTTCTGCTTTATTACATCTCATCCTGTTGGGAATGACAGAGGACTTTATTTGACAGTGGTGGGGAACTGGGTAGAAAGAAACAGCTCCTTTGCTCGTAACATTTTGAAGACATTGGTGGTTTAGATTCTCTGGATTTACAAGGGTAGCTGTGTAACTTTGTGAAATGTGACACACTTTTTTTTCTAACACTTTCAGTCTCGTAATGTCTCATGAGCACTACGGGAAGACAAAGAAGAACGATTAATACTTTACTAACTTCTTCCATTATACATGTAATCTCTATGTTTATCTCAGATCCGGTGGGTCGACTTCACAACATAAACACTGAATTTGTTCTAAAAAAAGAGAAAATCAAGTTGGTGGCTAACATCAGGTTCTGGTGTTAGCCACCAACTTAAATACAAATAAATTTTATTTATTTTAAAATAAATAAAATTGTATTTTATTTATTGTAAATAAAATACAATAAATAACCATAAGAAACTTGAAAGCAACAGCTCCCAAGGACCAGTTCACACTACACGACTTTAGAAAAGTCGGACGATTCTGAAAACGTGAGAGAGAGACCACACACTAGCCGATTTAAAATCGTAGGTGTAACGGTTTGATCGTAGTGTGAGGTTTCACTCGAAGACATTCTAATTCCAGATATAAAATCTCTTAAAATTAAATTCTGTGCACCACACCTGAATTTAGAGTGAACAAACAAACATGGACAACAACGTTGAAGTAGTAACTTTAGTTTGCGGACTTATGTTAACCCAAAAAAGACGTAACCAAAAATCAAAGCTTTGGATTAAGAAGTGGAGACATCGCAAGCAAGGATGATATTTGTTGCATCGCAACATGGAGGTAGGGTTTTAACGTGGAGTTTTATTACAGTACGCAGAGAACTAGTGCACCAGTAGAGAAGCTCATTGTGCTGACTTATATTAACCATTTATTACAGGTCATTATGTTACAGTATCTATCAGTAATTTATGTTGTCAGTTATGTTTGTCAGTTTTTTTTCAGTTAAGTTTGTCAGTTTGTCTTATGTGTGTTGGTTTGCTGTGATTGCCAGTCGGTCAGTTTGTTTGTTCGTAGGTGTAACGGGTTTGATCGTAGAGTGAACCCGTTACACCTAGCTTTGTTTTCTGTGAAACACCAGAGGTTGCTGTTAAGTAGTATAGTAGTTCATTTTAACTGTCGCCTTTGTTTATTTTTCTGATTTGTTTCATTATAACAAATGAAACAAGGCTCAGATGTTTTCAATTGGATTTGGAGTGGGATTCTTTGTGGCTTTAGGTGTGAAGAAACTTCTTCATTACTGCTCTTTAAATGATTTGGACAGCAGAACTATTGCTCCAAGAGAAACTTAGCAGATCCAAATTATTATTTCGGAAAGATACCAGCAAGTGTAATTTTTTCAGTTGGGTTTGGAGTGGGTTTCTTCGTTGCTTTAGGTCTGAAAAAACTGATTGATTATAGCTCTGGAAGTGATTTGGACAAGAGAAATATTGCACAAGGAGAAACGGCTGGCCATCCTGCCACTGCCGAACGGAAATTGAAACAAAATCAAAGATGTATTTTTTATGATGTCCTTTTCTTGGTAATTATATTTTTGATTTTGTGGAATATTGAGTTTCTTTACTCTTATTTTGTTAATTTATCCACAGTTGTCTTTACTGTGATTTTCACAATTTTCTGTTTTATTGACCTTGGGACACGAGAGCCATTGCCATGCAGAAGCAAATCCTACCAAAATGAGGACTTTTTTGATGGTGATGACCTGTTGGTTTGCTGTGATTGCCAGTCTTGTTCCCTGTTTCTTTGACGACATGACATGGCCAGCCAGAGACGTTGAGTAAATTTTTTTTAAAAAAAGTTAATTTATTACAAACTTCATAGATCAAAGATGTTCTGCTTGTCTCTCAGAACGTCAGTCAGAATTGAAACGTTCAAGATAGAGGAACAAAATGACGAATCTCAGAAACCTACCAGGGAGTTTAATTTTTTCAATTGGATTTGGTGTTGGATTTTTGGGATTGAAAAATTTTTTTGATAATAACTCTGGAAGTGATTTGGACAAGAAAAATATTGCACGAGGAGAAACGGCTGGCCATCCTGTCCCTGACGATCGTCCTTCCCTTCCTCCCACTGTTGCTCTTCCTGCCACTCTTGCAGGACGAGCAAGAATGACAGAAAGGGCTGCTCGTCCTGCCCTTCCAGCCACTGCTCTTTCTCCTGTCCTTCCAGCCACTGATGCTCGCCCAGCCCTTCATAAAAATTTTAAGCTCTCCCCCGTGATGCAGGCAGTCTGGGAAGCATCCCTTGAGCAACGCACCAAAAAGCGTTTTTTTCACTTTTAAATTTGAATTACATGATGCTCACCCTGCCCCTCTTGCCACTGATGCTCATCCTGCCCCTCTTGCCACTGACGCTCATCCTGCCCTGCTGCCCACTGATGCTCATCCTGCCCTGCTGCCCACTGATGCTCATCCTGCCCTGCTGCCCATCCTGCCCCTCTTGCCACTGATGCTCATCCTGCCCTGCTGCCCACTGATGCTCATCCTGCCCTGCTGCCCACTGATGCTCATCCTGCCCCTCTTGCCACTGACGCTCATCCTGCCCTGCTGCCCACTGATGCTCATCCTGCCCTGGTGGCCACTGATGCTCATCCTGCCCTGGTGGCCACTGATGCTCATCTTGCCCCTCTTGCCACTGATGCTCATCCTGCCCTGCTGCCCACTGATGCTCATCCTGCCCCTCTTCCCACTGATGCTCATCCTGCCCCTCTTCCCACTGATGCTCATCCTGCCCCTCTTGCCACTGACGCTCATCCTGCCCCTCTTGCCACTGACGCTCATCCTGCCCTGCTGCCCACTGATGCTCATCCTGCCCCTCTTCCCACTGATGCTCATCCTGCCCCTCTTCCCACTGATGCTCATCCTGCCCCTCTTGCCACTGACGCTCATCCTGCCCCTCTTGCCACTGACGCTCATCCTGCCCTGCTGCCCACTGATGCTCATCCTGCCCCTCTTCCCACTGACGCTCATCCTGCCCTGCTGCCCATCCTGCCCCTCTTGCCACTGATGCTCATCCTGCCCCTCTTCCCACTGACGCTCATCCTGCCCTGCTGCCCACTGATGCTCATCCTGCCCTGCTGGCCACTGATGCTCATCCTGCCCCTCTTGCCACTGATGCTCATCCTGCCCTGCTGCCCACTGATGCTCATCCTGCCCCTCTTCCCACTGATGCTCATCCTGCCCTGCTGCCCATCCTGCCCCTCTTGCCACTGATGCTCATCCTGCCCCTCTTCCCACTGATGCTCATCCTGCCCCTCTTCCCACTGATGCTCATCCTGCCCCTCTTCCCACTGATGCTCATCCTGCCCTGCTGCCCACTGATGCTCATCCTGCCCCTCTTGCCACTGACGCTCATCCTGCCCTGCTGCCCACTGATGCTCATCCTGCCCTCTTCCCACTGATGCTCATCCTGCCCCTCTTCCCACTGATGCTCATCCTGCCCTGCTGCCCACTGATGCTCATCCTGCCCTGCTGCCCACTGATGCTCATCCTGCCCCTCTTGCCACTGATGCTCATCCTGCCCCTCTTGCCACTGATGCTCATCCTGCCCTGCTGCCACTGATGCTCATCCTGCCCCTCTTCCCACTGATGCTCATCCTGCCCTAGTGGCCACTGATGCTCATCCTGCCCCTCTTGCCAATGATGCTCATCCTGCCCTGCCGGCCACTGATGCTCAACCTGCCCCTCTTGCCACTGATGCTCATCCTGCCCCTCTTCCCACTGATGCTCAACCTGCCCCTCTTCCCACTGATGCTCATCCTGCCCTTCTTCCCACTGATGCTCATCCTGCCCTGCTGCCCACTGATGCTCATCCTGCCCCTCTTCCCACTGATGCTCATCTTGCCCCTCTTGCCACTGACGCTCATCCTGCCTGCTGCCCAATGATGCTCATCCTGCCCTGCCGACCACTGATACCTGTTAGTGGAATGAAGTGAAGT
Organism: Poeciliopsis prolifica; assembly: GCF_027474105.1. Classification (NCBI taxonomy): domain Eukaryota; kingdom Metazoa; phylum Chordata; class Actinopteri; order Cyprinodontiformes; family Poeciliidae; genus Poeciliopsis; species Poeciliopsis prolifica. The sequence goes on from NW_026562377.1 coordinate 3,245,286, forward strand.
CTGAGTTTTAGGCTAAAGAAGTGGATTTAATAGGTTGAGTCAATGAGACGTAATGTGGTTGCTTTCAGTGTTTTATGAAACGCTGGAAGTTAACACAAATTCACAGGAATGATTAGAGCAAGATGAAGAATCCAACAGTGTGTTACGTTTTGTACTTGTGTTACTCCATGTGAGAACCAGACGTAGGTCTATATTTAGACAGACGGCTGTGAAAATCCCAACCAATGTAGTGCTAATGCTGCTCTGCAGAGCCTTACACCCTTATGCTTTTCATCGTTTTAACCTCCCAAGTTTTGGCTCAGATGTTATGTTTTTTATTGTTATTTCATAAAGTTTCTGCTTTATTACATCTCATCCTGTTGGGAATGACAGAGGACTTTATTTGACAGTGGTGGGGAACTGGGTAGAAAGAAACAGCTCCTTTGCTCGTAACATTTTGAAGACATTGGTGGTTTAGATTCTCTGGATTACAAGGGTAGCTGTGTAACTTTGTGAAATGTGACACTTTTTTTTCTAACACTTTCAGTCTCGTAATGTCTCATGAGCACTACGGGAAGACAAAGAAGAACGATTAATACTTTACTAACTTCTTCCATTATACATGTAATCTGTTTATCTCAGATCCGGTGGGTCGACTTCACAACATAAACACTGAATTTGTTCTAAAAAAAGAGAAAATCAAGTTGGTGGCTAACATCAGGTTCTGGTGTTAGCCACCAACTTAAATACAAATAAATTTTATTTATTTTAAAATAAATAAAATTGTATTTTATTTATTGTAAATAAAATACAATAAATAACCATAAAGAAACTTGAAAGCAACAGCTCCCAAGGACCAGTTCACACTACACGATTTTAGAAAAGTCGGACAATTCTGAAAACGTGAGAGAGAGACCACACACTAGCCGATTTAAAATCGTAGGTGTAACGGTTTGATCGTAGTGTGAGGTTTCACTCGAAGACATTCTAATTCCAGATATAAAATCTCTTAAAATTAAAATTCTGTGCACCACACCTGAATTTAGAGTGAACAAACAAACATGGACAACAACGTTGAAGTAGTAACTTTAGTTTGCGGACTTATTTTAACCCAAAAAAGACGTAACCAAAAATCAAAGCTTTGGATTAAGAAGTGGAGACATCGCAAGCAAGGATTATATTTGTTGCATCGCAACATCAAGTTTTTTTTTTTCTTCATAAAAAATACTGTTTTCGGTTTTGTCGTTTAATCAATTGTTACCGTTTACGTATAATTTTTTGCTGTGTTTATGTTGTTGTAGAATATATGCATATACTGTACCTTGTTTCAGAAAACAACGACTGAAACATCAGAGTAGCTTAAAATAGAAGAAAGCATTTCCTGCATATTCGTTTTTAGAAAATCAGATGGCAGTTGTCCTTTCCCCCCCCAACTGACCGCGAAAGCTTAAGGTATTCCAGCTCCTTTAATTGAAAGTTAGTGTATTGTTTAAAATTGTATTATGACTGCAGAATAAAATCAAATGCACCATTTCAATCAAAGATTGGAATGCGCTTCTTAACCGGGTGTACTCTGCAATTATTTTATAATTTTCTTTCATTTAAAAAAAAAAAACAATAATCCAATAGCATGCTGCTCCGAATAAGGATAAAATTTTACTTATGGTTTTATGAGATCTAATTACCTCTAAAGCACATTTCATTCACCGTAGCATTGTAAGACAAGTCACCACCATAAAGCTAAGCTTTTGACTCTAAGGAGGGCCTGCCAGTTCAAAATAATGTTTAACATCTAGCTCTTTGAAAGACAAAGTACGATGTTCTTCTATCTATCTATCTATCTATCTATCTATCTATCTATCTATCTATCTATCTATATATATATATATATATATATATATATATATATATATATATATAGATCCATTTATTAAGAAGCAAGACAGTAAAATGAGATTGCCAATTTCTGCAAAGGAGAGACTTATGTTAACACTCAGTTTGGCAACAAGTTTGTTTGTAACAGTTTTATTTTTTTACATACACCTTTACTTTATAGATTGAATGCTACTCAAGTTGAGAACAACGGGCACAACATAATGTGTACATCCAATTATTAAATGATTTGAACGGCCATGTGACACAAGCATTAATGACTGTTTTAATATTAACAACTGTAATCCAACTGCAAAGCACTAGGATAGTGACAGTGTTAAGCCCTGGCTGAATGATTAGAACTATAATTAACAATAGTTGTCAGTTAACGAGTAGCAGAAGAGTTACCCGGTACATCGATTGCCGTCGCAATTTTGCTCCAGCTTCTTTCTTTGTAATTTCTGTTGTAATACTCTTTAGACGAAATGTTAAATAAGTACTCGCGTTCTTTCCACATTTCTACCAGATAAGCTTCCATGTCAGAAGTCCAGCAGACTCTTTTGCGCCATTGCCAGCTATTTTTGGGATTCCTACCGTGCTTACGCCATAGCGCTTTCTGATTGCTACTTCGCACGTTCAACAGACTTCCTTCTCGCGCCCAGTCAGAGGGAAATACCACAGACGTTGCTATGAATGAGCCAAGATGATTAAACACGTTCAACATCCCCGATTTTAGATAAGAGCGCTCTTGACGTTCCACCGACTGGACCGGATCAGTCGTAACACACAACTCAGAACGTTCAAAGATTGTCGTAAGGGCAAAATCGGGGCAAAAAATTGTGTAGTGTGAACTGGGCATAGTGCAGTTAGCTAGTTGCAGTTAGCTAGCTGCAGTTAGCTAGCTGCAGTTGTAAAATTAAACATGGCTACAATTCCCAGCATTAATAATAAGTCTTAAAAATATATACAACATATTACAATAATTACTCATGACATGTGATTAATATATGTGATTACATTTATCTGAAATATGTGTTAAGGTAAAAATACTTGTAAAGAAAACACAGAGTTGATCTTAATACGTACCACAGTTACCAACGGCAACAGGACAACGGGGAGGAACTGACAGTTACTTTTCACTATGATAACCACCAAATCTCAAGAGCAGCAGAAAACCTAAAATACGCCAATGCATAATAAATAAAATAAATTCAAGAAATAACTAAACACATTTTGACAAAGTTCATATTTTTATTATTGTTATAATAAAATCATGTTACATACAAACGCATGTATTTTCCTTCAAATGTCGTCTTTCACTTTTTAATATAACAGCCAGGAATATGTTACAGTTGATTAAAACTTTTAAGTTAATGCTTTGGATGTTCTCTTATTTCCTTTTTTTAATAATAAAAATGAAAACGCATCTCTCTCATGTCAGCCAGGTATTTTTTCTAGTCTTTTCTGTTTTGATGAGTGTTTACTTTAAGTGTAAGAAATGGTAACATTTCTTACTCTGAGGAAATAGGAAGTATTAGATTAGTAGTTAAAAGCTCACCGATCTATTTTATGGCTTTTGTAAGGATCTTTACCAGTGGTGGTAATAAAGGTTGCGCAGAAGCAGGGTGAATTAATTAGGATGCTACAATGTAACCATCTGAACCATGAAAACCACGAAATCCCTTAAAATTAAAATTCTGCGCTACCACACCTGAATTTAGAGTAAACAAACAAACATAGACAACAACATTGAAGTGGTAACTTTAGTTTGCGGACGTATGTTAACTCAAAAAAGACGTAACCAAAAATCAAAGCTTTGGATTAAGAACTGGAGACATCGTAAGCAAGGATTATATTTGTTGCATCGCAACATGGAGGTAGGGTTTTAACGTGGAGTTTTATTACAGTACGCAGAGAACTAGTGCACCATTAGAGAAGCTCATTGTGCTGATTTATATTAACCACTCATTACAGAAAATTCAACCAACTGGCCCTGGGACAGTCAGGGGGGAAGCTGTTAAATGCGCCATTTCAACCAAAGATTGGAATGCGTTTCTCAACCACATGTACTCTGTGAAATAATTTTATAATTATCTTTCATGTTAAAAAAAAATAAACGATCCAATAGCGGTTTCTGATTGGCTACTTGTCACATTCAACAGACTTCCTTCTCGCTCCCAGTCGGGGAACACCACAGACTTTGCAATGAATGAGCCAAGATGATTAAACAATTCAATATCCCCGATTTTAGATCAAAGCGGTCCCGACGTTCCACCGACTGGACCGGATCAGTCGTAACACACCACACACGACAGGGTGATCAGTTAAGATGGTCACTTCCGACAATCTTAACTTCCTGCCATTGCCGATCAACATTCTAAGATTGTCTTAAGGGCAAAATCGGGGCAAAAAATCGTGTAGTGTGAACTGGGCATTACTTATAAAGTGCATGGCGGAGTGAGCGGAGTTCTGGAGAGTGTGACGTCATGTGCAAAAGGTCAGTAGTTTGATTTGCAGAACTGATCTGATCGTTTCCATAGCAATGACCAGAAACAAGATCTTGCCTCAGACCTTCAGTGAGGTCACTGATGAGGTCACATACATCAAAGATCAAAGAGGTTCTGAGGTTCTGCTTGTCTCTCAGAACTTCAGTCAGAATTGAATCGTTCAAGTTAGCAGACCACAATGACGAATATGAGAAACGTTCCAGTGAGTGTGATTTTTTCATTAGGGTTTGGTGTTGGTTTTTTGGTGGCTATGGCACTGAAGAAATATTTTGACAATGACATAGCCACAGATGCTCGTCCTGCCCTGCCTGCCACTGATGATCAACCTGCCCCTCTTGTCACTGATGCTCGTCCTGCAATTCCTGCCACTGATACTCAACCTGCCCTTTCTGCCACTGCTGATAATCCTGCCCCTCTTGCCACTGATGCTCATCCTGCCCTGCCTGCCACTGATGCTCATCCTGCCCCTCTTGCCACTGCCGATAATCCTGTCCCTCTTGCCACTGATGCTCAACCTGCCAAACAGAAAGCAAGATGTGTTTTTTATGATTTATTTTTCTTGGCCATATTGTTTATAATGTCATGGAAAATTGAAATTCTTTATTTTTATTTAGGTAATTTTTGCACAGTTATCTTGACTGTGATTTATATAATTTTTTGTTTTATTGACCTAGGGGCACGTGAGCCGTTCGACCAATATGACATTGATGACATTCTGGCCACTGATGCTTTTCCTGCCCTTCCTACCACTGATGCCCCTCCTGCTACTGCTTTTAGTCCTGCCACTGCCAATCATCCTGCCCCTCTAGCCACTGATGCTCTTCCTGACCCTTTTGCCATTAATGCTCATACTGCCCTGCTGGCCACTGATGCTCGTCCTGCCCTTCCAGCCACTGCTCTTTGTCCTGTCCTTCGAGCCACTGATGCTCGCCCAGCCCTTCATAAAAATTTAAAGCTCTCCCCCGTAATGCAGGCAGTCTGGGAAGCATCCCTTGAGCAACGCACCAAAAAGCGTTTTTTTCACTTTTAAATTTGAATGACATGATGCTAACCCTGCCCCTCTTACCACTGATGCTCATCCTGCCCCTCTTGCCACTGATGCTCATCCTGCCCCTCTTGCCACTGATGCTCCTCCTGCCCCTCTTGCCACTGATGCTCATCCTGCCCCTCTTGCCACTGATGCTCATCCTGCCCCTCTTGCCACTGATGCTCCTCCTGCCCCTTGCCACTGATGCTCATCCTGCCCCTCTTGCCACTGATGCTCATCCTGCCCCTCTTGCCACTGATGCTCATCCTGCCCCTCTTACCACTGATGCTCATCCTGCCCCTCTTGCCACTGATGCTCATCCTGCCCCTCTTGCCACTGATGCTCCTCCTGCCCCTCTTGCCACTGATGCTCATCCTGCCCCTCTTGCCACTGATGCTCATCCTGACTCTTGCCACTGATGCTCATCCTGCCCCTCTTGCCACTGATGCTCATCCTGCCCCTCTTGCCACTGATGCTCATCCTGCCCCTCATACCACTGATGCTCATCCTGCCCCTCTTGCCACTGATGTGACCCTCTTGCCACTGATGCTCATCCTGCCCCTCTTGCCACCGATGCTCATCCTGCCCCTCTTGCCACTGATGCTCATCCTGACCCTCTTGCCACTGATGCTTATCCTGCCCCTCTTGCCACTGATGCTCATCCTGACCCTCTTGCCACTGATGCTCATCCTGACCCTCTTGCCACTGATGCTTATCCTGCCCCTCTTGCCACTGATGCTCATCCTGACCCTCTTGCCACTGATGCTCATCCTGCCCCTCTTGCCACTGATGCTCATCCTGCCCCTCTTGCCACTGATGCTCATCCTGCCCCTCTTGCCACTGATGCTCCTCCTGCCCCTCTTGCCACTGATGCTCATCCTGCCCCTCTTGCCACTGATGCTCATCCTGCCCCTCTTGCCACTGATGCTCATCCTGCCCCTCTTACCACTGATGCTCATCCTGCCCCTCTTGCCACTGATGCTCATCCTGCCCCTCTTGCCACTGATGCTCCTCCTGCCCCTCTTGCCACTGATGCTCATCCTGCCCCTCTTGCCACTGATGCTCATCCTGACTCTTGCCACTGATGCTCATCCTGCCCCTCTTGCCACTGATGCTCATCCTGCCCCTCTTGCCACTGATGCTCATCCTGCCCCTCATACCACTGATGCTCATCCTGCCCCTCTTGCCACTGATGTGACCCTCTTGCTACAGATGCTCATCCTGCCCTGCTGCCCACTGATGCTCATCCTGCCCCTCTTGCCACTGATGCTCATCCTGACCCTCTTGCCACTGATGCTTACCTGCCCCTCTTGCCACTGATGCTCATCCTGACCCTCTTGCCACTGATGCTCATCCTGACCCTCTTGCCACTGATGCTTATCCTGCCCCTCTTGCCACTGATGCTCATCCTGACCCTCTTGCCACTGATGCTCATCCTGCCCCTCTTGCCACTGATGCTCATCCTGCCCCTCGTGCCACTGATGCTCATCCTGCCCCTCTTGCAACTGATGCTTATCCTGCCCCTCTTGCCACTGATGCTCATCCTGCCCCTCTTGCCACTGATGCTCATCCTGCCCCTCTTGCCACTGATGCTCGTCCTGCCCTGCCTGCCACTGATGATCAACCTGCCCCTCTTGCCACTGATGCTCGTCCTGCCCTGCCTGCCACTGCTGCTCAACCTGCCCTGCCTGCCACTGATGCTCGTCCTGCCCCTCTTGCCACTGATGCTCATCCTGCCCTGCCTGCCACTGATGCTCGTCCTGCCCCTCTTGCCACTGATGCTCATCCTGCCCTGCCTGCCACTGATGCTCATCCTGCCCCTCTTGCCACTGATACTCATCCTGCCAAACAGAAAGCAAGATGTGTTTTTTATGATTTATTTTTCTTGGCCATATTATTTTTGATGTCATGGAAAATTGAAATTCTTTATTTTTATTTAGGTAATTTTTGCACAGTTATCTTGACTGTGATTTATATAATTTTTTGTTTTATTGACCTAGGGGCACGTGAGCCGTTCGACCAATATGACATTGATGACATTCTGGCCACTGATGCTTTTCCTGCCCTTCCTACCACTGATGCCCCTCCTGCTACTGCTTTTAGTCCTGCCACTGCCAATCATCCTGCCCCTCTAGCCACTGATGCTCTTCCTGACCCTTTTGCCATTAATGCTCATACTGCCCCTCTTGCCACTGATGCTCATCCTGCCCCTCTTGCCACTGATGCTCATCCTGCCCCTCTTGCCACTGATGCTCATCCTGCCCCTCTTGCCACTGATGCTCCTCCTGCCCTCTTGCCACTGATGCTCATCCTGCCCCTCTTGCCACTGATGCTCATCCTGCCCCTCTTGCCACTGATGCTCATCCTGCCCTCTTACCACTGATGCTCATCCTGCCCCTCTTGCCACTGATGCTCATCCTGCCCCTCTTGCCACTGATGCTCCTCCTGCCCCTCTTGCCACTGATGCTCATCCTGCCCCTCTTGCCACTGATGCTCATCCTGACTCTTGCCACTGATGCTCATCCTGCCCCTCTTGCCACTGATGCTCATCCTGCCCCTCTTGCCACTGATGCTCATCCTGCCCCTCTTGCCACCGATGCTCATCCTGCCCCTTTTGCCACTGATGCTCATCCTGCCCCTCTTGCTACAGATGCTCATCCTGCCCTGCTGCCCACTGATGCTCATCTTGCCCCTCTTGCCACTGATGCTCATCCTGACCCTCTTGCCACTGATGCTCATCCTGCCCCTCTTGCCACTGATGCTCATCCTGACCCTCTTGCCACTGATGCTCATCCTGCCCCTCTTGCCACTGATGCTCATCCTGCCCCTCGTGCCACTGATGCTCATCCTGCCCCTCTTGCCACTGATGCTCATCCTGCCCCTCGTGCCACTGATGCTCATCCTGCCCCTCTTGCCACTGATGCTTATCCTGCCCCTCTTGCCACTGATGCTCATCCTGCCCCTCTTGCCACTGATGCTCATCCTGCCCCTCTTGCCACTGATGCTCATCCTGCCCTCTTGCCACCGATGCTCATCCTGCCCCTCTGCCACTGATGCTCATCCTGCCCCTCTTGCCACTGATGTGACCCTCTTGCCACTGATGCTTATCCTGCCCCTCTTGCCACTGATGCTCATCCTGCCCCTCTTGCCACTGATGCTTATCCTGCCCCTCTTGCCACTGATGCTCATCCTGCCCCTCTTGCCACTGATGCTCATCCTGCCCCTCTTGCTACTGATGCTCATCCTGCCCCTCTTGCCACTGATGCTCATCCTGCCCCTCTTGCCACTGATGCTCATCCTGCCCCTCTTGCCACTGATGCTCACCCTGCCCCTCTTGCCACTGATGCTTATCCTGCCCCTCTTGCCACTGATGCTTATCCTGCCCCTCTTGCCACTGATGCTCATCCTGCCCCTCTTGCCACTGATGCTCATCCTGCCCCTCTTGCCACTGATGCTCATCCTGCCCCTCTTGCCACTGATGCTCATCCTTCCCCTCTTGCCACTGATGCTCATCCTGCCCCTCTTGCCACTGATGCTCATCCTGCCCCTCTTGCCACTGATGCTCATCCTGCCCCTCTTGCCACTGATGCTCATCCTGCCCCTCTTGCCACTGATGCTCATCCTGCCCCTCTTGCCACTGATGCTCATCCTTCCCCTCTTGCCACTGATGCTCATCCTGCCCCTCTTGCCACTGATGCTCATCCTGCCCCTCTTGCCACTGATGCTCATCCTGCCCCTCTTGCCACTGATGCTTATCCTGCCCCTCTTGCCACTGATGCTCATCCTGCCCTTTCTGGACAAGGGGGGAGGAACTAACAGTTACTTTTTACTATGGTAACCACCAACTCTCAAGAGCATCAGAAAACCTAAAATACACCAATGCATAATAAATAAAATAAATTCAAGGAATTTATTTTTTTAATGGCTTTCAGTTTTTAATATGACAGCCATTAATATGTTACAGTTGATCAAAACTTTTAAGTTTATGCTTTGGATGTTCTCTTATTTCCTTTTTCTTAATGATAAAAATGAAAACTCATCTCTCTCATGTCAGCCAGGTATTTTTTCTAGTCTTTTCCGCTTTGATGAGTGTTTACTTTAAGAAATGGTAACATTTCTTACTCTGAGGAAATAGGAAGTATTAGATTACTAGTTAAAAGCTCACAGATCTATTTTATGGCTTTTGTAGGAATCTGTACCAGCGGTGGTAATAAAGGCTGCTCAGAAGCAGGGTGAATTAATTAGGATGCTACAATGTAACCATCTGAACCATGAAGACTGGCATCCTGCCTTGTTTATGTCTTTACAATCTGAATCTAGTAACAAGGAAACTACAGAAATGATCTGAATTTTAAAATATTCTCAATATTGTATCTTGATTACCAAATCATAAAAAACTTGTATCAGGAAAGTCTGAGTACACAAATAAGCTACAAGTACCAACTAAAATTTTTCATGTTGTACTGAATATTTCTACCTTGTAAGCACAATAAGAATTTCTCAACATAATTTTCATAGCAAACAGTCTCCTTCTCTCCTTTATGTTATTAATCACATAAACCATTTTATAGATGAATTGATAACATGTGAAAGCTGTTTATTAGCCATCTATAAGTGGTAAAAATGCTTTCTGAGTTATATTGAAAGGAAGTTCAACACATTTCAGTTGAACAATTTATTTTAATAAAAAACTATGTTTCATTAACTATGCTTGAAACTGGAGTTTTTGGTAGAACTGTCATTTCTACCATTTTGTCCATGAGAACATCAATAGATACCAATATAGTGAAAAAAAATATGATTATTCAGTCTCTGTGTCCAGATTAGTGATAAGAATAATGTTTTTTAATCTTATTGTGACTGCAGTAAGGCGCTGTCCTGGCCACATGGGTTGTTAAAAAAGACAGAAAAGAAGCTATAGATGCTTTTCAAATAATTATTAGTTTCATTGTTATCCCAATATATACAATAAAGTATTGCGACACATTTTTACTTTCATATGGCCCACTTCATTCGGTTTTCATTCAAGTGTTTATCTCTCATCAGGTAATTGCTGGTTCTCTTTCAGAGCCAGTAGTAATGAAATCTGCAAAGCTTCTCTAACATTTTTATTTCCATCTTAATGAGTGCGAGACCCGCTGCAGGTCTAAGATGTGCTCAGATGTTAAACCCATGCATCAGGGTTTTGTGTTTCCTGCGATGGCTGTGATTGCCTCATTCAAGCATCCAGCTCCCCTGAGGCTTCAAAAGAAAACCACGTGGCTGTGGTTTTCTGCAGCTCTAATGAGCCAGTGTCACACTCATTCAGTTTCTTCACCGTTCTGACTCTGAAGACTTGACCTGGAAAGGCCCGACCTCAGGCGGCGACCTAATGTTCCTCTGACCGACAGAGAGAGAGAGAGAGAGAGAGAGAGAAAGAGCGTTGATGGAGGATCCAACACGCTGTTGCTCCCATTTGCCCCGTTTTCTTCTCACGCAAACATTCATATCCACCCTGGTCCAGGCAACAACCTTCCAATGTTGCTGGATTAGGCCTTATGTCTAATCTGCTAATCTAAACCAGCTAAGCTTTGCATTAGCAGGTCATCCAACATGATTTCTTGTGCCCTTACTTTGCAAACACAGAGGATGAGCGCGCAATAGGACTGCAGAAACCGCTAACAGACCTTTAAACTCGTCAGTGTTTGCCGTAGTGACCCGGATTTATCTTAACGTTAGCTAGCATGTTGTTAGCGTACAACAACTGTTTAACGCAGCACAATAAAATAATTAATGCAGGTGGTGATGAGAGACAATAGCAAAAAAAAAAAAAAACTTTTAGCACTCACTAGCAATATTAAATTTAAGATCATCAGTGAGAAATGTTGAGGTCCTCTAAATAAGGATAACATGGTGGAATAGGGTTTTCCTAAAATGTCAGTTTTCATAAAAAAAAAAGAGTTTATGTTCTGCTTGTAACGGAAATAGAATAATTTCTTCCTATTTTGGTAACAGCTAGCGAGAAAATTAAGATGTGGCTGCATCCATCAAGGCAGGTGATGAACTAAACCATTAGACATTAAAAGTGCAGCAGATAGTGTGAGGTACATACATGCTGTGCTAAAAGTAAGATCTCTGACATCTACACATGCAGCAACGCTACTGCAAAGGTGAGGAGAGGTAATCTGCACTGACTGCGAGTTTCAAATGATTTTATTTGCCTAATTGTAAGGAGTTTAAGCAGTTAGAATAATGTATTCTTGCCTGTTTTCTGAAGGCGTCGTGCAGCAGAGTGGTTGCTGATAATCTCTCTACACTTTCAACCTTTTATTTCATGCTTGATTCAGAGTCTCATATTGATTTGTCATGGAGAGAGACAAATCAGTCTTGATTTAAAGGCATGTGTAGAGAGGAGAGTCAGAAATGGCTCGCGAGACCTTTGGCTGCCCCACAATTATTCACATGCTTGCACAAATGTGCACACTCACACAGGACGATCCTGCCTCTTTGCAGCGTGCATGGCATGCACCAGCTGGCCCGTGTTGAGTCTTTTTGCACACTGAGTGAGTTTGAGTAAAAGTGGTCATTAGTGCAAGAGCTTTGAGGTGCTCCCTGAAATGACATAGAATTACAGTATTATATGGAGGAGTTGGTGCCATGCGAACACATAAACACACACACACACACACACACACACACACACACGCACACACACACACACACACACACACACACACACACGCACGCACGCACGCACACACACACACACACACACACACACACACACACCACACACACACACACACACACACACACACACACACGGTTAATGAATGGTTTGGTGAGATATTCTTAGTAACGTTTTTACCCGGTGTTTGCCCATTGTGTTTTTTTTTTCCTACGTATTCCCAACTTCCTCTTTGTTGCTGCTAATTTTAAAATGAAAGAGTACCTGAAATACTTTGGATTTCTAATTGCTTTAAACTGCTGTAAACTTAGTACTTTTGAATTATTCAGTGATGGTCTCCTAATGGAGGTAGTGTTTCATGTGCAGCGCATTAATAATAATGACAATTCACAACCTTTGAATTTGTTTGTGTTCTAAATCCTGTTTCCAGGCTTTTGCTGCATTTTGATTTTTGAAAATTGCAGGTCTAAGCAACAAGACAGGCAACCTCATTGGATTTTATGTTGACGGAAGCTTTGAGCAGCTTTACTTGCAGGGTGAAATTATCATAAAACGCTACGAAACTCCATCATAAGCAACTTTTAAGATCAAGTGTAAATTCATACGATTAAGTAATAAAGTTGAACAGATTTATTAGATATTCATAGGGTAATGTTTGCTTTTTGTCTTCCTTCTGCCCCTGTGTCCATTAATGGTGCTTCTCTCCTCTTTCTTTGTCGATTTCTATTTTTTTATCGTCCTCTCACCCCTCCGTCTATTTCCTTCTTCCCTCTGCTCTCTTATCAGTACATCTCCCCTCGTCTTCTGCGCTCCTTTGCTTTTCACTGCGTTGTAAAATGGTAAAAGTGTACTTCGGGAGGAAGTCCGTGTGGGACATTAAATCACATACAGGTGGTCTTAAATGATGAAGAGAGTGTGAGATGGAAACACTCACGCACACACATTCCATCAGACTCTCATTTAGGTAGCAGTAATTTGCCGCAGTAAGTGACAGGGTTATTGTAAGACGCTCATTAGCAAAGGGAAGCAGTGAATAAACGTCTGACTGAAGGGAATAAATTCAAACCACTGCGCCACTTTTACTGCTCAGCGGTGAGCTGCTTTGATGTGGTGTGTGACGGCAGAGCAAGGGCAGGATCAGGGAGTGCACTAAAATAAAGACTATTTTAGTGCAGGTTTCGCGTTTTGTTCGTAACGACGACGTTGGGTTTTGCTTTGTCTGTGTCACGGTTCGCGTGACCTGTGCTGTTTGTGTGCATATGTTGTCATATTTGAGAAATTGGAGGTCACTTTGGTTACAGTTAGGGAGGCGGTTTCCACAGTGACACGGTGCAAAGTTGCTTCCTGTGACAAACTTTCATCCCAGCGGGGGGGAGAGTCAAGTAAAGACGCAGTGAAAGGAACGAGGCCATAACATTAAAATGAAAAAGAGGAGTGGAAGAAGCTGGACAGATTTAAGGAGATGAGTTAAATGAGGGCAGGATGGATGAAAGTAGGACAGGAAGAGAAGAGTTGGATAAAAATGTTTCAGTTTTCCTTACTTTGTCCCAGTGTGCTGCTTACGATACCATCTGTTGTTCTGAAATTGATATTAACTAGATTCAGTGACAACACTAATCCAAATTAATGTCGTTTAAGCAAACATCAGGACAATGACCTGCTCTAGTTAATTAAATTTACGTGTTTCAAATCTTGCCTTCTTAACAATAATATCATAAACAAGATAAGCTGCGTCATGTTTCTAAAGAAACACCTATAAAAACTGTTTTGTTTTTAAGTTAGAAAGCTGTGATTTAATTGTTTTAACAAGGAAATAACCTTGATATGTATCTTTCTGCATCACGAAAGACTTGATTTATGTCTCAATCTGGACTGGTTTGTTGTATGAAGCAGCAGTAAAGAAAAAAACTAGCATAGTTGATTAAAAACTCGAAAATTATACTTCTGAGAAACATCTCACTTCCTGATTGATTTAATGAACTTGGAGAACCAGTGGATGTTCTGATTAGCTCTTGAAATAAATCTTAAATTTGTTTGAACAGCGACTCAATGAGCCAAAATCATCCAGACAAAAGGACTTGAGGGCGAACAAAATATTTTGTTACACAGTCAACAATGAAATAAACATGCAAAAATTAAACTATAAAGTAATGAATAAGTCAAATTTGTTGCTGGAAAAGGGTGTGTAAATTATTCTACATCCAGAATGTAAAACGGGTTCTGGAGATTTGCCTGATTGAAAAGAACTTGGCAAATTTTCTTGGTAAAAATAAAAACAAAAAACAGTTTAATTAATGAGGATTTGGGCCGTTTTTTCCCTGAACATTCTTGCTGTCTTTAGCCAAGTTTATGATATTTATAAAACGTAGATTTGTGGATGGTAAAGTTTGCTTTGGAGAAAAAGTCACCGGTTCTTCAAGAGAAAATCAAAAAGTGTGATTATTTGTGTTACAGCGATATATATTTTCTATTTAACTTTATTTTATTGTAATTAAAGACAAAATGTCTCCCATTTATTTTAAATGCCTGTACTAGAGGTAGACATTTGCCACAAATGGCCCCAGGGCCACACTTTAAACACCCTGACCTAAACAGAGTGCATAAGAGTGATGTTGGCAGATTGGAGCTCTTTATGTTTGCGTTTCTCTGAGGTGGAATCAGCTGAAATACAGTAACACACGTGGAACCTTGTCATTCGGCTCTGCTGACTCGGCGAACGCTCTGTGAGAGATTAGTCTGCAGCGGAGGGCAGGTAAGACGCGTGATGAAGCACTTCTGCTGCAGCTGAGGGTGTAATTAGATTTTCATGTCTCATTAAACCTCCTGAATGCCTCACCAGTTCTGGATCTTGGAAGCATTTGTTTTTTTAATATTCAGAGGTAAAGAGAAATGATTTTGTTTACTTTATGGCGGCTTATGCTACAAGTGAAAACTGAGGAGAGAGTTAAAGTTGAACATGATTATAAAGTAGTAAAATACAGTATAACACAATAAAAATAGGGCAATTCAAACCTGAAGGCCACACAGAGAGGAGTAAAGCATGTTTGTATAATTTGTTGCTTTAAACTCCCATGCAGTGAGGACGGTGCTTCCTGCTGGAGAAACTAGCATCTATGGCGCCTTTGTTTACAGCTTACACAACGTAATCGTTTGTTTCTTATCAGACACTAAAATATGCTTCACTGTAAAATATTTAGTTGTCTACTACTTTCTATTTTTAAGTCAAATAAATTTAGAGAGATTTACAATTTGAACCTAAATGTGTTGTGAGTTTGTGAAAGATAAACTTACCGCAGTAAGTTGTGTTTTTGTTCATTTTGTCAAACCTCCAGTTGTTGAAAAAACTAGAGTTTATTTTAGGTTAGCATTTAAAAAAACTGAAAGGAGAAAAAGACAGGAGTGGGAACTATTTCCCAGAGTGCTTAGCGGCATGTTTTTGTGTCCTAAGATGGAAGTGTGTTGATCTGATTCGTGTTTTATAAAGGAAAATGTTCATTTCAATGCAAAGCTTGAGGATAACGTCCTGTTCACACTAAATGGTTTTTATTATCAGATCAGAAATTTTGTTTGTCCAGATGACACAAGAATCTCAATTATTCTAAAGTGAAATAGTTATTTTTACTTAGTGTGAGTGAAAATAATAGAGGAATACTCTACATGTGATTTTTGTTACATATTGTGAAATAATTATTTGGTTTAAATCAACTTCATGAACTTAAATTTCTGAGTTAAAACCAAAACAATTTTCTTGTTGACTTAAATTTCTTTTTCATGTCAAACCAACTTCAGATGTCTGACAGTGCAACAGATCATTTGGAAAATAAATAGCAAGTCTTTCCAACTCTAATATTTGAGAGAGAAAAGCTCTGGTTTGCTGTTATGTGTTGTTGAATAATAGCCTCTAGCAGCCTTTCAGTCATGCAAAGTCATGAATTATTTATGTGAAGATCAGAGGAAGCATTATTCTTTTGTTTAAGAGAGAAAGGTCCTCATTAAACAATGTGCATGTAAACAGGATTTCACTGTTTGAGACAAAGACAACATCATTTGAGTTGACATTTTAAGCATTTTTAACTATTTTTTTATAGCAATTTGAAAGTGGGCTCCCAAAGAACAGCAGCAGCTCAATGACAATCATAAAACCTCAGATACTGAAACCCAATTAAAACCCAATATGGGTAATTCAGAAAGGAAATAGTTGTGATTGGACAAAAATATGTCAAAGTGGAGTTTGAATGTTCATACTATATACTATCGTCTAAAAACTAAAATGTCAGAATAAATTAAACATATTTCCATCTAAACTTTATCTTACCCTCCTGTTTAATGTGTGCTAATAAAATCATATTTCTTAATTTTCTGAAAAATTGTTTAATTTGTGGTAAAGTTTGGAAATCACTAAGTTTTTCTAATAATAAAATCAACCAGTTTTCATTCCTGAAATATGAAGATTCTGCTGTCTTAAATGGGAAAAGTACAGTGGATGTTGTACTAAATGAGAATATATTTCTACTTATGAGCAAGGTTTGTTTTTAATTTAATATTTTTATTCTTTAGTTTGTCAGGTAAATATATGAACAAGTTAAATTGAAAGACATTATAAGTGGGAATCTGACAAAATCTTATATTTTAAAAAAAAAGTTGTACTTTGATGGTACAAGAATAAAAACATATATATTTCTTTGTTTTGGTCACATAACTCTGTACATTATTTATAACTACTGTTACATAATCTCCTAGTAACATCAATTTATCGCTGTCAAAATCTGACCTGAATTAGCCTGAGAAATCAGCTGCGGTTGACGTGTTTTTGCACAGTCAGATTAATTCAGCATTCATTTGGCTGAACATGGCGCTACATGTCGGCACCGAGTGCAAAGCCTCTCTGTCGCAGCAAGTTCTGATCAGTTCAGTGCCTCGTTTTCCACAGCCTCATTGCGTTTGTGTTTGGCTCTTGGTGTGCAGGCGCTAATTTGATCAATTGAAAGATTTATTGCCCATATTTAACTCTTTTGATAAGAGTTGTGGTCAAACATTTAAATTTGCAGGTCTTCATTTTGAACAGTTTCTCTAAATATATTTTGAGAAGCCATGTTTTATATTTTGACGTATCGATATTGGCTGATCAGAAAAAAATGTTCACATCATGGTAACAAATGGTTTTGAGCATTTTGTTGTTGCAAAAACCTGAGAAGAAACCGTTATCAGGCTTCCTCATAAAAAAGAGATGGTGTCTAAATGTTCTCTTAAAGCAACATTAAAATTTCTCTTGTTGGCACAATTCTGCAAACTAAATTTGTTTTAGTTTGCAGAGTGTAAAACCCACGTTTGTAATTTTATATTCCTGTCACCTCACCTTGCAGGGCCTTGATAAAGTTTCTTCTTTTTTTGCTGAATATTGGGTTATTTTTTTTATAACTGTCAGAATGCAGAGTGGTGCAGGTTTGGCCGTTTGTCTGCTCAGCACATTCGGTGGGGACGGCTCACTTGTCAAGACGAGCTCAGATATGTTGAATCTGCCACCAGGAATGTGAGGAAACAAAGGCTGATGAAGCAGAAGATCGCGATGCCAAGAAGGAAGTCTGAGCCAGATGCTTTGAACAGGAAGAGGGAAACAAAATGCTAAATGCTACTGTCTGTCTTGACGTGCGCTGTGTGGCCAACACATTTGGCGACTCCACATCGCCAGGCAAAACGAGGAACATGTTTGGATCTGAATGTTTTTTTTTTTTTGTCGGATTCTGTGTGGAAGTCAAAGATGGAGGTGCATGAAAGATGTTTGCCCTCATAAATTTAACATCAGAACTTTGCTTGTAATCAATACTAAAATATTTACCTAATCCTAATTCATGAAGTGAATAAAACATGTGCCTCCAGCAATGAGCAGACTAATCAGAGTTTTATTGAGTTGAGCCTTGACAGGAGGCTGTACTTCACAGATATCTGACTGTATGAATCCTGCTGGTTGAAATCGATCCTCTTTTTAAATTAGTATGGAAGATATTAGTTTTAAGCATATGATTTCATTTACATGCTGTATCAACAAGGATTAACGTTTTTCCATTAAACAAAAATTCTCTTTTTCTAGTCAATAATTATTTCTATTTGTTGGATGGTAGCTTAAAAAGGAAGATAGTTATTTTTGAACATCTTACAGGAAAAAAAAAACCAAATAATTGGGATTTAATATTCCTAAAAATTGAAAGAACTAATATGGAACAATATCCCATTGCTTTTTTATTACTTGGCTTTTGACACACCCTGAGACTTATTGCTATTTTAATTATGTTTTCTTATTGTTTTTTTAAAATGCTCTTGGATTTTATTTGTAAAGCACTTTGTTGCAGCTGTGGGTTTTTTTTAAAGTGTTTTATTAATAAAGTAGTAGCAGTAAAATACATGAGAAAAAAACAACTTTTTTTGTAGTAATGCCTGGAAATTAAAGCTTTTCCTGAAGTAGCTCTAATGCTACATGATGGGTAACAGAATAAAGTTAAATTAGTTTCAAAGTGGCAACTAAGTGAACATTACAAAGCCCTGATTTGTAGAAAATGTGTGGACAAAGCTGAAAAGTGTGTGTGAACAAGGCAAATCCAGCAAGTTATTATGATATATCCAAAACCTGTAAACCTGTTATATAGTTTTAAATGCAAATATATCAAATGCTAAAGCAAAATAAGTGAACTTTGGATTTTTAGGTAACGACATTTCTACAAGACATTCTTTTCCTCATTCTGGCATCGAGTGAATAGAAATACTTCTGTTAGTCCTTAATGTCATTTAAAACCGTATTTGTGTTAGATCATTTTGATTTATGTTACACAGACTATATAGACTTTAATTTTCACTGGAAACATAATAGAGTGCTGTGCTAATTTATGGCTTTTAAAGTAAACATAAAGCAGACGAGACAGAATGGCGACTGATTAATGAATTCTGAATCGTCTTCTGTTTGAGCTGCTTATTACAATTAACAAGTAAGTAATTAAATTGTTTGTTGGCAGCAAACCGTTGGTTTGTTTCTGTCGATGCAGAGTCATCCATCTCTTCATGGTGATTCATCTCAGTGTGGAGAAATTTCCACCCCTTCTTCTGACTCAGATCAGATCTGGTTAAACTGAGAATAGTCCAAATTAATCAGGGACATTTGAGCATGAGTTGCCTGCAATATCATAATCCCACTGGTTATTGATTAAAGAAGCTGCTGTTTTCATTGGACAGAGCTCCTCCCATTGCAGCATTCTGATTCCTCACCTCCCCGAGGCTGACAGCAATGAGTTATGTCAATCAGGGTCTCCTGTAGGGCTTCTTGTGTGTGTGTTCATCCCCCCAGATGCAGACGTAACAAAATCTATGCTGCAGCCAGAGGGCAAACACGGTGTGTGCAACCAAATCACCTATTGAGACTGATTAGACCTGACCCAAATCTCCTCTCTGTGTGCAGCTTTTCACTCACCGCTTCTCACACTATTTATTTACAGCCTCTTTCACTGAGTTTTGAAGACTTTTGTCTTGTAAAAGCATTCATTCTATCAATTTCTATCCTCCCAGCCTAAAACTTCCAAGCTGTTGGGATTTTTTGACAAGCAAAAAAAATTAGCACTAATGGATGGTGGTGTTTTTTTGTTTTTGTTTGGGAAACTTGTGAGTCAAAATTACTTCCTCTGGTCTGATTTTATGGTCATTTTTTACCAGCATTCAATGAGAAGTACATTGTATAATGAGCTCAACAGATATGCAGTTCCACCAGATGTTTGCTAATTACTGCTGGCTAGTCTGAAGGGACTGAGTGATGGACCTGCTCTGTAATGCAGAAACCTGAGAACTGCAGCTCAGAGGAGAAACTGCACCTCGAACGTGGTACTTGTTCCATCGAGGCCACATGTGTCCAAATCAAGGCGCGGGGCCAAATCTGGCACGCAGGAGCTTTCTATTTGGTCCTCCAGACTCCAAATCAATCAGTCCCTCCAGTTTTTCACAAATCTACAAAATTCACACAAAAATAACAGATCCCCAGATTTGTTTCTAATTTTACTGTAAATTCTTCTCATAATTGGCCAAAAACATTGGATTTAAGGTACTTACTTGATGTGAAGTTGTAGTTGGTGATAAAAAAAAATGAAGTCACATTTAACATCATCCATCAACACAACTGACGCATAAATTCCTCACAAATATTTCTACATTAGTGCCACAAAATTTGTGATTTTGATTGCAAAAAACCCTCAAGAACAATCACAAAATCCTGGATGGACTGATCAGTGTGAAAAGATGTGTCATATTTTTTCCTTTTAACAAAGGAATGCTGAAACAAAACAGCTGTTCGTTGATAGTTTAACAGTTCAATGGGTTCATCAATTGATTCTGGGACAACTGGCCCTTCAAGAACATTCAGATTTTTGAAGTGACCCGAAATGAAAATGAGTTTGATATAGATGAAAGGAATCCAAGTATGTTTTTGGTGAAGGAATAACATTATGGCATGTTTTAAAGCAGAAAAAAAAAAAATAAATCGGTTTTACACAATAATGTCCCTTTAAGTTGTGCATGAAAGCTAGAACTAGAAACAAAATTTCAAATGACTATTTTTGTAAAGTAAAAAGATGAGAGCGTAGAAACAAGGTGCTGCTTCCTGTAATCCAGCTGCCACTGTTCATTTCTCTCCCTGTTATCACGTCCTGCACACAAACCACCAAGTGAAGGATTCACGGGGAGCTGCTGATGAAGGCGTCTCTCCTGCTCCACTTACTGCGATGAACAAATTCCTGCCCTGCAACCCAAATCCACACCCACACACGCACACTAACGACAACACGAGCAGCCACCAGCGTTGGACCTGTTAAGAAGGCGGAGAGCAGTGAAGCACACAGCTGAGGGGAAACGTACTCACCCCTAACCTTCTTAGACGGAGGCTCACAGAGATTCACACGGAGGGAAATCCACAGTGCTGCTGTCTGTCATGAGACTAACGCTGCAGGCTGGCTGCAGGCCACTGGAAGTCTAGTCAAATACATCCTTATGTGCAAAAAAAAAAAAGATTTGCCTTTCAGAAAATGGATGGAACACACACACAAAAACGCAGAGTCTATAAGTGTGTTCACTTTTTCTGATCTGAACTTCACATTCTATAAAATATTGGCATTTTATAAATTAATAATAATAAATGAATGAAGGAATACTGCATCAATTACTTAAATATTCATGCCTGACTATATGATTTTAAATATTTTAGTTTGGATGTTAGTTATTCTGATTAAAAGAAGCTTAAGATCTTAATGTGAATGAACCAGATAAATCATCCATTGGATCAGCCAAAGTGTGCATGTTTCATCCTATGGTTGACACATGGTTGTCATTTTTGGACACAATCACATTCACAAAATCTCCCTGCAGAGTGAAAATTGTTGCATTTGGACACAAGTGGCACAATGGTGTATATAGCTGGAAGTATTTTTAACTGCCCCTGGAAATCCACCTGATGTTTATGTTTTATTTTATAAGATACAAACTCTAACAGGGAGTTGTTGAAAAATGCTGGTCAATTATTACCTCAATTTCCAGCAATAAGATCATAATTACACATTTTCTGACGTCTAATTTCATGTAAAGCAAAGGACTGACATGGATAGATCTAAATGACCTGAGTTGCTTCTACAATCGACTCTTGAAGCAATTTAACGAGGCTCCCTGGGTATTTAGGGCGATGATGAGCTGAAATAGAGTTTGTTGCATCTTTCTGACATTGAATATTGGAGATTTTTCTTTGTTATTCATCATTTTACTGCTCAAAGCATCTTGTTGTAATTACAAGACACTAATCAATGTGAAAAAGTAAAGTGAAAATCATAAAAACTGCTTTAGAGTTATTTATTTTTCAGATATGGTTAGAGGAATAGTGAATTTATAAAAAAATATTTTTTTTTTCTTCCCCACTGAATAATATTACTTATGTCAAGTGATGCTTTAAGTAATAGATTAACTAATTAAAGTTGCTTTTGATCAAACTTGTGAAGCTGTTGGTGTATTTAAGTGTGTTGTGCTGGTGTAGAGTCATGAAATAAATCTGTAATTCAGTACATTTATGTCTGTGTTTAAAAAAAAAAAAAGAAGATTTTTAAGTCAGATTAAGTCAGATGGGTAACGACCGATAATGAAAACCTCTCATTTTAGTATTGGTGGATTGATGCATCCCTAATTTAACCCTGCCTCATCTGAAGGTCACAAATTATGTATCTGAAAATAATCACAACAAAGAGAGATTAGCTTGTTGTAAAGATGTTTGCATGTCTTAAGATGGGGGTGTCAGTGAGTGTGGAGGGACTCTCGCTGTTAATTTGCTGTAATTTCAGGTGTCACTTGGTTGTAAATTAGTGTAATGCTGAAAAACTGACTAATTTAGTTATTGACTCATAAAAATTAATGCATTCCATGTACGTGACGGAGTGTCTCCCTCTTTTTAAAGGTGAAC
The DNA here is from genome assembly GCF_027474105.1 of Poeciliopsis prolifica. Taxonomy (NCBI): domain Eukaryota; kingdom Metazoa; phylum Chordata; class Actinopteri; order Cyprinodontiformes; family Poeciliidae; genus Poeciliopsis; species Poeciliopsis prolifica. Next base: position 3,267,806 of record NW_026562377.1, read on the forward strand.
ATCTGAGGATGTGTCCTCAGGGTCCGACTTGCTGCACCATCACCATGGAGGGAAAGCTGGCCAGCCTGAGCGCCCAGGAGACCGAAGGGCTGATCAGAGAGGCCGGCAGGTCCCTGCAGGCGACTTTCAACAATCTCCACAGGAGCTTTGACAGTAAGTAGGGTGTTGGTGTGTTAGTGCATACAAGGCACTCATTACTGCCAGAGCTCAATAACAAACCTTCAGAAGCGCACCCAGAGGAGCGTGACATTTGTATGTTGTGTATTTGCGAAGTTGTGTTTGGCGGTCAATACCGCAGCTTCAATAAGAGCCGTGATTGCGTGCGTATGCGTGTGTGTGAATGCAGGTTTGTGTGTCTTGTGTGACAAGAAGACCCCTGCCTGGGCGTTATAATGAGACCGGAGTCAGCCAGACACAATGAAATGCGATAATCCGATCCACTGATCTTTAGGGATGCACACACACACACACACACACCCACGCACACGCACACACACACGCGCACACACACAAATACTCCAGAAAAAAGGTTGTCCCTGGGGGCAGCAGCCAGTTCAGCTAATGAGCTGTTGACCCACCGAGGAGTCGAGGCTGCAGATCGCTGAGTATCAGAGGCAGAGGGCGATGTAGAGAAGAAGAAAACTGAGAAGTGCCTCCAATACCAACATGGAGACACACAAGCACAGCAAGCGAGAACAAATCATCGGCGCTGAGCGGAAACAGTGAGTCAAAACGCAAAATACAGACAGAGACTGGGCAGCAGGAGGACAAAGTCAGAGCAAGACATTATTATTAGTCTAAGGCGTAAAGCCTTGTGGACTTGCAGTAATGTGGCTGTCCATCTGGTTGTGGTTACAGCAGCCTGGCAGCGGTCCACAGCCTTTGAAGCCATTATAATACAGAGACAGGACTATGATTCTCTAATTCTCTCTGTTTTTTCTCACTGTCACTTTGTGTCCATCTGACAGAACTGGAGATATTAAAGGAACCATTACAGAAAGTTTTTTTTTTTTTAAATTAGGCAAGAAAAAAAGCTCAAGCAATAAAAGTAGCCAGTTTACAAAGTGAACGCATTTGTAAAGATATGAAGTTGCCAAACTGAACTGGGCTGTGTGTTTGGATTGGACTGGATTTAATGAAACTGACTGATCTGAAGTTAATTTAGACGACTGAATGTTGTAAAGGCGGGAAAGGAGGGGAAGAGCATCCAGCATAAAACATCTGCCAAGTCAGTGGGCACGCAGTGGTGAAGTGGGAGTGGTTGCTGTGACAACCCAGTGGTATGAAGTGCCAAACGGACGAATATATTGAATACATTGGATGATGTGGAGAGCAGCCTTTATACCGCTTGAACTTTTTCACATTTGAAAACGTTCAGACTGTAGACGCTTTGAAAACAACCGGAAACAGATTCAATTTAGTACCACATAAGGTGGAAAGAGCAGAATCTGTCTGCTGTAGGAATTTAGTCCTTGTGTCAGTGTTTAATTATACCTGTGTTTGTTTTGCAAAGTGCATTGAGATAATATTTGTTGTGGATTACATTTAAATAAAATGTAATTGTTCTCTATAATGTCTTTCCAGATGATGGGTATCACTTTATCATCTGGAAAGAATGATAAAGTTTAAACTACCTTGTAAACATAGTAGTTGTGCATAGCTCTACTAAAAAAGCTGGAAATGAAGTGGCAGAGATAAATCTGCACAATTTAACTCTAGTATCATTTAGTTGGACTGTCCTTACAAAGTCTGGCATCAGCTTGTTGCGTCCTGACGTTTTCCTCTGCTGTCCTTCTGTAGCGTATTTCACGGAGCTGCACGGCCAGTCTGAGCGCTCGCTGCAGGAGGTGCTGTCTCCGCTGGGCCCCCTGTACTCCCAGAACGCCCGTCTGTTTGCAGAGCTCTACACTGACCTGCGTCAGTACTACCGGGGCTCCGCCCTCAACCTGGACGAGAACCTGTCCGAGTTTTGGTCCCAACTGCTGGAGCGAACGTTTAAAGCCTCTGCCCCCACAGAGGTGAGTACAGGAATATGCTAGTGGATGTGTGTTGACATGAAATGAGTTTAAAAAATACTGAATTCAATTGAACTGAGCTGAATGCAAAATTTACAAGAGATGGAATGAACAGAAAATTTACAGAAGAGTATTACGGCCACTGAAAAATAAAAGAATCTGACTTCAGTCTCAGAATTTAAATTTTTTCTCAGAATTCTGTCTTGATATCAGAAGATTAATATCTGAGAAATAAGTCAGAATGATCATTTTCTTTTCAGTGACCCTCATCCTCTTCTGTAGAAATTGAACACAGAAAAGGACCTAAAAGTCCATATCAGGGTTTTAAATCTGCATAAATGTTTGGTTAAAAGAAGCCGAATTGTTCTGCTCTGTGTTTCGGCCGTCGTCTCTGCTGGACAGGTCAACCTGTCGGAAGATTACCTGGAATGTGTTGCTAAGCAGCAGGAGACGCTGCGGCCATTCGGAGACATCCCTCGGGACATGAAAACGAAAGTGATCCGGTCTTTTGTCACGGCCAGGTCGTTTGTCCAGGGCCTGCTGGTCAGCTCAGATGTGATCAGGAAGGTCTCACAGGTGAGTTTTGTGTATTTTGCGTTTCCTTCTGTACACACACACACGCACACACACACACACATGTTGAGGACAAACATGGAAACATCAGCTCAGACTTAACCAAGCAGTTATGCTTTGCGTTCTGGTAACTGCCAGAAGAAGATGCCATCTGAACTATTGATAATTTGGCTATTTGTTTGGGAATGCGTCTAATGTCTGCTGGGCTGATTCCCAGGAAAGCAGATGTGGTGGCTGCGTGGTTGTCACACCCAGAAAAAGAACTGTGAGAGAAAAATCCTCCGCCCTGCAGATGGGAAACACAAAGATAATAGAAAACAAACTGTCAGCCTTTCCGTCAGAACAAAGCTCTCTCTCAGAGGGTTGACAAGATTGATGTAAAATTATTGGTGCGAAGAGCTTTTTTTTTTTTTTTTTAGATCTTTGAGATTATCCACAAACTCCCACATGTGTGCAGTGCAGAGTGTGTCGTCTTTTATGTTTCTCATCAAAAATCATTTTTTGTAATCGGGATTTTTATACGATTTTCTTTAATAATGAGTTGCAGTTTTACTAGTTTATTTAAAAAAGGTCAAGATTATAATCCCGATATACTTGATGCAAATGCATTCTTTGCAATCCTGCGTAAGAGTTAAATGCAAAATATCTGTCTGTGTTTTTAAGGTTTGAATTATTCCTTTCTCCTTCCTGTGAAGAATTGCACACATTTCTGCCACCTGCTGAAACTTTCTATGGCATCACGGTTCACATCCAGCCTGCATGTTCGGCTGTCTCTGTGACTGCAGACTCTTAATATAACTCAAACCTCATGACCTCACTCCGTAATGCAACATTGACCAAATTAAACACGAAGGAGTCTGTTCACGAGACTGAAGTTAGAAACTTTAATGAATGGCCAGTGCACATTTAAACTCATGATTTTGTTTCTACATGATATATTTTATGCAGGATTTCTAAGAAGTAAGAGTAACATCTTTCTTATGGGAAGCCAATTTATATTGTTTTCTTGAATAAAGATGTTTAATTTCCCCATTTGTATTCTAATAGTTTAGTGGCAATTTTTTTGGCCCTTAAACCCTTTTTGCTCATGCAATGATGTGTAAATACTGCCCTCTCTTGTCATGCTTCGGTACTGTGGAGTAAACCATTTGGAATAAAATGCATCAAAAGCTTTCAGCAAACCTCTGACGGGTCTGATTCCAGGTGTCTCTCGCTGAGGAGTGCACCAAGGCCCTGATGAAACTGGTGTACTGCCCTCACTGCCGCGGCCTGGCCTCGGTCCAGCCCTGCTCCAACTACTGCTCAAACGTCATGAAGGGCTGCCTGGCCAACCAGGCTGACCTGGATCCGGTGTGGCAGGAGCTCATCGGTAAGACGCACCCGCCGATCCTCAACCCATCTTATTGTTTGAGATTTAATCAGTTAGACTGCAATATGCCAAGACTGAAAAAGAGCTAATATTGTTAAAAGGTTAAACTCATACATCATGAATGGAGCATTTTTGCTGCAAGAGCAACTGTTGCACTTCATAAAATAAACGGCATCATGTGCAAATATGGAAGCAACATCTAAAGACATCAGTCAGAGAGTTAAAGGCTCAGATGACCTGAGCTTTAAATTGGTAACAAAGTGGCTTACGGACAACAAAGTCAATGTTTTGACGTGGCCACCACAAAGCCCTGATCTCAATCCTATAAAGAAGGCAGATCCGAAAGGTTGTGAGAGTGAGGCGGCCTACAAAACCACTCCCACCAGTTCTGTTCGGCTCAGGAGGAATGGGTCAGAAACCCAGCTGGGTCTGATGAGAAGCAAAATGTTTGATCTAAGTCACACAGTTCAAAGGCAGCGCTACCAAAATAAATGTATGTAAACTTCTGACTCTGAAGACATTAAAAAGATAATCTGACATTTTATTTCTCTCATTCTTGTGGCATTTAGCAAACAGAGATAATATTAGTAATTCTAATTGACCTAAAACAAGACAAAATGTCAATTTATTTTGTGTGAATACATTTCTGATTTAAACTGTAGGTAGATTGCTGGTGTTTTGATTCCCTTTGGTTTCTGTTTAGCTGTAAAGTGTTTGTACAGGTTGTGTATGTAAAGCAGTGGTTTCTGGTTTCTGCGTTTGTTTCTGCTTGCAGACACAATGATCCAAGTAGCGTCCAGCTTCAGCACAGAACCCAGCCTGGACGTGGTTCTGTCCTCCATCCCCATACGGATCTACGAAGCCGTGCACTATCTGCAGGAAAGCATGGACACATTTACAGCAAAGGTAAGAGATTTTATCTTACAGCGTGAAATCATTCTGTTTAAATGTTGTGTATAAATATTTTATTCTTATTTTTCATGATTTAAATTATTGTTGTTTATAAATGAGATGCTATGTCTCAAGGGTTATTCTTGAATCAAATAAACATGAAATATTTTGATTTAAATTCAAAATAGTTTTCTCAAATAGGTATTATATTCAGAGCTATTTGAAATGTTTTCCAGTGGTGACATCTAGTGGACTATTTTATACTTACACCTAACTGGAAACGCTCTTTCTGCATTTGCCTCTGTGCAAGAAATTCATATAATCAAAATATTTCATTTATCCATATTCTCAGTTTCCAAAACCTTCTGTGAGGAAAAATAAAGTTAAAAAGAGAAGAAAGTTTTTATTTTATCTCTGTAAATGATAAATGTATCCTGTTGAAAAGTTAATTCTGTATGAATTGAACTAAAGAACGCTTTGTCTCGCTCAGTCAGTCATCTTCACTGCCTGTTAATTACAAATAATAAAAATTGGTTGCCTGCTGTAACAAAACACTAGATAAATATTGCAGCTTTGTCGATGCTATTACAATAAAAAGTGAAGCGGTGAATTGCGAAACATGGTAAAAGCTTGGGAATCGTTTCTGCAGGTCTTCCAAACATGCGGCTCCCCAGGTGAACCGGGAACCGGTCCTCCAAACGGCCACGAGCAGAAGAAGAAGAGCGGCTCGCTGACTGCGTTCGAATACAAACCGTCCCCAACGGCTGGGCTCAGACTGGAAATACAGGTGTGTGTATTTCCTACAGGTTTTCTATCAGACTGACAGATAAGGAAGAAGATGAACTTTGTGTCTTTGTTTTTTAAGTGGATTTTTTTGGGATTATTATCCTGCTGAATGTTATCAATCACCTTTTTGTGGCTGCTTTGGACCAAGCCAACTTTAATACCATCCTTTCATATTTCTCTGTATTTTTTGTAACTAATTTGCACTAATGTTACACATATGAAATGGAAAATATAAAATTTCCAAAGAGAATTGTGTATTAATCAGCGATTCACCGATAAATCAGTTACAATTTCTGCTTGATTTGCTAAAGAGTCTGATGTTTGTCGCAATATGCATCAAAACTATGAATTTGCAACATTTTTAGTCAGAAACGCACAATGCAACAGCAACAACATTTACAGAATGTAAATGTCGAACAGGCAGGGCAGACTTAAAAGATAAAAATCCCTGATTTAGTTTGTGTAGCGTAATTTTAGCTAATTGCTTCTTGAATAGTTGATATTTAGAACTTGTGTGAAGTAATTTGGGTTCTGTTACTGTAAAACTACCAATGTAAATGTCTTAATTAGACTTAACAGAAGTTAGAATCTGTTTTATAGATGATCTGCTTCAACAGCTGTTTGTCTTTTTAATTAGAGTGAAATTCCTTCCAACACACAAACAGCTGATATTTCACAGCCAGTTTTGAATGAATTAAACTGGAATTTAGCCACATAACAACATTTACATTTAATTTGTGTCTGAAAGTGCAGAGAAACTCAAGAAACTCTCAATGAATCTTAAAGTTAAACTGAGATTTTCATAAAAATGTTTTTGCTTTTGTTCTGGCCTCAGGTGTCGGATCTGTCCAGTAAACTGAGGGACATGCGTCAGTACTGGGTCCAGCTGCCGGTGGCGTTGTGCGGCAAACTGGCGGCTGAAAGCAACAGTCAGGACAACTGCTGGAACGGGATGACCAAAGCCAGGTGAGAGCGAATCAAAAGAAAGATGGGACCTAGTCATCTTTAATTAGTTTCATAAAACTGGTCAAGAGTTATTCTTTGTGTTCCCTAGTTTTACAGATTAGTCTCTTTTGTATGGAGTCTCGTTTTATTTCCGTCAAATGCATTCATTTTCTGAATAAAAGGATTAAAGTGGTGCAGTCGGTAGCACGCTCTACAGAAACAAAAGTCCAGGGTTTCAATATTTGTCTGCAGTCTTTCTGCATGTGTGGAAAAAAATTATTTAAATCGCATCATAAAAAAAAAGATTTGAAGAGAAGAAAACCAATCAGAAAAGGAAGAGACAACTCCTATTATGTTATGTTAGAAACAATTTGCTGCACTTACATACAAGAACATTAAATCTCAATCCTGCCAAATTTAAAATTATACTGAGACAAATTTGCATCCATGGTTTTAAAAAACAGTTTGTTGCACACAGATTTTGTAGCTGAAGCATCGAAAAGCACACAGACAAGCAAACCTCCCAAAGTTCACGAGTAAATGGATTACAGAGTAAAGTGACGCTGTGCTTATATGTGCATTATTCACCCACACTCAGCATCTGCTTGTGTGCAAAGTGCTTGGACTGCAGCCAAAACACGTCCATTTAAACGTGTCTTCCTTATCTGAATAACGTGAGGAACCATGAAATATACATGAATCAGTGACTGGGTGTGACAGCTGAAGGATGGATGGATTTTGTGTGAGTGTGAACTATCAGTGTGACGAACTGTTTACAGATCTACAGCTCCCTCTGGTGGATTTTATAAGAACTTTAAAATTTTTCTCCAATTAGGAATAAAATGAAGTAACTAAAGTGACATTGTTAAAGCCTAAAAGTGGTTTCAAAATTTTTAAATACAAGTTGCTGAATCATTTCTTGTTGCATTATGTTAAAATTGCTTCACATGACTTTTTAAATCCACCTGGCCCTCTAGCAGCAGTCCATATCTGTTGCCGACTGATGAAAAGTATGGGTTTGCTGATTATTCTTAGTTATTTAAAACCAGCCATGTTTCTCCCTGACCTGCAGTTACTGGAGTTTTGCAGGATTGTTTTGCATTCACAACAAGCTAGAGATAAGAAAAGAATTAAGAATTATATGAGAAATGATTAGATCTTCACCTCAATACCACAGACGTATTGTGTTCATTGGCTGATGTTTTGTGCAAACTAGGCAGATTTGCAGTAAAATGTCATGAAAACCCAAATTCAAAGAACAGGATGTTGCATGTAAAGCGTCTCACCTTCAACTCGGCACACTAGCTGCATTCTGCTCCTATCAGGTACCTTCCAGGGGTGATGGGCGACGGTTTGGCCAATCAGATCAACAACCCAGAAGTGGATCTCGACATCACAAAACCCATCATGAAAATCCGGCAGCAGATCATGGAACTGAAAATAATGAGCAACAGACTAAAAGATGCACTGGAAGGCAATGATGTGGACTTCCAGGATGCAAGTAAGAGCCTTTCAAAATGTTTCTCTTATATTTTCAACATTTTCTACATTTCTGCTGACACAACACAAGAGCGGGTAACAGTTAAACAGGAACTAGTAGTTATGGGAAATATATTTTCTCTAAAATGACATCAAATCTTGCAAATATGCAAGAAAGAGAACAAAAAAATGGTTATCAACGGTTCAAATAAATCAGCCTAGACTGAAAAACAAGTGGCAGCTGTTGTAACCTGAATAGAAAGTTTTAAATTTCTTTAGAAATTCTTTTTTTAAAAATCACAAGTTCATTTACTCTACTATTGATTACTTTATTTGTGTATTGCACTTTATGGAACAGATTATGTCATGTTGAAGACTTACTAAGTGCATAATTATCTGGAGAGCTCATAGATTAAATTATGTCTGGTAAAAAAAAAAAGCACAAGGTTTAAAAGCAAAAACAATGGTAAAGTGTTATTATCTAATATTAATCACTGATTTCACTTGTTTGGATTCCTCCAGAATAAAAAGCCGTGTACTTTACAATCCAATTGCTATTTAATTTTTTTTCCAATTCTCCATTAGTCCACCAGTAAACAAACAGAGCAAATATTTGTTCTGTTTATGTGGTCAGTCATGATTCCTGTAACTCGCTTGCACTAAATTACAGTTGCCATAGCAATTTCCAGATGCAGTTTATAAAGTGTAAAAATAACTTCTCCCAGCAGGACATTTCATGTGACAAATGTCCTACACTTTAGAGTTGTTAAAGCGAGTCGTTTTAGGAAAAGTCATGAAGTCTGAGCCAAAGAAAGTTCAATTTACTCGAGGCTGAACGCTCTCCAGGAGTCAAATTGACTCCTTCACGGCTGCATTGTAAAAATAGATGCAAGTTATTTAAATTTCCCTCGATAACTCTGCAGGTGAGGATATCAGCGGCTCTGGAAGCGGGATGTGTTTGAGCGGTCAGTGTGCTCGGAACAGGCCGGGACTTTATGCCTACGCGCCGGAGACCAAACCCGTCGGAGGAGCGCCCACGCCCCGCATCGCCGTCTGCAACCTCCAGCTGCTGCTCCCATTCACCGTCCTGCTGCTCCAGCGATGATGGACCGCCTTCACTGCTTTGTATGGAGGGGCCTGAGGACTGAACCATGGGAAATGGGGTTGAATGGGAGGAAAAGTGGAATGAAACTTTGCCAAAAAGACATTTTGTTGAATGGATGAACATTTTCCTTGACTTAAAGGAATAAAAATTGACCTTAGTCTTTACTTTGCTGCGCTTCGATGTGTTTTAGTTTGAATGTGAATTAGTGTGAGGTCAGTGGATCTTTTGATGAGGATGTTTGAAAGAAGACAGTAACAATGATGAAGAAGATGTCTGTAGCTCCAGTTTCCAGCCAGCAGGTGACCTTATCTGTGGTGCATTCACCAAGGATTTTTTAAAAATGTTATTCAAGTTTGTTTGACTTAAGCAAACCATGTACGCTGTAAATGTTTGTGTACATTACCTTAAAACCTGGCACCATACTGAGCCATGAATGTACAACATAATACTCTACTGACAATGAAATCCACATTATCTGTGATGTTGACAAGTGGTCCATTCAGTCAAAAACAATGCAGAGAAGTCATCGCACTCTTGAAATGCCTGAGTTTTTGTGATTGCATCAGTTTACCTTACTTTTACGTCAAAGCCGGAAATGAAATGTCCAGTTTTTAAACGGCTTATTACCTTTGTAAATAAAGGAATGGCCTCATCGAAGCCTCCAATGAGCAAGAGCACACACATTTTCTTAAAATTGCTTATTGAGGGCGAGGGATTTCGAAGTATCCTGTTTCCAATTACCACTAAAGAAAACGTAACGATTGAACAAACAAGCAAAAGAAGAAAAGCTACTGTATGTCTGCTGCAGGAGAAGATTTCTTAATGAATGCATTCAGAGGTACTTAACTCATCTGATTAACTCGTACATCAAACCAAAGCTTAATACACTGCACACATCACTGTACACAGGTACACTGAGGTTTTGTAATGATTTGTTGTTATGAAACCAATTTGTCACAACAAAAGAAAAGATTTTCCAGTTCTTCAAGCTGCCTGGGTTTGTGTATATACAGAATTTTTGCAAAATTCTTTCTACATTTGACTGTTGATATTATTTACCTTGGCATGCCTTCTTTTAAAGTCTACACTACTTTCCTTTTACAGACTTGTTAATTTAAACAAATAGCAGCAGCGTTAAATACACACATACTTATGCAGTGTGGGACTCTGTATTAGGTGGGTTTTTAATCATCAGTGTATTTAATCACACCTTTCATCCATTAAACTCTGGTTGATTGTAGCAGATGAGAGTGTCACTCGATTATTCTTTGGATTGTTTTGGAAGTTTGTCCATTATAAATCACTTTGGTTTGTTTTGTGCACGTTACTGCTGGTCTGTTCTAAGTTTGTTAGCAAACTCTTTGCTTTGGATTTTGAGTGGTTTGCTGAGCAGCTGCACAAAGCGGCGTCTCCTCAAGGGCGGCAGGAGTTTTGTTGCTTTGAATGACATATTTAGTTTTCAGCTGAAAAATATTACAATGCTGAAGATTTAAATAAATACTCATAGCAAAGATCTTGTGATGTTGCTCGAAGTGTGTTAAATAGCCACTAAGTGTAAGAGTTGTTTTGAATATTTCACAAATTGTAAATATATGACTGTAACTTTTTTCCCTTTTTTTTTTTTTCTTTAACAAATGTGCATTTAGCAACAATTGTAAAACCAGTAGGTCCATGTCAGGTGACCTGTATGCATATTTTTTGATTTTTAAAGAACATAAACAATTCTCAAGTATTGAAACTTATGAAGCTAAAATAAATGTATTTATTTTTCTGTGAATAACATGGAGCAACTGCCTATAGGACATATGAAGCTACTCTAATTTCTAATTTACTGTATTGTAATTTGGATTAGTAAAATTATTATTTTTCTTCAGTGGACAGGGGACCAAAACTGACTCCAGCCCAGGGGCCCCCATCCTTGTAAATCCGGCCCTTTAAGGCCTGTTTAGTTTTGTTTTAGTTTTTATCCGTTTAATGTGTCAACATAAAGATCCTAATTATTTCACACTCATAGGGAAAGTTATGTTAGCCCATTGAATTGTGCTGCTAATTAGAAACAATTTTATAGCCTTTTAATGGGAATCAACCAGTATGAACCAATACTACTGCTATGGCCGATATTAGGTATATTTCTTTACAGTTTCAAAATGGTCAAAGTCTCAAAACAGAGAAACATAATTAATGTAACAAAAAAAAAAACAGTGTAAAGGAGTTAGACTAAAGTAGATGTTCAAGTAGATGACTGAGGAGATCACAAAAATATTACATGTACTGTCATACGAATATTAAAAATTTATGTAAATTAATGAATTTGAGGGGGAAAAAATGTAAAAACAATCATCTATGATCAGATTAAATGAGACAAAATTGTCTCTCCTGAAGATTTTTCACTTCAGCAGAAGCAAGAATGATGAATAGAGCTAAATAAAGGGAAATTATGGAAAACTCTAAGAAAAAATAAATATTTGTGGTAATCCCATCTGATCTGAAACGTGTTTGAACAGATTATGAGGGGCTTGAAAGTTAAACGCGTGTTTTATAGTGACACAGAAGGACGTTATTGAGAAGATGTATTTTTTTCTTGGTGTGAAGAGAATCGATCAGTTCTCATCGCAGCGTTTAGCCGACCCGAACCCCGCAGGCCAGAGTTACTCCTTAAAACAGCTAAGAAACTCCTGCAGCACAGTTTAAAAGAGCAACCTTAATGCTGCTGGAGACACTTTAAATGTTATTGCTCTGCTCATGTGGCAGCCAGCAGATCTTTTATTGATTTTTGGGGGAACATTGGAGGCTGTGAGGACATTTTAACTTCCTGCAGCAGCACATTTTAAAGATATGAACTCACTGGCACAGGTTGCTTTTTATTGAAAACACAAGCAAACACGTGAACTGTGAAAGAATCGGGAGGCAACAAACATCGAAGACATGACGACTGAATTGCTCTACAATAATCTTCATGCTGCAACTGTCGTCACCATAGGGATTGTTGTGTTTGCACAGTTTTCTTACAGTTTAATTGACAAACACATTAGGACCACATAGTCCCTTTACACACAGCTTTTAAAAACACAACTCACCCACAAATGCACATGTAATCTGTGTGGCCACATATAAAACCTTTTAAAGCAATATGGTTAGCCCACAGTGTATTAAAACATCATGCCCAAGTTCATCTGAAGGTCTCATGTTCCAAACTGAATGCATTTGTTTCCATCAGGTGGGAGTTTGAAGCGGCACAGGAAGTGGCACCGATGTTTCCACGCCTGCAGATTAGACCCATGTTCAGGATAAGCTTGTGCCAGGGAGAATAATAGAAATTGTTCCCCTTCTAAAAGGTGCTAGGAGGGTATTTAGGGAAATGTCACTCAATGTGGTCCTGGGAGGAAGGAAGTAAACGTAAGTAAAAACACCTGTGCAGGTGTTATTAACCTAATCCCCTTCCTCCCCTGCAGTCCATGGTCACATGTAAGAATATAGTCATGGCTTTTTCTCTTAACACATCCAAGTTGTTGTTGTTGTTGTTGTTTTTTTTTAAAGCAAATTAACCTCTGGGTCTCCACTCTTAACTTGCTAAAATTTAAAAATGCAATAAATTAGAGTGCAAAACATTAATGTGTTTCTCGTAAGGCTTTCTTTTCTCTATATGCAAGAAGCAGACATTGTTTTGAAAATAAGACAATTTCGTTCAGCAGTTAAAGTAGTGACCAAAACTCCAGGGAGAAAGAAGATTAGTCACCGAACGGAACAGCTGCGAACCTCCCAGGTAAGCACAATGTCAGTAAAAATAATCCCTCATATTCCTCCAGGGTTTGCAGAGAAGGGACAGTAATATTCACTGAATTATAACATTAACAAAGCAGAGAGAAATGGATGTTTAAGACATGTTGCCTCTACAAAAACACAATGAAAGTCACGTTTCTGCAGTTTTTTATGTTTATTTTGCAGACATCATTTCTCTAGTCACAGCAATTTTCTTCCATTTTTGTAAAATGTTTTTTCTTTGTTGTATATTTTTGTATTTTGATCATTTGAAAAGACTCATTTTAAGCTGCAGTAACTGGGAGACAAAGACACAAAACACTGAAATAACAAACTTCAAATACATCCTGTTGCAGAATCATCCAGACAAAGTTTTGTCATAAATGTTGCAAATATTGATCACATAAAAATATAGCAATCCAGTTTTGTCCACTGCCTGCAGAACCTTGCAGAAGTATCACACTCTTTGAACTGTTCCACATTTAAAAGGTTACAAACATAAACTTTAATGAAATTTGGAAATTCACTTGATAGATCCACACAAGAGCATAACTACAACATGAACATAATATTATGCTGATTATGTCTAGTTATTTGTTAAATTCATGTTCCTTGTTATCAATCGCTCCTTACTGGTTTCTCCGTTTATTTCCCCATCAGTTCCCTGGATTCCTGCTTTTGTTTTGCTCTGGCTCCCTGTTATTCTTTTTTGTGTGTGATAAGTTTTGCTAATCTTTCGTTCTTTTTTTTTTTTTTAATTAAAACTGGAATTATGATCTAAAGTTTTTTCATGAGTATTTGGTGTTTCTGTATTGCAGTATTGTAACTTATTTCTGACCAAGCCACAGATGTTTTGTAGAGTTTATGACATAACATTTTTTTTCACTAACATGAAATCTGTAGTTATATTTAAGGCTATAGAGGAATGGCTTTGCTCAAAGGATACTGAGGGATTTGAAGAGTCTTGTCAAAGTCCAGTGCAGAGCCAAATGAGAATGTGTGAGAAGACGTGATTATTGCTGTTTGCAGATTTTCTCAAAGCAACTTGAAAAAGCATGAGCTATTTTACAGATGAATGGACAAAAATGTCAGTTTCTAGAATTGCAAAGGCTTTTCAACATGTTCAGCTATAACTGCAGGGGAAAATACAAAATGTTGCATTCACCATGGGGCTGGAGTACAAAAGTCCATCATAGCTTTAAGGTATTTTATTTCCTAAAATTGCAAAATATTCAAAACAAAATTATATAGTCCTATTTATTTGAGACAAATTATAATTTTTCTGCAAAAAAATTATGAGATTCAAACATTTTCTAGAAAAAAACAAGGAAAACGCTATGATCAAAGTAAAAAAAAACTCAAATTTTCTAGAAAATTTCGAAAATTTCTGAAATCCAAAAGTCCATTTTATTTTCAAAAGTTTTTTCCCCTTATGAACTCAGAACATTTGAGATGAATCTTAAAATCAAGAGGACTCCAGACAGGCACTGTGCGCTTTTGGAAAACTTGCGTTTCGCCACTAAGTGTCGCTGTTTAGCCACTTCCACCGAGGTCCCGGGGCGGTGTGGGGGGAACCTGACCATTGGACACGCAGCTCGGGTCAGGTTGGGAAAGACTGGGTTATTGGTTTTCAAGCAGACATCCTCTCTCCTGATTGGGCAGGAAGGTGTCGGAGAAAACTGTCTGAGCGGAGGGAGAGACGGATCCAACAGCAGTTTATCTCCTCTCTGTCTCCACTGACTCTGCTGCTTGTTCCTGTGCGCAGCGAGCTGAGGACTGAGATGTGACTGCTCACCGGAGGAATACAGCGTGTCTCTCTGGGATTTCTCTATTTTATTCTCAGCCGGCCGGATGATGGGAGCGGACAGGCGTGGAGGGATCTTGGCCACTTGGGTTGCGCTGCTTCTATGTGTGATTACTCTTGTGTGCGCAGTGGAAGGTAGGTGGGCATTTGTTGATGTAGAACTGATGCGGGGTAAAACCTGGAGTTAATTAACGCGCTAATAGATGTTAAAGCTGGGGACTTAAAAGATGCCGACTAAGCTGGTTTAAGGAATTGGTTGAAATTCGTGTTGCGTTTCCAAAGAAATAGTTTTGGGATATTGATGTACTACTGTTGGACTTTTCTCATTAAGTTTTCAACCATCTAATTGGATTATTGCGTTTTGTTGGTTATCACTACATATCTAGTATTTTATGTTCAATATTTGCAGCCAACTGTAATTTCCTCTATCCACTTTTAACATTCTTCAGTGCATTTGTGTGATTTTTACAGGTCATGTTGCACGCAGTCCTCCTGCATGCGTGATGTGAATGCAGTTTATGATAATGGTGTGTGCTGTTTAGTTTCAAACATCCCCATGTTTCCTCTCTCCTGAGTACACCGTCACAGCTCTGCTATCACACAGCCTGCTGGAGCAGCAAAGTGAATCATAATTATAGCTCACAGGTGCTTGGTGGCCCCCATGCTACTACCTCCCCCACTGCTTCCCCTCTCCAGCATCACCTCTTTCTCCACCTGCTGTTCCCAGAAGCGTCATCTCCCCGCCAGCTCCTTTCCAAACATCACCTTCTGCCTCTTATGTTGCGTGCCCCTCCAACTCTAATCTCCTGTTATTTTCAGAGCATCTCGTTCTGTAGCTCCTGCTGCTTCTGCTTCTCTTGCCGCTGTTGTTTTGTGCTGCTGCTGCTCCCTGCCAAGCAAGGTTTCTGCTGTTTCGTCTCCAACAAACATCTCCTGCTGCAACTTTTTTGTTTTACTTTTCTGCCAGTGTTTCATCTTCCTCTCATTTCTTTCTTTCTGTCTTTTTCTTTTCTTTGCGCCACTCCACATCTGCTCACCCTTTATGTCCTCAGACAGGGTCAGCTTGTTTCTTCTGTTGTTTCTCTCAGCATTACTCTTCGCCTCAGAGGCTCTCCTAATGCTATAATATCAAAAACTGTTTCTTCAGCCTGCTTCTCAAGCATGAACTCCTTGTTCCTTCTCCACTCAAAGTGCTGAAGTCCAAATGATCCTCTTATAGAACCACATTTACTCCTGACCAAGTATCATCAGTTTCTCCCTTTTGCTCAAACATCACCAATGTTTCCTAGTTCTTGTACAATCCTCTGACCTTTTCTAGTTTTCACCAAATGACTATTTGCTCGTTGCATAGTTTGATTTCCTCTCCTGCTCTTTTCTGCTGCATTCCCTGACAGCATCCACTCCCATGTTGCCTTCTGCTGCTGCTGCCTCTGCTGTTGCTTATGGAAGTGCTAGATTAGTCCACTGCTGTGTTTTAATGGTGCGTGTAACAACGGGCCCGGTGCCTAGTCTCACCTATTATGAGGCATGTAAATGTGTGGAAGGGCAGCTTTATTTTGATTAAACAGAATGCCATTTGCATCCCCCAGTGTGTGTGTGTGTTTGCTGGAGTTTGTATTTGTTGGCGTGGCAAAACAAGAAGGTAGGTGGTTTTAGCCAGAGAGGTGAGACAATTACTGTAGGCACAGTGTGGGTGGTGGATTGTTTTGTGGTCACAGTGGCCTTTTCATGGTAAGTAGGTGCCTAATGAGCTGAGGTATACACTTATTGGACTCTGTTGGCATAAAAAGCACCCTCTGATGCTCTTTATGTTTTCTCCCTTACATATCTTATGTCTTACATAGGCAGTTTTATGCGTCTTACAATTTCAAGCCACGTTACTGGTGCATCATATTTCACAAATTCAAATAAAGTCTTATACTACAGAGACATTTTTGATATATTGATAAACTTTTGATAATTGTGGCTTTCAACTAAAGATTAACTCAAGTAGATGCAACTGGGGCTGTAACGATTCCTTGGATGAATCGAGTATCTTGATTATTAAAATCCTTAAAGGAAAATTATCTGGCTGGAAGCTTCATGAACCACACTGTGTTTATAAAAGAGAGAAAAGGAAGATCTATAAAATTCAAAAGATGGTAGAAGGAGTAATGGCAGGACTGAAATTTGCACATAAAGGACTTAAACACTTTTTAAAATACAAAAGGATAATACTGGTAAATGTGATGCTATATAAGAAACAGCCAACACTCCATAACAGTAGGTGGCTGTAACTCTACTTGGATTTTTTCCCCCACCTGTGTATAAGAATCAAGAAGAAGAACCACACGGGCCGGGTGATTATTTGTGTTGCACTTCGATCTCAGTGCTGCTAAGGGCTAGCAGCATAACATTCGAGTTTGGTCGGGGCATTCGGGAAGATTTCATGGTCAGATGGAAATATCTGGGGTTTTATTGCTCTTCGGGGAACCAATAATCTAAAATTACTGACGCGATGCATGGAGTATGACGAGCTTTCTCCTGGAGATGCTGCCTGGTGGCTGGTTCGAATGTGGAGGTGAATGTAGATATGTGGAGCAGAGACTCGCAGAACACAGCTGGCTGTAACAGCTGAGATGAGCTTAGCATTACAGACTAATTTAAACATAAATTTACCTCCATGCTGGTCACAACAAATGGGTGGCGGTACATGGCTGGCAGATGTGTTTTTTCATTGAGACGAAGGAGCCAAATTCTGTTAATGTGGAGATAAGAGCTATAAATGGCAGGACAAAGTGAGAGCTTGTCTATTAAATTGATGCAACATGAATACATAATCTAAAACTGCATCGTACTGAGCCTCCTGCTTTATTACGTTGAGCAGAATTTCATATATTTTTTTTATAAAGGTGAACTATTAATGTTAGAGGTTCATTTTCTAAATAACAGAAATGTGATTTTTAGGGATGCACAAATATAAAAATTTGGGCTTCTGATAAGGCAACTGTTATGGCAGCATTTACCAATAGTTTATCTATTTTATTCAATTCCTCAATCGTCAGAATAAACGATAGATGACTAAAATAACTGTTTAAAACAGCCCCGGTTGTTTTAACCGTTTATCTGGATACACCTGTGTCTGGCGGCACAATTTCCCCAAACTCTTGAGCTTTGCTTCACAATTCTCTTAATTCTGCAGTTATCCCTGCTGCTTACCGCACCTTTTTCATCCATGCGATTTGTCCAACATAATGTTTACTACAGCACTCAGAAAATAGCCATTTCGCCTGTGGCATTTTATGATTTACTG
Organism: Poeciliopsis prolifica; assembly: GCF_027474105.1. Classification (NCBI taxonomy): domain Eukaryota; kingdom Metazoa; phylum Chordata; class Actinopteri; order Cyprinodontiformes; family Poeciliidae; genus Poeciliopsis; species Poeciliopsis prolifica. The sequence goes on from NW_026562377.1 coordinate 3,285,824, forward strand.
TCCTTGTGAGACAGTACAACATCTTTAGTTTTGGTATTTCTGCTTTTTTAAGAAGGAACATTTTTGCTTTTAAGACGTTATAAGCCAGAAAACCATCAGAAATACTAGATAAATATTTGAAATATATTGATGCTTACTTATCAGTAATTTGATTTGCTAAATATATTTGTGTTATTCTTGACAAATTGTGCTAAAAATGAAAATTTTGCAGAATAAAAAAGCTGCTATGTGTTTCTGGTCACCAAATTCAAAAAGGTCTTTTGGTTTGAAATATAAACTATAAAGAAACGAGGTATAAAATTAATACACCCTGCAACTTTATGACTAATAAATTCTTTATTGAGCTTTATAACTCAAATTAAAATTAGAGTATTGCTTAATTATGCGTGGACCACTGGGCTGCAGCCAACATATTTTTACTGTTTTCAGGAAAATAGTGAATTGTGTGTTGTAATTATTTGAGCCAAAGGAAGTCTTTTACTGTTTTAACTAATATTTCCTTCAAATTTACTTTAGTGGGTAGACGATGTAATCTCCTCCACCTCTGAGTTGACCAATGATATTGCTGCTTTCAGTCTCAGAAAAAGAGAGAATTTCAAAAATGTTTCCATTTTTTATTTCATCTTTTGTTTAACTGAAGCTATTTGATCTGTTTGAGAAATGTGTCACATAAAAAAAAAATCTAGTTTTACTGTTGAAGTATCTTGTCATTTAGATTGTTTGGGTTAGATTTATTTCTGAAATTCCTCCATATAAATGAATTTTTTGTTCATTTGAATGCATGCTTGGACAAAATCTCTCTCAATCTCCATCTTTCCAGCAGATACCTAAATGTTTTGGGTAAAAGCCACGTTGTTATTTTCAAACCATTTATAAAAACATCTGTTCCAGCTGAGACAATTAGCCCCACATGTTTCACTTTGAGCCTGGTGTTGTTTTGGTGACATGGAGTCGTAGTTTTCTCCCAAACGTTAAAGTTTGGTTTATTGAGAAGAAAGGCTTCTGGTTCATGCATATGGAGCGTAGAGGAGATTGTTGTCGAACACAAGCAGAACTTGAGATAATCTCGCCGTTTCTATAGCGCTGCTGTCGCCCTTTTGCAGGAGCCCTTATCAGTTTCTGTCTTGTCCTCGCAGCAATTTTGCTACAAATTCCTTCTTCTAGGTTAGTTTTGTCTCCAATTACAGATGGCAGTGTTCACAGTATCATGGTGTCTATATTTATATATAATGAGGTGAATTTCTTTTTTTGTACCTCTCTTCTGTTTGACACATTCAGACAAAGAGATCTTTTGTAAACTCTCTCCAAACTATGGCTTTCGGTAAAGGAAGCAAATGAGGGAATGTAAGAAAAATTCATTGACGACATTTAAATGTAACTTTGGGTTCATTAAATTGACTGCAGCTGATGTCAGGTGTGTATCTGACATCAGGCAATGGTGTATTAGTTCTGTAAGGTGTTTTTGCTTTTTTTCAGTTTGTTTTTCTTGTTACAAAAAATATGGACGAAACCCGGCATGGTTTATGAAGGTATTGCATTACAAAAACTATAAGTAACAAAATAATAAGCTAATCTAAATATGGATTGTGACTGAAAGAACAAGATCCCAGATGCAAGCTACTGAAGGTGCATCTTCTGGAGGGTGGCTGGACTCGACTCTTAGCAATAGGCTGAGGAGCCCTGTAATTTCTGGATGAGGTCAAAGTTGAGCCTCTGCTTTGAGTTGGTTCAGGTATCTGAACCTTTGGAGGTTTTCCGGTTCAGTGGAAGACGATGACTTTAACTGTCTTTAATGTCCACACTTGATTTTTTTTTTAATTCCTTTTGCATTTTATCTAAAACTGCTTACAAATGAGGATTTAGCAATTAATGACAAATCAAGCAATAAGCTTCTTAGAAGGAAAAGTCAGAATAGCCTGGCCATTACCCTCCTATGCTTTTCTGCTTGATTCTAATACCGCCTCACATGTCGGTCTGGACTTTCTCCCATTGACTTGGATTCATCTTGTAGCCTTTCTAACCAGCCAATCAGCAAACAGAAGAAGTTGTGAACAAAGACATTGATTTTCTTTGCTGTTTTAGAATTGTAGTTGGCCTGTAGTTTTAGCGATAAGGTTGGAGGATGTGAACGAAGCATTTCAGTCGGTGTTATCACCTCGTAAGAGTGCCCTCACTTCTAACGATGTCCCAGAAATGGCTTTTCAGAGAATTACTACAACACTGAGAAGAACTGTAGTCGCCCTGTCTGCGCCAAAGATGGGCAGATGGTCTCTGCCAAAGTAGCATCCATGTAATATTGCGGAGCTAACAGATATCCAGTGTTACTCGCACCACTGGTTTTTATTTAGAAATCTCTAACCTGGAGTTCTCCCGTTTCTCAATGTTTGGGGTTTTCTTTGTAGTTCATTGCAGAGTTGGTTCACTTTAGCGTTTGAAATCGTATGTGTGATTTACAATGAGATCTCCAAGCAGTGTTTTTTATGCCATGGAGTTGAATACTGTATATTTGAGATTGGCATACTTGCAGGATTTACGTCTGCTCACCATCGTAGTTTGAGAAGGTTGCCTCGTTCACTGACCTTTGTGTTCTTCCATGATTTTCACCTACTCAGCGAGCCTAAATGGTGCTTCAGTAATCCTGCGTTTGACCCTTTTATTCTGAAAGTCAATGCAACGCCTGACCCAGCGGATATTATTTAGTATAAGTGCTGCATATCCCACAAACAAGCTCTGGGAGAGGTGGCAAAGTCACTCTGTTTCTGACCTAAATGTCCAGTCAGCAGCAGACTCTGCCACCTAAAGTGCTGATTTGTGCCAGTGTTGAGTGTCAAAGGGTTGGAGACATAATTTAGCTCTTTTTTTTTTTCTTTTTTTTCATCCAAGAGATTCTGATTGTGGCCTGTTTGAGAATTCATGAACTGGCTTTACTCATCCATACCAGGGAGGCTAAAAGTGAATTACACTGTAGATGTCTGACTGCACTGCATGCATCATTTCTTTCCCTCCTAATAACCCGATTCAGGACTTTTCCCTGGAGCCCAAACACAAACACGCTCCACTCCATGTGTCACCCTGTGATGTGCTAAAGGTTAAACATCAGCGATCTGGTCTTAGATGTTGCTGTTAGCAGGAATAACTGTGATAGTTAGCGTTGGCATTTGCAACATAAATAATTATGTTCTCGACTTTGGAAATCAATTATGCTCTCATTGCGAAAAGATACGCAGACGCCAAGTGACATTTTAACAGGCTGGCTTCCAAAAATGTATACATACTGTAGTCTGCAGCATGCTCTGTTGGCTCATGTATTAAAGATGCTGTTTCTATATTCATCTCGTGACAGGTTATCAATGTGACAGAAAGACAGTTGAAAGGAAAAGTACAGGCTTGGAAGAAGAGCCTTTGGACCCGTCCTGAGGCTTTTACTCATGTTTGTTTTCCAGTCTAAGTTTTCCTCAGAGACTGCCTTCGTTTTTTAAATATTTATCTCCATACAGCGACTAGATTGTGTTAGAATATATTCATTTTTTCTTCTTTTTTTCTGTGAGTTACTTGGAAGCAGTGGGAATATTTACTTTTGGCTGAGAGGCCCAGAATCTGTTGCTGCATTTTTCATGGCCTATTGGACATTAAGAGGCAATTTTCGATCTGTCAGTACAATATTAGACTTTGCACTCCGTACCCAGAGGCTTTCAGACGTCACTTTCACAGCTTTCACTGGTCCAGGAAGTCATTTCTAACAAAAAATGCCTAATGTTTACAGAAATGTTATTAATTAGGTACATTAGTGTGAAATTTGGTCCTTAACTATGAAACTTCACACATTTTCTGTTAATTTTCACAGTATCAGTTCCCTCTTTCTAACATAGAAGAGGAACATCTTGGTCCACTTTATCACAGTCAGACATGGAGGGGAAAATATTTTTTTATTTTTTTGGTATGCACCATGTCTAAACTAAGCTTTTTGGGCGATATTAGAGTGATACCTGTAAATGCACTTAGACATCATGTTCTGGACTCTGGAAGAAGGAAAAATAATGTCAAACTAAATATCTTTACAAATACTTAACAAATACTTTTTTTTTTTAAATCAAATGAGGCTGCTTACAGCTGGTAGTCAACTGAAAAAAATAAAGAAAAGTGCTGTCAATAAAGACAAAATGTCCTGTGAGGACTCCTGTATAAAAATATTCTGAAAAAGCTGCAATTTATTTGTATTTAGAAATCAGATTTTCCAGATTTCTAATCAGAAATGGATCGCAATTGATCTCTGATTTACATTTGAGTTTGAGATCCAAAATGGCTGCTGCACTTTCAAGAATGAGAAAAAGTTAACGCTATCAACTATTGTGACAAAGTGGTTGAGACTTTATATATTCACCACTTTTCTGTCTTTTCACATATTTATTGCACATTATTTCACAGTTATTGTAACTTTGCTTCATATTGTATCTCTGGGTTGTCTGTGGGAGCGTTATGTTACAGTTTACAACCAAACATACGTTTTTCTTTTTTTTGTTTAAAGTATCACTATTGAATCATTATTAGTTTACTTGAATTTGTTAAATGTACATTATCAGAAAGCACTTCCTGTTTACTTCTGATGTCACTGATTACATAACTGGGTACAATCCAGTACAGTAGCATTTATTCTATTTGTAAACGTTTGATATGCACTGTGAAAACCATTTAGATAAATACTATGTCTTTGGACCATAGTATTTAATTTAATCTATTTTCTAATGAATGTTCAAATGTGTTTTTGGAATCCTGGAGCTTAAGATAAATAACTGGGACAAGAATGCATCATTTTCTTAAAATTATCAGAAATAACATGTCTGGGAATGAAACGGCTGCTTACTTGTTGGCACTTCTGATGATTTGTGTTTTATTAAATTTATTATACGTAGTAAGTTTTCCAGTTTTGTTCCTTCAGGGTTGGAACCCAATAAAATATAGAGAAATTGTCCAATTATGTTGCTGGTAGCAGTTAGCGCAGTTAGCCTGTTGGCATTTCCAACCTGGTTGTCGAATTGCCAACTTTTGAGAACTGAAGTAAGGAACATCAACGCGCCATTGTTTTGTGTTTGAGAGGTATAATGAATGACATAAAGAAAAATGTCACATCTTTAATGACTTTTAGAAGAGAGTCTCATTGGTGCCAAAACGAAGCCCCCGCTGGACTGCTTGGCTGCATAGATTGGTTTCAAGGTTGTGCTTTTTAACTGCGCACTCTTTCAGGACTTTATAATAATCATATTCTAGGTGTGCAGCTTTTTTAGTGGTTATTTTAATAACCATTAAAAATAACAAGGAGCCCCCCCAGGGCTTTATAAACTTCTTGTTTAAACATGTTTGTCTTACTGTTTGACAGAGAACTAGAAGGTTTGCTACCCATATTATCATTATCTGTAAAAATATTTGCACTGACTATAATCAAAACATGTGAAAATATGTCAAATATTGGGAATATTATGTATTTTGAGGGATTTGCATTGAAGGATGTGATGTGATCACCAGATCTGAGTTCCAATTTCTGAAGCAAATCAAACTGAGCAGCTAATTTTTTTTTTTTTTTTTTTTAGCTTTTGTGACATTTATTTGATAACTAACACCAATTGACAGCACTCTGGTTTTACATGCATGCCTGGGTAGTCTCTCATTCAATCACTTGACTGAAAATTTGCATAATTTGACATTTTAGAGCCATTGCGTAGGTCATTTGTTCTCATCACTGATATTTTTAGTACATTGACATCTTTTGCTTTTCTTTGATATTTGATGTCAGATTTCCAATTGAAGTAAGTTAATTATTCAACTCTGATTTAAGTTTGAATAAATTAATTAACCAAGAAGTATGTTTCTGGTAAGATGGACATATTTCAGAAGAGAATTTAAAAAAAATGCAAAAATGGAATTTCTTTTGAACAAAAATACAGTTCTTTGTTTAAATTCTGTTCCATTTTTTCTTTATACATTATAAAAAATTACATTTATAATAGTGCAACAATAATTTTCATGTTTTCAGTGGCGTTTTGATTATTTAGGTTGGATGGCCTCCTTTCCACAACCCTAAGCATTTGGACTTCATATTATAAGTAAACATTTTTGCTTGTACTATGAATATATTTTTACTTGTCTTCATTTTTATATTATAAATATAAAAATGTTGGAACATCTTTACTGATAATATGAAGAAACAAATTGACATATCATTTAATAAACCTCTAAATCACAATAAGTATAGACAATAACAATAATTTATCTTGTGAGGCTGCCATTTGTAAAAGCACAAACTGATCTCAGCAGCAGGACTGACACGGGTGGATTGAGCTTCATAAAATGATTCGGTTTATTTGCATCACGAACCAGTTTGATAAATTATATTTCTCTGATATGAAAGTATAATTGATAGTGTTACAGAAGAGAGAGTTGGTGGGCATAAAGGAATGAAAGAATCTTTTGTTTTCACCTAAATTCTCTCCTTTCCTTTCACTGGGGGTCCATTATACTGTCACTTCAACTAATTTGCAGCTCAAAGAGTCACATCAATATTCGACTGTGTTCGGGAGATGGCAATGGCAGGCTCCTTGAGTTCTGCTGTCTCCCGTATTGATTTTCTTTTTCATCATGCAAGGTAAGTGTTAGCATCAATTACCCTTTGTTTCAGACAAAATTATTTCCTGACAGTTCTGCAGAAGAAATTTTTATAAGAGCACACATGATTACCTTAATTTTAGAAAGGAAAAGCCTGGAAGCAAACTTCAAATAAAGATATATATTTTTATTTCTTAGCATATTTTGTAAGCAGGCAAGAATATTGCATGGAATGACAAAAAAATGTTTTAAAAGCCAAAGTGAAGGCAAATGTATATTTTTGTGTGTGTTTGCAATTGAATTTTGTACTAATTTGTTTACGTTTGACTGTAAAATAATATTTTGGTAGGTTTGAATTCAAGTCAAGCCTCGATTTGTTTATGGGATTCAAATGAATCATTTTTCTCAATTCTTCATCTCCATTCTGCTGAGGACTGACGCAGGACATTTGGTTTGATGTTGACCTACATCAGCAAATGAGGTGGAGTCTAAATGCTCAGGAAAAGGAAGATCAGATCACATGAGGAGTTAGTCATAATGGGTTCAAATAAACTTTCCTCAAGTGGTTCTCGGTGTCTTCTCAACCCCTTTGTTTCTTCGATCACTTTAGTCATGTTACTTCAGTTTAGTCAGCGAAGCCCAAGTGTGATTTCAGAATATGCAGTTGGATTTTGGGGGACCGAGAGGATATAGTATCATTTCAAGCAAGAGTTACCTGAGTACCTTCAACTAAAATGAGTTAGGATTTTCTCTTTTATGTTTTATTTGTTGGGAAAATTGTTTTTTTTCTTTCTGAATATGGTATTCTCAAGTTCTTCTCTGACTTGATGGATGTTGGAGGTTTATAAATCAGTCTTTTCTTTGGATCACAACAGCCATGTTGGTTCACACTGCGCCAGGTTCTGCTGGAGGCTTGGAGGGGATTTTTCTTTCCACTGTCACCACGTGCATGGCCAGCGTAAGGGATTGCCGCTACAGATCCTGAGCATTGTGCAAACCCACCAATCATATGAGAAAATCACTGAAAGCAATCATTAAAAGAGAAAAAATAATCTTTACTTTTAAATGAGGTAATGTTTCAGTGATTTTTTTTTCTTTCTTATAGAAAACCAACATAAATTCTAATAGCATGAAATGTTGGATTTATTCTCATTACATTTAAGACATGATACTGACAGAGTGATTGTGGACTGACATAAAATCAACAACTATAATAATGTCGCTGACAGAGAAGATCCATTTTTAGCAATACTCTGACCACAAAAGACCTCAGTTGTATAGAAAATACCACATTCAGGATCCTTTTGTGGCTTCCCAGATGTACTGCACCGTTTCCAGTTTTCTTCATGCTGTGGGCTGCATGCTGCAGCTCTGAGCTGTAGACCTGTATAGCTCAGCATATGATTGAACATAATGGCCCATTATTTATTTGCTGGTTGTAAGTGGGCCCTCTGCCAGCCTCTTCAGGGTTCCTGCCGTGGCCATATGGTCTCACAGATAGCCGTGCTGGAACTGAGCAGCGTGCTGCAGTGGAAGCAGAAGAAAAGGGGAGAGACATGACGGCGGAGGCATTGCACATCAGTTATTTTGCTTCACCTTGAAAAGGTTGTGGGGGAAACGGAACCTCATCTAGAATTTTAATCACTTTTGTTATTGGATATTAAGGCTGAGCAGTGAAAAAATACTTGGCAGTCACTTCTGTTGTGCATGTGTTTCCTTTTGATTTAAACTCAGATTTTAGTCTTTTTGATAACATATGCTCTTAAAAGGTTTTCTAAAATGCTGATCAATTAAAGAAATTTCAGAGGTATTTAAAACATGAAAATTATTGGTTAAGATCCCAGTTGTCATAACTTTTAGTTGAAAACTTTATGATGTTTCAACAAAAAATATACTAATGCTGTTTAATGCATTTTAAACAAATTTGATTTGAATTAAGTAAGCAATTAAATATCCACAACCATTCTTACTTTTCCTTTTTATTTTGTTATGGATAGAAGCTAGTTAATATCTATTTTGTGTTTTTCATTTCTAATAAATGAACACATTTACATTGGAACAAAATCTTTATTTTCTTTCAGGAAGCTTTGTTGGCTACTTGAAGCCTCTTTTACTATTCTGCTATAATGATTCTTGAACTTTTTAAACAGGCTTTCATTCACTTGAAACTACACAACTTGATGAAATGAAGTTTCTTCTGCAAATTACTCAGATTCAGAGGTTCAGACGCGTTGAAGCTGTTCTGCTGTATAAAACCCAAAGTAATTCCCGATTAATAATTTTTTCAAACTTCATCTCAACCTCAGATTTTTAGTGATGAAACTAGATGAAAGAATGGTTGACTATGATGCTTTTTTTTAATTTGCTTTGTTTTGGATATTTCTGCACCTCCACCATTATATTCAGTCGTGCTTTAGTGAAGCGTCACCATCAGGAGTTTAAGCAAAGATGGGAGACTTTTAATCAACTAGAGATGTGAACAAGACTTCAGATTGTAAGTTACTTTAGCATTTCTAACTCCTAAGGGTTGATACTTTTCCCCAAAACTGTGTACGTCTAAGTGTAAACCATGAAGCCCGTGAAAGGAAAAGCAAGTATCTTAGAAATGCTCGGTTAAAAATGTCGGCGCTTTTCAGCTGCAGTTCTACCGCCAGCAGCAGTAATCACACATTCATCCAACAAAATGGTGGATTCGTCCAGTGGGAGCTCAGTCTGATAAACATACATGGGTCGGTCATGATGATAGACTTTTAGGAACACTTACAGGTAAATGACAAAACAGTTGGACCTCTCTCAATCCTCCAGCATGATTTGTGAGATGGTGGGGGAAAAAAAAGTTAATCCTGTTGTGTAGAGCAATCAAAGTCGATTTGTTGCATTTTATTGGTGAAGCCTATTTTTTTCCCCTAATGATAGAAAACCATGGCACCAAATGGAAGTGGGCAACGTAATGCACCGATTATCATTAGGGTTCAGAGAAACTTAAAGTGTTGCATCATTTTTGATTCAGTTGTTGAAATAGTTTGAATTAGTAACATGACTCAAGTTAAATTAAATGTGTTTCAGACATAACTCAACAGTTTTTACCCACAAATTGAAGTATTTTAACTTCTCTTGGAAAGACTAAGATGGATAACACCCTGGATTTTCTGGAAGTTCTGTGATTGTTCTTTAATTGTGCAGTTTTCAGTTTTTAGCACTGCACCTCCGCAGTCTTTTTGTTCTACTTTCAGGTAGCACCTTATCAGCTCACAGTAGGGTGACCAAGCATCTGTGCTCTTTTGTAGCAGCTTCACATTCACTTGGTTTCATTGACACTGGCCTTTTACAGCCGCAGACTTTTGTTCTGTCGGCTGCTAAGCCGCTCTGCTGGAGCAGCGAGACATTCAGTGTTTTTGCTCAGGAACAGAAGGAGACTGACCGCAGGAAAGAAAAAAAAAAAACACATGTTTGACACATGTACTCCCCGTGTTGCCATTTGTCTAGCACAAATGTCACAAACTGCAGCTGTGTATGTATTGTGGGACTACTGATCAGCCTTTCTGTGATTTTAAACAATACTTTTTATATTTTTAGTGTAATATGAACACAAACACTGGCAAAACAGACACCCCCTGCAAAATGGAGAATGCATCAAATTGGAGGCACAAAGAAATGGAAATGAAGCTTGGTTCTGTGCGGCTTTACAGTAAAGAGGATTTCCACCAGCGCTCGGAAAATGCTGGCAAGGAAAATGTATTTGTGCAACACTACTCATACAATTTTCATAAAATATAAAATTTCAATAACTACACTGCAAAAACACAAACTCTTACCAAGAGTTATGGGTCTAGTGTTAATATCATCGTAAACTTGAAATAAGGCTAAACTAACTTACAAGAGATGTTTCAGCAAAATATGGAGGCTAGTTTTCAGTAAATAATAGATTAAAAACTAAGAGTTCAATTGGCAGATTATTTCACTGACAGCAACATATTTTTCCCTTGTTATAAGTTATTTTATCTGCCAATGGAACAAGTACATTTTCATCAATATTAGGGAATTATTTACTTAAAACAAGTCAGTTTTAATTTTTGTCTTATTTCAAGTTTACTCTGATATTGGCACTAAAAAGTAGATCAAAATGACTTGATTAGATTGTTTGTGTTTTAGGTACAGTATAAAATAAGTCACTAAACTATAGATCATTAATCAGCCTCATAATTTGATTTCTGTGCGGCAGACATGCTGATATGTGTGAGGTGAAAGACGAGCAAAGTCACAAATCGTTTTTGCAGCACCAGCTAACCCAACAGTCTAGTCATAAACTAGTTATGAGCCCTAACATTCACAAGAACACACTTCACACAGCAACGTCTGCATGGCTGAGATTCCAATTAATGACTTTCTGCTGTGAGGCAGCATTGCTAATCAACCCTTTCATCCCTCGCCTTACTTAGAAAAATCAATTTCAGGAAGAAAATATTTTTAATTATTTGGATCTTGTATTAGTTTGAGTTCTCTCAGATAAATCTATTTTGTTTTATTCACAATATCTAACCCACCTTGGGCACCATAAGAGCGAGAATATTCAATTATTACCTCTTTTTGTCTTACACCTACACTGGCTGTTAGATGGCATTAGCTAATTCAGTTTTCAAAGACAGCATTTACTTAAAATTAAGTTGTACTTCGTTAATAGATTTACAGTTCTACATTTTGAAATATATTGTCATTAGAAAAAAATATTGTTTCTATTCACTGCAATGTCCTTTATTTGTTCAGCAAGATGGTTTATTTTTTTGGACTGTTGTGAAAAGACAAACACTCAGTGCCTTTCTTGAGAGGAAACCTTGAAACTGGGTTGAGGAAAAGTCATTCAGAGATCATTTGTCCACTCAGTTAAAAGCTAGAACATTCAGAACCACGGGTCAAGTGACCTAAGTCAGTTTTCTGAGAAGTGACACAAAAATCCCCAACCTAAGAACAAGGAGTTTCAGGAGGATGTGTGAACTTGCATATTTTTGTACGTCCATTTGCGTTTCCACTGCTTCTGATTAGTTCATGTTTTTTGGTGTCTGAAAAATGACCCATTTCTAAAATCACACATCAACAGGCACTGCCCATCACCTAGCAACCCAAGCTCAGCTCCAGCACGTTTGGTCAGCTGGTTTTACCACTTCTTTCACTGTACAATGGCTGCTGGAAAATACAAATGTTTTCTTGTTGACCTACCATTCAGAAACCACTTTCTGTATTTTGTTTTTGTTGTATACATGCTTTTCAAAGCTGTATGATTGTATTAAGATGGAGTTGATGGGGGTGGCCAGCAGCAGCTTAGTTGGATTTAAAGTGACAAGAGCCCCTCAAACATCTGGTTCTCAAAGGAGCTGAAAACAGGCCGAACTGAGTGGACTGAAATCTCATTATCTAAGACTGATTTTGTGCAAAAAGTGTAATGAATAGGCCTATCCTCATGTGTTTAAGGTCACCTTTAATTTGTTTTATCTCAAGCTGTAAGAATTAGAACAGTCAGTTTAATTATGTGTCTAGATATCAAAATATTGCTCATAAACTGAATTTACCTTTTCAGAGAAAGATCATTTGATTGAGTTAAATCTTCACCTAAAAGTTAATTATACAACTTTTTGCGGAATAAAATTTTTAAATCGTAAAATTTCACATTTGTTTTTTTTTGATTCTGTAATTAATCTGTATATTAGTGTTTTCACGATAACAGATTATGAAGGTCATTGTAGAGAAAAAGAAAAAAATGACCACTGAGGAATACATTTCCACCAAAAACTCAAACATTTTGGGATTCATTTCACATAATTTTTGCCTTTAATCATGAATATTTTATGGTGGCAAATTTGACGTTTTGACTTTACAGAAATTTTTTCTTAATTTTACTCATTTTGTCATGAAAATTAAGAAACTTAATAAAAAAATTTTGGTATACACGTACTCCTCCATGTTTTCTTTTTATTAAAAAATGTGCTATGGTCCAAATACTCCATTAAATGCAACATTAAATCTGTTGCATTTACTGATGCAGTCATTTTACAACTGAACTGTTTTCTTAATATTCTCCAAATAAATATATTTTCCCGACATATTTATGCTTCTTTTAAAAGAATTTGGGCAGACTGACTTTAGACCGTAAAACTCTGCTGCCTGTCTGTTTCTAGTTGCTAAAAAAATGTGTATAAAAGGACATCCAGTCAGTTGTATTAAGTTATTGGCTTTGCAGCAGTCCCTAATCCAGAGAAAGCATGTGCACAGCGTAACAACTCGGCATGTTCCTTTTAACAAGGAGACATTTTAACAGAGGGCAAAATAGCTATGAACAAAGCTAGACATTGTTCTAATTAATGCAGAATAAAGTCACGCAGTTCTAGACTTGTTTACCCATTAACATTATATAAAGGTCTGGGTTTATTCATAAATGTTTATTTCTTAAAATCAAAATTAGGTAGGTGAAAACCGTTCATTTCTGAAAGAAAGTAATGGCTTAAATTAGTAGGGGAAAAAACATTTCCCATAAAGTAATTGATGGAAAGTCTTGAGAATGGAAAAGAGTGGCAGTACTGTCTTTCACTTTTCACAACTTTCTGTGAACAATACGATTTTTTAAATGCATCAATAAAGAGTTGAAGTGAGAAAAGGACACGAGAGCTCCTTTGATGCCCAGAAATTTAGCCTGATGAGAAGATGAGAAGTAAGATTGAAGGAGGAGCTGTTGTGTCGAAGCCCTTAGGGTTGCTCAAGGAGAAGACAGAAACGGTTCTGAGTCAGTCAGCCAGGCTGTGTGTGTGTGCGTGTGCATGTGTGTGTGTGTGTGTGTGTGTGAGTGTGAGTTTGTGCCAGAGTCAAAGTCAAGTGCTGTTGTTTGTTACGTTGATTCACTTGAATGCATGTACATACAGAAACGCGCAGACACCCACACAGTGGCAGGAAACTCACAAACTTTAAGGCAAAGATGACGAGTGCAGCAGAAATCAGAATGACATGGATAACATTGCAGATTAGAAATTGGAGAAGCAGATGAAATTTTTCTTCTTCGGGGCAGTTTTTCTGAAAGTTTCATTTATTTCAATTTGTGTCAGTGAGCGTAGCTTGTTACTGTGTTTCTGCTTTTCTTTTTCCAAACCACCCTGAGCGCCTGACCCGCTTCCAGTTTGTATCTCAAGGACTAAAGAAAGCTAAAGGTCCTTTCTTTGGGCTGAAGTTGTTTAAGAATCATTTGTTTAGCTTAACTTGCCAGCAAAATATTGTTTCCTGGCAGAAAAAATAATGGAAGACATGACCTTTGATAAAATGTAGTTGTAATTGTGCGTCATTTTAGGGATAAACAAGCACATCTAGATTTAATCTCAACAGAACATCAGAAAAAAACAAAACACATTTTGATTTAGCTTTACTTTGTTTACGGTTGCGTTCATATGGACTTCTCAGCCACTAAAGACAAATTCAATATTTAAAGTGTCTTTTATTTTAAAACCACTGTGGATCTTTTGTTTGTGGCGCTCATGTTGTGCTCTTCTTCTCAGTTTAGAGTAACATGTAGACATATTACAAAGACTAAAAATACAATGATGAACGCTATGTAAAGTTTCTTTTTTTTTATTTTACTTCAAATATATATTTCCTGTCAGTACTGTATACTTTCAGTTTGAGAAACATAACAGTTTTTTCTAGTTAAATTATCGATCCAGCTGTCTGTTAATATGTGGAAGAGTAAATGATAATCACAACCGTTTCAGCGCGTTGCGACTTTAACACCGAATTAAACATGGCAGCTCCACAGTCGGCTTCTAACCTCTCCAGCAAACAAATCCTAGATTTGCCTGTGATGAACTACAATGCTTGAGTTACACCACCTACCTCTTTTTAACTCCATCTCTAAGCTGAATGATTTCATAACGAACAAACACACGTTGTAAGCATCGATGCACTAGATTTCCCCAGCACTTCTGTAAAATGTGCAAAAGTGGCCTCTTAGCACTTGATTAAATAAGAGCAGGTCTAACATAGCACATTTCAAAGCACTTCAAACGGCTGTGAAAAACAAGTATTACTCTATGTGAAAGAAAATTATCACCTTCAGATTTTATGTAACCTGTTCATTTAAAGTGCAAGACCTTAAACTGCTTGTTTTGTGTTAGAAACAACTCTGTTTTAGTTTAGTTGGACTTTTTGGTTCAAACAGAAACTGGGGATTGTTATAGGAAGATATGAGGTTTTAGGGTTGTTCCTTCAAGAAATCACATGCTTTATTATAACGTCTTTAATATGTATTCATAGATGTTGAGCGTTTCCGAATTTTGTTTCAGAACAGAGCTTAACTTTGGGTTGGAAGCCTAAGATTATTATTTTTCATGTGTTTGTGCAGCCTTTTTTCTTACAAAGTGATGAAAATCAAATCCTCTGTGGAGGAAAATGAAGACCAAGGAACAGAGCAGACAAAGCATTGTGGAGATTTTTAAAGCAAGGTTGGGTTATGAAACAGTTTTCCAGAGTATCAGTCAATCAATTATGCAAAAAGAACAGCTAGTCTGGAAAGAATGTGTTGGGTTTGGAGTTGGGCTATCCACTAATCCATTATTCAGAGATGTAGCCAAAAGCGTCCCGTTACGTTGTAATCAGTGTTCCTGACCTTATAGGTAAAACCTCCTTTATCTTTCTGCTAATCTTCCTCCTCTTGCAGGGCCGAGATACGAGCTGCTCCGCCATTATTTTGGGGTCTGCTGAGTATCTGGTAGCGTCTGTGGCTCAACATGGTACAACTTCAAACTGTGCAAGCATGTGCGCTTCAGCACCGGCGGTTCAGAGTTGGCATAAGGTGTCTCGCTGAGCTAGCGGATGTCTTTCTGTGCACAGACTGACCTGCTGGATGAAGATTGTCGGGGAAGATAGAGTTCAGACTCTTTTCTCACTTTGAACATTTTATCTATTTCCAGCAGTCTCCTGGGAGCCGGGCTAAGTCATATGCTGTTTTGTGATAAACAGATTTTTAAAGGTTTGCTTCTTTTAGAAAACAAATTAGATAACCAGACCATCCCTTTGATGAAAATGAAGGGAGCTGGAGGGGATAAATAATACTGAAGACGTGAAGAGGGGGATGGTGAAACTGGCAGGCTTTGTTTTCTGGACTGGGTGTTTGGCCTGTCAACAGAAATAGGTGAAATAAAAGAAAACTTTCTCCTAAATAATAAACTTAAAAATCTAATTCATGCTTCCTTTTCACTATAACTTGTTGTGATTGTCTTTACAGATCAATCAAGCAATTAATTATTCAACATATAAATCATTTATGATTTCTGATGACCCAAGAACCTGTCAAACAGTAATTATACATTATATAAGTTCGGTTTACATGAGCTGGTTTAGGGGTTTCCTTCCTCAGTTCAATATGCAAATAAGCTGTAAGTGGAATTGTGGGAGTTTTTTTTTTAAACGAGGATCAGCCTGTCACCGTTTCTCTGTAAAGTGTGGATGCCACTGCAGTTCATGCTCAATACACTCATTTCCTTGTCAACTCAGTTCAATATTGCTTCAGTGTCTTTTGATGAAGCACAAAGGTTTCCTATGCTTCCTCTAACTGACTCCTGGGGATTTCTAAATTATTAGTTTCCATGTCAAAGTGTCAAAGAAATATTAAATAGAAGTATATTTATTCAAGATTGATTAGATGAAAAATGTGGGTGATTAAGGCTTTTCGATGAGGCTGAAAGATTACATGTTGGCATTTGGAGGTTTGTACTGAATGCAGTTGGCAGTTCTGACTTTTTTTTTGTTGTCACTTATTTTACTTCTGACTTTTTGCTTAGAGAAAATCCCAGTTTCATACCTGAAAGCTCAGACACAGGGAATCATAACTCTGCCTCCATGCTGCATTCAGCTTTAGTTTCCTAATTTGTGTGCTTTACTCCGCATTACAAACATCTAGACGACTTCCATTTGCTATCGAAAACGTCTCAGAGTTAATTAGAAAACAGGGAAACTGACATATTGGGTGTTAGCTTTCTGACCCACATGCAGAAAACCACACGTCTCTTAGAAAATAGTGAGTATTTATTTTTCAACAGGACACACAATATATCAATCCGCAGGACTTCAGTGAGGGGGTGAGAATGACTCGACCAGGTGGGCCTGAAATGAGAAGCTGTTTAGATGGCTGGGGTGAACGGATAGATATGAGAGGGAAGTGGAACGGGCTTACTTCACGGTGGTTTGCTGTAGCATGGGGGAGGTGCCAGGTTCTGAGCGGAGGGTAGTTCGGCGGTCCGAAGGTGAGTGCGAGGAGGGGGTGTTCGGAGAACCGGAGGCTTGCAGGAGTGAAGCTGCGGCGGGGAGAGCAACGGAGCAGGCAGGCTGGTGCTCGCAGGAGAACTCACGAGCGGAGAGACAAAAACCCTGGAAGCGGCAAAAATACAAAGGTCAGGTAACTTCTGGTAAGCTCAAACACTATCTTAAGCAACATGCAACAACAGGAGACGACCAGAGTGACTACCGATGAACGTAATCATCTAGCACTGAAGGAAGGATCTGCCGCTCCTAAATCCCCCGCGCGCTCTGATGAGGCAGATGACTTCCACCTGTGCAGACTCCTCCGGCTCCTCACCAAGATCCTCTCTGGACGAGATGTGACACTCGCACTCACACACATACACTCACACAGAAACCCTGACACTACCCCCCCACTAAAGACCGCCTCCTGGCGGTCGGAAGAAGACAACCCCGGAGAAGCCTCAAACTCCTTAATGAGACCAGGATCTAAAATAAACGAACGAGGGACCCACGACCTCTCCTCAGGACCATAACCCTGCCAGTCCACCAAATACTGGAACCCCCGCCCACGACGACGAACCGCCAGGATCTTCGAGACGGTATAAGCAGGGTGACCATCAATCTCCCGGGCGGGTGGCGGGGGCTCGGACGGAGGCAAAGAGGGCTGGAACGGACAGGTTTGATGAGGGACACGTGAAATACTGGGTGAATCCTCAGTCCAACAGGAAGCTTGAGGCGGACCGCTGAAGGACTGAGCACAGAAGTGATCTTGAAAGGACCAATAAAACGAGGGGACAACTTGCGATTCGAAGACTTGAGATTGATATCACGAGTGGAAAGCCAAACCTCCTGTCCAGGTGAGTATGTAGGTGCAGGCCTCCTCTTACGATCCGCCCACCTGCGATTCCCCTCCGCCGTCCGGTTGAGAGCAGCAGAGGTCTGTGCCCAGATGTGCTTGCAGCGGCGGAGATGATGTTGGACCGAGGTGACGGAGGACTGTTGTTCATCAGATGGGAACAGGGGAGGCTGATAACCTAGGGAAGACTCAAAAGGTGATAGACCAGTAGCTGTCGAGGTGTGGCTATTGTGTGCATACTCCACCCATGGTAAGTACAAACTCCAGGTAGTAGGGTGCGAAGAGCAGAGACATCGGAGGGTAGCCTCGAGCTCCTGGTTCAAACGTTCAGTCTGACCATTAGTTTGGGGATGAAACCCAGAACTGAGAACCACTTTAGCCCCTAGAGCAGCACTGAACTCTTTCCAGACCCTGGAAACAAATTGTGGGCCTCTGTCTGACAGGATCTCGGCAGGGATTCCATGCAGGCGGAACACATGCTTTGTAAGGAGATGGGCAGTTTGTATAGCAGAGGGAAGCTTGCGCAAGGGAACTAGGTGACAGGCCTTAGAGAACCGGTCAATGACAGACAGAATAGTAGTAAAGCCCTTGGATGGTGGCAAACCAGTGACAAAGTCTAAAGCTATGTGCGACCATGGGCGTCTTGGAACAGGGAGAGGCTGAAGCAACCCGCTGGGAGGCTGATTACAGTTCTTGTTGCGGGCACAAATGGAACAACCGAGTACATAGTCCTTGACATCTCTATATATTGACGGCCACCAAAAGTTTCGTCTGATTAGGGAGAGTGTTCTGTTAACACCAGGATGACAAGAAAACTTCGCCGTATGGGCCCAGTGAATGAGTCGAGCCCTTACAGACGAAGGAACATAAAGCCGGTTGGGTGGTCCATTACTTGGACCAGGTTCTGATCGTTGCGCCACCAGGACCTGTTCTCTGATCTCCCAAGAGAGAGCGCCAATGACACATGATGGTGGAATAATAGTGGCAGGTGGAGTCTCAAAATCAGAGGAAAACTGTCTCGAAAGTGCGTCGGGCTTAGTATTCTTGGACCCAGGTCTGTAAGAAATAGTAAAATGGAATCTGGAGAAAAAGAGGGACCAACGAGATTGTCTGGAATTTAATCTTTTCGCTTGTTGAAGATAAGCCAGGTTCTTGTGGTCTGTCCAGACAACAATGGGATGCTCAGCCCCCTCCAGCCAGTGGCGCCATTCATCAAAGGCCATCTTAATGGCCAGAAGCTCCCTGTCGCCTACATCGTAATTCCTCTCAGCAGAAGAGAGGCGACGGGAGAAAAATGCGCAGGGATGCAACTTATTGTCGCTGGTAGATGTCTGTGACAGGACCGCCCCTACCCCTGAATCAGATGCATCTACTTCAACCGTAAACTGTCTTAAGGGATCTGGTTGCATGAGAATGGGTGCTGTGGCAAACCTCCTTTTCAACTCTAGAAAACTCTGTTCAGCAGCTGGTGACCAAACGAAACTAGTCTTGGTGGAAGTCAGACTGGTCAGAGGAAGGACTGTTTGACTATAGTTCTTAATAAAGCGGCGGTAGAAGTTAGCGAAACCAAGGAAACGTTGAAGCTGCTTACGGGATGTGGGCGTTGGCCAGTCCAGGACAGCTTGGACCTTCGCTGGATCAGCCTTCACCTGCCCACTCTCCAACACATAACCGAGAAAGGCGACGGACGAGGCATGGAACTCACATTTCTCCACCTTGACATATAGTTGATTCTCCAACAACCGCTCGAGGACCAGGCGGACCTGTCTCACATGTTCCTCTAGGGATCTTGAAAAAATGAGAATATCATCGAGGTAAACAAAGACAAACTGATTCAGAAGTCCCTAAGGACATCATTAACTAGAGACTGAAACACAGCCGGTGCGTTCATGAGGCCGAATGGCATGACCAAGTACTCAAAATGTCCGAGTGGTGTCCTAAACGCTGTTTTCCACTCGTCCCCTCTCGCATTCTGACAAGGTGGTAAGCATTTCGGAGGTCCAGCTTGGTGAATATAGTGGCTCCCTGCACTAGTTCAAAGGCTGAGGCAAGTAACGGCAGAGGGTACTTGTTTTTAACTGTGATTTGATTTAAGGCTCTGTAGTCAATACATGGTCTTAGTGTTCCGTCCTTCTTACCCACAAAGAAAAACCCAGCTCCCACAGGTGACGTGGATGATCGGATTATGCCAGCAGCCAGGGACTCACTGATGTACCGCTCCATGCTCTCTCTCTCGGGTTTGGAGATGCTGTACAAACGACTGGTGGGTAGTGGTGCTCCTGGAAGAAGGTCAATTGCACAGTCGTAGGGACGGTGAGGAGGTAGAGAAAGAGCTCGTGACTTACTGAAGACCTTGTGGAGGTCGTGGTATTCAGCCGGTACTCTGGCCAAGTCAGCTGGGGCGGGAATATCTGCAGGTTGCGAGACTATTGGGGAAGAGCAGAGTGAAGACATGATGATAGACAGTATGGGCTCCAGGACTCTACTCGGCTTCTTCTCCAATCCAGCTGTGGATTATGGCGAATGAGCCATGGATAACCCAGAACCACAGGGGACTGAGGTGAGGGAAACACAAAAAAGGTTAGGGTCTCACGATGATTTCCTGACACTACTAGTTCAACTGGAGCAGAGCGATTGGTGATGACTGGTAAGGCTTTACCATCCAAAGCCGCGACCATGACTGGAACTGGAAGGGGAACAATGGGTATACGGAGTTGGTTAACCAGGTTATTGTCAATAAGATTCTGTTCACACCCTGAATCAATTAACACTGATGTCTGGAAGGACCGGCTCCCAGTAATCAGGGAACAAGGTAGTGTTAGACGGGAGACTTTCCTTGAATTGCCCACCACTGCTCCCGTGGCTAATGGTGGGTCTTGTCTTTTGGCAGATTCTGACAAGTGGAGATGAAATGCCCTGTTTGGCCACAGTAGAGGCAGGCTCCAGACCTCATGCGGCGCTGGCGCTCCTCGGGAGTGAGTCTGGTTCGCCCAATTTGCATGGGTTCCTCTACGCTCTGGCTAGCTGGGATGTTATTGGTGTCAGCTCTGTTGGGGCAAAAGCTCGGCTCTCTCCTAGCTCTGGTTCTATCCCTGATCCTGTTATCGATCCTAATTGCCAGAGAAATAAGAGCCTCTAACGAGCCAGGCTCATCGCGGTAAGCCAATTCATCCTTTATATTCTCATTCAGGGCCTGCTGAAAGGCTCCTTTTAAAGCCTCGGAGTTCCAACTGGAAGAGGCAGCCAGAGTTCTAAAGTCAATAGCGAAATCAGCTACAGTCCGACGACCCTGCTTTAGGTTCCACAGCTTGCGGGTAATCTCTGATGGGGAATCAGTGTACCCGAATGCCTGCTTAAACTCTGCCACAAATGATTCATATGTGCTCTGAAAAATAACCTGCTGTGTCATCCTCGCCTCCGCCCATTCTAGCGCTCTCCCTCTGAGTGATCCAATTACATAGGCGATTTTAGCTGCCTCAGTTTTGGAAACTCTGGGGAGAAAAGGAAAAAACTAGAGAGCATTGCAGCAAAAAACCCCTGCATTTACCTATCTCTCCCGAATAGGGCTCAGGTGTGGGTGGTGATACTTCCCTGAGACGAACTGAGACCGGAGGCGTTTGAACCGGAGGAGCTTGTGTGGGTTCAGCTGAAGTGCTGGCGAGAGGTGGAGGCGGAGCTACAACGGGAGACGGAACTGCAGAGACAAATCTTTGGTGAAGATCCTCGAGAATTCCGGATAACTGCTCTAAGCGACGGTTTGTACTTCCTTGCTGTTCATATAAGGCATTTAACATGGAATCATGACGGACCAAAACTGCGTGAAGGTCCGGTGATGGTTCTGCTGGGTCATGCTGGCTAGATGATTCTGACATATTGGGTGTTAGCTTTCTGACCCACATGCAGAAAACCACACGTCTCTTAGAAAATAGTGAGTATTTATTTTTCAACAGGACACACAATATATCAATCCGCAGGACTTCAGTGAGGGGGTGAGAATGACTCGACCAGGTGGGCCTGAAATGAGAAGCTGTTTAGACGGCTGGGAGTGAACGGATAGATTTGAGAGGGAAGTGGAACGGGCTTACTTCACGGTGGTTTGCTGTAGCATGGGGGAGGTGCCAGGATTCTGAGCGGAGGGTAGTTCGGCGGTCCGAAGGTGAGTGCGAGGAGGGGGTGTTCGGAGAACCGGAGGCTTGCAGGAGTGAAGCTGCGGCGGGGAGAGCAACGGAGCAGGCAGGCTGGTGCTCGCAGGAGAACTCACGAGCGGAGAGACAAAAACCCTGGAAGCGGCAAAAATACAAAGGTCAGGTAACTTCTGGTAAGCTCAAACACTATCTTAAGCAACATGCAACAACAGGAGACGACCAGAGTGACTACCGATGAACGTAATCATCTAGCACTGAAGGAAGGATCTGCCGCTCCTAAATCCCCCGCGCGCTCTGATGAGGCAGATGACTTCCACCTGTGCAGACTCCTCCGGCTCCTCACCAAGATCCTCTCTGGACGAGATGTGACACTCGCACTCACACACATACACTCACACAGAAACCCTGACAGAAACAACATTGTGAAAAATTGTGGGCATTAATATGTAAATTAATTTCTTTTCCAGATCCTCATATTTTTTCCCAGATGTAAAACGGCTTTGCAAAATCATTCACAGCACTTTTACAATTTGTTACATTTCAAACAAAATACATACATTTCATTTAGTATTCTTACAAACATAGGATACGGCCTAATGTGTCCTATAATTGTAAATAAAAATAATAAAAGTATACGATCTTTTAGTCAGGATGACCTTTTGTTGTAAATCATTTTGAGTGCGTCTACATTAAACTTTTATTTTTGGCCATTTGTTTTTCCCGTTCTATGTTTTGGTTTCCTCCCTGTTGTTTAGTTCAGCTCCGTCACTCTTCGTAAAAACTAATTTCTCTCTCTCTGTTGGGAGAAAAGTCTTCCCATGGCATGACGTTGGCCCTGCGGTGTTAGTTTTTGTTGGCTGATCAATAAAGTTTATATGTAATGTGCAATAAGAGCAGCTTTGTTTACTTATTGCATTCTCTACATCCCTACAATTTCTTTTAGTCATTTCTTCTCATCGCTCTTTTTGAAAACGGCATTTTTTAAAAAAGTTATGACAAATGGACCTAAACTTAAAAAGACCTGTTTCCCCCCCAACTTTGTAAGTGAAATTTGTTTACATTTTTTGGTTTTATTGTGGAAAAATATGAAAATGAGCTCAGGCTGAGGGAGAATTAGAATTGTGATGGGTTTAAAACAAAGATGCATCAGTATTTCTTTAGTGTGAAGAATAAACTGCATGATATGAAAATTGTGGGACATCAGATGTGAAAAGATGCTGAAGATCTTTGTGTCAAAGGAAGTGTTGGAAAGTCTTCTGTCATCTTTCAGGGAACCAGATTTTTACCTCTTAGAGTTAATAAAGGATTTGCGTCCGTATTCGACAAAGGCAAAAATATGCAATATGTGCTCTTACAAGAATGATGGGCAATTTGTTTACTTCAGATTTGAAATTTTTTTAAATTTATTTAAAAGTTATTGAAGGACTGAGAAACTAAACTCTCTTCTTTCAGAACAAAATTATGCAATCAGTCTGCAATTTGGATTTCTAAAACAAACGGCTTCATGAGTCTAATTCTGCAAATTGGCGCTCAGTTTGAAGAAGGTTCTCTCAGACCGTAATGAACTCAACAAAAAGAATCTAAAACTTCTGCAGAAGGAAAATCAACACAATGTGGGTCAAAAGCTGCTGCTTGTTCCCAGTCAGTTTTGGCAACAGTTTGGAGTGCTGCACAAACAATATGATAAGTCTGTAAAAGGAAATTATACAAGTAAACAAAAAGAAGACATCAAAGCATCAGACAAAAAATTCAAAGGAATGTGCCTTGAAAATACAAGACGCACAAGAAAGGAAATAAAAAAACACAAATGGGTAGAAATGGGAGACAGTATTTGTGAGTGGACTGTAAGAAACAGGCTGAAGGAAATGGGATTTACCTGCAGCAAAGAAGGAAATATAAACCACTACTGACACACAAACTGAGGAGGCAGAATCCTCTTTGAAGAAATAAGCCAGTTTCCTCAATCATTCATGTTCCTCCTTTGCTGTAAAGCAAAGAAGCAATAGATGGTGGTCATAACCTCAACAGTATGTGAACATGGACATTTTAAACACGTTTCTCTTTCTTGTCTTTGAAATAAGACATTATTTTATGGATAATATATTATCTGGTCGCTCAATAAGAATCGTAAAAAACAGAAATTTGATTTACTCCATGACTTGATCCAGTTGATGTTACTCTGTTCCGTCTGACTTTTTTACATAATCAAATAACTGCGTCAACATTGGTGCTGTGCCTGCAGAAAACCTAGATTTTAAATCCTAAGACGCTACATATGTTTGATTAAAGCGAGGGTAGCCCTCAGCACTGTGAGTTTAAGTCGGGATGTGCAAACTCCTCTCATTCCCAGATAATCTGGTCTTACATCTGTGCCAACTGAGGTCTTTGTTTGCTTGAACTGTGAAAGGGCTAAATCAGAATAAACCTTTTGCAGTTTGAGCCTAGAATAAAGTAGCAGCCTTGGAGAAAGATTTAAATGAAATACATGCGTCATAGCTTCCACAGTGGACAAAGATGCTTCTATTGATTTGTATTTCTCACATAAACCAAATTTCTTTCGCTTCTTTAAATGGATTTTCAGTCCTTTTCTTAGCATGTACTGAAAACAAATTTCAAAAATACACAGATAGTGAAAATTATACTGGAATATAAAGATATCTTAAGTTATTTTTGATTATACAGTAAGTATGTTCCCTAAGTTTTAACAAAGTGTCAAGTGAAGTTCAGTTATTTCAAAGCAGTGCTTTAATATTTTATCCAACTTATGCAATAAATTATAACCACCTCATGTTGGACAGTTCACTTTGAAAGCCAAGCAGCTCAATCTGACTAAGAAGCCTCTCCAGAAGTCAATTTAACTTGTCCCGAGTTTCAGCTGGAGTCCATTTTGAAGCAGCTCCATCTTTCTTGGTTGGTGCCCCGTCGGTCTCTGGTGCAGCAGTTTCCATTCATGCCTTTTCTGTCCTTACATCTGTGATTGACTGTTGGTTTCAGATTGCAGAAACTTGGCATTCCAGCAGGAATCCTGAACTTTGGTCTAAACAAGTTTCGGAAAGAACAAATTAGAATTTTGAAAACTCAGGCTATGATGAGCCTGTCTCAGGAAAACATGCAGAAAAGAGGGTAATAAATTACTTACACATCAAATTCTTGCCTTAATATTCAAAAATTATTGAGGCCTAAAATAAATGAGATTTATGTCCAAAGTAGAAACAGATGAGTTTAAAAGTTTAATGAAGCAGGAGTTTTGGACATGAGTCACATGGGAAGTGATAAGTTATGAGAAGAGACTTGGCAGGAAGTGACCAAGTGTGGGAGGAATAGTCTCAGGGAAGTGACTTTAGGACCCCTCGGATGAAACCTACAACAAGATGGAGTGAACAGAAGTGAAGAATGGAAGTAGAGAAAGATGGATGAAGAGAATGAGGGATGAAGTGACGCCCTGCAGATGGGAGAAGGAGGCCGGCGTTGAAAGAACGTCTCAGACTGAGACTCATGGTTGAGCTGAGTAAATATAGAATGCTGGATAATTAGAAGGATGTTGAGTCATTTCCCTGATCCTAAATCAACGTTAACGGTTTCAGTTTTCAAGCTTTTCACCAAAACTGTATCAGAATATGAATTCAACGCATATGAAAAACATATGATGAAATAAGGAATTCATATCCGTCTATCAATAATTATTAATTGGTTTTATGCTTTAAATATCTGAAATACTTATATACTGTTGTGACATTTCCTGTATTATGCACAGTTTTCACTCCACACTGTTTGTTTTTAAGCAGTTATGAGGCACAGCGGTGAAAACTGAAAGGGCTCCGCAAGTCATTTAACAAGAGGGAGAGAGTTAGTTGATGTCACCAACCTGTGTTAGCTGGTTGAGGAGATGAGGCCATTCCTCCGCCTACATCCCCCAGAATGCTGTGCGGTTCAGCGTTTCCTTTTGATATTGATCATGTTTCTATCACAACATACACTATTTATTTATAGTCCAGAGCCTCATCTTTCTTTTACAAAGGGCCTTAAATTGCCAACTTTAATACCAACAAATATTGTTTTTTAGTTTACAGTGTTTGAGAATTAATTCAACTCCATATTTATCAGAATTGATGCACTGCTGCTTCTAAGCTTAACAATGCTAACATGCTAAAATCACATCACAAACTGTATGTAGGTCACCCAAACACTGCAGAATGAAGAACTCCCATTTAAAAGCATGATGTCTTCCTTTGTATTCACTGTGTAACTTGCATGCAGATATTCTAGTCAGTCTTCCCCAGTGTAGTTTACACATGATTGAAACTTGACACCAGTAATTATCGACGTTAACAGAGTGTTGACAGCATTTTCCTCCTCATATCGCCCCATCCCATCCTATTCATATGTGAACACATAACCTTTCATTTGTGCCTATGGAAGCTATATATTACATGCTCACCATTAAAACTCTTAAAATTGCCCTCTTTTTGAACACACTGAACATCACTTTAACGAATGAGCCAGCCTGTGACGGTGTCTAATGTGGCATCTGCTTTCTGTAGTCTCCATCAAAACCCAGCATGTCACATTGAGGTTCGCTCCTCTTGTGCTCATCACAAAGGCACAATGGATTCTTCCACGGTGACAGGCTGGATGCCTCTCACAGCCCATGAGAATCTGAGCGAACGTGTGCACTTTTTGTTTTTGTGGCGGTGGCAGTTTTGTTTTAACTTTTTTTCTTTTAGATAAAAAGAAAGACAGGCTTCAGTGAGGCTCAGTTCTAAAAATAAGACCTTCTGGTTTTATTGTTGCTGTTTTCTCAAAGATTTCTTCATTCTTCACAATGCACAGCACACCCTGTTGTCAAAAAAAGGAAAAAAAAACTCCCAATATATTGTAGTTATATTTATAGCGACAAGCCCCCTGTGTGACAGCCAATCACATTTTGGTGAACGACAATACATTTCATGTGTTTTTAAAGGCCCTGTTTCATGTTGTTGTATTGAATTATCTAACATAATATGTCACAGTGACAAGTCATCAAACCAAAAAAATTCAACATTACAGAAGCTTTGGCAGGAGCATTTCTCAACCCTCTCCTGCAGCGACGCGAATGATGGAGAAAGCAATAAATTGTAAGAAGGTGAAGGTGAAAAAGAGTGTTTTAAAAAGCCATTTGCTGTTTCCAAAAAACTTAGACGAAAACACATAGGTAATGTTTTATTACAATAGTGACTGAAATGTCCTTTTTGATAGTTTAAAAGTACATTAGATTTTTTTTTCTTGTCTAAGAAGTAGAAAATAAGTGAAATGAAATGAAAGGGGGAAGTAGATTAGAAATGGCTCCTACGGATGAAAGCATTAAAAGTAAAATTGACAAACTCTGATTTCCTGAGTTTGCTTTGTGTGTTAAATTTGGGATCAGTCTTTATCTCAACACGACTCTTACACTCAATTAATGGAAACAGTGACAGGTCATCAAGCTAATATCTCGTTACTTTGCTGATGAGTTTGTATGAAAATCTAATCTAAAACTGAGACTCTAGTTCTCTGTACCCTTCACATAGATCACAAAACATGTTTCCTTCACATGGGTGGATTGATCAGTTCTGTAAATAAGGATTTCTGGATTATTTATAATTTGTTGGTGAGCAGTTTTTTTTATCTACTTGGATGCTGGTGAATTTTTGGTAAGTAACTTAAAATATACTTAGCAATCATGTGTATTTCTATCATTTAGAAAAGTAGACTGCAGGCGACATCTTGCATGCTTTTTGCGAATTTCTTCCATAAATAATACTTGCATCAACCCAGAAAACTTGACTTTAACAACTAAAATAATTAATTTCCTTTTGAGGGGAATCAATTCACCAGATTCGTATCTTTATTAATTTAGAAAAAAAATCATAATTCTTCCTTTCGGAGGTTTTGCAAATCAACTTCCACAACAAACCTACAGAAGCACTGCAGCATTTTCATTGCAAACACTAAAGGACAAAAGCTTCATGAAGAAGTTAAATCTACTTCTTGCAGTTGGCGCTAATTCCTGAATTCTCATATTACTTGCAAAGCTTATGTAGTTACTTTGTTACCTGTTATTTTTCCTACTGCTTGCTTGAAAAACTGCAACATAAAATAATATTTATACTGCAGAAAAGTCAGACATTATTGTTAAAATGTAATAAATGTGTATATTATGATTTTATAATGTTGAAATCATATGGTTAGAGCTGTATTTCTCAGGACTCTACTTCCAGAGAAAAGAGTCTCAAATAAATACAGCAGGGTGTCAAGAGTAAAGTGCTTACATTAATTCATAAGTCGTACACACACACTTCACCATGCTGACAGCAAACTTAAGACAAAACCTGACTTATTGTTAAAACTGCGAGAATTTCTTTGGATATTTTCTACTTTTTGTTAGCTAAGTTAAATGACTTGCACTTAAGATTCAGTAAGGTATAAATAAATGCTCCTATATGCATACCCTAATCAATAACAACCAAACAAACCTTACAAAACACCAATTATATGTTGCATCTAAGCACTTGGTTTTGAATTCTTTACATTTTTCTATGAAGAATAGCAGAGATGAGAAGGTTTGGTAGACAGAAATAGTTTTGCAGCATCGACAGGATGATTGGCTGTAAAGTTGGCATCTCTACACGGACGAGCTGCAATGATTCATCTCTCAGGTCCTGCCGTCTGTTACACTTCTCACACCCGCCATTTCATTTATTGAATACATGAAAAATAACAAGGAGAACAGTTCAGACAACACCAATAAGAGGATTTCCAACAATGAACATTTGTCATGCAGTTCATGGTAAAATGAAGAATGATGCGCATCATGTCGGGCGTCAGGTCTTTCCTGGGCGCCATGTTTGTCTTCGATGCATTACTTTCAGATGCTGTTCATCAAGAATCTCTTGTCAACTTTTCTCATTTCCTTCTGCACTCTTTGTAGAGTGTATCATTATGGTCAGTTACAAGGACTAAAATGGCCAGAAATTGCAGAAAGTGGAGAAAAAGAGGCCAAACTGATCAAGATAATTCTAGAGGATGGCTTCTTAAAAGCAAGAAGTTAAACTTTTTCACTAACCTTTAAAACTTGAACTTCTGCTTGATGTTGTGAAATATCTACTGCAGTTTAACTTCTATGAAAATGACAAACCACTTGGACACACAACGTAATGAAACACAGGAACCTCAGGGAACCATCAGGATGTATTGATGTGAAACTGTTTACTGATTAAAGCTTGCTGGGGCAAAACGGCAAGTTTACAGACAAAAATGAGCTGGAGTTGATATTCCTCCATTTCGAACTTAATTTCCTCCTGCAGGGTGTGTAAACCTTTATTAAAGCTCCCAGAGCTCATCACTGGGCTTTAACAAGACCATACACAGGCTCGTTATGTCTCTTGTTTACTTCTGATGTTATAATGAGGACTCTGACTTTAAGCCATTCATTTTAGTTATTAAATACAGAAAAAATACCTTAAAACATTTAAGCACAACACAGAATGTAAACCCACAGACCATTAGAAGTAGTTTTTAACTGAGTAGGTTTTTTTTTTAATTGCATACCACCTCTACTTAAAACCATATTTTTTTATGTATAAAACAGAATTACAGTGTGTCCTTGTTTATAGATTTGGCTTTTGACCTATTATCTGGAGTAATGGAGACAGACATTCTAGGAATGTGTATAATTTCACAATTTCTTCATAGATGCAATTTGCCTTTTTGAGCATTTGAGCTGATTTTCAGCACCTTTTTAAAAAATAAGGTTATTAATATTTATCTGAGTTTACTTTTTCTTTTAAAAACACCACAATCTAAATAATACTTACAAGGACAATATTATTGTGCTAAGCCTTTGCAGTGATATTTTCTTGTTTTTGAAATCCCAGCTCATTAGAATGCTACCTCCTCCTAGCGTTGGCATATTTACAGTAGGTATAAAAAGTCTACACCAAAAAATGAGCTTTGGGGATGTAAAACAATAAGATCATGAATGATTATCACAGAACTTTTTCCTCCTGCAGTCTGACATGTATCCTGTAATCTTTCATTGAAAAACAAATAAGTTTGTGGAGAGAAGTTTTCGCAATCTACTTGCACAATTTTAAACTAATCGTTAATCAACATTTGATTCGATTCAAGGATTCAGTCTTCAGTTCACATTTTTACACTTTACACCAATATGATATTTAACTGGAACAAGCAAAATGACAAAAAGTTAAATTAGGAAAACATTTCTGTTAACTGAAGTAAATAAAATGGTAATTAATGGATAAATTATAACATACATTTATATAGGTACCTAAAACATACTGAATTTAGAGATATGAAACCTTTTGTTTTTGTGCTTATGAATCTATTTATTAGCCATTCGATCTGATGTTGTATTTCCAGAAAAGCGCTTTACATCACCTGGAAAGCTATGACTTGGCGTGTGCCAACACCTCATAGAAGAAACATTAAGCTCACAAAAGATGCGAAATGTTTGGCTAAACACAAGTATTACAAAATTAACGTAATTAAATGACAAGAAAACCCTCAACTCTAGTCGAAAAGATTCTAAAATCAAACTCTTATATTTCAAAATACACTTTTAACCTTTACAGGCTGAATTTAAATTTTTTCTGCATATGCAGCTCTTAGTGTAACTGCAGTTGTATGGTTGGGTCTATTTCTGCTGAAAGTGTGTGTTTTTAAACTGCTGAGCAGACTCTTTTGAGACAGCAGGGTCCTCCAATTAGGCAGTTCTTCTGAGCGATGTTTGAATGTGGAGATTATTGGGAGGAACTGTACAGGCTATTTGTTGAAGCCTGTGTTTTGATGATGGGGACTTGTGCAGATTAGAGCAGTTCTGAGACTCAACAATATGCTGTAATGCTAAGCTTGAACATTTAGTTTGATTTTATGGGGAACTAGTGTAGATTTTTTGTTTCTCTGGGAAGGATGCTATGCTTTTGTGTGGTGATTAGTTATTTATAGTTTCCATAAAGTGTCTTGTGCTACATAATTTCTGTTGTAATATTGTTATTCTTCTTCACAACTTCTGCACAATACATGCACATTTTGTGTGACAGTGCATGCACACCTGTATATAAATGGTAAATTGGGCTAAGTCTCCATGTGAAAGCGTTCCCCCTTGACTGGATTGTTCTAGCGTGAAGCCATCATTCCATATGAATGCCTGATCGGTCAACGAGTTTCACTGCGGGCACCGTGACATCTTTGCTCCCCGAGAGGGCTTTTAACGTCCACTGGATGTGTGTGTGTGTGTGTGTGTGTGTATGTCTGTGCATCTGTGTTATTTTGGTGTCCTTAACTCTGGTTATTGGTTTTTACAGCTTTAATTTATGTCCCTCCGTGTCTTGCAAACAGTTGTATAGTTTATGTTGCTCATGTCATGCTTTTCTAGTCTTTCTGTCTTATGAGAACACACATTTCAATTAAAACTTTTGCTCTGTTTAGAAGATAATCTTTTGAGATGATATCAAATTACAAAGAATACTACTTTCAGGTTTTGAAGTGGATCTTCATATATATTTTTGCACCAGCATGATCACTAACAAGAAAATCTGTAAGATTTTTAGGGAGATTTTAGACTTTTTTTCAACCTTCCTTATTATCCTCCTTACATGGGGTAAATCTGGATCGACTCTTTATTGTTTTTTACTTTATCAGTAGGTTTTGTGTTGTATAGTTTGTTGTTATTGGTCTTGGTTATCTGTCTGCAGAATGCCCTGCCATTAATCAAGATATTGTTGTAAATAAAAACTGCTTTTATTGAGCCCTGCCTCTTTAAATGAATAAAACATTGCCTGAAAGTCATACACTATCATATGAGACAAGTTCTGAAACATTTTGAAGGTTTTGACATGTAGGTAACTGAAGATGCTAGGTTTTTTACCAGTGCAGCATCGATTAAAACATTTAACAATTCAATTATCTGATTATTTTGTTTAATTTTTTGTAGTGTTCCCAATTGAGGATTTTGCAGCATGCGCAACTCAAAGGAATGTTTATTCATGAAGCTCTAACATCATCCTATAAGACAAGATTTTATCAAAAATATCGGTTTAGTCAACTGGAAACAAACAGGTGAAGTAAATGGACTAAATACGTTTTGCACTACGTCCACATTCACACACCAGTTGGTAAGCAACTGGGGCTAAGTGCCTGATGGCACGTTGAGATGTCACAGGAGGAAGCTGGAATCAAACCTACAACCTTTTGATTGCAAGACGATTAACTACCATTGATCAACAGTTCTTTGCAGTCTTAAATAATGCATTGCAGCTGTCTGGTGGTAGCTAATGCAAGCATATCCGCCTTGCAGCAGCAGTTTGTTCTCTTTACTTCCACCTTGAGGTGCAAACAAAGAATTACAGTCAGATGTGACAATGGACTTAAAAATCAATGGAGTTGTGTTTAAAATTGTCAAAATTGCAAGCTGGAATGACTATTTAAAGATCTGAAGTAATCAGTCCTCATCCAAATATGCTACTGCAGTAAAACATACAAGTATTTATTTACTTTTATTTGATTATATGGTGGCCCTGAAGTGTTTTTGGCTTTCCTGTGTCTCTGGACACTGAATGCACGCTCACAAGCACACTTAAACCCTCATGCAGACATGTAAATCAGGTCTAATTGTAGTGTTTGAGCTGCAGACTAATCTGGTTAGAACACGCTCGGCTAATTAGCAAAAGATGAACTGACCTCACTTGCTATTTGACCTCCAGCACTTATACATCATGTTTATAGAAAGAAGGGAAGGGAGAAAGAAATAGAACAAGCCAGAATAGCAGATTTACTTCCACTCCAGCATCTGCTAATGAAATACTTTCCTTTCTCCCTCATGGGCCACAAGACTGATTTAACAGCCTCATTCACTGCTATAGATTTACCTGTTGTTTCTTCTGCCATAAAATGGGTTTTGGCTTTCTTCACGGATGTGGTGCTGGTTGAGGAAGTGCACCTCTGTGGGGGTGGAAGGCACACTGCGATCACATCCTCCAATGTGTCAAAAGTAATTAGGGTGATCGGAAAGCATACCCTATTATGCGCAGAGAGGTGTGTGCTGTGTGCCGTTAATTAGAATGATGAGTAGACTCTAATAAGGCGAGCTCAGACCATAAAATTCAGCACTTGTCTGGTTTTGTTCTGTTTCGGCTTCTTTTCTTCTTTAACAGGAAATTTACAAGGTAAGTAAAAAAGATTTAGGCCTCTTTATTGAATGACCGCCCCCACCACCAAGTCTAAAAGCCGAGTGGAAATAAGAGTACTGCTAACCTGTTTTCACCAGCTCATTGCATTCATCATTAAGGAAGAAAATGCAATCAGATTTATGAATAGATTTCTCGAAAGCCCAGTTGAGAATCTGTAAAGTCTCTTTATTACGTTGATTTGAAAAGATAACACAAGATGTCGGATGTTCTGAGGAAATAAAACTTTCTGTCAGTGTTTAAACATTACCTCTCACTGGGTCATGATGCTCAAGCTGTTTTGTTGGATCTAATAATACAAAATGACAAGTTATATGGCCTTCCCAAGGATTTTATGGGCAGAGTGGTGCTATCAATTTTCAACAAATGTATTATGCTATATACATAGTCTGTAGTGAATTTTCCTAAGAATGCTCCATCAGAATGGTGTTTTGGTTGGTTGTGCATGAATATAAATCAATCATTTGTAGAACTATCTTTTTCTATAATTACATCTGCAGAGCTTTGGAGATATGTCTTTAACAATTTTGTGCATCTGGATGGTAAATTTCTGTCAATTTCTGATTCAAGCAAGGATGGAGAGTCTCTAAACCATTTTCAACCTGGTTTCAAGGTCATGTACGCTGCAGCTAATGGCAAACTGGATTTGCTTCTATTTGAGTTTTGTTCCAACAATTGCTCTAATCTTCGGACTCAAATAGAGATTTGTGAAGAGCAGAATGCTGCTTCCCTGTTGGCACATTGATGTCGTTTAGCTTCAGATGCCATTGGCCTCTTGGCTGCTCTTGGTAGGCATGTAATTGTGCCGTATCCTTTAGTTTTAATTCAGATTTTAAAATCTAAGGGTATTTTTTTTTATTACCGAACTGTTTTTTTGTTGTTGTTTTTTTATATCATTTTTTTCCCGCAGAGTTTTTGCAGCGCTAGTGGCTCGTATTTTTTATAGTAGGGAGACAGGAAAGAGGGCAAGAAGAGGCGGGAGGACATGCGGCAAGGGTCGCCGGGACCGGGAGTCGAACCCGCGACGTCCGCGTCGAGGACTGAGGCCTCCAAACGTGGGGTGTGCTGACCCCTCAAGCCATGTTTTCATCAATGTTTTGAAGTATTGCATTAGAGAAGGTTGATGGAAATGACAAAATTGGAAATAATTTCCTCAATTTTATGAAAAAGTTTTCTCCCTTTTTAGTTAATGCACTAAAACAGAGATGGCAACATGTTTGCCAAATAAGCGCTGACGTAACGAATCCCAGTCGAAACCTCCAGGTCAGAGAGGATAACTCTCTGTTTCTCTGAATACTTGATGAACTTTTTAAATGATAAGTTTCTCTCCATAATTATTGGATTTTTTCATCCAATAATTATGGAGGAAAACATAATTATTGGATGAAAAACATTGGGGCATTTCATTGGTATCATTTGTTCTGCCGTATGCTTTAGTAAACCTGCAAGATCTTCACAGAACAGCTGTATTGATACTGAGTTTGATTAAGCCTGACTTGTGGAGGCAGTTGGTTGCAATAGATTTTATTTACGGTATCAGAATCGAGGGGGCTTACAATTAAAATTTCTATTTGTAAAAGAAAAATGAAAACTCTAGACCTGTTAATTTCCCTGTTACACAATATTTTCTGCTGGTTAATTTTAAAATCCCAATTAAATATCCCAATGTTTGTGATTCAATGTGACAAAATGTGAAAACGTTTAAGAGGTATTTGGATTGTGCATAAAAATATTTTGAAAGGTAAAAATGATCCAGCAGGCGAAAAAAAAAAAAAAAAAAAAAAGGCTTCCTGTGAAAACATTTTAAAAATTCTTTCTGAAAAATCACACCAAAGCTGCAAATTACACAGCAACACAATTTTTGTAAGCTTCAGTAGGAAACTTTGAAAGCAGACATTTGAGATGAAAGTAAATTTACACAATTAAAACACAACCTGGAAGAAAGAGTTGGATAAAAAATTAAATGAAGTTCCCGGCAAAAAAAGACAAGCATGAAAGTAAAGGACAAGTGAAAGATGGAGAGGCAGAATAAGGAATATGAAGAAGATGGGGACGATATGAGGAGGAGGGGAGCTGATAATGAGAGAAAAGGATGACTATATGAAAGGCTGCAAGAGGAATGCGTGTCAAGAATAAAGGCAGAGGGGGAGCTGTTTGCCTGAGGGTGCCTCATGGTGTGATGTCGTTGAATCTTCACACCATGTTTTGTTACAAAGGGCTGTGTAAGGGTCTGGCTTATCAACTTGCCAGCTAACTTATGCTGGCTGGAACGTCTCGTCTTGACTCCTTACAGTGTTGTCACTGGTAATTTTGTGCACATTAGTTTAATTCAACCCCAAGAACCACGGAAGAGGTGTCAAAAAGGCACAGTAGTCTGAACTTGAGGCCATAATAATGTGCGTCAGTGGAGCAGAAACACAAACATTTTTTAGCAAATAAAGTAGAAGGCAAGGATTTCTCTTTTAAAAAAGCAACATTTATTATTGGAAGGTGTTTTAAAATTGGTGCTAAATTTCTTAAATATTGGCATATGACAGTTTTTCTACTGGTCTGTACTTGGATTAACATGGAATTTTCTGCAGATTATTGGTTTTGCTGTAAAATATTATTTGTATTAAGTCTTCTATTTGTATTTTAACCCTCCTGTGGTCTTAATAGACAGGGGAAGTTGGACGCCATGAGTTTTTTTATTCTGTCCGCAGTGGGGTGTGTGTCCTTTTATGATCTTATTTTATTTTTTTGTGTGTGTTTTGTGACTTGACTGTCTGATGGGACAACCCCCTGCTTCCCTTCTTTTCGTCTATGACATGCTGTGCTCCTCCTGAGCGTCATGCTAAGGGGTTAAAAAATACAGTTTCTAGAAAGAAATGGCTTAGCAGGCTGGTATGATTATTATTAGATCCTGATATAACGTACAATGTCACCATAAACTGTTGAGATGATTCTGAATACTCGGTGTAAAACATATGTCCTGGAAATTTGTATTTTGTATTTTCTTTTTAAGCTTTCTTCTTGTTTTCAGGAAAGTTGAGCTTCTATCGTAGATTAAAACAGTTTTATATTTCCAATTTGTCTCCACACATTTTCAAATTTCCTGGAGAAGCAGCAGCAGCAGCCTCTCTCCTCACAATCTCATTTGTTATCTAGGTCAGCATTTGTCCCTGATCACAAAAAGAGCAATATGAATAGACACGACGCTATGTTAATGAATAAGCTCAAGATTTTTTAATGCTTTCGACAAAACAGCTTTTTACATGAGTGGCTCAACCACAAACTATCTGTTCTGTCTTCAAGAGGACATTGAAACATCTATTTTAATGTAGTAGTGCGCCTGAAAAATGCAGTTGAGTGAGCATTATTTTTACACAATATGTAGATTAGTTAGTTTAATTTTTCTTTATACCTGGTTGTGGCTGTAGCAAAGTGAGAAGATGGATGGACGGATCGACAGACATTTTCAAATATCAAAATCAAATTCCATATTTTTCAGACCGGACAGAGATCTGTTAAAAAAAAGTTAGTCTGCAGCTTCGATCAAATGGATTACGTTCGTCATTACTGGGCTACATTACTTCTACTTTTGTTTGTACTGTGTTACCCAAAGGCCTCTCCTAATTATGGATTCTTATCTAATTTTCATCACAGCGCTAACAGAATAGAGGAAAATGTATTGCACACACTGTGCGAGGTGAGCTTTTATGAGTTTGAATGGCAGACACCACAAAGCGGCGGCGAAGCTGGCGAATAATGAACAGACTATTAATTAAACCCATACCTGTCCTCTTTCTGCAGCGCATTCTTTTCACCTTTTTCTGCCTGTCTGTCTCCCTTTTTGTCTGACAGAGACGGTGATGGATACACGGACGGCGACAGCTGAGCTCGGCTGGATATCGTTCCCTGCCAATGGAGTAAGAACAATGTGGAAAAGCCGGTCTGTGTATGTGCAGCCACCCATGGGGAAGCGGTTTGACTACACTTTACAGAGGTCCATTAACGAGTCAGTCAAAATTTTAATTACAGTGCCAAGGTGACATCAATTAACCACTACTGATGCAGAAAGAAAATACATTCCAAAAGATCAGAACAGTACCGCAAATGAGTCTGTGATAGAACAGAATGAATGAAATAATGTATTTTTTTCTATTACCTGCCTTGTAATCTAGTGATTTCTTTAAAATTCAGCCTGGCAACTAGCTGGTCACAATGGTCTGGTGTGAGTGTGTTTGAGGTGAGTTGCTCTAATTGTGATGAATGGATGTCCCTGTGCAGCAGAGAAGGTTAGAGCAGAGAAAAAGCCAATGAAAAAGGAAGGAAGAGGATGGGAGAAAATTGGGAAGGAGTGATAGAGAAAGTTTAATTTGTGTCTGGTTTTCATAAACCCATTAATCATCTTGCTTTCTTACTGGCTCTTCCTCTGCTTCCTTGCCATCTTGCACCCCATTGCCCCGTCTTCACTCAAACATTGCCTAGTGGGAGGAGGTGAGCGGCTACGACGAAAACCTTAACACCATCAGGACTTACCAGGTGTGCAATGTATTTGAGCCGAGTCAAAACAACTGGCTGCTCACCACATACATTGACCGGCGGAACGCACAACGCATCTACGTGGAGATCCGCTTCACGGTACGGGATTGTGCTTCCATACCAAGTGTCCTGGGCTCCTGCAAAGAGACGTTCAATCTTTACTACCTGGAGACTGACAGGACTGTGTCAGAGAGCATCAACGGGGTGGAGTATTGGGCCAATGCCCCTTTTTTAAAGGTAACCTCAAAAAATCTCAACCTTTTCGAAATAAGAAATGTGAAAAAAAAACTGAAGCAGGTTGTACCTTTTATTCCACAAAAGTCAAATACACCAGTCAGGCACAACATGATGACCATCTGCCTAATCAAGCTCTGGTCCCCTCTAACTGGCAAAACCAGTACGACCAGTGAAGGTATGATCTTTGCTAGATCCCTCACAGTGTTGGCAGCACATTTTTTGAATCCTGCGAGGTGC
The DNA here is from genome assembly GCF_027474105.1 of Poeciliopsis prolifica. Lineage (NCBI taxonomy): Eukaryota > Metazoa > Chordata > Actinopteri > Cyprinodontiformes > Poeciliidae > Poeciliopsis > Poeciliopsis prolifica. Next base: position 3,323,914 of record NW_026562377.1, read on the forward strand.
AAGTTGGGGGCCTCCATGTATTGAAATAGTTTGTTTAGCAATGCTGTGTTGGTTTGACATTCAAAGTATTTGATGGTCAAGTGAAAAGTACATGCTTCACCAACCATCTTTAGACAATTTTTGGTTTATTGTAAGAAGCCACAGCTTCATTTCTTACTGACTTTTCTGCAGCTCTGCGCTAAAAGCTATAATGCTGGACCATGCAGAGTCAAAAGCTCCTGGGGTCCAATTGATCCTGACTTTAAGACCCCAAGAGGCTCTTGGCTGCGTTTATTTCTGAGTTTATTATGTCAGAATTGTCCATGACTGCACCTTGATGCATCAAGAAATGTATGGATTACTGCACCCAAAACTAGGTGCAATGATGGGAATATAACTAGTTTTATTCACATCACCAATTAGTGTTTGCTATCTTATGCCTGATTGGTGTATATTGGCAGTGCTTATGTGCATGCAGTCGGTCAACACCTTTACAAATTTACCAGTGCTCAGTCATCTCTTTAACCGCCATATTGGATTTACTCCCAGTGAACCATCTACTTCTTCCAGGTGGACACCATTGCAGCTGATGAGAGTTTCTCCCAGGTGGATTTTGGGGGTAGACTGATGAAGGTGAACACTGAAGTAAGAGGTTTTGGACCTCTCTCCAAGGGCAAAGGCTTTCACTTGGCTTTCCAGGATCTGGGTGCTTGCATGTCCCTTTTGGCAGTTCGAGTATTCTACAAGAAATGTCCAAGCATTGTACAGAACTTTGCTTTTTTCCCTGAGGTATGCTAAATAATCCAAAAATTATCTTTCCATTCTTTCTTGGTAAAGGGTGCGGTTTTTTTTCATCGATCTTTTTTTTTTTCATTCAGACGCTGACAGGAGCAGAGTCCACATCCTTGGTTATCTCCCGAGGAAGCTGCATTCCAAACGCTGAGGAGGTAGACGTGCCTATAAAGCTCTACTGTAACGGAGATGGAGAGTGGATGGTCCCGATTGGCAGCTGCAGCTGTAAGGCAGGCTACGAACCAGACAATGGCAACGTGTGTCGAGGTAAGTCTTTGACTTAGAGAAGTCGCGATTCCTAAGCAAAAATGTTTTTCAGAAAATAACTCAAGTGTGTTCTGAAGTTGCTGGCACAGTAAATGTTTGCATGCTGCACATGCAATTTAACAAGGCAGAGTGACAGCAAATCAATATTGTGCAAACACGTTTCCAATATTCTGTCATAGTAATCAGCATCTGAAAGCAGCAAGAAATGACAGATCATGCAAATGGGCTTTAACTACTCAAAGTATTGCTGTAATCATACATGTATCATCAACATTATTACCAAGCCTTTATTAATATCCTCACTTGGGATACAAAATATTATTATAACGGCCTCATCAGACTGCATTGTAATAATGTTGATTCTATTTAAAATGTGATTATTTTTTTCACAGTTCAGTTGGACAAACCATTACTTTTTGGCAGCCCCAGCTGAATGATTCACATATATTGTAACTACACAATACCATGTATTTTTGTCCAAGAGGGGGGGAAAGCACGCAAAGCACCATATGTTCAGATTTGCCGCGCCACCCTCTGATAAATGTGGCACAAAAATAACTCCTCTTCCCCCCAGAGTTCCAGATATCCTCACCTCTTTTCCCTCCTTTTTATATCTGGCCTCCTTCCCCATTCCCTCAGAAATAGTACTCATCATTTCTTATTCTCCCCAGAGAGTCTCATCCATTTTTTTCAGTGTGTGTGCGTGTGTGTGTGTGTGTGTGTGTGTGTCTTTGCTGGGAGGGAACTGTGATGTATGTTCACGTGGTGAAATAAGCGAGACCTCTTCCTCCCATGTTAATTACTTTAGCGTATTTTTGCCAGATCAGTCTGCTGTAAATTAGAAGACAGACAGACAGACAGACAGACAGACAGACAGACAGACAGACAGACAGACAGACAGACAGACAGACAGACAGACAGACAGACAGACAGACAGACAGACAGACAGACAGGAAGCAGACTGATGCATAGCAACTAGTCTGCCTCTTGTTAAACACATTAAATACTTTGACTGAAATGCTTGTCAGGGGACTGATGTCAGTTTATGTTTTGCACTGGCAACATTTCTCATCATTTGACATTTGAGTGTTTGAACGACGTAAACCAATCATGAGTCGTGGGAATGATTGAACCTTTTACTGCGAGTCTGCTCCAAACACTGGAAAGCATCGAGTCTCAATTACTTTAACGGCAAATGTCTTCAGTTTTGACACTTTGCAAGTAAGCTTGCAAAGTGTCTCAAACCTCAAAGTAATGTCTTGCTTCTTCTCCCTTAACAACAAAAAGTGTTTTTGCTGTTAAAACCTAAAGTTTGGAAAAGTCAAAGTACGATGTTAGATACTTTGTTTTAGTAAAACAAAATAAACAAAAGACAAATTAGCAGTTTTTTTTTTTTACTTGGTTGCATTTTCTGTTTCTTGTCGGTTTTATGTTCAGGCTCTACGTTCAAGTTATGCTACATGTGTGTAATAATTGTTGGTGAATCTTTGTAAGTTTTGCTTTTATTAAATCCTCAAAGTGCACAGTTTAAGCAGCTCTCTGCTCTTTGGCTCTGCTTTGATTTCACCCTTAATGACCACAAGTTCAAAGGATGAAAAGGTTCATCGGTAAAACTCGCTGACAAACTGGACATTACTAACAAACAAAAATAAAAACAGAAATCATAGAGTAGAAAGAAAATCTAAAGATTATTGAAGAACAAGTAACTCAAAGTACTCTATAATGAAAAATATTTGCTAGGATGATAAATGATGTCTCCAAGTATTCTTCCAAAAGCAAGAGCATATGTTTGTTTCTGCTACCAACCATGCTGTGCTTTTTGGTGAAATAAAAACTTCTGCCAAATTTAAGGATTAATATTACTGATTCTGAGATGGGATTAAATTGCTCTATCAAATGAAATAACTCTTCCTTCAGTCGCTGAAAGATTTTTAAAAATGTGTTCACTGTTAATTTAGTGTAAGCTGACATTCAAAAGTCTCTCATTTGAGTACTCAAACTAAAAATAGCCTCTACTGACATATCTCTGATTTCTGACGCTGTGTCAGCATGCACCTGCTTGATGCTCTTATCTCCAAAAAAGCGAGTTATGGTGTCGAGGGACAGTTCGTCTTGTCTGTCTTCCCCAATCTGGCATCTTCTTGGTTGGCTTCCTTTGCCAATCAGCTGATAAAACCTTGGCAGAAAGCTGGACTCACTACTGGAACAGATGGTCATCTCTTTGTGAGTGTTTGAGCATGGTGTTTATTTTGCACCAAAACCACGTATTGTGCAAACCATACGGCGCAACTGGCTCGTGGTCAAAGTCATGTGTGTGCATATTCAAACGTGTGTTTTTGTATGTATTCTTGGAAAGCTAAGCAGTGTGTCTACACACATTTTTCAGTCTTTTTGGAGAACAAGAATGCCATATAGTTTATCACATATGTGCATAAACGGCTTGTAAAACGTTTGAGGTAAACGGAAGAAATACCTCTTTTAAACCTTTATCTCACCAAATCTCTTCACTGCTATCTCAAAGCCCAGTTTAACCAGATTAGTTCAGCGTATCTTCAGTTTTTTGGCCACTGTGGTTCAGTAGATCGATGGATGGCCACTCAAACACTCAAAGCTCTTTGCACTAGAGCCACATTCTCCTGGAAACTCACAAAAGTCTCCACCCATTCATACACCAACACACTGTTAATAATTGGTATAGATTTTGAGGTCAATATCTCTCTTTCCAATATTGTTTTGAACTGAGTGGTAATCTTTTAATCAGATAGTTATGAGTTTGAGTCCAGTGTCCAACCAATCTACATATCAAACCACTTTGAGTGGTCAATATGACTGGAACTGCACTAGAAATTTAGACTATAAACCATCTAAACTTAATATAAAAATAAAAAGTTAACGATCAATTGATATGTATTGCAACATTTATATTGCTGAATTTACAGACCCACCCGGATGGACAGGTTGTAAGTAAAATGAATAATACAATTTAGTTATTCTGATATTAATAGATTACTGAATGTTATGCATTTTTGTTATTTTGGAAAAAAATATGTGGGGTAGCACATTTAACCTGCACTCACCTGCTTTGCCTCTGAGGTTTCACTAGCTTGACATATGGCCACACTTGGATATGCACAGGTAGCTGAACAGACAGGTCTGAAGAGGTAAATAATAAAGAGAGGAACAAGACTTGTTGCCATGGGGACACACCTCATGTGTTTGAACAAGGTTGGTTGAATAAATGACCTTGACGATCCAGGTGCCCTTCTGCCTTTTCAAGAGACAAAAAGAAGACAAAATGACGGTTTGCTGCAAAAACACAGAGAACACGAGGAAAATGGCGACCAAAATGTAATTTTTGGGCTAAAGTGTGACAGAAAACCGACACTGCATTTCACAATGACACAGTTGATGAAGTGCCATTAGCAGGTGGCAGTACTATGCTTTGGAGAGTTTTCTTTCTTAAGCATGGTTAGGAAAGCTGGTCTGTACTTCAAGAAAACCAGACTTTCAACAACCCTGAACAAACATCAGCAGCAAAACCAGAAAGCTGTAGATCCAACCATGTTTATATGTTGATGGATCAGTCAAATTTCAACCCAGGTCTAATCTGTGACTTAAAGACTGAGGATCGTAGATGTTCTTCAGAGTAAGCACACACTTTTTTTCAAAGCAGAACGGACTGAAAGCGCTGTGTCTAGATGTGCAAAGCTAATAGAGAGTAGAGAGATCTGCAGCTGTAATCTCAGGAAAAAGGTGGTTGTGTAATATAATTTCTCTGAGGGGATAAATAAGTGCCAAGCAAGAAGAAAATTACAGTCGTTTCTATTTAATCAAAGCGCAGAAGAAAACAACAAACAAAGGACTTAAAAAGTAAGTTTAGAAATATCAAGTGCAACTTTTTATTGGTTTACTATAATGTATCACTTTACTTATGGAAAATGTGTGTTTAATCTGAAGGAATGGAAAATAGATATCATTTGTCCGCAAATACAGTTTCACTGAAACAGATATTATCTCAGAAACTGAACCGTTCATTTGAAACTGTCTGTATCAACAAAACAGCTTAGTAAGGAGAAAAGAATTGGTAATGTTTTTGTCCATATTTCTCATCTCTATGCTAAATATGTCTTTCTCCTCTCACTTGACAATTATGCTTTTTATTGCACATAATTCTAGTGAAATGACTTGCAATTTGTGGCTGTGATGCAGAGAAAATGTAAAAAGTTTCAAGCAATATGAATCTAAGACACTGGATTATTTAAACGGCAGTATTGTTGTATTGTCATAAAGCTCTGTGACTGAGTGCAACATAATACGGTGTAAAATCAGACCTCTGGGAATATGCTCCCCCCTGTAAAAATCAACTACAAACAAAAGCATCAAGCCTGTTGTTTTGTTCAGAAGAAGCATGCTATGATAACGTTGGGAGCAAGAAATGAAAACATTGATAATTGAGTTTCTTTTCACACTTAAACTGTTTTCCTTGTTTATTTTTATTGCAATTTTTGTCCTGACTCTTGCTTTCTCAGGACAGATTGCTTCCTTTGTACATTATTTCCGTGTCTAAAACCATGCCATGGTTGACAATCAAGCGTTGTGACAGAGAAGGAAGACAGTTGTATCTAGTTAAAGACCAAATTCGAAGTTGGACGATCAAATCCTCTTTGTAAATAACCAGGTTGTAGTTTCCCAGCAGCCTGGTCAGGGAGGTTTCAACTGAATATGCATATACAAGATTAAAAAATGGGACAGTATTTTTCCCAGTTCATCTGAGAAATTGCATGAAAAGCATTTTTGTTGGGGAATGTGTGAACTTTGACTCTGGTTGTAGTAGCTGATGCACATTAATGAACTTTGTGTTCCTAAAAGGAATACCACCACAGCTCAATGTGGTAAAAATAGTCACAAAGTTCCTGTGTGTATATATTTTTTATGCTGTACCACTTTTAAAGGGCTGTAGGGACTTATTAACCGGTAGCTTCTTGTTAAAGCCAATCATTCAGATGTTCCCCATAATTTATTTTATACTCATTAATTTTCCCATTATAATTTTCTGTCATGATTTGTCCCAGTCCTGCTGGACTACAAGGTATATAATCAAACATGTGACTGAGCAAGAAGCTAATATTCTTGGTTCAGCTCTGAGTAAATCAAGAATTCCTCCCAATAGATCAAAACACGGGCATCCATCTAGAACTGGAACAGAAAATGGAGGAAAACCTATGATTTGTATGTGAATTCCCTTAGTGGCAATGCATATATTCAGTTGTATTGAGAACAGGTGTCTGCCCAACTTTTTACAGTCACAAGAGGTTGTTATTTCTAAATGTAAAAATGCCTTTGATGTTTGCGATGTTTTTGCTGCATGCAGACAGAAAGCATTGTGTTGCTAACAGCTAAATCATGCAGCACTTTCAGACGATGCTGACCCAGGCCCTGAACTCAGCTGCAAATGTCGCCCATTCGGTGTTCTGTCTGTGACTTCGATGATTGTGAAGCGTTTTCTGTCCCTTTATGCTAGAACTCCAGCAACCGGCATCCTTTTGAAAGCTTGGAGATTTCAGCCTGCTATTGTGCCTTCAACAAAAAGAGTTACCTGGGCTTTTGTGGGTGGATTGCAAAGTGTTGAAATTTGAAGAAATGAACCAAAAACAGAAAGTGTATTATCAAATTGGTCACGGTTTACAAAAGATAAGTTGTGCTGGATTTTCTTGTCCAACTTGAGGGACTTTTGACAGCACAAAAATTAGAAACATTGATGGATATGAACAAATGGTTGATTTATCTAAATTTATTTATTTTTTTATTGATGGACTTGTTTCAACAGTGCTGTAACCAACAGTGTTCTAAATGTTTAACTGATTTTGGATATGGTTGGTTAATATACCTGAAAATTTTCAGAAATCAGGAGAAATTTAGAAAATATATATTATGATTTTATAGCATGAAAAACACAAAAGATGAATATATATATATGCCTTCTGGGGTCGGGAGGTGCTGGTGTCTATCTCCAGCTAACGTTCTGGGCGAGAGGCAGGGTCACCCTGACCCTGGGTCACCATCCCATCGCAGGGCAACACAGAGACAGACAGGACAAACAACCATGCACACACCCTCGCACCTAAGGAGAATTAGAGAGACCAATTATGTTTTTGGACTGTGGAAAGAACCCACCATGTACACTTAAAAAATCAAAACAACAACAACAAAAAGTCCAGCCATGTTTTGGCAATAAGTTCATGTTTTTTTGTGTCTGAATAATGAGCCATTTCAAAAACCTCTAGAAAGTGATGTCACAAATCAGCAGCAAATTACCCAGCAACCCCATCAAAGCCCAGCCTGATACCTCGCAACCCAAGCAGAGCTCCAGCATGTTTGGTCAGCTAGTTTTCTGCTGTATGTGCTGTACAATGGCTGCTGGAAAAGACGAGTGTTTTGTCGTTGACTTACCATTCAGAGGCCACTTGCTGCATTCTTGTCGGCTGTGCAGGAGGCTCTACTTCTGCTTTTCAAAGATGTAGTTTCATGGTTGCACATCTGTTTGCAGACATTTTCATGTGTGAGTGTAAATGTTGATTTGGGGGGCGTGGCCAACAGCAGCTTATTTGGAAGTCTTAAGAGGCCCTAAAGCAGCTGATTCTGCCTCAAAGTAGGTCAAAATGACCAAACAAAAGTCTCATTATCTATAAATATCTTGTTTAAAAAAATTGAATGAACATGTTTTGTGTAGCCCATAGATCTGTTCTAATCTGATCAAGGAAGCATAATATTTCACCTTTAAGTGTCCTTTATCATATTGAAGACACACAATGCGTTTTGTCACCATTGCTACGTTTCGGACATGTCAACATGCTTTTCTGTATAATTTCAGATACACACAATAACTTGATTTAAGAAGTGAAAACAGTTGTGACATAAACTCCACTGATAAAATGAGCTTTTTCTCATCCATGTTCAGGGGTCCAAGTTAAGTTTTGCTTTGTAATCTCTTCACAGCTTGTCCTCAGGGCACCTTTAAGTCGTCCCAGGGGGCAGGATTATGTCAGCAGTGTCCGCTCAACAGTCGCTCCACCATCGAAGCTGCCACCCTCTGTGGTTGTCGGAATGGATATTACCGTGGAGACATGGACAAACCAGAGGACATGTGTACCAGTGAGTCAACACGTATAATTACACTCTCAGTACACCTTTCAATAAGGTGTCAAAATGACGGGTCCAGGCTTACGATCCCAGTAGGTGACATATTACAGCGTATCACAAACTGACAACACCGGCAGCTGAATATTTCATAATTAAATGAAAATCCAGCATCCGCCTTGATTTATAATTCTGCCTGTAAATTTATGCACCTCAGTCAGAGCCAAAACACACACACACACACACACGCACACACACACGCATTGTTGCGATGGGATTTTGGGAGTAGCAAGTAATAATGTCGCCACATTGCTGAGGCTCTCCATTCCAGTTGAGTATGTGTTTATTGTGTCGAAGAGTCTGTGCTTCAATGCAAGACGAAGCAGTGAGTTTGAGTAACGCAGCCACTCGGTTCCTCAGAGATATAGTGTAAGTAGGTTAAAACATGAATCATTTTGGACTCATACTCTGAAACTGAGTGTGTACTGTGTGTGCAGCTGTACAAAGTATGTAATCACTCATGGGTTTTTGTGCTGTTCCCGGTGACCTGAATACATCTTCATATTTTGAGGGATTAAAAACAGCTCTGGTTCAGTCATATTTAAGATCTATTGTGTTTTTAAACATTTATAGTCCTCAGAAAATACAAGCAAAGCTTTCAATGGTATAATTTGTGTCACTGTCCACACAGAATTTGATATAAATGATTAAATGTGTAAATCAGCTTGTGTAAATCATTAAATGTGTGATTTGTAAATTTTCAGAGCTATTGTCATTGGTCAGTTTCTGCGACACACGTTGCTCGTACCTCATTAACCTCATTTTGCCATCAGAGCTGCTTTTTTGTGTCCTAGATTCAACAAGGTGTCTCAAGCAATCCTCAGACAATTTTAATATATTCTCTCAACAGCCTTGTGCTTTTCTTGGAGATTTGTTGACTGCGCATTTTTAAGATAAATTTCCTATTTCATCATGTCTGAAATGATCTCAATTGGACTGAGATCTGGTGTCTGTGGCGTCCATCAGCAAACTTTGGTTACAAGAGATGGAAATGGTCAGTAGGTATATTGTGGCATTTAAATGACTGAGTTGGTATTTATTAGCTGTGGTGGTAGACAGCCTAGCATTGTAGGATTTTGGTGAGTCTTTATTAGTTGTATCAGTTTTCACACAAAACTAAAAATCCTTGTTTGTTTTTCCCCTTAATTTATAGTCATTTCACAAAAAAATTTGCAATTGTGTTTCCATGAAATAAAAAACATTTAAAATCCCACATGAATGTCTTTGCAATAAGTATTAAAAAACATGCCTTACCATTTTCCTCCAACTACTTCCTGTTGTCTTCTTTGTAGTTTCCTCCAGCGGCAACATCTGGTTGTTGGTCATGTGACTCGTTTGAAGCAAAAAAAGTGTTTCCATTTCAGTCTATTCAAAATAAATTTTAATGCGGCCAATTAAACACCTTATTCCAGCTACTTATTTTTTTTTTTCTATTTTATAAATTGACATGTTTCCAGTAAGTCAAATTGGTCCATGGAAACAGATATTATTTTCTGGATTCTTCTGATATTTACTTTTATTTCCTTATTAAAGAAACTATTTCTTAGTAGTTGACTCTTTTATAGAGTTTGTTATAGAAAATTGCTGTTTTTTTTGTTTTTTTTTTATTGATTTCAACAGGAGTGGTGCTTTATAAAGGCAAACATTTCTCACTTCAATACCACTGAAACAGATTGTAGATGGATTCTCAGAATGTTCTGTAGGTGGGTCAGTGTTTTATTACAGCAGAAATGGTACAGAAAAGCCTAACCTCAACACTTGTAGCACTCTTAAAATGATGACGATGGAAAGGAAAAAAATCAAATTTGCCAGTGAGAGCGTGTCAGATGTCAAGGCGCTCATCCTCTGAATTACTGGAGCGCTTTCTATTCATGGGCAAAAACAAATCAGGTTACAGTTAGAAATAAAAAAAAAATCAAAGAGGACAAACTACAAAAACAGTAGGATTAAACTTAGATACAGACGAGGGATTCGGAGTCTGATATGAATCAGGTCACTGGAGTGGAAGAGTGACTGCTCAGTTTGTCGATTGTTCTAGTGGTTACATGACTCCCGACTGCGGAGGTGGTTGGGTGCATTGTCTCTCTGCAGGTAAGTGAATATAATTTAAATTCTGCAGTCTGCAGTCTGAGCAAAAAAGAAAAACAAAACAGATAATGTGTCAGTCTCTTACCAGTCTCCATTGTTTCAGCAGTGTGGCTAGATGCTGTGTTTTTGTAGCAACTTTGCATTTTAAAATGTTTTAAGATGTGATCATCAAATGAAGACATATTTAGGCAGTAAAAAATACACTCACCCTGTGGCATACCTGGAACTTAAAAATTTGTTGTCAAATTTTGCTAAGAGTTTTTTTTTTTTTCAAAAATTACTTTTTTGCATTATTTTAGGAAGGTGCTGAAATGCATAACTGTAAATAAAATGTAAGCGCTGCTTGGATTTTTTAACCCCCCGCTGTTTGTACTTTGATTTTGCTGCACATCTGTCCTTGGGTGTCTACAAATTACATACAGAGACATTTTCTTCAGGGTCGTCTCATCTTATGACTCTGGTTTAGCATACGCCACGGCCGAACATCCATTTCATCTAAGCGCTCTTGTTTCATCTGTGTCACACTCTGTGTGATGCGTTTGGACTGTCAGCGAGAAGTGAGGCCCTCAAGGCTTAACCTTGTGAAAACTGCTTGAGCTTTGAAGACGTACTTTGACACGGAGTGAAAACTGAGACTGGCGGACTGGTAAGGGACAATGAACATTTTATTAATGTTAAAGAAGGTGCTGGCTGAAGTCCAAGAGTTGCAAGAATTGGCTAATCTTCACAGGACGGTGATGACTAAAACCCATTTAAGTTTGTATCAAACAAACTGGTAATGTCGTTTTTAGAGGTCACAGTGAATAAAAATGATCAATAGATTTAAAGTTAATTATTTGGTTTGGACTGGATCACAAAAAGGTCATCTTCAATTGTTAGGTTGGTTAATTAAAGGTCCAGAACAACTGGTAATGAACAACTTTATTTTTCACAGCAGAATAAAAGTCTCCATCTGATTGTTTGTGACCCCAAGCCAAACTAATTTTGACAGGAAAGCATAACTAATTAGAAATTAGGACAGTTCATCTTAAACTTAATTAACTTAATTACTATTCATGCCTCTAAAAGGAAATTGCCTTTGGTTTTGTTAAAAAAACAAAACAAAGCTACAAACATTTTGTAGCCTTTGTTTCAGCTCTGTGTTCCAGCTTGTTTATTTTCAGTTTTGATTTGGTATGTTGATTATTTTGATGATTTTGCGGTTCCAATTAATGAAAAAACTGTTGGTCTCCTGCTTCACAAATTAAGCATTTTGGGTTATAATAATTAATGGCTGTACTGTCTGGTACCAAACAAATAGTTTGTTTTTAATTTGTATAACAAGCTGTTTGACAAGTCAGTTTTAGTCATCGCTTTCTGAAGTTCTCGAGTATAATAAAATCTAATTACTAACACCATCGTAAGCAATTCTTTATTTATTACCAAGTAGTAAAAATATGCATGCTTTCTTTCTTTTGATCAAAGCACAGGGAGCCCATCCTAACCCTGATTTGTTGAAAAGATGTTTTGATTATTTTGCATCTCTTTAGACTTTAATTTAGTCAGTTTTGTTTCATGCTTTAAAATTTGTTTGGTGCAGGACAGTATAGTGACTATATGTAATAGTCATTACATTGGTGTGTGCAATATTTACATTGCAAAAAACTTTAAGGAAAACTGAAACCATTTTGCATGTTAGTTAGATATTCAGCCTGCTAAATGAAGATCATGCAGTAAATTTCCGCCCCGGACAGAGCAACGCGTTGAAGATGCTAAAGGTCAGTGACTGTCACAACCTGGAAGAGTGAGGAAAACATGGATTTGTCGGTTGCTGTCCCAGTAACCTCAGCGTCTTGCAGCCCAACGTCTCTGCATTATGTCTGTATTTGCACCATGTTAAAAGTCTAAATTATCTTCTAGTCTGTGCAGATGCTGGCTTTAGGTGGCCTGTTCTTTTCCTCTCTGGTTCTAAACAAGAGAGTGTTTGTACAAAAAAAATGTTGCTGAATTGTTTGACCCCAATTCCCGTTTTGTCTGTTTGATGCTCAGTCCTTGATGGCCCAGAACACAAAAGTCAACTCTTCTTTCAGACAAGACAGAACGAGGCTTCAGTTTTCCCCAAGAGGAGATTTAAAGTGGCAATTCAATGGGCACAATTCTTTTGCAAGATTTGACAGCAAATTTATGATTTGGTTACGTTGGCTCTCAATAATGATAACTGATGAGAGTTTTGAAGGGGCTGACATCAATTTTGGTTTAAATCTTTGACCTGCCATTTGGGATTTAAGCCTGATCTCAGAAAGAAAGTTTCCTCTGAGATTCTTTTTATTAGGAAGATCGATGTGACAGAGGAGGAGCTGCAGATGCAGACAACGTGATTACTGTGTTGGCTTTTTCAAACAGTATCTAGTATTTTCCAATAGTGGTTAGTATTAGTAAAATGCAATTGTGCTGCTCCAAGTTCAGCCTTCCTGTAATCTGCTGAACTCTTTTCCAGCCTGTTAACACTTAGATATAATCAGATCACAAAGTGGAAGCAGATCAGATCAGGGATTCACAGATAAAATGGTGTGAAGGCCTGGTGTTTGCTAATGGATGGGCTTTTAGCAAGATTACAAATATACAAAAAAACTCACCAAATTTTTTGGTGAGTTTAATTAAATACTTTAATTAATACTTTAATTGCAATACGTATTTGCAGCACTTCATCCTTCATTTCCATGCCTATTTTGGGTTTTGGAATATAAATTTCTTTTCACAATAGATTTTAAGGCACAGTTTTGTTCTATTGTTTTTTGTGACAGGACTAATGCAGTAAGGTGGTCATAGCCCCACATCAGCTGATTTTTATGAGGGCAAATAATCTTTGAGGGTTGAAGGGAATATTTCTACAGTGATAAATGTTTTGTGTGACCAACCAGCTGCAATATTAGAAACATTTTCTGACATGAAGAGCAAGAAGGTGAGATAAATATTTTAATTTTAAAGCATTTGCTTTGTATACAACAGAATTATAACACAGTGTCTGCTATAATTGTTTAAAAAAGAAAAACACAATGACGCATCTCCATTATCCAGTGCTGGTTTACCTTTATGAGGCCTGTGTGAGAGTTTGTATTTGTGTTTCGTAAATGGCAAGCTCAGACAACAGTCATCTTTTGAAAATGCTTTGTGATTTTTTTTTTTTACTATTATCATGTAATGTAAAATCATTGGTTTTACATTTGCAGTGCCTTAAAAGCATATTTTAATATCAAATAAGGGGAAAGTCCAACACCGCAAACATGTATTTTCCTTCTTCATTGACTCATATTTCCCTTTCAATCCCTGTTTTCAGGCGTTCCCTCTGCTCCTCGCAATGTGGTTTCAGTGGTGAATCAGACGTCGGTGATCCTGGAGTGGCACTCGCCACGCGACACCGGGCACCGGGACGACCTGTCATACAACGTGGTGTGCCGGCGTTGCCACAGCAGCGAGCGGCGGGCATGCCAGCCATGCGATGACAGCGTGGTTTACACTCCGGGCAAGGAGGCGTTGAAGGGAACAAGGGTGGAAATCAGCAAGCTTCGTGCTCACACCTCGTACACCTTTGACATTCAGGTTTGTGTCTGCAGGTGTTATCTTAGATTTGCAAGGAAATGCAAGTATAGGGCGATTCTTACTATGCAGTGTAAAAAACCCAAATAGTTTAGAAGCTTAAAATTAATTGTATGTTATGAGAAACATTCCTCAAGTTTTGTTTGCTCCATTCATACATGATAAGCCACTTTAAAAACATCCTTGTTCTCATCTGTTTTTGTTTAAAATGCAAATTGCTGCCACCTATTCACTAAAATGCTCAAAGTTACTGGCGCTACATAGAAAGTTGCTGACCTGCAGCCTTTTATGCAAAATCTGCAATTATAGCATCTGCCAGCTTACAAGGTCACTGTAATGTCTGTAAAGCCTTTATAGAGATAAACATTCAATCTTCCCCCATCTGGCTCCTTTACTGTAACAATTTTAGAGCTCAATTTTGTTTCTTAATTGTGACATCCAAGGACATCCTGAGTAAAATAATATTTCCACATATAAACATAGTTATTTGAATTCTCTGATTTATGAGATTTTCCCATAAAGCAGGGTTGAATGTAAACTAGTGTATTCTGAAAATACTGAATGAAATTGTTCTTATTTCCCCCACTATCCACAGAAAAATCTATGATAAATAAGTCGAGATTGGAATTAAAATCTTATTTTTTCTTAGTTTTGGATTTACCGTTTTGTTCTGCGGGGGGTTCGAGTCTTAAGCAGCAGATTTAGCGGTTAGGGAAAGGCAGAAACATAAAATTAAATTAGCAGAGCCTCAAGTAAATTATCATAAATTAAAACATTAATTTGCCCTGACTAAGGCATTGGTTTCACTGTCAGAATGATTAACTGCACACTTGGCAAACAATATATGGCAACTGGTCTCGTCTTTGGAACCCACAGAGAATGTGGTCAGCTTGTCTTTGTCTCAGAGATAAGACATTCAATCTAAAAACAATTCACTTTTGTGGCAATTTTAACAGATTCTTCTGTCAGGCTTAAAATGCAGATAGTTTTTGTACTAGACAGACATCTCAGTCAAAGGATTCTGCTTTTCTAATGTGATGCGGTTGATGAATAATTCTGGACGCTGGCAGAATTTGGCTTGTGCCGTCAAGGACAAATCCAAAAATCATTCTCCTATTATTATACAGTGGATATGAAAGTGTAAAGGCTTCAGTCTGAATGCCAGGTTTTTAATAAGAAAATTATTATTAATAGATTTTAAAATTTATTTTACTTGAATAAATCTGAGTAGGTAGAAAATCTGTGTGTCTATTTGTCTACAAACTTTACAAGATAGCCAGTTAGAAATCTAGCTGCCTAACTTATCCTTGATAGTATTTTTTTAACAATTGTTTTATGTATTTGCCTCTGTAAATCACCTCATTTAGACATGTAACTGTGTTCTGTATTGTCTCTATTGTTTAAAAACTGACCATTTGGTATTAACTGTGCAGACAGTCAACGGAGTGTCCAATAAGAGTCCTTATCCCGCCCAACAGCTGTCAATCAACATTACAACCAATCAGGCAGGTGAGTTGGAACTGAAAAGGAAACAAACTGTTGTGCGTGTGTGTTTACAAGCGTCTGTGTGTGTGAGCATACCCCGGGGCACAGTGGATTAAATGCGGGAGGGATGGCTGGAGAGATAAAGGAAATTGAGCTGCAGCCTTTTAATTCATAAAACATGCTACAGGGTTGTCGTCTCCTTACCTTCCTCTGTTCCTCCCCCCTTCACCTCTTCCTGCACATTCGCAGCTTTAATCCTTTTTCAACTCTCCTCTTTCTCTCTTTTCCTTTTCTGAGCTTTATCTCCCCGAACCGTGCCCTCCTTCTCCCACTCAACCTGCTGCTAACATAACGTAACCGAGTTATTGCTCCATCAAAATCTTAGGGAGACAGACATAAGTAATACTTCCACTTCTACTTAAATTTATATTTGAAAACTACTTTTCTCTGATGGAAAAATATAAGTGAAACCTGAAACCTGATCCACTGCCGCTCTGCCACTTACCAAGTGCGTTTTCCGCTGATGTCTGATGCAAACTCCTCAAGCTCCTGAAATATTTTAGGTTACAACAATATCATCTTTTATCAGCGACTTAACTACGATTGAAGGGGCTTTTTATGTAGGCGGCAGGTTTTGAGTGTCGTTCGCAGAACTTTATGATTTACCAAACTCAATGCACTTAGAAACAAAATTGTAAAGCAACGAACTGACATGAAAGACTAAGGCTTTCAAACCACAGCTCATTCATACTGTTGCACTTAAATGCATTGATACTTCTTAAATTACACCAAAATCTGCAGATTACTTGGCTGTTTAAGATGAATTATTGATTTTTCAGATACAATGGCTAAAGATGATTCACTGTAATACATGGAGAGAAAATGAAATTACTTTAATTTTTTTCCCCTCCTCTCTCAAATACTTTTCATTAAAGTGAACCATTGCAATGCATTTCATTGCTATCTTCAGTAATAGCCCCCATAATTCCTTTATGTCTTCTCTCAACAAAAGACTATTGCAGAAATATGATTTAGAAAACTACATCACTAGCAGCTAAATCCTGAAGTCTATTACAGCCAAATGTCTACAAATCCTGAGATCACAGATACAAATGCATTAAAATATTCCACACGTTCCCACATCGTTGAGAAAAACTGCAATTTTATTTCACGTCCACTGAAGTAGAAACCTTTCCCTTTTTCTTTGCAAGCATCTTAAGCATTTTATCATTACATTTCACTCTATTTGCATATTTATAATGTCTAAACATCCTGGTGAATCTGTAAAACTCCTAATCGGTTGTGTGTTGGTGCGTTTGCGTGTGTGAATGTCTGTTTTATGCCAGCTCCCTCTGAGGTTCCCATAATGCACCAAGTGAGCTCAACGAGCCGCAGCTTCTCTCTTTCATGGCCGCCACCCGAGCAGCCCAACGGGATCATCCTCGACTACGAGATCAGATACTACGACAAGGTAGACTGGAATGATAAATGTGTGTGTGTGTGTGCGTGTGCGTGTGTGTGTGGGTGTGTGTGTGTGTGTGTGTGTGTGTGTGTGTGTGTGGCTGAACGTTTGGTGTTTCGTTCTCAGCCAGTAATCTGCTGGGAGTCGATAAAACAGGAAAATCAATGTGAAGTGCATTAATGTCATTTAATTAACTCTTAGTAAGTTCTGCTTTATTTTGCAAACATCTTTGCTCTCTGAGATCTGAATGCTTGTTTTCATTTTGCGCATCACACCTCAAAATCCACAAGGAGAACATTTTAGAGCGATTGTGTACTCCAGATGTGATTATTGCACCATTTAAACTCTTACAGTAAAATCTGTTTACGTTTCTAGTCTTTATAATGTTCATACTTTCAATTCTTAAACTTTATCAAAGTCATGATTCTAATTCGATAAAGACTTATATTGTTACACTGAAAATATTAATAATGAAATGTTAAAAGTGGTGAAATCTGTTACATATTACTGAGTGCAGAAAAATGTTTGACATCTTGAAATATTCAAAATATGCATTTAAAAATATAATGAGGCTTCAACACCATCAGTCTCTGAATACCAGGCTATGAAAAGGTTAATTAAAAAGAAAACCTCCAGAAGCCTCAGTACAAAGTCTTTTTTCAAGCTTTGACAAGGTTGCTAATTGAATGAATTGATTGTCTACTTCAAATCAATCAAAGGAAGTGTTTGTGAGTTGCTGTAAATGGATTTATAATAGAGCCAAGCACAATGTTGTTTTGTACCTGGCAGAACAGTGATGGGTATAAGATGGCAAACTTATTAGAGGAGGCAAATTTTAAACATTTTAATGGATAAAAAAGTTCATGTATATTTTCAATTTGTCCCATTTCACATCCTAGTAGATGTGTTTAATACATCGGTGTATTGCAAAATCACTTAATAATTTCTTAAACATTTATTTCTTTATTTTCATGTTCTTCTTCCTCTGACTTAACATGCCTACTGCTCCAACTGCTGATGAAAATAACTGCTGCTGCGTTCGCTGGCTGACACACTTGGCATGATCATTAATTAAGGACAGCTGCTGGCGGAAAGCTGTCAACGTGTTTGTGATTTGTTTAACTGTTGCATTTTCTCCCTCGCTGGTGGTAGATGTCCAGTCATGTCGATGCATCATCTTTGACAGAATCATCTCGTAATTAGTGAAGATGGATTTTTGAAGTGAAAGGCAGATCATTTGTTATATAGTCTGTGGTCACACAAAGAGTGAAAGGCTCCTTTCAACAATTAAAAATGAGCGCACTCTTTTCTTTTTGGAGATTATGGTGATAACAGTCAGATACTGTTTTGCAGTAATAAGGTACAATAAAACTCTTTAGTCCTTAGCTATATGGCCTTATAACAAGCTCATATTTTAATTATTTATTGCCAACAAAATACAGATGATTAATCTCTTGTGATTCACAATGTTGGTGTTCAGTGCCGACTAACAACTGCTTAAACTCTGACCTCCCATTGAGAAAAAACTAAACACTTAAAGCTTTTCTACAACATATAAAAACTTTTGTCTAGTCAAAGCAAAGTTTTGCCTGCTCTTTTAAGGAACAGTACTTTAGCATTTGGATTAATTTGAAAAAAAATTGTTTCTGCAATAATCGCTGATGTTTCAGAAACACAAATCTGTCCAATCACCAGATTACAATACAAGTGCTGGATATTAACCAGAGCAAACATATAATTCACTTCCAAACACCAAAAAACCCTAAATGACAATAACTGACTTTGTTACTAGTATGAGTGGAAAATAATTATGTTGCTCATTTGGTTCAGATGTTTCAGACTTATCCAAAACAACACAAATGGAAACATTTTAAAATCGATTCGTATTAAATTTAGTCTTTTTTTTAATTAAAATATACTGTGCAGCTGGAATAAGAGAAACAAGAGATGTTGTAGTAAACACAACCTCAGTCGTCAATATAATTTTTAGTATCATTTCTCTTTACTTTTCTCTGGTTTCATATTTCAGACTGTGCATTGTGACCCGGTTTGTGGACAGTACTGACTAATATTGGCCGCTTGTTTGCTGAAGGAGATTGCCTCCTCTTTCCTCCTCTCACTGTGTTCATGTGTTCATTTCTCTCTGTGGACTCTAAGACCTCTGGGTTCACACAGGTTCTCTCATCAGGGAAGGATTCAATATTTTCATTCCAGAGCGACTCGAACACACAAAGTGAAGCCTTTCCTCAACCAAAACAACATTTCCTTAAGGTGTATATGCTGAACATCTTCAGTTTTCTTTAAAGCCTTAATGGCATCACCAGCAGGCTAAATAAAAGATGTTTTTGAAAAATATTTTAGGCACTTTCTTCAAAACTCAGTGGAACTTTAGCTTTAGCTTTTGTACAATAAGTTAACTATGTCCAGATTCTTTGCCCCTCCTCCCTGGGTTTAGTCAGTTAGTCCAGATGCAGTTTTTCCTATCAGGTTTGCCAGCTGCTTCAGGGGATCCTGATGTGTTTATAAGCCATATTTGATATGTAATTCCTCCAACAGGCCCTAAAACTATCCAAGAGGTTCTTTTGTTTTTTTTTTAGCATGCATACATTTAGCAGAAAATCTCCACAAAGGCCCATAAAGTGTCTTTATCGATGCTCTCTGTTGGTATCTATGTTTTTCTCTGTATTTAAAAAACTCTTATTGGAAGTTTTATTTTTTTTGTTTGCACATTTTGTTTGTAAATGTGTGGTTAACAATGTAGCAATATCTGAATGCAGATGATAAATGGAGTCAGTTTAAATAACCGCTGGCTTTCCTGACTGATAACAGAGAAATTCCAGATCATTTTGAATCAGGCAGGAACACGAATGCCAGACCCGGGGCGATTTTAAGAGCAACTAATTCAGGGGTAAAACTTGTGGCACCAGATTGCTTTCCCGTGAAAGGCTGCTGCTACGTTTCTGTCGGGAGTAAAATTGCCTAAATGAAAGAAAGTGGGATCTCTCAATAAGTCCTTGTAATTTGCTGAATGTTAAGCTGTGAACATGAAAGGTAAGTTACTGGAGTATCTGTCACTTAAAGCAAAGACTGTTCCCGTCTTTTCTGAAACTGAGCCCAGAACTGGAAAGACACTTTGCTGCAGACAGATGAAAAACAAAAAGCACAAGGAATTGTGTAAGATGTACCGAAAAGAACACGAACCTCCAATCTACCCACTCGTTTTTACTCCTAATCCACCTGTCTTTCCTTAATAGATATATACAAAATAAGCTTTTTTTTCTTGGTTGCAATTGCTGGTGTACAAGATTCTCCACACCATACCCTTCTTTTCATTATGTACTGCAAATGTTGCCAATTGTGACTCTTTTAGGCTCAATTTCAGCAGTTGTCTTTAATTAAAACATTCAGACATACTCTTAACATCTAGGAGTTTATGGCAGTTTTCAGAGTACACATCCCCCAATAAGAACTGAGGAGGGTTGCAACAACAAGATGGGGATCTCACAATAACAGTGATGCAGTAACGGATTGCAGGTGTTTAACTTGAGCAGAGAGGTTATGCAAGTAGACTGGTTGTGCTTTTATGGTGTAAAAAGAAGCAATGTTTCATTGATCATCTGCCACAGCTGAAATATTATCATCAGATATTGAAATTGGCCAAAAATGTAGATCTCTTCAACCTCAAAAGTGTTTTATTTGGGCAGAAACGGAATGCAACGCAAATAATACAATAATTGCATTTTAAATAAACCAAAAGTTACATTAGTGCATGTTGAAACCCTGAAGAAAACATACTGCTGTGGCGTGGACTTACAAAGAATCATTCATAGAAACAATAGTAATTAAATTACACAGTTACATGCAGCTGTCCAACTTGGTAATAACACTGGTTTCCTTCTTTTCAAAGTATTGCCTGCAAAACAGGATCCAACCAGTTTGACTGTGTAATTCCCCCAGAGGGGGAATATTCTACTCGATTTACGGTTTTCACAAAAATTATCTCCAATATTTGTTTTTTTAACCCATATTACAGATGATACCACCCGATCCCCATTTTCTACTAAACAATACATTTTAACTTCTTCATTGAATAGTTTTCTCAGCATAAAGACATGTTAATAATTACCTCTTGAACATTTTTTCCATAAATATGTATTAAGCCTCTTTTTGCTCTTTTGCCCTGAAATAAAATCCAGGGAATTAGTAAGCAGATATCATCTGTGTGTAATATAATCTCAGCATAAAGGCCTCACAGGGTTATTGGAGAACATTATTGAAAAGAAAAGTGAAGGAGGAGTAGGCCATAAAATTATATCCAAAAGCTTTGAACGTATCATGGATTAGTGTTAGATTTTAGTTTGCAACAACTGCAGACCTGACCCGACCCTCAACCTGAACTAACAGGCCCTGCAAAAAGAGCAATTATTATAGAAGCACTGATAAGAGCTGCAAGAATCTATAACTGTGGTTAGAGGACCTGTACAAAGTCAAACAATTAATGGTGTACTTCATAAATCTGGTCTTCATTTTGAGCTGTTCCTCCAGGGAACATAGAAAACAAAATAGTTTATTATTCTTTTCTTTTTTTACCTTTTGACCTACATTCAAAATGCATTGCATGGTGAAAAATGTAACACCCGGATCACAGCATCTTCACCATGAAACACGGTAGTAGCAGCATCATGGTGAGGGGCACTGGAGTAAACACAGATCCTGGATGCGCTGTGTAAAATGGCATGGACCTGAATCAAACGAGATCTGGAATACCAGAACAAGGTCCAAGGTCAAGAAACAAAAAAAAGATCAATTTCTGCCTGTAGATGAGGATGGCTGTTAGGTACATATCCCAAAAGACTTGTATACACTGCAAATAATTCAGATTTCATTTACAGAAAATTCAAAACTTCATTTTGAATATTAAATAGATCCAGAGAAAGTAAAACAACATGACAAAATTATGAGGGTTTTTTGGTGGATTTAAAACTCAGACATGGAACTGTACCTTCACAGCAAATTTAGCAAATTCATAATTACTCGATCTCTTCTTGAAATAACTGTGAAAGAGTTGAACTGGAACCAGCTCTGAACAGGACCGAACAGATTCGTGTTCCTCCACTTTGATCCAGGAAAAGATGGAAAACAGCAGACTTGATGTCGCATAACACGATGTGCTTTTAACACTGTGAGGACGATGACAATGAGCCAAGGAGATATTTATTACAGCTGCAGTCAAAACTCATAATACCTCACCCTGAGTCGGCCTTATTTGCTGCTAGGTTTCCGTTAATAAAGTCTCACATTGAAGTCAATTAGGATTCTGCATTTCCCACTGTGAAGCAGTCGACCACGTAAAGACTAATTTTAGCTCATAGCTTTAAGTGAAGATGTCCTGTGGGAGCAGTTTGATAAGCCTGGTGAGAGAGGACACACAGCTGTGCTGCACCCTTTTTTCTGGCAGTTTTGTCATTTTTTTCACCTTCCTCATCTCCTGCAGCTCTTCTCTCCGTCCTCCCTCACACCCACTCTATAGTTAATGAGTTTTAATGTAGTAAATTTGATATGGTGGAGAAAGTCCAAATTTTCCCCTCTTACTTATCTCTGTCTGCCAGGCCTTCCCAGACGCCCTGCCCCCTAACCTCTTTACTCCAGTCAGCATGGAGTCGAGCTTTCCTCGCCACACACAACTCCAGAATCTAAACTCCAACACTGACGCCACGTCTTTCCTCTACCCACTTCCAAAACTTACCTACTTTTTGAACTTTGAAATCATCCAAAATCCACCGTTTAATTATCAGCTGACATTGCTGGCATAAATGTGCAATAACATTTTACATACACGTTATATGGACATAATTTAGGTCAATACCTATAAAGACAAGGAAGGAGTAAAAAGTTTGATCTCATCATGATTAGTATTTTGATAGAAGAGAATGGGTTAATGACTGACATGTGGAAAATGGGTTTTCGCTATGAATATTTATGATAGAAAATGCAATCATCTTTAACCCCATGTCTTCTTCTGATAACCCGCCCTTTTTCTCCCCAATCTACCGGCAATTTCCACCCACTCGTCTCCCTCCTGGGCGGTGTTCCTCATCACCGCCATCATCTCTTTTCCTCTCCACTTTGCTCTGCCGTCGACCTCCCCGCCCCGCCGTCCTTCATTCTCGTGCCACGATTCCCGGTCTATACCTTCACGCCGCCACCACGGCAGACCTTTCGTTCTGCTGCCCGCTCTTAGATTTAGCCTCTGTAAAACCTTGTTATCTGAAAGAAAATGACAGAACATAGGAAGTCTAAAATGAGAATAAGGGGGCATAGATGGAGGTAAAAGGTGACAGCCTTGGATTTATGAGATGGGACAGATAATGTGGAGGCGAATGGAACGGGAGAAGTCCACATGCTCATCTTTCTTTGTGGGTAAAAGCTAATTAACTGCAATAAGTTCTTATTGTATTTGCATAGAATGGAAAGATGAATGACTCAAGAGCAAGGAGGAAGAAAAATGGTCACCAGGAAAGGGTTTAGGTGTGTTGGAGAAATAATTGACATAAAAATGCTAATCATCCATAAGCTGAAAGACGGTGAGAATGAAATATGAACAGAGTTCTTTATGATGTGACATCCATGTAGATGTTGATGTCACATCATAAAGGATTATGTAAATGAGAACCATTGAG
The DNA here is from genome assembly GCF_027474105.1 of Poeciliopsis prolifica. Classification (NCBI taxonomy): domain Eukaryota; kingdom Metazoa; phylum Chordata; class Actinopteri; order Cyprinodontiformes; family Poeciliidae; genus Poeciliopsis; species Poeciliopsis prolifica. Next base: position 3,347,440 of record NW_026562377.1, read on the forward strand.
GAGGCCAGAAAAAATGGAGAAAAGCAGCTCTAAATCAAAACGTCGACATAGATTTCAGAATGTTTGCGGCCTGATGTTGCCGTCTATGGGTGGAAGATGCAACAACGATGCTGCAATTTTCTCTTTTCAGTTTTCTCTCAGGCAGATGAGCAGCTGAAATAACATTTATGTGCATTGATGGAAGAGTTTGCCAGGTGCTATTCTTAAAAAGAAGATGGACATTTTGACTTTTTAAGAACCATGCGGACACAATTATGTATGGGCAACATGGATCAGCAAAAGTGCAGCAAGTTTGTCCTTCTGCCTCTTTCTCTAAAACAACTTAAAATTTTAGTATCTGGCCATTATTAATCAAGATTGATGGAAGTAAAAGCTTTTTGGTTAAAAGTGTCTAAATGGATGACTTTATAATCAGAAAAACTTTTATATATGTGATTGAGAGCAGCTGTTTCGGGAATTTATGAGAGAAAAAATCTCAAGGTACGCAATAATATCAAACAAACAATTTGTCAATGGCGGCTTGACGTACATTTAACGTTTATTCCTGACAAAATGATACATAAAAACTTAGAAGTTGAAGATGTAAACGTGGTGAACCAAAATCTTGATTTAATAAATTTCAACCTGGATTTAGAACCATTTTATTTTGATAAGGATGAGGTGGTAGAATCCTGCTGTATCAAATCATCCAGCATTCATTTTCTAGTCCCGCTTATCTGTGCAACCAGTTCCCATCTCCAATGGTCTTGGAACAACAACTGGAAAATCCTGTGGACCGTCACTGGGTGCATCCAAGCACATTCATGGAAAATCAAATGAAAGAAAAAGTATGTCAGAAAAATGTGTGAGCAAAGAAATAACAGAGGACTGTGAAGCAAACTTAATTCAAGAGTTCGGAGGTCATTCACCAGGCGTGACCTGCTGCTGGAGTCGGTGGTTTGAGCACCAACTTGAGCCACAGCTGAAACATCAGTAGTGAGAAAAAAGACTGAAAATTACTTAGTGATCCAGAGTTCTTTTTCTGATAAAACAATTTTTTGTCATAATAATAATAATAGCAATTTAAAGTGATAATAATAATAATTTTCTGCAGTGTAGAAAATGTCGGTATGACGCTCCACCAACAACTTGCTTCTATTTACTTCAGGAAACGCAACACGATCCTAAACCTCTACATAAATTATGTCTGTGTTGAGATGGTGCATTCATTTCTTTATGTTCTCATCTCTGATTGTCTGTCACTCCTCAGGGATCGTTTAAAAGGTACAGCAGCATCTACAGTTCCTGAGAATCATCTGGAAAAACTCAGAATCAAAGCTGCTGATGCCCTTCTATAGATCAACAGTGGAGTTTATTCTGGTGTATTTAATTTCTGTTTGATTTGCTGGATGTTCTACTGTGGATAAAAAATTAAAAAAAAAAACATCTCTGGAGAGAGTAATTAAGACAAAGATGTTCTCTGCCTTCTCTGTTGAACAATTGCTAGCAGTTTTAGATTTCAAAAGAGCTAAAACATCACTAAGGACGCGACACATACCGGCGACCAAATGTTTGAACTGTTCTTCTCTAATAGGCGTCATTGATCTATTAAACCAAGACTCACTAAGAGCTTTTTCCTGCTTATAATATCTATTTTAAATAGCCATTGAAAATAACCTTCCCCTTCAATTTTATTCTGTGTGATTGTATTTTATCTCATTTCTTTTTAATCTTACTGTAATGCAGGTGCTACACTTACTGATTTTTTAAGTTTCTTTGTGCCTCTTCAATCAGTTAAAGTTTATTTGTTTAGTACTTTCAAAGTGCATAACATCATAAAGACAAAAATAAAGTCACAAAAACACCATTCAGTCAATATTTGAGAAACCAGTGACAAACGTTACATCATACACATCACTCTAAATGTAACATTTTACTAATATTGTAATTTATGTGGCTGCACCTATATTGACTGGCAGTTGTCAAAGTAAAGTTTAGTGTATTAACATCTTGCTCTGCCTCTTCTGCAGTTGCAGTCGTCGTTGCTGAACAGCTCAGTGGTCCAGAGCGATACGCCCAACGTGGTCCTTGAGGGCCTGAGGCCCGGCACCGGCTACGTGGTCCAGGTGAGGGCCCGCACCGTGGCAGGCTACGGAGCCTACAGCAAAGAGATGCTCTTCCAGACCCTCACAGACGGTAAGAGCGTGGGTGGCTGGCTGGCTGGCTGGAGTGTGTGGAGATGTGTGAGTGGAGGTTTTCTGTTGGAGAGGAGAGAGGTTGTGAGAGTGGAAAAGGTTGGTATGAAGTGCAAACCTGGCTGTGAGGCTTATTGTGTGCAGTCATGTAAAATGAGTGATGTAAAATATATTTTTTTGGAATTATGGAAGATTTTAGCTGTACTACATGTATTCACTTTCAGCTGTGTGCATGTGAAAGACAAAAATATATAAAAACAGATATGCCTATCTCAGCAGTGCTAAATTATGTATGTGTGCCTGTGTGTGTGTGTGTGTGTGTGTGTGTGTGTGTGTGTGTGGGTGTATGTGGGTGTGTGTGTGTATGCGTGTGTGTGTATGTGTGTGTATGTGTGTGTGTGGTGTGTGTGTGTGTGGGGGGGGTGTGTATGCGTGTGTGTGGGGTGTGTGTGTATGTGTGTGCGTGTGTGTGTGTGTATGCGTGTGCCTGTGTGTGTGTGTATGTGTGTGTGTGTGTGTGTGTGTGTGTGGGGGGGTGGGTGTGTGTATGTGTGTGTGTGTGTGGGTGTGTGTGTGTGTATGTGTGTGCGTGTGTGTGTGTGGGTGTGTGGGTGTGTGCGTGTGTGCGTGCGTGTGTGTGTGTGTGTGTGTGCGTGCGTGTGTGTGTGTGTGTGTGTGTGGGTGTGGGTGTGTGCGTGTGTGTGTGTGTGGTGTGTGTGTGTGTGCCTCTGCAGATGAGTACAAGTCAGAGCTTGGACAGCAGCTCTACCTGACTGCAAGTTCTTTAGTAGGCGGCGTGTGCATCGTCTCTCTGGTAGCTCTGGTTATCGTATGCACCAGGTAACACACAGCAGACACACAAACACATTTACACTGCAAAAAATTTAAATCAAGTATGTTTTTGGCAAGATTCTAATAGAAATATCTTAGAAAACTTGAAATAAGACAAAATACTGATTGTTGTCAGATTCATGTTTTTAGGATGTAAATCACTTTCTACTGCTTTGTTGCTTAAATGCGCTATATTGGTAAAATTTGATTTGATTTGAAGATACTGGAGCTTGTTTTAAGTCAATATTTCCTTAATATTGATAAAAAATGAGTACTTGTTCTATTGGCAGATTATTTTACTTATGGGAAAAATGTGTGCCAAAGGAACTAATACTTTTTCATCAACATTTAGGAACTGTTGACTTATGAAAACATTTCTTGATGAAAAGTTACTTGTAAGGTTGTTTTATTGTATTTCAAGTTTTCTAAGATATTTACACTAGAAACTTGACAAAAACACATTCATGTAGCTCTTCATTCAGCTGCTCTTTTGGTCTTCCTTTGAATGAAATGAATTTCAGATCTGGTGTTTTTCTATCACAAGATGGTTTCAAAGTGCAGAGAAGTCTTGATCTGGGGTAGTATGGTAAATGATTAAAGGTTTTATAAATGGACAACTCAATTGAGTTTTCCATTTTGATTAAAAGAATAAAAAAAGCCAATAAGCAAAATAAGGGCACAGGATCTGGAGATAAAATGGGAAATAGAAAGGTTTGACAGGTGGAAGTTGTCATTTCAGTTTTTAACCAAACTAACTTTTTTTTTTTTAATTACTTGATGGTTTCTTCTTTTGACAATAATATAAAACGATACTTTTCGATAAAGATGTATGTTTTTGATTGTAATATTTATATCCAATGCAACATTAACAGTTTATTTTATTGTTTGCTGGACAATGAAACTGAAGTGGGTCATTTAACATTAACAGATTCTTGGAAATATTATGTTAGATTGATTATATCTCAAAGCACCTTCTCAGAGGTGCAGTACTTTTTATTTTACGTTCATAATATGTGCATGATAAAGATTTTTTCATTGATGTGTGCCACTAATCCTGATGTTTAGGCCTCTGAGATCTGAGCCAATATTTTCTTTCTTTCCATAACCAGGTGTACGCCTGCGTTTAATCTCTCCCAGTAGACTTATTGTCAGGGGAGGCATTATTTTCTAGGTTGTCCCATTTCCAGTTAACTTTCAGGATCTCTGACCAAACTTATCTGGTTTTTCTCTCCCCATATCTGTCCTCTTCAAATTTCCCCAGCTGCTGATAGTTATTGGATGCTTAGCCACAGATTATAGCTGCTGATCTTGTCTGGCCAGTGGGCATTAGGGATTCATCTCACAGAAATGTTGTTGAAGGTTTGCTCTCGCTGATTGTTCACTGTGTTGTTGGACTCGGTTGCCTAAAAGCTAAATCAATTTCACAACAAAGACCAAGATTTATGTTCATTTACGCTGCTCTATTTATGTGTGTGCCAAATGTTATAACCCTATAAAAATAGTTTTCTGGCCAACATCTGAATTTCTAGCTCCCTGTAAAGTAATGTCTTAAATTACTGATTTGTTCTCAGGTGTTGCACAAATTGCAAACTGTGCAGCTCTGACTGAAAATGTGGAGCTCATATATTAATGAAATCACTCACACAGTGATGTCATTTAAGCTTTTATTTCTTTTTAATGTTGATGATCATGGTTAATAGGGAGTATAAACATAACATTTGGTTTCTTAGAAAATATTGAAAGAAATTTATTTTCATTGCATGAATATTTAATTTTTGATGGCTTGTTGTCTAGAAAATCATAAGGAAACTCTGGTCAGAGTAAAAAAAAAAAGCTGGTTGTTTGTACACATATGTATCCAAGCATTTTGTTGAAATGTTGAGTGAAGGGAAAACATGTGGTATGAAAAAGGTCCACATGCAACAGAATCAACCATTGAGTCTCCTGTTGAAGAGTATCATGTGAGAAAACTACTCTCAGAAGATACTGATGGACATATCTTGAGTTAAACCAATTCTGAACTAGATATTAAGAGGTATATTAGAAATTTCTTATCCTCTTTATGGTTCTCTTATTTGCAAAGGTAGGGAGAAGTTTGTTTTGATCAACAGCCGAATGTTACTACTGCAGAAAATGCAGAAATATTAATATGATTACATCCGCAGGTGGCATGATTTTTAATGACTCATCAAATGAACACACTTATTCAAATGTGATTTCAATTTTATTTCTTATTTTATAGAATCTCTGCATTTGCTTAATTGTATTTTTTCAACATTAGTGGGATATCAACAGAAAGTGGCACACATTTGTAAAGGAAATCGCTACAAATGCTTGCAAAGGAGAATCAGGCAAGCATACAATGAAAGTACATGAGGTATTCTCTGACTGGTCTCACGTGCTACAGTAATTTTCTAAGAAACTGAATTTTGAGTTTTCAAAATCCATAAACAGTAATTGTCAAAATTAACAAAAGTATTAGCTTGAAGTACAGCATATCCCTTTTAGATTTCAACAGTTTATTAAGGTTCTCCTTTATTATGGATCTTGTGAAGATCTAGTGGCATCTGGAGATTCTGCAGGATGTTTCTGCACTTGTTCCGTTTTCAGAGCAAAGCATCAAAATGAGGGCTGATGACACAGAGCAGTAGCAATCCTTCAAACCTAACTGGTTCTAGACAGACTGTTTCGGCAGCAGATTTTTTTAACAAGATAACTATTTTACTTCAACCCAGTTTGAGAGAAAATTGCCAATTTGCATTTTACTCCTGCAACATTTAGAGCTGCTCTGTAAAATTTATGTGCTCTTCTTCCCCTGAAGCTTTGTCTGTCTTTTTTTTTTCCCCTCTCGCTGTAGGAGGAGACATTTGAAGGAGAGTGTGTATGGCGACAAGCTGCAGCAGTACAACACAGGAGGAGGTAGACGCACAATCTATATTTTATTATTGTGAAAATAATTAAAAATTCTGGTATGCTTTTTGTAAAAAAGTTTATTTGTGAACTTTCTTTACAGAAGTGACTCTGAGACCAGACATGTTTGGCGGTCCAACCCCGACTGTGACCTTTCCCACCCTATCTGAGGGTCGCAGTTCACCAGGGGTCAAGATCTACATTGACCCCTTTACCTATGAAGATCCCAACGAGGCGGTGCGGGAATTTGCCAAAGAAATCGACCCCTCTTGTGTCAAAATAGAGGAAGTCATCGGATCAGGTAGAGATTGTCATAGGTTTAGTCCTTTTAAACTGTTGCTTAATTCATTTTTTCTCTTTTGTTTCTTTAAGCTTTTTTTTAACAAAAAAAGACAATTAAAATTAAACTCTCATCCTACCTTTTATGTTTAGAATAAGATGTAAAGAAAATGTTTAGTTTAATTGTGATTCCAACCAGACAAAACCACTGTGCCACATTTTAGTGTCGATGAGAAATATCTGGAATCATGCAATGCCAATTTGTTATTTTGCCTTATTATTTTTTCCTTTGAAGTCAGCATGTTTTATTCATGCTGAAAGCTTTCACAAGAATAAATTAAAACTGTCTTCCTGCATTTTCTTGTGAGCTCTGTGCTCATGTTGCAGAAATGCTGTGTGATCTTTGGCAAAAGAAGAATGATGGTCGCCAAAGTTCACCAGAGGTTATTGTCTTGATGCTGTAATTGTCTGGATTCAATGGAGGAAAGAGAGAAATTCATGCAAAATGTATGAAACGTGTTGGTGAGAGACCTTGATCAGCCAGACATTCTGATGATTAGAAACAATCATACCTTATAATCAATCGGCTTGTTAGACATTCATCACACAGGGCTGTGATTTGGATGTTTACCTGTTTTTGTAGGTTTTAAACTGACTGTGTTGGTTTTGTTTAATATTATCTTTTGAAGTCTTAATTGGATCTAAAAACTAATTTGAGCAACTCGATCATTTTAAACAATTTGACTCAATACTGAAACAAAAACAAATCTAATTGCTGAAAGAAATTAATGAATCTTTTTGTTTCACCATAGTATTTTCTTATAAGCTTAAAAAACAATTATATTTCTTCAAATAAGTGTGATTTGAAGGAATGATTAGCCCCAGTCTCATGGCTAACTATTTTTAAAGGAGAGTGTAATCAATTTTTATATGATGTATTGCACAATAAAGTACCTGTGAATGTGCTGTATAAATAAAAAATCACCTAAAAGAAATTTGACTTCCCATCATAGCCACATCTGATGTCTTGAAACCGGCCTCTGTCTCTTTAAGAACCTCCCACTATTTCTGACCACAAAAATGCTTTTTCCTGCCATCCATTGCTGCCGTTTACAACCGTTCTTTGAGTTCAGCAGATGTGCACTTCCACCAGCTGTTTGCTCATTTCTGCTGCCGCTAGTCTAGTGGAGCTGTGTGTTAAGGTGGAGCTTCGGGTAAACAGGCGGACCATTGTGTGTCCGAGCGTTAAGGCATCCATGAATGACTGCCACGGGAGTCAAAGCACCACTCTGAGTGAATTTGTGATGAGGGAACTACATTCTTACATTTTGCATTATTGCATTATACCGCTCAGTGAAATGTAATACTCAATTTTTTTAATTATTTCAATTGTTTATAAGCTGCAAATATTGCACCAGCCCTTATCAAAGTCTAAGTGTTTTATTTCTAACAAAATTGATTTAGTTTTCATCTTTTTTTAGGTTTTAAAGATAATTCCAACCTCTATAGTGCTTTGCCAGTCCTTCTCATTGAGAATTCATGAGCAGGTGGTATTTCGTATAATTGAATCTTATTTAGTGATTTAAATAGTTCAAAGATCAGCATTATAAAAAATCATGTGACAGGGATTGTGAATGTGTGAGGGTTGCCATGTGAATACTGATACCTCTCTGCTATAATCTGTAACTCGTTTAGATGCCATTACCTTTTATTTTATGGGATAATATTTTTCTTTTACTGCAACTCGAACCAGATTGAGAAATGTTTTCCCTTCAGATGGTCTGCTCCTGATAACTCATAACTTATTTAACACAGGACCAAAAACCAATCACACCCAAAGAGTCTTCTGAGCCCTGGGTGTTAAAGGTCATGAACCAGGTCCAGACCCTCACCACTGCAAGTATGTGCTTTGGCCTTTGGTCTGTTGAACCACTTTGAGGGGCTTTTGGTAATCCCTCCATTTGGTGCTTTATTATTCTCAGGGAAGGGTTTCTCATTCCAGAGAAACTGGATGGAGAAGGAATGAAAATGACAGGGAGGGAGGGGAAAGCACAAGGATGGATGAAATGAGATGTGGTCAGACTTTGAGTCCTTCAGGAGCTCCATAACTCACTTTTCACATTGTTTCTCTCTTGTTTTCTTCCTCTGTTCTCCTTTGATTCTTTATCCGATCTTCAACACTTTCTGTGATTTACACCCTCTGGAGTTCTAGTTTGTTTTTGAACAGACAAATCCTGAACAATGAACCATGGAAGGAAAAGCAGAATAACAGATTGGGAAGTGAAGATAAAAGAAGAGAGCCCTACGGACATAATAAAAATATCCCACCTGACTCCCTTATTCCCTTCCTTTGAGATAACACTCTCTTTCCATTACTATCACTCAGCCTGTAGGAAATGTCCTTCACTATATCCACTTTGTTTGACTGGGGAAATGTCGTGAAACGCATTATGTTTATCATATGACAGACTAAGACATCATCTAACGGTCCTTTACTAACAGTGTTGATTGAATATAGATTTATAGAGCGTCATCCTTCATTCCCATCCCATCTTCTTTCCATTCTTCCTTGTGTGCTTGTTCTGGTTTACAGCACTGACACAAGATAGTTTTTAATGAGCGATGATATGTGGAGCACAGATCAGTGTGAGACTCAACGGCACGGCCCTGTCATCCAATTCCCATCTCTCATCTATTATTCACGCAACGATTTTTTATCTGTGCAGCAACGACTTTTATTTTGAAGTTAATTCAATTCTCATGTACCCCATCATGATGTCGGTGCGTTTATTTTGACAAAAGATGTCTGTGCCTCTGCAGAACGAAAATAGTCTGGTTGTTGAGGTTGCAGCTAGTTTTTAATTACTTGCAGCAGACCAGGTAAGTTTATCAGGTGATTATGAAAGTCAGAATTAGTTCAACTTCTTGCCAGGGATTGCTCCTTGACACCAATTTAATCAGTTTTTGGAGATCAGCTGGAAGAATGGGGCTCAATTTTCACTGCGTGTTTGATATTTTTGGAAAATTCAGATTATTATTATTTTCCTCCCAGCTTGCATTTGGAGCAGAGTTTACGCTAGACTTTTTTGCAATATTATTTTGACTATTGGGGTTAAAAGCATCCCACTATAATCTATTTTTACCCATCAATATCTACTATAACAATGACATTCAATGGTATTTAATTTGTAAAAAAAAATAATTTTAGCCAATATGCAACCCAAACAAGCTTAACGGGGAATCAATATTGTGCCATTTCACATCAAGCTGATAAATTTATGTAATTTTCTTCTCACCTGTCATAAAAGCCACTGATTTTCCTCCCTGTAACTACATATAAAGAATGACAATAAACAATTGCACATAAAGTATGAATGACTGTATAGCCAGAATGCACACTCTTACAACTTCCTCCTGGTCCTGAATGGAGCCGCTTGTGTATAATCAGACATCTCCAATGAGCTGCACAGGTTACTGTCATGACGTTTTGGGTATTGTCGTCGTTGTTTTGATGTTATTGTGGAGTCTCTGCCTGGAATCACAAGCCCCACCTCAGTCAAAGTTTTGAAATCAGGAGTCATTTCTGCAGCTGAAGTTATCAGACGAGAAGGTTCCTGATCCTACAAACCCTCGCTTCAGTGGGAGGAAATCCCACATCATGCGCTCCTTTGGCACCAGTGGCTCAGCTGCACTGGTCTGCGACGACGATCGAGATGCACTGAGAGCAGAACGAGATGGTACTCAAATTCTCTCATGGGAATCTTTTTTTGATTGCTTTAGTCACCTGTACTCTGTGTGTCAAGACGAAAATGTCTCCGTGTTTGCACTACATGGTGAGGAGCGGGAATGCTAATCTTTCAAAATGAAAGATGACCTTCAGATTTTTCTGTCTTCAGATTTTTGACCGTTTTACAAAAGTGGTCAGAGGCGGAAACTATTCGGTTAACCCGACCTCGGGTTTAGAGAGAACAGATCCTGGATATTTCTAAAGGAAGATATGACGAATTCGAACAACTATGTTTTTATCAATCACAGCACAAATATCTGTAAATATTACAGATCATCCACAAAAGAAATATTTATATTTGAATGAGATTCAAAGACAGACTTGTTTCTAAATTTTCCTTACAATGTGATGAATAAGTATTTCCTTTTTAAAAATGTCTTCTACTTTGCTTTTATTCAAAAAATCCAAAGTTTCAATTAAGTTTATTAGTATAGTACAGTTCAGCAACACGTGAATACATCATAAAAACAAAACAAAAAAGTTCTCAAAACATCTATCACAGATTGTGAAGCCAGTAACATTTTGATGACATTTTTGTCATCAAAATAATCAAAATATTGGTCAGTGTTCGAGTCCTGGGAGTAACTAAGTAGGTTTGGCTTCAGTCTAGATTTATAGGAACTCAGTGTTTCGGCTGTTTTGCAGTTTTCTGGAAGATAGTTCCAGATTTGCGGTGCATAGAAGCTGAGTCTCTGTTTGGTTCTTAATAATGTATTTAAGATGAAAGTTTACATACAAATCCTAATTTCACCCACAGGAGAAGGGCATTGCCTTTAATTTGAGTCTTTGGAGGTTTTCATTGTTATGTCTTATTTAACTAGCTGCAATTTATCCTGGTAAAAGTCTCTAGCTCCTACACATTGAACCTTTAACTATTATCTTTTTGAAACTTATAAATAGAAAAATCAGTAATAATAGAGATCCCCACTCAGTAAATGAATACAGCAGGATGTTCACAAAAGATTTAAACCTGTGAACCCTGTGATTCAGCTCACTCTCTTGATCCATTAAGCTTTGTTTAATCAAGAGATTATGAGACATGTCGTGCAACGTTATGTGTCTAAGCAATAATAATAGCACAATCCTTTTTTTATCTTGTTCGCACATCGAAAACACAACCTTTTCTCACCTCAGAGAGCAGCAATAAAAGGGATTCGTTTGTTTGTTGCACTTTTAAGCCACACACACAAAAAATGTTGCCCTTCAGCCTCTGTTTGCTCTGCTGGATCTGCTTAGAGTCCACCAGAATGATGGGAGTGTGAAACATTGGAGCATTACCACAATTAAACCAACTCAGCTGCTGTAAAAACACTGGGAATATAATTATTCTTCTCCATACTCATTTATAGTTTATAATAAGTTTCAAACTGAAAATGTGGTTAATGATTTTTTTTTGTGTGTGCAGCCTTCTGGAACCTCATGTAGAATTTGTTCTTTACCTTTTTGTATTTTGCTGTCTAATTTTTGCTCTAATGTCATTTTTTTGCCATTTTGAAGGTGAGTTTGGAGAGGTGTACAAAGGTCGCTTGAAACCTCTTGGGAAAAAAGAAATCCCCGTAGCGATCAAGACCCTTAAGGTGGGCTACTCTGAGCGTCAGAGGAGAGACTTCTTGGCCGAGGCGTCGATCATGGGCCAGTTCGACCAGCCGAACATCATCAGACTGGAGGGCGTGGTCACAAAGAGCAGACCGACCATGATCATCACAGAGTTCATGGAGAACGGCGCACTGGACTCATTCCTGAGGGTAAGGAGCGTTCTGCCAGCAGGATACTGTTAACAAACCAACACAGATCAGCTTCACTAGGTCAGATTTACGTAAGGGCTGAAAGGACTAATCTGATTAGCCATGATTAATCAATTATAGAAATCATAATTGCTTAATTAACTTTCTAAATAAAAAAAAAGTCCTAATTGCTGAAAATGTCAACATATTCAGAGATGTAATTAGGCCAAAATTATACAAAAACAATATGTTGCATTTAAGGTAAAAATGCAACATAAATAGGCAAAACTCCTCTAGCCTCACCCGATTCAAAATGACTACATTAATGCTGTTATTGCATTTTAAGCAAAACATTCTGATATAGTATAAAAAAGGCTTAAGTTGTAAATGAAACATTTTCTTTATCCATTAATAAAACAATTTAGTTTCAGCCGTAGTTTTACGTAGGCATGTTTAACAATTAAATGTGGAGTATTTGTGAACATGCTGTACTGTTAGGACAAACTGCCAGTTGAGGAAAGGATTACGAGCTTCAGAAATGATGCGCAAGAGGAGACAGAAACGGCCTCCTGTCCTTCCTTTTTTTAGCTTTGGCTCTTTTCCTTCCTGTACTCTTCCCTCATCCTGCCAGCCTGTCCATGTCTTTGATCCCGGCCTCCTTTTGAGGTGCTGCTAAAAACAGAAAGAGAAAACTCTTTGATGCCCAGTTCTCACAGCGCGACCCCATTTGACTCAGAAACCATCAGATGACTTGCACACACACACACACACACCGGGATCGATCCTGCCGGTGTTGCTGTCCTGGCGTGACCGTCCTGAAGGGACCGGACCTGCGGCACCATCGCAGCTTGTTTGTGTGCACCTAGAAGAAGGTTTTTCCCTGCGGAGGATTAGGCCAGGGGAGCATCAAAGGCACAGTTTGCTGCACAAAATGAATTAAAAGACACACAGAGCAGACTGCAACTATGTCAGTCGGCGGTTTCTCTAAGGTTTAAAAGACACGGAGGAGAGAAACCGAGATGCCAAAAGAAAAAAGAAAAAAATCCCAAAGTCCATTTTAAAGTCGGCAAGTGCAGCATATTTTACAGTACATACTGAATACTGTAAACACAAATTGACTGAGATTTATCTGTATTAATCGGTTAATGGAAGGATTATAAACATGGCTATGAATGTCTGTGAAGATGTCAGGCTGTCCCCCGGGGGCTGCGTGCGCCGTCAGCCCACTTCACCCAAAGGCAAAGATTGTTAGCAAATGTCCTCTTTAAAAAGGAGGAATCATAAGCCAGTCTGAGGCATTTATCTGTGCACAGGAAAACAAACAAACAAACAAACCAAAAAAATGTGTTTGTGTTGATTGAACACCCATTAATTCTGGGATATTATCACAGATTAATCCACTCTCCTAGAAAGGTTTAATATTTTAATCACTTAAAAATAGGCTCATTATTTTCTCACTGCAGACATAAACTCAAACATTACTGCACTTTAGATCAACACATAGATTCTTACTTTTGTTCTGGACTTTGACTATGCCTTTCCTGCAACATTTATTTATCTACCATTCCATTCTTACTGAGGTTTGCTGGTTTTTTGCAGCTTCAAACAAGTTTTCCTGCAGTCATATTTTCCAGAATGACTGTAATTAGATTCGTACATCTTTCCCTCTGCAGTAAAGCATCTCCTCACCATGATGATGCTTCCATTTTGTCTCAGTATGGAGATGGTGTGCTCAGGGTGGTATGTAGTTATTTTTATACATTAGGTTTGCATATAGGCCAAATTTTGCCCCAAAGCACCTTCTTCAAACACAGTTCCTCTACATGGCTCTTGGCAAACTTTAAGTGGGACTTCTTATAGCTTTCTTCCAACAACTATTTAATTTTTCTGCTGTTTCATAAAGGATCAATTTATTGTGTGCACAATTAATAGCTAATTTGTCGACAAATTCTCCCACCCGAGCTCTGGTTCTCTGCAACTCCTGGCTCCTGATTATGTTTTGATCTATTAGAGAAATTCCCAGTAAATTATAGATTGAACTTTTGGTTTTTCATTCAGTTCAATTTTTAAACATTTTCTTAATTCTAAAGAGAAACTAAATCATTTGGAAAAAGCTACAAGGACTAAGAGCTACAAATATGTTTGCAAACTTTTCATTCCTGAAACGGTCAGTCTTTCAGTGGAGCTGCAGCGGTTTGATGTTTTATGGAGGAATAATCCACGGAGGTTTGCTTTTAGAAGCTTTTGGCTTAATTTTCACTCTGTCTCTGCATATTATCTCATCTGCCAGACTTGTAATGTTACTAGACAGTTGCTGATGATGAAAACATAAATTTACTGCAATATTTTGTTTTAAATCACTCATTTTTTTAAAGCTATGCTAGATTTATGTGAGGGATAACTTGCATCTTGTTAGTTCTTTTTTTTTTTTTTGCACAACAGCATCTTAATTCAAGATGAGAGGAAAGGCTTATACCGCTTGTATGTTGGAAAATATGTAATACAAGTAAATTTACCACAAATTTATGACTTCATAATCTCTGTAAACCTTTCAATTTTTCTTTTCATGCAATTTTCCGGCATTACAATGACAGAAAATAGTTCTGTCGTAATGTCATTAATTTATGCCTTTGATCATTAAAAAAAGAAAACCTTTCTGTTATAATCATAGCTGGGGTTCTATTTACTATGAAATAAAAAAAAGAACATTTAATTATCCATCTGCTGTGTGGCAAACCAACTCTGTTAGTTTTCAATTGCACTCAGGACCACACAAAATCCTTCTAGGGGCCTCAAATGGCCCCCAAACCACATTTTGGACACATCTGGTTAAAGGTTAGAGATATTAATTCAAGATGAGTGTTAAAATAAAGTTAGTGATTTTCTTTTTATTATTCGTTTTCTTAAGGTTTATAGTTTTTCTTGCATTGGAAATTGATGCTATGTGAACTTTACGATACTGTTGGGACATGTCAACTAATTAAAGTTTAAATAAATGGTAAAGAATCCATTCATGTGTTTCTGTGTTTTAGCAAAACGACGGTCAGTTCCCGGTAATCCAGCTGGTTGGCATGCTGAGAGGCATCGCATCTGGAATGAGGTGCCGACACACACACACACAAACACACACTAATCCATTTTATTACAAAGATAAACAGGAAACCTTCTCTGATCCTTCAGTGATTGATTTCCTTATGCAGAACAGCACACACTTAAACTCTACCTGCTGTAATGTAAGTCCAGGTATTTCACTGCAGCGTTACAACTTGGCAGCTTGAGATCTCACATCTCAGCCTGCAGTAAAACACAGATAGCGTCTGCGTTTTACTGCAGGCTGTGAGCACGCAAACATACAGAAATATTCAATCTCATTCCAATTTTATCGGAGGTAGCTGACACACGAGCTCGGAAACACACAAAGGCACAAACACGCACTCTAAATTCCATTAGTGCACCAAAGCTTGCAACAGACAACACACGTTGAGTCAATAAATCCTGCTGATGCTGCAGGTACCTGGCGGAGATGAGCTATGTTCACCGGGACTTAGCAGCGCGAAACATTCTGGTGAACAGCAACCTGGTGTGTAAAGTATCCGACTTCGGCTTATCGCGTTATTTGGAGGAGGATACCTCTGACCCCACCTACACCAGCTCACTGGTAAGGAGGAAGAAACTTCTCTGCAAACTCCCAGCTTCTTTCTAGGATTTTGTGATACTTTGTGTAATTTCCTTCAACAGATGGTATTTCAAACACAGGAAACCAGCATGTTGTTATATCACATCCTTTAATCCTGGATTTCTGTCAGCAGTCTCGAAAGAGAAGCTTTTGTTTGACCAAAACTTTTTTGGTTTTGGTTCGTTTTTCTTTCCTTTTTGTTAAGAAAGAAAAGATTGGTTAACATGTTTGTTCACATTTGTTAAGTTTGGTATGCTTTTTCTTGACTTCATTACTTCTAAAAATCTGAAAAAATGAATATAGTTTGCTCTTCTAATACAATCAATATGCAGTTTCTTTCATTTTTCTTTTTTTTTTATCACTTCCATGTCTTGCATACTATTCTGATGCCCTTCCCATGACCTTTTCCTATACTTTGTTCTACCTAAGCTGAATTTCTAAGTATGACAAATTCCCTCAATGCAGCCTTTTCTTTTTTCGCTGTCATCTTTTATTTCTGCCTTTTGTCTTCATTTTTTTCCCCCTTCTTTTTCCCCTCAGGGGGGTAAAATCCCAGTGCGGTGGACGGCTCCAGAGGCGATCGCCTACAGGAAATTCACTTCTGCTTCAGATGTGTGGAGTTACGGGATCGTCACCTGGGAGGTGATGTCGTACGGAGAGAGACCTTACTGGGACATGAGCAACCAAGATGTAAGTCACCACCTGGTTACCTGTCTCTCTGTCTGTCTGCTGCTCTGATGTCTGCGGCTGTTTGGTGTTTTTGGAGGCTGCGCTTGTTTGTTTTTCCTTGCCGTCTCTCCCAGCAGGGAGTCGGCACGTCTGAGGAAAACATGCGGAAAATGAGGACATCAATTCAGATGTCGCATGTGTTTTTCTTCCCTGAGCATTAGTCCAAAGGTATCAGGATTGTGCTTTCAAGCAGATGTTTACTGCAGGCGATACTTTATTGTAGTGACAGCTTCATTCCAATTACCTTCACAGTATGATCAATTTGCCACAGCATTTCTTTACCTTATTTTTGTTTATTTTGCATCACATTGATTTTATTAAGTTCTCAGAGATTACATTGGTCCTGCTGTGATTTAGGCTAGAAATAATCAGCAGGTTTATAAAAGAGGACATTCCCATTTCTCTGCTGTTTTTTTCTGTCAGCTATAATTTAGAAGAGAGAACTGAGTTCTCCATTTCGCTCTTGGAACTGAAAGAAAACGGAGTTCAGGACGAGAAGTTCTAAAAGATTGAATCACAGACATTTTCATTTTTGGGGGATTTTATTCTGAGGATATTATATCAAACTGAGATTATAGTATCTTTTGGCACTAAAGCCTACCGAGGCTCTAAATCCCAAATCTGGCTACATGAAATTTATGCAGTTTGTAAAGGTTTGACGTGTAGAAGCCAAAGATGTAGATATGCAGTCATATTCAATAAATTGGAATATGTTCTGATGAGGTTTGTTGTCAGGTTAAAATTACCGTTTTTTCTTAATTCTCTGTATACTCCTCATACTTCTTTCATTTAGTTCAGAAATGTTCAACTCCAATCTTTGTCACGCTTCACGGTCGCTGCATTGTAATGGAAATGTGATTTTTATAAATGTATTTTCTTAACGCCTCACCCCCCACTCTGAATGCTGAATAATGAACTAAAAGGCAATATCGTAAATTGAGAAAAACTTTTATTAAAAGCATGTTGGCATAGCAACAGTGACACATTGTTTTTCCCTCTCACCTCGCCTCGATATCTCATCGCTCTGCCGGTATTTTCTGGCGTTAACAGCTTTTAATTCATACACATCTTGGCTGAGTGAATAAATAAATATGTAGGAACTTAAGCAGCCACGTCAGATGCAAACGTATTTATTTTAGTATTTAATATTTGCAGATTTTTTTTTTTTGCTGGAAGGTGTGAGGGGTTATGCTTTATTTTTGTTGTAATTAATTAATCAGAATAAATGTGTTAAAGTCTCAACCCTAACATGCAACTTTTTATTCAGCCAATTAGTATTTAATTACTGCAGAGTCAGTGATGCTTCAGCAACTGGCCGCCTCCTGGATAATTCCTGGGAAACGTGTTCAAAGCATTTTGAACAAAACATTTAGCCATGTTTCATCTCGGCTGATGATAGTTATCAAACCGCCGCTCCCAATCAGTTGAAGTTTCCTGTCTATAGAAAAGCTCGTGCAAAAGCCTCAACCTTCTGTGGTTTATTCGTATTTTGCCTGCAAACAGTCTTGTGAAATTACAGAGCTCTTCAAAATAATATATCTGAAACTTTTTTCCCATTTTGTAATGTAACAAACTTTAAAAAATGTTTTGTGGATTTATTTCTTGTGTTAGTCAAACACAATCATTATGAATCTTAAGGATTTTAAAATATGAGTTCTGGACCTTTTTTTATTTTTGCTCCATGCAAAAGGGAGCTTTAAAACTACCAAGAAATGACTTGTTGTTCAGTGTAAAAGGTGGAAACAGCTGGCCAAGAGTCTGGCAGTAACTCCACTGGAGCAGCAGAGATCAGCGAACAGCTAAAAAAACCCTTAAGACAAAAAACCCTCCAGTATTCGCTTCAAGCAAGAGTGAACAACTATTTTAGTCTCTAAATATATAAATTTTAGAAAGACAAGAGTTGCAGCTGAAACTGTAGTGGATGCGTTGACTTAGTGGCTCTGATTTCTACTCCAACCTTTTCAGATTCAAACTTTTTCAAAACTGTGCATTTATTTCCTTTCACTATTATGGATTTTCCTGTTTTTTTTTCTTTAACACAAAACAATCTGAAATATACATAGGGTTCCGATTCTTAACACTTTCAATACATTTGAAAGGAAATCTGTTTAAAGTTGTATTTATTAACATTTCTTTAAGTTTTAAAGGTTTATTTGGACATCAGATGCTTTTTAGATAATTTTGTCTCACTTTCTTGAGTGTGCTTGTTAATCCACTGAACCCAATATCTGAAGGCTCTTTGTTTTTTAAAAGTCTAAGAAACGATATCATTTTGTTGATTTTCATAAACTTTCCCATAGAAATAACAGTGGTCTAGCAAAAGCAAGGCGATGTCCAAAGGGGCATTAGCTAACAACTCCATTTAAAAGTATGTCTGCCAGGTAATGTGCTATGATAAATCTTTACCACGGCACAAAAACAAAACATGAGATTAAGTGTAAACTTTTGTGTTCTACTAAAGAGAAAACTAAAGCCTGAGTTTATGCATCACTTGACTTTCTGTGAAGAGTTTATCTGTAGTAACGTCTTCTAACATTTAAACAGCAGGACAAAATTCTTAAATAAAGTCAACTTCCTGGGATTCCTCTGTCTCTCCTCCAGCTCTAAACTCCTCCCCGCCCTTTCCGTTCTCCTCCTCCCGTTGCTCTTCCTCGGCTTTTCCCCGAGCCGCAGCTTCTCTACAGCCGTAATGAGAGAAATTCAGTGTAATGACAGAGACGGATTTATTATGGAACAGTCTGTGTATAATGATGGGGAAGAGTGTGTGTTTCCAGTACGGCTAACGAGGGTCTGCGGGGGCTTTAACTATGCATGGAGCTGACACCCTGAGCTCACACTTATCACACATTCAGACTCGCTTTCAGCCGAACCACACACCCATACACGCACTCTCACAGGCCGACGTGTAAAGGAACGTGCACACACACACACACGCACCCACGCACACACACACACACACTTGCGTGATTTCAAAGAACACAGAGGAGTGAAATTGTCAGCAGAGCCACTGCAGGTGCAGTGTTCGACATGAATTAATCATGAAAGAGACCTGTGATGTTTTACTACACTTGCTGCTATTTTGATTGGCATGGGTGCTTAGACTGAATTTCTGCATTACAAAACCTGACGTGTGTCAGGGTCAACTGGAGTTCACCTTGGAAGCCGTCAAATCCCCAGCAAGACGATTGTACAAGTGCCGCCTTTTTATAGCTCACAGGTTACATTTAATTTGCAGAAAGTCAGGAAAATAAAACGACACACGTGTTTCCGTCTTGCAATTTTATGGCTAAATGGTTGCAGAAGAGTAAGCACCAGATTTGAAAGGGGGCTGAAGTTGGAAGTGGTTTAGACGTCGGTCACAGGTGTGACCAAAGCAGCTAAACGGGTTACAAGGTCAAACAAAGCACAGGAGTCTCTGAGAAGTCTGTTGTGGGAAAAAAAGCTGACAAGCAAAAGTCTAAAAAGTGGCAGAGGTCACGAACTGAGGTAGAAGAGGAACAAGGCAACAGACTGGAGCACTTTGGCAGGATGACAGGAAGAAAAAAAAAACGATGAAAAAGCAACATCAATAAATAAACAGTAGATTCAGGGAGAAACATGGAAAATGGTTGGAATAGGTGAAAGCAACCTACAGCTGGCAGGAACATCAAAAAAAAGAAGAAAAAATCATAAAACTGTAAATATTTTCATTTTGCAGTGATGCAAGCATTGTTCTGGTGAAGAAAGAACATATTTATCGATCCAAGTCTCATCTGTAAAATATGGATCAGAACCAAGAGGTAGCAGAACTTAGCTCTGTTCAAAACACTTATTAATGTTTTATGGTCAGTCATGAAATAAATCACACTTATTAATATTTTTGGCTAACATTTAAATTACAATTATTCATCTCAATTACTCACAGTTGGGAAACAATAAGTAATTTTGGAAACACTTCATTTATTACACTTGCCATATTTTTCATTTATAGTTTTTTAGCACAGTTTTTTTTTTTTTTACAAGATGACCTCTGTTGACAGTTTAAAGACAGAATGTGTAGATTCTGCTATTAAAGTGTCATAGCATCTGTTATTTCAGTTGTTCTGCTGCACTGGCCACAAAAGCAAAAAGAAAGTCTGAAAAAACGCATATAAAAATTTACAAGTAAGCAATCAACATTCAGTTTATAAGATATGGGACTAATATGGAAGAAATTACTTAAAACTACATTTTACAACTAAACTGAACCAAAAAAAAGTACCACTTAGAAGAATATAATTTATGTCATTATGAGGTTTTAATATGAGGTTATCACAAAACGTTTGACGTAAATAACAAAAATTTGATCCATTATTACTCACTATGTCAATTTTTAAAAAGTTGCCCCACTGATTGTTATCAAATCTGTTTGTTATTACGATAGCCAAATTTCACAAGTTTACAGTTCACTAAATGTATGGGTGGTGTTTGGCTCTAAAAGCTGTCAGTACGCTCATAATTTAACATTTTATTAATCAAACTTTAAACAAAATGCTGGTTTATCCTGAGGCAAAATTTTGCAATTATGTTCATGTTGATTTGTCTTTCATGCAGAAAAGTATGAGCTTTCTGAATAGACGAGACAGATGGAAATAATCGGTGTGTGAGAAAACTGCCAGAAATACGTTATCTGACATCTGTACAGTAATTAACTCATAAAATGGGGTCTTTTCAGTAGACTCAACAAGCATTACATCCATAACTTTAATTGTTTTTGTGAATCACTTAAATCATGTCATGTTCCTGGCATACAGTGATTTCAGATGGTAATTTATACTTTGATATTTTTGATGCGACCAAGCAAAGGTTTTGCTTCGGCAGAAGTTTCTGCTGTTTACAGATAAATATCAGAATAAAATTTGTGACCGCCCAGCTAATTTTTTAACTAAAATATTGTGCTCCGCCCAGGCTGCGCTGATCACCACACCCAGCCTGTTTTTGCCCTCAAGCCGCCATGATGGGATGCCTCATTCATGACTGCAACACGTCTGCTGTTGCTATTTCTCTACTTTTTAATCAGTTTATATGTTAAACTGTGCAAAATGACTTTGAATCGTTTGTAGTCGGTGAACACATCTGTGCAAATTCCTCCAGTTATTTAACTGCCTCCATTTACTTGTTGCACAAAACCCAAGTTGTAAAATTTGTCTCTTTGTTATTTTGCCCTCTGAAATTATTACGCCCCTTTAAATACTGTATTTTGTTTTGGATCTACATGTGGGTGTTTATTTCGTAGTGCAGGCTAAGAGAAGTGATCAGAGGAAAATGACATTCACAAGAGGCAGTTTTTCTCTCCTCTTGAGCTTTCATGACAGCACCATGCTGCTTGTCTCTTTGATCCTCAGAATGACTCTGTGCTGCTCAGTATGTAAGATGAAACATTTAGAACCGAGCTTTTTATAGTTCAGATATTATATAAATGTAGATTTGTATCAAAGCTGAGAGGAGGGAGGGACTGATGGAAGTGGGAGTATCTCCAGGCTCAATCCCATTGCTTGGAAGTTTGATTTTGTTGTAATAGAGTCACTGGATCTAGCATATTTTTTTTCTTTTTTGAGATTTTAGCATAGGAAGAATGGTGGTCCATGTCCTGTGGTGCCATTTTTTAAATAGTTTTATTCGTTACCACTTGGAAAGTAACAGATTAATAGAAACAAATAAAAAGTAACAGCGACTTTATCACTGCAGCAGATTTTTATATGAGAACCACCACAACTCTTATTCAGTTACATAAACATTCGTTGAATATTTGAAAAATATTGAAACAAGTCAATGTTGGATTGTATCTGTTTTGGCAAAGATATTATCTTTCTTCTGTCATTATCTATCTTCTGACTTCTTTATTTCTGTTTCTGTGAAAATCCAGATTATTCATTTGCTCACTTGTGTCATTGCATATTTATCTGACATTTATCAGATGCCTTTTGATGTCAGGTCGTAATGCCTACGTCTGTGTTGTATATTATTGATTTTCGTAAAACGAAGATTGTGGATAATGAGTTTGACAACATTTTCATATGACCAGATATGTGATATGTCACAAAATTACAATGTTGCTGGTTTGGTCTCAGGATAAATGACTGAATTATAACTAACAGTGAGAACCTGAAATTTGCAAATACCTGAGACCTCCATTAAAAATACTTAATTCCACTATTGGGGTTCACAACCAATCAGCAGCAAGAAAAATGAATGGCACTTTTGGGTTTGCTGCTTGCAAAAACCAGCTCTAAAAGGCATTTTTTAGCTTTTCCAGCTGCATTTTTATTTTAATCCATAAATAGACACATTTTCCATGAGAAAATCTGAGTTATGTTCCACAGAAAAATACCCAATTATTGTCGATGTCAATTTATTTATTTATAAAGCACTTTAAAAAGAGATATTAACTATACAGTATTTATGAAACCAAAGATAAAAACATAAAAGAATAAAAACAAGTGATAAGTTAAAACAGACAGCACAAGTAAATCACAACGTCAGGCCTTTTGGAAATGCCAAAGAATAAAAATGAGTTTGACGTGTTCTGGGCTATGTGTTCAAATATTGATCAGTGAACATGCGGCGGTCCACTCTGATGTGACAGGATCAAGAACACAACATTCACCCTTCAAAAAAATGAAACTCTGTGACTTTCATTTGGTTTCTCTTTTGCTCCAGCATTTTTGTGTCAATCCGCCTGCTTCTCCGGTCTGCTGTGTTCCAGGTAATAAACGCCATAGAGCAGGACTTCAGACTGCCGGCTCCCATGGACTGCCCGGTAGTGCTGCACCAGCTGATGCTGGACTGCTGGCAGAAAGACAGAAACGCAAGGCCAAAGTTCTCTGACATCGTCAGCATGTTGGACAAAATGATCCGCAACCCTGCGTCTCTCAAAGCCGGCACCAGCAACATGGCTCCTGGGTGAACAGAGATATTAACACATTTCCATACCCAAACACTCTCTGTTTGTGATACAGTTGAGATTATAATCATCCTTATATCTGCTCCCTGCAGTCCTTCCCATCATCCTTTGTTAGACCGGGGAGCTCCGGATCTGAGCAGGGTGAGCTCGGTGGAGGACTGGCTGGCTGCTCTGAAGATGACTCAGTATAGAGACTCCTTCATCGGATCGGGGTTCACGTCTTTGCCCCTGGTTACACAAATCACAGCTGAGTATGTCTGACCTAACTGTTTTCACTTCTCCTCTATCATTCTCACTGCATGCGCCTTTAAATTGTATAACTAAGTTAAATAGTTGCAATATGCGTCACATTGGAACTTTCCCGCTGCTGATGTCTAAAGGCAATAAGTGATACTGTTGCTTTAAAGAAGACGTCGATGTGAGACTTTCCTCTGGTACGCCTATACTGCACTGATGCCCTCTGAACCTGAAGCATTTTGAATACAGAGAGGAAATTTACCCAAAGGGACTAATTAAATATATCCTAAAATGTACGGGTGTGAAGAAGGCACTGCAGGTATATGAGCCGGTGAACTCTGTTTCACATTTCATGCAGAATGAACAACTTCCTCAGAGGAAAAAAAAACGGACGGGCGACCCGCCTGAACTCACATTTCTTGGGTTTTTAATTTGTTCTCTTTGCATCATAAATTCAGCACTGCATGTATATTTAATTAGGTTTTAAAACTGCTCCTCATGTTACATTTTTATAGGTAATATAAAGCAATGGGTATGACAATAGTTCAGTTACATTAAACTTGAGATCTGATCCAAGACATTATTTAAAAATCACTCTTAATAGTATATATATTGTATATTATAATATACAACCACATCTAATGGCATGCTGATACAAAAATAGTAATTTTATGTGTATTTCTTTTGTGTGTAGGGTTTGAGCTGCACAAAATGAACAAATTATGCAATGGCAATAATAATGGTAAATATTAGAGGTGTACTGATAGGAAAATTCATGCACAATGACGGTATGGCAGAATTTTGATTCTGACAATACAATGATAATATATTTGTGGTAAATAATGCAGCACTTTGTAGGAGTGTGTAATGCAGGTTTGCTTAGTTTAAGTGTTTACTTTTGCAAAGCCTCCCATCAGTGTGCTGCTGTTTTCCCCTCCAGTACCAGCAGGAATTACATCATACCAGCATCTGTGGTTGTTTATCATATTTGTTTCTTTGTTTTCACAGAGACCTGGAGAGGATTGGAGTGTCTCTTGCAGGACACCAGAGAAAAATACTGACCAGCGTTCAGTCCATGAGGCACCACACTGATGACCAGTCCCCCACTGAATCTGTGTAGCCATGGGTGAAGAAACACTTTGATATATTTGACCATTCTTGAGTCTGTGAGTGAACAGACTTCTTTCTCACCAGTTTACTTATTCTGAAGATCTGTTATGTCCCTTCACAGTCATTAAAAACCCATTTTAAAGACTCCATTAATGATCTTGCAATCAATGGAGATGTTTCTTATGGTATTTAGACTCTGAAGTTGGAATCCCCCCCTCTGGAAATTTTCTGTACAGGTTTTATTTGTTGAACAGACTGAAAACAGCAATGAGCAACACTGTGGAAAAAGAAAATGACTGTTTGTCCTGATGGTTATCTCCTGAAAGGAAAGACGAAAAACCCCAAGTTCTGCTTGAAGGATAACTTTGACTTCAACCTTTTCGCTCCACAAGCCATTTTCATCAAACTCAATCGCTTAAGGAAGACAGGGTGTGTTCTTTTTTTTTTTTTTTTTTGAGGATGAATCAAACTAAGACTGTACTGTAAAAAGAAACTAGCTGAGGAGCCTTTTGTGTGAATGGACAAACTGGACCAAAAGCCTGCTAGAAAATGTTTCTGGATGCAAGAGCAACAGCAGGCCTTCTTGTTTCCAGCATGTTGTGTTGTGAGTATTTATTTCATTGTGTTTGTGAAAACTACAACCATTTGAATCCGGACTGTTTAAATGGGACCTTTTTGAATCGATCTTCACATTGAAGAGTTAGTAAATATTGTTATTTGGGAATTTCTTCCCTTGTTGTTCATTTACCCTTTGCTGTTTTGCAACGTTACTGGAGTATTTGTGATCTTTTAGTGATTTACTTTCCATTTTATTCATCACTAGTGTAAACTCTAAAGTGCTGTTGACTGGAGACAACAAACATTTCTCAGTGCTCAGACAGATGGCCCACATAAAACACACAATTTACACTTTTAATGGATGTTTTTGGGTTGAATCGACGTCCTGAGAGGAAAGGAAAATATGACGGAACGCCTGGATGACAACATATATAAATGCACATCTCAATCTATTGAGGAAGAGTTTTTAGTTGATCCATTTTAAGAATGACTTGAACATGTGATATACTTGCATTAAACACAAAGTAATCTGATATTTTGTTATGTAAATTTTAATGATTGTGGCCAACAGCAAACAAAGCCTAAGACATAGTTTCTCATAAAATTACAATATCATACAAAACTGACTTTCAGAACAGAAATGCTGTCCTGATGAAATGTGGTGATTGTAGCACAGTGGACATGAAGACTAAAGCAGGTTTTGACAGAATGAACCGGTACTAATGTGACCTGGAAAATGAAGTTAGCAGCTCTGTAAAGCTCATCAGCGGAGGTAAACATGGTGTTTCCTGCTTGATGTTGAGCCGACTTAATAAAATGCTGGACCAACACCAGTCGCCAACATGGCTCCCGAATCATCACTGACTGCACCAGGATAAACACTTTTTGTGCCTCTCCAAAAAAAACTTTGTCACCCAAACTAATTAAATACAAAAATCACTTTCATCTGAAAATTCGACAACATGCTGTAAATCTTCAAATTCTTATATGGCCTCAAGCTTGTAAATCTGTTTTTAGCACATTTTTTTCCTTCCACTCAACTTTCCTTTTCATTTTTACACTGGGATACAACAGGACCTTTTTATGCCTACCATTGTGGAAGATGTGACTTTCATACAAAATATAGGATTTATATAAATTTAATGGCCAAACCATATTCTTTCTGAGTGAAAATCTTTTTATTTTATTTTATTTTTTTACAGATTTTACAGAATTTACATTTTCAGATTAACGGAATACTGGATTTACAGTTATTGGTCATAATTGTTAAACTTAACTGAAGATGCTGAAGCGTATCACTGCGTGAAATGAATAGTTAATAGATGATCTATCACATTTTGAATTAAGGCATTGACATCGATTTGTTTATAATATTCTAATTCATTGGTATGCGCCTGCAGAAGCTCAAGCATTGATTTCCCACCTACAAAGTAAATCAATTACCTGCTATATGCTGAGGTGTGGCGGAAGAAAGCAGCTTAAGAGACTGACTGTGTGGAGTGAGACAATAACAGCTATCCACAATATCCCAGAGGAGGTATTGTGTTCCCATGTCCGGGTGTTTTGGCTGCAGATCCTAAATCTGAACGCCAGTCGAGTGTTAATTCAGGGGCTGAACCAACTAGAAATCAGCCGTTCATCTTCTGTCCATGACAAATCTCAGTTCAGTCTAAAGTGTATGGCTGGCATCCAGATGGCATTCTTCCTCCTGCAGCAGGCAATCTGGCTACACTTCCTGCATCCTTTCTGTCCATTTAAATGCTGTTGGACGTGTCTCTGTTATCAGAGTTTGTTCCACATTGACGCCTCTGATTAAAACCGTTGGAGAAGTTTGTAGATTAAATAGGGTCAAGCCACCTATTTGTGTTCTGATCTGCGGACAGCAACCTTTTTAACACCCTCAACATTGATTTGTTACAGTGAAGATTATGGAGAAATTCTTTGCGCCAGCCGGCACATTTGCTGATTGTTTGTCCCATTTCAGTCGTTAATGAGATGTTTGATTCTCCTGTGAACGAGGCCTGATCTTATTGTGGAGAAGAAGTGCTTTTATCTCAGCATGGAGCGGATTACCAGCTGTGAAACAACTGCAGTCTCCAACCCAAACCTCCGGCATCTCAAGGATTACCCTTCAGTTGCTCTGATTGGGAATTTTACTCGTCATCGGCTGAGAGACCCGATTCGCAGCGACAGGAAGTGACACTGTTTGCTTTCACTAGTACAAACTCTGCCTGTGTTTGTCTCTCGGCACTGCTCCCTGTTGCTCCGGTCTCTTTGTTTCTGAACATTGTGACATTGAAATGTCAGAACCTCCGAAAATGTTCAGTTTCCACTTTTCTTTTTTTTTTTTTTCTCACTCAAACTCTGTCCTCACGGCGCAACCGCAATTGCGTTTGTTGCCTGGCAACGGCAGCTTATTGAACATTTTATCAGGAAGTATTGAGATCAACTGGGAGCACGTCAGCGGTTCAGAGGAATAATTTGTTGTAAATAGATGCCTCTGGAAAAACAGGTTCAGCGATAGCTATGGGGTTTAATAAAGAATGAGACAAGCAGTGTGCCTAAAAGCTCATACTGAATGCTGCCTAAAAATGTCAAGCACAAGAAATGAAAGCTGTGGAAATCGGAACCATAAAACATGCGTTTCTAGGCACTTTGAAACCATTTCTTACGTCATTTTCATCTCCCTTTTAGATATGTGCTTTACAGGAAATCTGACTGGTTAGCATGTCAATGTGAACTAACATAAGTTCATGTGTTAAGTCCGACTGTGACGATTTAGTGCCCTCCAAGTTACAGATGAATAAAGTAAAGATAAATTCAGATTTTGATTGTAGGAGCTAAAAATATCATCCGGAGAAATGTTAGGAAACCCAACCTTTATTTTAAGAATAGTTATTAAGTTGGAAAAAGTCTGAAATTTAGATTAAAGTTACTCAGCACGGGCATACCAAAACAAATAAATCAATCATTTTCATTTATCTGTGTCTACAAACATTTTATTAGTAATATAAGATTTCCTGTCAGTCACTTCATCAAGAGCAGACATGAGTTGATCTAAATAAATCAGAAAATATTCACAACAAAACGTCTCCTGTCAAAATAATGCTAGCATCATTCTCCAATATGCTTTTCTATCCTACCATCACAGAAACCTTTACATTTAACAGTTGCACTATCAAGTGCAAAAACAAAATATATATGCAGAGGATTGTTTTCAGAATGTCTGTTGCATATTTTAGCATGTTTCAGAGTGAGATTATGATGCTGCCATATAGGAGAAGTGTATTTCAAGGGTTTGCAACATAGAGGTAAAACGTAACACTTGTGGAAGGTGCTGGACCTAAACTGGGGTATTTTATTCAGAGATGGATCAACTACTGCAGAGCTGTCTTGTTCCTGAGTCGTTCTTAAAAGATAAATCCATAAACACTGATGTCGGTGATTAGTTTGGATGTTTGTATGCAAACAAGACTTAAAGCACACAGAGCTGAAACCCTCTGTAATTATAACTGAATGTCTGGGTACCTGCTGTGTCTACGCAAGGCTGAAATACACATTTGAGAAGTGTTTCCATATTTCCACTAAAAGAAAATATTGTGAGGTTATTTTTGTCTTATTTAAAAAAAAAATGTCTAAAAATGAATCTGCTGTAAATCATTTGATAGTTTTCTCATAGAGCAATGAAGAAATTACAAGAACAGCCCAGTTTATGCATCAAAAAATTGATATTTAGAAGGTCAGATTCCAACCAAGTGCATGGAGTGTTTATTACCAGGGACTGATAAGTAAATATTTACCTAAAATCCCAGGATGCATTGAGCTGGATGACGGCTGCAACGACAAGTCAACAAAATATTTGAAGGTTGTTTTTAAACACCATTAAAAATTATAACTTCACATTAGTCATACCAAGGTGCTATTTTATTTGTCTTGGACTGTTGAGATCTGGATCATTAAGTCTGAGTTTAGTTTTTCTTTTGGCCTCTTAACCTTCATACATACTGCAGTTTTCTTAAGCAGTAAATAAATTCAATGCTTAAAACTTAACTTTGTTTTTGACATTCAAAGGCTTGGACTTTTGTTTGGATTCATCCTTCAGACCTCAGTCAGTCTTTGTCCGAAGCAAAGGGATTTCCAGCTGTATTTGCACCTACAGGCAGGTTGTTGGTGTGACAAATAAGAAATGTAGCTTTCTAAATGCTAACATTTTATAAGAAGCAGTAAAGTGATGTAGTCACATTGACTGTTTCAGGCTTTTCACTGTGGAAAGAAATGACCTAAATTGATTCAGAAATGCCTTAAAGTGTACGACCACTGACAGCCGACTTCACACTGTTCACAACTCATTTCTGCTTCAGACAGACAGAAAAAAAAACATCTAGTGGTATCATTAAAACTCACTAAATAGTGGAATAGTAGAATTGTGTTGAACAGTGTCGGAGACAATAAGGAATTAAACGTGAATATGTTTAGAAATGCAAATTTCCTTCTGTTTATTCATTCATTTTTCAAGGACTTAAGTCCTAAACTGACATAAGTGATTCTGAAAAGAAGACTCTGTTTTTTTTACTTTTATTTTTTTTTAATATTTGGCTGTTTTTATTTTTTTGGAGTGTTTTTTTGTTTGTTATGTGTGATGTGGTTTTTACCCTTATAGGCTTCCTGGAGCACCTGTTTCTCTTTCGGAAGAGTAGAAACAGTAATAACTTACCAAAACTCCTTAATTGCACCAGAGAAACATGCTGCATTTTTGCATTTTTTTTTAAAAGAACAAACAGGGCACAAGATGGGCTTAACATGTTGACACAGTTGCTACGTAGCTCATAAGAGTCTCAAACCATTTACTAAAAAACACAGAATAATATCTAAACAGTTTGCCAAAACTTCATTTGAAGTCATTGTCTTGTTAAGAAAGATTTCTTGTTCATATTTCTGCTCACTTTTTTGCCAATTAGATAAGTTGAACGTTCCTCCTAATAGAATCAAAAGACAGTTGTTTCATTCCGTCACTTGGCAAGCATTTTTTAAATTGTAAACCGATTTCCAAACACTTTCAAGCACCGACTTCCCAGATGGCGCCTTGTAAAAAAACATCTGCTGCATCACGTCAGTTCAGCATTACAAAGCTGTACGTTTGACTCAACTGCTGCTGCATGCCACACTTTGCATATAAGATCAGCTGGAGAAGAATATTAAAGACAAAACACACGAGCAACGTTTTGAGACGATAAACTCTTTGGCCAGTACTTTGTGGACGCTACTCTTGGTAAACGTAGAGTTTGCATGATGAACTACTTCTGAGTATAATAGTGGCGTAATAAATGATTTTCATAGTGACTGCTTTGAGTATGCGCAGGCAATTGGATGCTTTAATTTCCCAGCAGTGCTCCCTCCCGTTGCTGTTTCATTGCTGTGCTTTGTGGCGTGTTACTGCCACCTGGAATAACGCTGAAGCATTGGCAGGAATGTAAATCACACCACTCATGTGTGTTTGTGTTTGTAGGGGGAGAAAAAATGAGAAATGTCTCATAAAATGTGCAGAGACGTGAATTCAGAGCGCATCTATTGTTTTAAGATGAAAGCAAAAGATGAGATTCCCTGCTTGTGATATAGGATGTAATTATGTAACAGCTCTGCGGCTATGGAGCTTTTGCTGAACTTGCTACTCTGTAAGTATGAGCAGGAACTAAGCAGTTATTGTGGATATTTCTTGCAGGACCACAACTCCTTTCCTTTGTAAAATGTCAACATTTTATGCAACTGCAATTCATCCTTGTATGCCGGTATTATTGTCAGCGGAGACCATGAGGAAAAATGTTTCTCAGTTCCTTTCTGAATGGCAGCTGCAGACAAAAAGCCTTCCCTGAATGATTCAGATGGACTGACAGCTAAACCTGACATTTACTGCAGATATTTTAGTTAAAACCCCAAAAGAAAAAACAAACAAACAAAAAACAAAATAACAAAACAAAACAACAGTCTGCTCTAAATACTTATGGATGGATTTAACTTTTTATTTCAAGTATTTAGCTTATTAGTCTGTTCTGGCTGTTGTTTTAGCTACTTAAGTGAGATTAGAACTGAAAGAAGGTTAGATATGTAAGGATAAAGTATTGGAAAAAGGGAATAGAAGAGACAAGGATGAGGAAAGTTTGAAAGAGGTGGGAGGGAAGGAGAAGAGAGTGTCAAAGCCCAAGTTGTTTGAATAAAAATGAGGCTGGGTGTGGAGAGATTTCTCTTTCTTTTTTTTTTGTCTTTCTGTCGGTCCTTTCCCATCCACCTTCTTCTCCTAATGCCCACAGTCTCTCTGAATCTCTGCTTCCAGACCACATCTCCACAGCCTGCTTTGAACACTTTGAAGGAAAAGAAGTCATTCTATTTTAGATGGAGTCTTCTATAAAGAAGAAGAAAAAACTTCTCTAAAAGAAAAAAAAAATACATTTTGAACTCAGATCTCCTGAGCTACACTGGCACATATCTTTTTTTTTTTTTTTGTCAGAAATCCCTGCAGTATTTCGGTTTTGTTTTTGATTTTAAGTGTTTGTCAAAACTGAAAGAAAAAAAAAATCTCAACCTGCTTTTCCTCCTTGCGCATTTCCTGTCTAAGTTCATCAGAATAAACTTATTCAGGCACAGCATGAACAAAAATGTTAATTTTACAGATTTTAAGACTTTATACTCACCAAAAGAAAGTATTTTTTCTCTGAGTTTTGACTGTAGGGTTTTTTTTTTACAGAGTTTAAAAAAGAAAATAAAATTTGATTTATACATCTCTCAAAAGGGCATTTTGTCCTCATGAGGTTTTAACATGTTCTTTTAGTGTTTCTATCGCTTAAAACAAATTAGCATGCCTATTCATCCAATAAATATAAAAGATTATAACTAATTAGTACTTCATGGCACAATCTCAATGTGATAAAATAATATCTAAGTTTTAGTACAGCTTCACAAAGACACAAGCACGACTGTAGAGCATTAATCACACGGAAATATTCTAAAACTGCAAAACACTGGAATAATAAATATTGGTATGAAGTATGTTTTCTAAACGGTGAACACAATAATACATTTTACAAAATATTGAATTATTTTGCTGTTTAGTTAAATTCAAACTGTCTTCTTATACACATTTACATTTTTCTTCTATTACTAAATTTTCTCATGCTGATGTACTTTTGTTCTACCTGCTTGCCATACTTGTCTGTAATGTACAATTTCTCTTAAAAAAAAAAGAAAAAATGGTTAATAACTAATTGTAATTTGCCTTTCTATGTTTACCTACAGTTACTGTTCTACTTGTTGACGGCTCGTCTATTGAGCTCTAATGTATTATAACTCTGTAATATAATGGGAGTATGCGCACACGTGCATTTTTGTGTCCGTGTGGCTGTAATATACCGTGTGGGTGTGCTGTTGTTCAGTGTACAGTGACATGTTTGTACATTGTGCATTTGTAGCTGTGGACTTTTTGACTCTTACATTTACAAAGAACTGATTGTCAATAAAGAGGACAAACTGGACTGTTTTGGGTTTACAAACATATAAACTGCTGAGGATGAGATTAAGGCAAGAAACATCAATAAAGCCTTCCAGATCTTAGTAACTTTGAATTGATCTTAACCGTATTCGTTATTCAGAAAAGCACAAGGCTTTTTGCATTAATTTTTCACAAAATAGACACAGTCACCCTTATGTCACCTTCTGATTCATCTGCATCCTGTAGTAAATGTTTTAGTTACTTTATTTTTAGTTTTCCAATGGTATTTGAAACACATGTATCAGCCATAGGCCTCAATAATTAGTCTTTGCAGGATAAGTGGGGAGGAAATTATTTCATAATTTTCACATTTCTTTAAATCTAAAAATCTGTAGCGTATTATGCTTTCAGCATTTTCCTGCAGTTTCTTTTGGGGTTTGTTTCTCAGCTTTTCACATAATGTTTCTTTTTTTGCCAATTCTTTTTGACAAAATAGCTTCAGCTCAGTCAGATTGGATGGATATAAAAGCATCATTTTTTAAAGTATTGCCAAAAATGTTTTTTGTGGCATTGAGCGGCATCTTATAATGCCGCTAACAGCCTCCATCACAGTTGGGATGGTGTCATTCACACTTCTTTTTTTTTTCCAATTTATTACAGTCAAGCATTTTCTTTTTAGTTTCATCAGACACAGCTCCATTACCTTGTGAGCATTTGCAAACTGTTTTATGGCATTGTATATTTTCCTTTCAGAATGACTTCTTCCTCTCTGCGTGACATTCCTATGACAGCGGATTAGAGCCATAAGAGATGGAGTGAACGTCCACCAAAAAAGTCAGAAATGTTTAGATTAAAAGATGTTCTAGAAAAAAATGAAGATGTTTCTGGGTTTAAGTTGTTGAAAGTTTTGCCCTCAGTGGCAATAATATGATGTCATACATTTCACCCTATGATAGTGCAATAATGACGCTACGCAAGTTGAAATTCAGAATTAGTTTTTCTCACAAATTTTGGACTTTTGGAGCTCAGATACTTCTATGCTTCTCTAGAAAATGTCTTCACTTAATCTAAAATTTCCTGAGTTTTTAGACCATTCCTTTACTTCCTATATGCACCATCATACAGTTCATCCTCTGTAATTGGATGAATCATTTCACTGTGGATAATGACACTAAATCAGATCCAGTCAGCATTATTGTAAGGTGGTTTTGCCTTTGTTCTGCAGCTGATGCACATTTTGCACCAAAACCTTCATCTTTGAATCACGGGACCCGTCTACTTCCTGAACAGGATGTGCATTCGCATGCTGCTTGTACTTACACTAAAAGTGCGGCTCTGATTTATGTTGGGGATCATTTGGGTTTTCTAAAATTGTTGAAAGCCATGCCGGACCAATATGTGTGTATGTAAACTTTGAACTTTTCTGCCATTGCGTTTCGATCAGTGAGTTTTCCTCAGTGAGGCAAAAAAAGACCCCGGAATTACTTTTGTAGTTTGTGAGAACAAAAGGACAATGGAGGAACAAAAGAGAACATCACATGTGGATATCTTTACATGAGGACCCAGATATCTCATTCGGTGTTCAGTATTCCCCTCCACAGGCAGCATTAAACCTTAGATTTCACCTTATCTGGTGAACATTATATTTCTCAGTAGACTAGAGATGACAGCTGCGTTCTGGAAAGTAATGAGAAAGGTAATAAAACTTCTTAATGACTTCCTCTTTCATACAGCAGAGTAAATTAATCATTTATGGGAGGGAGAGTAAGTTTTTTAAAAAAAAGGTTTTGACTTTAATTTGTACGTTCAGATGAGGTCAGAGAATAAGAGGCATTTAATATCACTGAGTTAAAAAAAAAATAATCACACAAACTTAAAAAAAAAAAAAGAAAGCCCACAGGGTGAAGGATATGAATCACATTTAAAACCTAAATTTGCCAATAAAAGAAACCAATTACCTGCCAGCCTGTGGAGTCTGCTGAAATGCAATATTCAGAGCAGTGAGAGCTTCATCAGTTCTCATGAAACTGATTAACAGCACAGGAACGATTGCAAATTGCTAATGGCTGCCATGAATACACACAAGGACTTTAACTGACATAAACCTATTAACTGCAGCTAAGTGATAGAAAATGGAATTTGATTACGATGAAATGTGCTTTGTGAGAGACTAGATTGCCCGTGACATGAGCTTACCTTAAAATTAAAGTTAATTTCCAATCAACTGTAAACCACAAAAAGCAGACTAAAAATCAACCAAAACACATCTGGGAATTTAGTTTGTGCAAACTTGTCAAAGATTCTCCTCAATTCATGAGAGGAAAGTTCTTCACTCCAGCAATCAACTTGTCATATTAACCGTCACAGATCATCCCAGTAGAGTTCTGACGCCATCAACTCTTTGCTCAGCAGGAATCTTCTGTTCTGAGCATGAAGAAAGTTTCCTGTGATTTCCGTTTACTACTGACCACACAGAGTCGGTTAATCAATAATCCAGCACCCGGGGGACGTCTCTGCTAGCATTGCTGACCAATCATCTACAAAACATCAAGGTAGGCTCCAGAGATCAGTGTAAGTACTGTATGTGACAAAGAGGTGTGGCTGCAAGCTCTGCTGGCCCTTAAAGGCTTAGACACAAAACCAGTGATGAATGAAAAACAGAGTACTGACAAAAACTGCAGGAGGAAATTGGGTAAAGCTTACATAGCTGGAATATTCTGGAGCGTTTTACCCCCTCCGGTGGGTTTTAGCTCACAGGCAGCTTACATAGCAGACATGAAGCTTTTCTTTGACTCCCTCATACAACTAAAAACAAGAATGTTAGGCTAACAGGAGGAGCAATGCAGAAACCCTTCACAGTTTACCAAGAATGAGGTCATTAAATGTGAATACCTGCAAAGAGAGATGATTTGTATCATTTCCTCTTGTGCATTATCGAAAATAATATCAGTTTGTTCAAGTTGGACAATGCAAAAACCAGCTTGATAAACAGAGAGAACCTTTTAAAAAGAACACTCAAAATGTCTCCAGTTCACCCTTTGCTTTGCATTGTTGTACAACTTTGCTTTCTTCATGTGTAAACTTGAAAGATATTCCAACAGGAGACTCGAACCGTAAAAAATGAGATTAGACCGAGCGGCTTCCAGCAAACACCGAGGGCATCCTCTGAAAGCAACACGGGCGCTGATCCCTCCAGAAGAATCGCCGGCTAAATTTAGTCCTCAGAGGCTTCAGGGCAGAAAATAAACAATGGGACGCTGAAAACATGACGGGGGAGAGGAAGGTAAAGGACAAGGTTAAATATGGGGGGATAGATGGAAGTTAATGGGAAAATAGGGGAAAAAAGATGCATGAGAATAGGCATTATTATCTTGTTCTTTGTGTGATTTAAACGTTGAGAAAATTAGTTTATTTTAGATGGAAGAGGAGGACGTTAATCTGGATTAAGCTGAGCATTAACGTTTCCTTTGATTCTTTTTATCAAAACTTTGAGCAACTCGAGCCAGTTCGGGTCTCAATGCTCTGAAATGTTGGTCAAAAATGTTTTTGGTCGGCTAAATTTCTCCAACATTAATACCCACCTTTATAGAGATCCTGCCTTGCAAAGAGAGTTCAGCAGAAATGCTGAACTCTTGTAAATCAGCCGACTGGTGCTTTAACTATGCCGCTGTGACATGATGGGGTCAAGAGTGATTTAAGCAACATGTCACTGCCTAGTTTTAAACTTCAAATAGGCAGGAAAACCATAAAAATCCTTTTTTAAGGAAGGTGTTTTTTCCTGCTGCGGCCAAATGCCCGTTTGAACTTAAATTTACTGCTGTGTTGTTTTTCCCTTTTCCCTCTTTAAATGCTTTTTTTTCTCCTCTGAGGATTTCTGTTTGTACATTAAAGGTCCACACAATTAAAATGGCACTAAAAGAGTGATTAAACCTTTGTTTGTTGGAGATTGAGGAGAGCAAAAGAGCTGAAGGCGCTTTATAAAACAACCGATTTGATTGTACAGAAAAAAAAACTTGATCCTTGCTTTAAAACCATCAAGGATCTGTAAGTGTGACTAACATGTCACGTCATTGGAAATCAAATTGAGGGAGTGCAATAATTAAAGGTCAAACTCTCAGTGGGATAATTTACAGCACTAAAGGTTTGAATTCATCAAGGTTAGACTTTTAAATTACCTTAAAGTTACAAATAATGACTAGAAGTGTCACAAGTTACAAATAATGACACCCTGCAAAATGTATAGCTATTATTAAACTGCAAGATATACATTTGTATTTTAAAAATTGCACATGGAGAGTTTTAGAATAAAAATGGTTGTTGCAAATTAACAATGTTTGATTCTAGTTTTGATAAAATAAAAAGTGAGAAGCTAAAGTTAGTGCAGAATGTGTTTGGCACTTTAATAATGGGTTTACTGACAGCAGAAAGAGAAATGTGACAGTTTCTAGAAGTGTCACAAGTGTTTTTACACATTGCGCTCACATTAGAGATGATTCATATATTGTTAGCTGTTCATTAAAGGTGTTTGTATTGGGATTCTGTTGCAGCGTTGTGGCTGGCAGCCAGTGGGTCAAGAGGAAATAGATCTGGTTCCTGATTGGAGTCCGACGGTCAGACA
Source organism: Poeciliopsis prolifica (assembly GCF_027474105.1). NCBI lineage: Eukaryota > Metazoa > Chordata > Actinopteri > Cyprinodontiformes > Poeciliidae > Poeciliopsis > Poeciliopsis prolifica. Next base: position 3,384,475 of record NW_026562377.1, read on the forward strand.
TCTTGTCTTTATGTCATGATCTCTGTCACCCTCTGATCGTCACCTTGCCGTCACCACCAGTGGCACAAATTCTGTACATCTAGACTCTCGCCTGACTGTTCCTGGTGGCTGTGGTTAGCCGGTTAGCTGACAGGTTTCCTCCTCCTCCTTGATGCTGATTGTTCAGCTGCAGGACGCTTTGCAGCCACCTGGCTGCCAGTGTTCACCGGCTCTGGGGAACATGGCGGCCGGTTTAAAACCCTGTCTCTTTTCCTGAGCTTCTTTGGCCTGGTTTCTCTGCCGACCTGCTCCGTCTGCCTACTGGGGCATCTTGGGGCTGAGAGGACATGACTGATAGGACCCATAGACAGTGAGGTTATTACTCTCCTCATTATTGCAACATCCTTACAACTAGCACACTTGTGCTACACTACACACATAGTATCTCTGTCTATCTTCACAAGAACTTTGCTTTGACTTCTGTTCATTATTAATTCATTCCTACAGCCTAACCCTAACCCTAAACCTGCATCCCAAAAGCAACATTTCTTCTAAAAACACATGTAGACAACCAGGACTGCCATGCTGACATTAAAAAAAATTGTGGGTATAAAATACCATTTATCTCAGTGTGATGTGAGGTGACACTTAGTTGTAATGAAATGCTCTCCAGCGACATGCTTCCTTTTCTCACCTGAAATTGTTTGGGTGTTAAAACAACCAAGACTACAAAATGGTAAAGTGACATTTTTAGCTGCACAGTCTTGAGTTTTGTTTTCTGTTGTTTTTTTGGGTTTTTTTTGTATTTTAGCATATTTTTACTTTGTTAAGCCATTCTTCTGTTTTTGCAAAGATAACTAAAACATCTTCACTCCTAACCGGCTCTGTCCCTTTAGGAACACATACAATTTGTATCACGGTTGCACTATCTCATGAAATATTTGATCTATTTCCATAAAATATCAGTCATTATTTAAAGTGAACGTAACTGATCAAGACATTAAAATCCCTAAGTCTGAGAAAAACACAAGGTTTTGTGAGGAACAGAAAAAAAACCCCAACTTGCTCATTATCAGTGGGGGAGTGTGATGTTTGTGTATCTGAAAAAAATTCTTATCTCGAGTTAAAATAAGAAAAGTATTAAGCTGCAGAAAGATTTCTCTGAGCTGTCAGCTCAGTGCATATCCACATAATAAGTTTCTTAAATAAAAACTTCAGTTTCCAATAAGGATTAAAGCTAAAGGATCCAAACATTCTTGTCTCTTCATCTCACAGATTAGCTCTCTGACTTCGACAACCTTTCTGTGTGTGTTCATAAAAACCCACTGCCATGAACTGTGTCCTAACTAATGTGATTGAAAGAGATTGCTCTAAATTGAGATAAAAGCAGTTTAGAGCAGTCATAACACAGCCAAACTTGGAAATCAATGCCAGACAGAAAGATGTTACAATCTGACTTTTATCTCAAAACAATGAGACAAAATTAAGGGAGGACATCCAAAGTGAGGCTGGGGAGTGTTTATAAAAAATAATTGGTTAACGAGAAACCGGTGTGTTTGCTGGAGAGACTGGAAATACATGAAAAGTAAATTTAGAAAGGGAAGCAAAAAGAAGGGATTTAATTTAAACATAAAATTGAGAAGTGCTTTTCAACATTTAATTGCTTGTAGAAGCAGCTTTAACAAGTATTAATTTATTGCTGTGCAGAAATTCTGCTCAGGTTTTCTTTTTAAGTTGGCTCTGGCTCTTGTCTGACCACACTTAGCCGTTAGACCGATGGCCTCGCATGTAGCTGCTAAACACATTTAGCCACTGCAAAAACTCTCACACAGATAACATTAATGTTAAAAAGTACAATACACACTTTGCTGAAAGCAACATTACAGGATGTGGCCAAATTGTTCTTATTGTGTTATATTTTATGGTTGGAGAACTGAAAGAAATGTTCCACCTTGGCGGACAGTGAAGTTGTATCCTATTGAAAGGTCGAAATCTTGATTTGTTGATTCTAATGAACATCATCATTTGCAGCAGAAAAAAGTAAACGTGGTTTCTTGGTAAGTAAATAAATTGTCCCAATAATAATTCTCTTGACTGGCATCGAGATGACAACTTGTCCAGAGAGCGTGTCGTATTTCCGAACGTAAGTTCAGTTCCACATTAATCACGATTTCATGTCCAAGTGTATGAATCCCTGAAACTGAAGCATGTTTCCTTGTGGCTTTAGCTGGTGGAACAACATGCAGAATCTAAAAAATGATTTATCAGGGAAGCCAAAAGGCATAAAAATGATTTAAATACTCAGAAGTGATTACAGTGATTTTCCTTTCAGCCATCCATCAAGAATGCGTATCCAAAAACATGAAAGGTTTTATTCCCCTGATTTGAAATGCTAATGTTCAACAAAAGGAGCGTGTTATTTATCACGTTTCCAGCACACAAGTTTTGCTTCCTTGTTAAATCGAGAGCTCAGAAACCTATGAGCCTGAAAGGGCTTAGTTCAGGATCTCTGCAAATCTCTCCAGTGCTGTCATATTTATTTTAGCATCCAAAAGCTCCTGCTGACTGCTGTTCAATAATAGATAAGCATCCATTCTTTTTTGTTCTTTTTTTCTTTTTTAAAAAAGCACAGTTCATCACTTCCTGCAGATACTTCACAAGATGAAAGAGAAACCCAGGGAGAAATACAAAGAAATGAACCCGACTCATCTTCTGAGGCACAAAATGGAACCAGCGTCCAAAAGGAGTCAATTATAGGAGTTGCTGGGGGCAGGAAAGAAAAATCGGATTTGTTTGTGGTGACAGTGTAAAGATGACTCATTGTTAGTGACATATGTCCCCAAACAGGACTCCTTATGTCACTCCATCTCTCTTTTTGACCTCTATCTTGTCTCTGTCCTGTGCCTGCTGCGCTCTCTGCCCTGATGAAGTCACGCTGCCGTGTCTGGTTGTGTCTCGCTCTGACACGCATGGACAGAGATCTTCTTGTCACGACTAAAAGCCATTAACCCCTGAAATGATGGGCTGAGGCAGCACTTCTGGCATCATTCATAAAGTATGAGATCCAGTTACCTCATCTGGCTTGTTTCTCTAAACTCTGGAAGTAATGAGAAACAGGCAGGGCAGTAACTTCGAGTCTGGACTTTTACCTACAGAGACGTTTATGCTTTAGAGGTTAAATCCAACTGAGCTCCATGGAATATTAAATACAGGCTCTGATTACATTTTACAAACTTGATAATCTATGCATTGGTTGTCTTCTTATACAATAAATTGCCAAATAATCATCCTCAAAGCTTGAACGTAGACCACAGCAGAAAGATTGTCATGTACCCCTAAAAATGTGTGAACAAAAACAATAAATATAAAAACTTAATCTCAGGTTTGATGTGGTCTCGGAAAATATGTTAAGCACATTTATTTCTGCTCAGGAAACACTAAAGAACTTTGCTTTAAGCTTTGAAGAAGCCCTTGTTAAATTTGACAGCATTATTGCAGGGAGGTTGTTCGATGAAAATCATAAAAAAATGTGCTGCTTTTTCAAGGTTGTAAAATTTTTTGAATTTCTGAAATGAAAATATAAGAAAGGCAAAAGTGAAGTTGCTTTTTCAGATGAAAAACAGCCTTTTGTCGTTTTACATTTTGTTACTTCTAATGCTCAAGGACAATTTTAGTTCTTATTCACGTAGAATACCATGTTTCTTTTCATACTATCAACATTCATTTCAAAACTTAATCTTTTGTGTAAACCAAGAAAGACTTGAAATGTTGCAAGATGATGCTTCAGTATGACAAATATTTACAATCACATTCAAACGAGGCTCGTTAGGTTTCCAGTGTTGAACTCATTATTGCATTAATTTTACAGATTATTTCCAAGCTGCTGAGCTTCAGGTGAGTTAAATGCTGGATCCACTTGCTCTCATTTATTCCAGTGTGCTTTGTTATGGAATACATCCGAAAGTCAATCATTTTCATTTACCAACAAAACAAAGAAAAAGCTCTAATCCCAAAAAAATTCAATAACTTTTAGCTGCTTAAAAAACATAAAGAAAATATGAGTTTGGTTTATTACTGACTGTTTCATAAAGTAAGCTAACACAACAACATAGCAGTATTAGCTTACTGTGTAGCCTAATGACTTACTACTTTGTAGTAGCAAGTATTTATGACTGCACATAATTACAACTTCTACACGGTTGTAATTATTTCAGATAATTACGACATTACACAAGCAAAGACTGGCAGCAGAACCAGGATGTCAATGACAGAACCACTGTGTGCCACACACACATAAAAAAATAATTTAAACACACTTGTCTTTGTTTTAGTCATTGCAGATCCAAAACGTCATTATAATGTTCCTGTATAATAACTTTACATAGCAGAATCCTACAAAATTTGCTGCAACAAACACTACATGCCAAATAATTTGTCCCCTCGATCGCAGCCTGGCCGACTTCTGATTGGTTCAATTGGAGAAATCTTATTTTCATTTACCATTAAAATCTTTGGCTGAAGAGGCGATTGTCATCCCAGTGCAGAGTAAGAATCGATTATGACGGGAATTTATTGATGCAGCACATTGAAATGAAAGACATTGAGAAAGTCTAGCGCTCCTCTGACCCAGAAACCTGGAAACCATAGGGTGGAACCAGGCTGGAAGTGTTAATGCAATAACGATCAGTCCTTCTTTGAAGCCGGGCCAAACCGGTTTGACCCAGGTCCAGCTGTGCAATGCAAAAGACTTCATTTGTCTTATGCATAGACATCCTCCACACAGTGCTGCTCTCCCAGCAGATCCAACATATCAGCTGGAGTTCATCACTACTCTTCCAAATTGTGCACAGACTCAACTGTGTTGTCTGTTGTGATATTCGCTGGATCAAGCCACGTTTAACTCATCATGGAGACGTTAAGGTGGTTTTCATCAACTGTAAAGAAAAAAAACTACCAGTATCAGCATGAAGTGTGTTTTGTTTTTTGTGCACTTGTGTTTATTTCTCTCAGATCTGTGTTAATCTTTATCCCGTGTTTTGTAACGGGTCTGAGTTTAGCTCCCTTTGAGTAAATTTGTCTCTCGTTCAGTTTATTTGCTTTCATTATGCCACAGCTGTTCCACATCACCTCTGATTTTAACTTCCCACCCAGCCTCGGTATTTGTCCTCCTGCTTTATCATAGTTCCTTGCTAGATTGTTTCATTTCTGCCCTCTCAGCGCATTCCTGCCACGTCTTTGTCTCACATATTGAATATAAGCAAGATCATTTCAATTCACAAGTGTCTTATAATGACACTTAATGCTTTTGGATATCAACGGCAGCAGATGATATAAGATCATACCTCTTTCTGCATCCAACTTATCCTCGCCCAAACGTAACTACAGCAGCAAAAGGGGACAAGATGATGGCGAGATAACAGGAGTGTCCTTGTTGTTATGCCAGTGTTTTTATGGTTCATTGTTTCAGGTAAAGCAAACCAACGAATTTCTTCTATTCCTCAATTCCAAACTCTAGTTGTTGTCTTCATTTCACGGTTTAACAATTAAGTAAACTGAAAAATGGCAACGTTGCGACTAAACACATCATGTCACCGTAACCTGCAGGGAAAGTGAAAGGCATAGAGTTAGCTTGTCCTTGCGCTCGGGACTGAACCTACATGTTGATTTGATGATGTGACCGTGAGATGGAGGGAGGGAGAGAGGAAGTGACAAAATTACGTTTCACCAGGGCAACGGGAGACTGCAGAGAAATCAGCCTCTCTGTTTTAATCTCTTTTTAAATCATCTTTGAAAAGAATGGGATGGCTTTGTGACAATATCTGTGAGTGTGTGAAGATGTTTGCGTGTGTGTGTTTTGTGATTGGGAGGACAAGAGAATGAGTCTGTGCAGAATTTCTGCACACACACGCGCACACACAGCTTCTCTTTGCCGGTGTATAGATTTTTTGGCACTGGCCTTGTCTTGTATCTGCACGATGCCACATGTTGGAATAGCAATCAACTGGCCTCATTTGGTCCCGTCTCCTTGTACACATGAGAAGACCTTTCCTCCCCAGAGCTTTCTGAGCTGTGCCTGCTTTCTTTACTGAGATGTCTGACTACTTAGTTGTTTTCTTTCACCTTAGCTGGTCGAAAGTGAAAATCAACTGTGAAAAAAAACAAGACAAAATTAGAAATATGCAGAAAACAAGATGCTAAAAAAAATAAATCTGACATATTAAAATTGATTGTTTTGGTTGGAAAAAATTGATGAAGGGAATAAAATGAAAACTTTCTAATTTTGTAGAATTAAGAATGATTCCTTTCAAAGAACCTTTCAAACTTTTTGTCACTTGAAAAATAAATTATGAATCAGACCAACTTAAAATAGGCAGATCTTTAAAACAGCAGTCGGCCTCTGCCTGATTAGTGTATCAATCTTCCCTTGATATATTCATAATGTTCTGAAAGTTTTTCTTAGTTTCTGTTCATTTGATTCGTGCAGTAATGTGACCTGCGTGGATTTGAAAGGTGTTTGTGCTCCTGGAAACCCAAAAGTCTGCCTTTTCCTAATGTCTGCTCCGGTTACAAGATAGTTGCATCAAACTGCAACAAAAAGATGAGCTCAGTCTGACTCATGCAGACGTTGCATTAAATTATAATCAGCTTTAAATTACTGATTGATTTTCTGCTTAGCACTACACTTAGCACAAGAAATCTATCAACATTTAATGTTAGTAGCCTGTACAATTCAGTCACTACTCTATTTTTTCTGCACAAATAAAGTAATTTTTATCGCAATATCTGTCACTCACTCTCTTCCACACACATTTTTTTTGTTTCTCCTCTTTACAGCCTCGTTTTTATGCAGCCTTTGTGTCTCAATGTTATGCAGAGGCCAGGGGTGTGCAGCTGCTGCACAGTCCCCAGCCTTGTTAATATTTCAGCTAGTGAGAAGCCAAGGCAGATCCCTGTTTTTTTCTACCCAAAAGGAAAGGCTGTCTCCTCATTTAACCTCCAGCTCCCAATCTCCATACTAACCAGAGCTGCCAAAGTCTCAAGTAGACGCGCACTGATTGCTCCCCGTGGTTGAGGTTTCCCCTCAGCCTTCTTCACAAAAAAATAAAAAATAAAACAGGCTTTTCAAACTGACAAAACTTTAAAACTTAACAGAATTATTTTAGCAGCATCAAAACAAAATTGTTTAGGACTGAAAATATCTCCAGTGGATAAAATAAATGACTGAAACTTTCATATAACCTCAATAAATCCTCCAAATAACGGAGAGTTGAACTAATCAGACTTAAGCAGAGCAACATATGGACCAACCATGCAGAGAACCATGTAGAAATGCAGAGAACCATGTAGAAATGTGCTACAAATCAGCTAATCCTATAGAATCATGATAGCAACTCATTTCCTCCTATGTATTTAGCGTCAGATAAATATTTTACGATTTAATTTGATTTAAATGTATTCACGCCCAAATTGAACAAGCTGTCTGACTGATTCCAACAGTTTCCTTGCTGGCTGAAAGATTATTTGAGTTTCTGTCTTAAATTCTTTAGTCTCTCTTTTTCTTTTATCACTCATTGCCTGTCTTCAAAGGAAACGCTGAAACTGCTTCGAAGTTACAGTTTTACATTTTACTTTATCCTCTGAGGTCACACACAGGACTGGGACTAAAAGCTGCAGGTAAATTTCAGGATTTTTTTACCCAAATTTACCGTTCAGGCAGCTTAAATGGATCTCTGTTTTCAACCAAAGTCTTGTCTGCGTTTTTATCTTGAAGAGAGAAACAACTTGAGCACAGAAAGACGATGGTAGGCATCAGTAAGGAGGACAGTGGTGGAACAACCCAGAGGGGCTCCCATTAAAAATGATTCTAAAGCCTCAGGCGTAAAATTTAATTCAGAGTTCAGAGAAATAATTTCATGCAGAAATTATTATGAGAGTAGTTATTTTTATTTCTACACCCAGCAGAACGAAGCTTCATTCTGCAGGCTCAAAATATGGTTTTAACATTTAAGAAACGTGCTCTCTATCTTTGCAAAGTAAATATCTCATCTATAGCACTGTGAATCTCTCTCAGTATATCAGTATCAATGGATTTTTATCAAAAATTAAGACTCTGGCACCAGCTAAATGCGTAGTGTGCAGAGATCCTTAACAGTGAAACGGATGTAGCTTAAAAGTTGCGCAAGGAGAAGCGAGACAGGAAGAAGTTATTATTATGGCACCTGAATGGTTTCTGATTAGAAGTGAGCAGAGAGAAGTGGAGTGATTAGGATGATATTGATGTTGTGGTCTGGACACATTAGGAGCTACGAGAGCCATAAAAACCAAAAAGAATGAGCTCAGTGTGCAGGCCAACGAGCAGCAGTCTGCTGGTGACCCACATGCTGCTGTCGTTTGTGTTCATTTTAGTTTTTATTTACGACGGCATGAACATTTCATTGGATTTTGGGTGATATTCTTATGTCTACATACTTTATTATAATTTAAATCGATTGCAAATCGATTTAAATAAACAATGAGAGCTAAAAAATATTGATCTGACATAAACTTAAGAGTATTATAAATAGAAAACGGTTCCATGAATTTCAAACTATTTAAAAATAGTTAACTTTTGATCAGAGAGGCTTTGAATTTTGAATATCTGGACTGAGATCACTTGGTGAGATGTTGCGTTTTTAGAGTAAATCCTGCTGATGCTGTATTCTTTTCACCTTTTTTGATCTGATCACAATTCTCATAAATTTTTCTATCACAAATGAGCCACATTTAAAAGTTAAAAGTCATCTGAACATTTAACTTTCAGATAACACTTACTTGTTTTCTGTAATACAGAATCCTCCATCAGGAGGTTTTATTCAAGTGTAGGAAACAATAGCGGCAAATATGTAACAGAGCAGCTAAAAAGTAACTTTTTCATGCCTTTTGACGCCCCCCTTTGACCATGCCACCCTGAGATGAAAGCCCATGTCTAAAGTGAGCGCCGCTTAAAAGGATCAAATCATATTTTATTAGTTTTGACAAACACACTTTTGGTGGTGGTCATAAGTTTCCCTCCCCACAGTAGAATAAATCCTACAGTTCTGGTTGAAGATAAATCTCATGCCAGAACACTTTTTGTGTCATTATTTCAGTTCCAGGTGTGACAGTCTGACTGATGCTACCTGGAGCTGTTTCAAGTCTAATCTCACATTTGATCCCTTGGAACCAGAGCTTGTGTCACAGCTGACCTGATTGTGCCGGACTGCGCGGGAGGCTTTCATAAAGGAGTGACAGCATGTTCTGTACGATAGGCAGCCATGGAGGGAGGAACGCTTCATTTTACAGGATGTGAAGGTCAAATCTGTCTGAGGACTTGTGAATTGTTAACTGACACCAATGATGAAGAAAGTAATTCCAGAACAAAGCTACTGCTTCAAAGTTTCAAAGGCAAATGAGAATTTAGAGTGAAACCCAGATGGAAAAAATCCAGTTATTTAAAATGTTTGTGTAAATAAAACCAACATTTTTTATTTTTTTTATTTTTGCAGAGGTTTCTTGGTGACATGCTTTGCAGCTTGTAGGTGCAAGAGTTAAACAAAAACCTCAGTAGTGCCACTTGAACTGCAACAAGGCTTACATTATCAATCATCCTCATTGTGATGCCATTTGCTCACAGGAAATGTGTCTTTGTTTCACAAAAGGTTTGATAATAAGCGCCCTACTTCAAAGTGGATCGAGAGGAGTAATGTATAAAACCCAGACAAATTTAAGAATGCATATATCATTTAAAAAATCACAAAAGGTCACATTACCATATCAAATGTGACATTATCATATCAAATGAAATCCACCACACTGGTTTATAGCTCTCTTTTTTTTCTTTTCCTTGAGATATAACACTCATGCCTATACTTTTGTAGGCATCTCCTGGAGTTTAAATATTTTACCGAAAAATAAATATTAAATATTTATAGTCATCAATAGTGACTTAGACCTCAACATTTGGTTCACCTGACTGGTGATGCTGTGTTCATGACATCTCAGAAATATACTGCAAAACCTTTTCTGGATAAATTAAAAGTTAAATGCACAATTAAATGGTCAAATATGGAGCAATTCTGCCAACTGATGTGAAAACAGACATGATATAAATATGTCTCCATTGCTTACTGTTAGTATATGGAGGCTAGCTGTTAATGACAAAATTCTCTTTTTAGATGAGACAGAAACCTCTGGATGGATGGAGGGTAGTTATGTAACTATTATTTCAGTTTTTGGCGTTTGTATATTAGATTTTTAACCCCTGGATTTTGAAAAGATGGAAAACATTGAAAACTGTCCACAGTTTTATTTTCCATGATGTCTTTGAAACTGTATGCTCCAAAGAACATATTGGATTAGGTTTTCATGTAATTATGAATTTTCCTTTATCAACCCTGTGACTCCAAAAGTCTCCAAGTCTACTGAACATTTATGTTTTCCTGCTGAATTGACAGAAATAAATCTCGCTCCTAGATCCAATTTAAAAGTGGAAGAAGAATGTAAGTTAACATATTATGTGGATATTTAAAAAAAAGTTTTAAAAACTTTTCCCACTATCTGCATAATTTAATCCAGTACATTTTGTATATTAAACACTTAGACATAAATACTTAAAAAAACATTTTTAGCAAATTTTTTTTGAATAAACTCTGCAACAAATACTGCAGAGATTCACCTCCAAAAGAAGAAAAAAGCAATCCATAAATTGTTTTCAAAGTTGGGTGAGAAGTGCTCAATGAGTTTTTCTAGGCCGGAGTGTATTCATTTCAGTTTCTCTATTTAACGACTCCTTTGTTATCACTGCAGATCAGCTGAATTAACACACACACACACACACACACACACACACACACACACACCCATGCACCGGTGACATGCTCATTGATTCCAGATTAATACAGAGTAGCTGTGAACACACACTGCAGAAATAATCAGCTGTCACCAGGAATATGGCAGAAGTATATGTGGGTTTTAGGAGGATTTATGGCAGTCATTTACGCAGAGGTTTACAGTTGTGGGATCCAGAAAGGAAATGTGGCTGATGAAAAATAATCTGTCAATCTGTCTGCCCTGGGTTGAATCTCAAACCCAGGAATCTGACAGTAGGAATGAAATATGATGTGAAATGTAAAATACACCAGCGGTGAGACACTCTGCTCAGTGGGTCCTCATTATCCAACTCCCTCCTTTTCTTTCTTTTGTCTCACTTTCTCTGGTCTGACCCTGATTCCTTCATCTCCATGGCCTCTCAGTCTGTCTCTGTCTCCTCTAGTCAATCTCTTTCTGAGTACAGCCGGGCTGTGAAGTGTTACTCAGCTTCAGACTCATCACAGTTTTGATAGCAAAGAAGGAGTGGAGTAAGAATGAGAAAGAGTGTGAGGAAGAAAATCTTTAAGTGTTTTCTGTTTCCTAATGCCTGAGGTTTTCTGTGAAACAAATGCATCATAAGGGAGAAGTGAAGGGTGACTTTTAGAGAAAATGCAAACAACTGTCTGAGGGATTGATTACTTTCTAATTTCACTCTAATAAACAATTTAGATTACGAACATTAAAGATTGAGCTTCTCATGCAAACTAAATGAACAAATCCTCAGTTGTTTGTGTCCTCTGCTTATAAAGAAACGTCCAGGTCAGCAGCGTTCCAGCTTGTATTGTTGTTATCTGTTGTAGCAGCCAAGTAATTAACCCACACAAACCCAGAGGGAAACCATTATTATTTAACCACAAGACTAATATATTGTTGTCAACAACAATTTACACCTCCAGTGGTGCAAATAGGAAGGCAGCTATTGTTAAGTAGTAGTTTGTTTTTATTTCTCTGCTTGTTTGTCTAAAATAATTTTTCCTGAACTCTAAAACTGTTTTGTGAACTCGGCTACAGGCAGGAGGAAGGCAGGCTAAAGGACAACAAAGGTTTAATACAGCAAACGTCTAGACTTAAAGAAACCAGAGCACAATGCAGAAGTAGTGAAACATGGAAACTGAGAAAATAACTTGATAAACGAATTAACAAAAACCCTGAAATTGTGAAAATGCCAAATAAAACTAAAGCCCTGAAAATACCTTAATTATTATGTGACATTTCCTTTTCCAGGTCAATTGAAATAAAAATATTTATTTTTACTACACCTCTGGTATAGCAAAAAACGTTGACATTTGGGAAGAAGCTTCTCACTGAAGTTGGTGACTTATCAGTTACTCTCTGCTTTAGTTTGTTCATTATTTACCGTTATATTAAATTATTTACTTCTATTTGACCAAGGAAAATCCCATTATGCAAGAGTTCTCTAAACAAGGCACACAACCCTTCATGTCCTGTTTTGTTAAAAATAAGTTTTAGTCTAAAACCAAGGAACCATGAAGAGCTTGAGTCTTGATTAAATTCCCTCCACTGTGTTCATGTTTTTCCTGTAACATTCAAACCGAAAGCCTCCTGCGTCACCTCACTTTTCCAAATCCAGTATATGAGACCTGTTCATCAGGCTTCTCTTTAGTTAAACCTGTTGGTCCAACGGGTTAAGAAGAGACATGTGATGAGTGAAGAACAGCTGGGTGTTGTCCATGGTGCTGAATGGCGGCCTTGGCAGCGGCAGAGCAATGCTCGGCTGCTTTCATTCAGGTGCAGCTCTCACAAAGTGCTTTTCAACACCTTCTGCAAGGCTTTAGCTGATGTAATTGATCGTGTCGTCTCGCGCCTCTCGGGGTGAATCCCATCCCACTCCTCGGCACATGAGACCCGAGCCTGCCAACCTGATAGGCAGCCATGCCACACATGGAGTTAATTCAGATGCCTGCTCCTGAACAAGATGAAAGATTGTGTTTGTTCCAGCGACTTGAACCAATCCCCTTGATACTGTAAGCTTGCTGCACTGCAGCTTCTTTTTTTTTTCTCAGCTGGTATTTTCTGCACTCCTCTGCTCACCTTCAACTACTCAAAAGTGCAGCTTTTAAGATAAAATGCTCTGAAGAGTTCTCCTTCACCCAAAAAATTCAAATCACAGAAGTGCAGAGATCTGTGTCTTTTTGCTCCATACTTCGTCGTTGTGTGTGAGTGTGTGTTTCCTCAGATACATGCTAAGTAACAGAGAGAGAATAAGAAGAAATACCTCCATGCTCATGCAGAGATAAGAGAGTGCTAGCAAAAAATAATTACATCTATTGGGACTTGAGAACCTCTCCTCGTGTGCAGCACACACAAGAATGCACATGTGTAACAGAAGTTGATAAATACACAAATTCTCCCGTATTCGTTCTGCATATTGGATTCAAACTGTTCTTCATTTGGTTTTTGGCTGATTGGGACTGAGTTTGGCTTCCATGTTACTGCTGCTGTGGAAATTAGGAGGACATGTGTGTCACCTGACAAGTCTGATGCTCTGCTGCTGGAGAGATGCTTTTCGGTTTGGTAAAGAAGTTCTGCTGCAGCCGTGCCAGTTCACTGAGTCATGGAATGAAAAAAGTACTAAATCTGAACTTACGGACGGTGTAGAATAATGTATTAATATAGGCCTCAATTTTGGAGTTTCTAATTTAATTGCTTGGACTTTCATTACATCACCAACTCTCCCACCTGTGCCTTCGAAACAGCAAGTAAAAATAATCCCAACTGCAATGAAAAGATAAGAATTCACTCCACGCCTGGGGGATAATCTCCTGATAATGTGTTGTGCAGCAGTGAGGTGTGCAGCGCAGGTAGCTGGTGGTAGTCATTTAAAAGTTCCATTACCAGTCGCACAGACAGCCTTGCCGCTGTGGGATTTACAGAAGTATTGGTCCTCTGAGAGGCTGGAGTTACCAACACCGGTGCAACAAGGATTGCTCTTCCAAGAGAGAGTCACTTATGAGATTAGGGAGCAGAAATAGATCAGGAGCAGCGGTTTGGGTTGTATTTTTATTTGCAGTTTGTTTTCCCTCTTCCTCTCTCTCTATTTCTCTTCTGAAGTCAAAACTAGTTGCTCTATCGCAGCGCGGAAAGAAAATGTAACTCAGTTCTAGTTGGTTGGATGGCCTGCATTTTATTTTATTCCCCTTTAAACTTTATAACCAAGTGGCATTTACAAATCTGTTTGAATTGGGGTTGTGTGCAATAGAGCCTTAAAACGTTGTACATATTTGCGAAGTAGACGCAACATGATGCTTAATTTTCAGATCAGTAGGAGTGCTTCAACATTTTACTCAAGTAAAAATAAAAAGTATCCAAGAAATTACTCAAATAAGTAAAAGAGTATTTTGTAAAAAGTCTACTGAAGTACTGAGTAACTGATCAAATTATCAATAATTTCATTGTTATAAATTACATCATCAAAAAGCAAAAAACAAACAATCTGTTTCTTTTGATAAAAACTTCAACAAAAGCTGCAGGTGTGTGTCTGCGTCTGGTGACTTTTGGTTACAACATGTTTGTTTTCCTTTCAGTGGGCAGAAAAGAAAGAAATTTTACTCAACTAAGAGTAAAAATACTTTAAAAAAGCAGTTTTAAAACATTTTCTTAAATAAATCTCAGAAGCGTGCAGGGTGATTAATTTCAGGAAACTCCCCCAACAAATTTCACTGCATCCAGTTTAAGAGTCACTTAATTAGTCACCCAATTTAAAAAAACCCTACATTTTCAGTGTAATTTTAGGTGTGTTGTGAACAAAAATCATTAAAGCCAAGGAACAAAGCAGGCAGGTTGGGAATATCTGCAAATCTGCAAAGTCTTAACACTTTTCTGATTTTTGCAAAACATAAGAAAAAAAGAGTAATCTTTCTTTCATCTTCCATTTAAACACTCCTTTGAGTTGGTGTATTATGGAAAATCTGTTGAGGTTTCCAGCCATAGAGTAATTAAATGTACAAAAGTGTGAGGAGTATGAGTATGATGAACACTTTTACAGCTGTCAAACTGACATTAAACTTCAGTATGGTTATTATCCGTCTTTTATTTTCTGCATAATGTGGGGTCGAATTGAGGAAACAGCAACCTAAGCAGAGAAACTCAGACATTTATCTTCCCGCCCACTTAAACCAGTTCACGTAGTCGGACGACATTTAACGGTTTTCTGGAGAAAGACCAAAATCTTGGATTTAGAGGTAATTAATTGAACTATTCAATTGTAAGTGTAACCAACTTGGCTTTTGCTCATCTCCACTCACTATTTTTTTCAACATTGCAGCATTTCTTCTTTTTAATCAGCAACTCATCTTCACTGATAACTGAACTCTAGGTTATTTTTCTTCTCAGGAATAAAATTCCCAGAATCTGGGCTCACAGAGGAGGCTAACTGATGGATCAATGATTTGTGGCAGCCAATTGTTTATATTCATCACTCGATCAATGGGCTCTTCCTCCTTTCATCGAGAAGCTGAGTTCATCAGGTCATGGCTTCGTTATTTATCAATATTAAACATAAAACTGTCAAGCACTAATTTGAGTCTGACCTTTTCAGGCAACATAAAGGCTTTGGGCAACACATTGGCAGACTTTCGTTTTTCATTTAAGCAATTAAGTACATCATGTTATATAATCTCTGGGACTTTGTGTTTTGCTTTATTTAAGAATTTGACTTTTATTTCCAGATTCAGTTAATTCCTTAGCCAGTTTTCTTTTGTTTCTCAGACCTTTTGGTAAATATTTGAATTTCCTTTTTAAAGAAAAATTTGTTTATTTTCACTTTACAAAAAATCTTAAAAGTTAGTAGATTTTTTTTCTTTGCCATTTCATATCACATCACAACAACCACACAAATTAATTTGATTTGATTTTATAGAGATCAATCTTGCAGATCAACCTGGTAAACTAATACATTTTGCAGACTCTCTCGTTGCTTTTGGCCTGTTGCCTGAGCTGTGTTTTCTGTTGGGAATGCCTGAGCCATGTCTGATGCATCTGCCTGCCTGTGGAAGTGTTGTGTTGTCCATAAAGCTAGCTTTTAGGAAGATGGCTACAACAGCTCTGATTGACAGTGCCTGAGCTCGTTCTATACCACCTCTGTGATTACAGCTGCATCTTTGAGTGCACTGATTCTTTTTTCTAGTTGCCTTCTGACAACACTTTGTCATTTTAAATCTTTTCTTTTCTTTCTGTGAATTATCTGCCTTGCTGAAGATGTGGACAGACCCTCAACTGAAAAATATATAAGATTTGCAGGTCTTTTTATAAATCATGCTGCAAAGGCTAACAGGAAATAAAAAGTTCACTTTTTCTAAAGTACTTATATTGCTGAGAAGAAATCCTCTTTGTTTCAACCAATAAAAAAAAAGGTTTGAGATGGTTGAATTGTTCTTATTCTTATTTCAAAGGAACATTTAGGTATTTATTTGACCTGATGCCACACTGTCCAAATTTTTCATTTCCAACACATCAGTTAATTCACAACTGATGTAGCAATATGCTTGTATTTCATGGCTGTGCACCATTAAAAGAAATAAAGAACTTCAGAATTGCAAATAAAGCATTTATAGCAACTGTCACTATGTTTTAGACGTGAGAGAGTGGGAGCCATGTTGGATTTTGATGCTTTCCATGGATGTTGCAGTTAATTTTTCCCAACTTGGCACTGCAGTGAATTTTTCTATTCAATTTAGTCTTATTGTTTTTGCACCTTTTAACAAAAAGGAACTTAAAAAAACAAAGACTCAGTGTAATCAAGTCATTTTGGCAGATTCCAAGTTAATTATCAGAAGGTGCAGTCAAGTTCAGTTTATTGTTCAAACTGGTTATAAAACTGATGCTGCATATGGGGTTCAAATTTAATCAAGCATCTTGTTTATTTTAATTTTTGAAGGTTTAGCTAAAGTGCTACAATCATGCATACGTCCTTTTCAGCGCAGTCTGTCGGGAAAACATATGAGTTTAAACATCTGGGTTTTAATTCTACTTCAATAACAGACAATTAAAAATGCATTTCCACATACATGGAGGGAAGTGTGCAACACAGGTGTAAGAAAGAAAAATGATCACCAGACTAGAATTGAGTGAGGATAAAGTTGTCCTACGTGATTGATGCTTTCTTTCTCCGACTATCACTTCGTCCCTGTAGCCTTTCAAATCAATACGGCTGAGACCGCAGAGCTTTGATGGCTGTAATCAGCTTCCATGCTGTTCTTCACAAAGCATTCTTCATGAAACAAAATGACACTGACGGGAGCCTAAAGAAGCGTCGGGCTCTGAATTGCTGCCAGGAGCCAGTTGATTCAGTTAAATTCATAGATACGTTTTGTTTGGCTTCTCACAAACTCTAATTTTTTTTGTGAGTTTTTTTTGTTCGGTCACACAGCTTCACGGGAAATTACACATGATTAAATGACTGTTGATTCTGTTTATTTTGGCATAAATCCAGCTGGGCTGTATTCAGAAATCTAATAACATTTTTCACACGGGTGAAAAACAAACAAGTGCACACGGAGAGAGGTGTGCGCTTGTGCGAATATTAGGAAAAGCCTCAAGCAATCAATAAAACAAATTAGCTGAGCAAATGAAGCAAAAAATGAGTAAGTCAAGAAAGGAAAATAAATTTCAACAATTTCTCTTGACCTTGTATCTTTGTGTATTACTCTTCATCAGCCTTAATCAGTGCATTAGTCAGCATTTTCTGTTCTATTAAGGGGGTTTCAAGCCTTGTTAGAGGACCCACTGTAGAGTGTTTGGGTGTGTTTGGAGTAGCAGAGCACAGACTGTGCTCTGAGTCAGCAGACAGGAGTGGAACTGAATGTTAAAATGACTAAATGCTAAATGCCAGCTCAGTAATGAGAAACTGTCTGAAGCTGTCAGCAGCCGCCTGGACCAAACGCTCCAGTTTGATTAAGACTCGTATCATTTGCGTCCCACAAACAGAAAGCAGACGGCACTCTAAAAAGGTCATGTTTTCAGGCAGAGAGAAACATTTGTTCATTTACCCACTGACATATCTGCATTTCTCAAAGTTGTTTGATGTGTTTCACAAGTTTATGGAGGCTATATTCTGTCTGTGAATCTGTGCCTCTCTCTCTGTGTGTGTATGAATAATTTTTTGGAAACTGCTCTGATATACATAAAACAGAATATTTTTGTTAATTATTCTGCAGTTCTTTGATGTAGAAGGCTTTCATCAACTTCTTTCGGGCTGATTTCTTATCCCAACACTAAGATCCTAGCATTGAGTAAGGTGACTAGTTGTAAATGTTTTCTGGAGTTCTGCTTTCTGTGCAGTTTGTACATTCGCTGCAGCCTTCTTTGAAATTATTGCTCAGATGTAATGAAAAAGTCATTTAGAGAAATTAGGAAAGGAACAAAGGGAAAATGCCTCTGCACATACTTAACATTTCTACTGATATGTATTTACATTTTTACCTTAGGTTCAGTTATTCTTCCATGTCTGAGTCTATGTATATCATCCGTTAGTAATTCTAGGTAGGTTATTTCTTTGTTTAGATCTAGTTTCTCTACCTCTATGTTCCTTAGTTCTAGTTGTTAGATCAGCCTCGTTTCTATTTAGGTTCGATTGTGGTTTGTTTTTGTGATTCCCCTGGATGTTCTTTTTTTTTTTAAAGTTGGACTTTAATTATGTTAATTGAATTTTCTAAACCTCAGCACATCATGACACTATCAGCCATCAGAGGAGACGTCGGCATCTTATTCAGGAGAGACAAGAACCTTATTCTTGGGAGCAGATTTGGAAAATTGTAGTTGGAAATTTTGCAGAAGAGCTGTGGATTCAGCTTGTTTGAATGCTGCAGAACTTTTTATAAACCTTTTATTCTGTGAGAGCTCTGGCGGAACCAGCTGCATGTTGTCTGAAAAAGCAAAAACAAACCATCATCCTCCTGCTACTTCCTGTCGTCTTCTTTGTTGTTTCACCCATAGTAACACCAGGCTGTTGATCAGCGTGATCAGTGTGAGGTGAAAAAATTGTTTCCATTGCAGTTTTGCAAAATACATCTATTTCAATAACCCAATGAGGGATAAACGTGTAAAATAAAAGATGAACGTATCTAATTGAACCACATCATCCTAGCGTAAAAAAGAGTGTGTTTCCATTAAGCAAATTTATTTTGTAATTTTAATTTGTAAAATTTTATGATTAATGGAATCGCAGTTTATAATGACAATAAGTCTCTACTTTTATGCCACAGTTCTGGGCCACAAAGTTGAACAAGGAGTTTCATAAAACCACTATTCATTTGGCAATCAGATTACTTTAGGCTACTCTTATTATATCTTTGTGCTGTCTAGGTAAGTTTACACTGAATTTGCAATATATGTTTATATAAGCATATAAAAATAGATGATGTAATAAGTTAAAACTTGCAGTATTTTTGCTGCCAGCTCCAGCAGCTCGTGCCTCCTTAGCGGCCCTCTCTGTAGCCTTCGTTTAAGCTTCATTAGGGCAGAAACCTGCTGTTGGATGCAGGTGGCAGCCCGCCACGGCGTTGCCCACTCTATAAATTAATCTGCACATGGAATATGCTGATTGTGTGAGTCATGCACAGCACAGCACATTGTGTTTTGCTACGTACTTATTTTAACGTTCGCTGACACACAAACGCACTCTCTGGCCTGGGGCTGTGTTTCTGCCCTGCAAGAGAAAAGGACGATACTTTTCCAGGTCAGGATGGAGGAATTGACCAAATTCCCAGCTTTAGCTTAGTTATAATTTATAATCTTATGCATTACTATCATTTCAAATTTTTTATCTTAACCTTTTATAGAATCGGTGGCTCCATTTGGTCATTATGTCTCCTTTAGTAAGAAGTTGTTGCTTTGAGAAGGTATTCATACTGTTTGAAGCTTCCCACATTGTGTATTATAACTTTTCACACTTCAATATATTTTATGAGGACATTATTTGATAAATCAAAACAAAGTGGAGCATGATTCAGAAGTGGAAGGAAAGCAATATACAAGCTTCCTTGTTTTTCAACAAATACAATTCAGAGCAGTGGGCCCTCTTTTTCTCTGATAACACTAAATAAAATCCATCTGGCTTCAGATTTCATCTTTTAAATGCACCTGAGGGTAATTCAATCTTACTGTCAAAGATTTCCAGCTCATGTGTGAATTTCTGATGCAGCAAGTATTAGTGACAGACTTCATAAACCGGGTTTTCACAGACAGCTGCTGCTGGAAACCTCCTCAAAGATGCTCTGCTCAAATGAGACCAAAGCATTTTTATTTATGCAAAAATTCTACTGTGGAGAAAAACTGGCATTACCAATATCCCCTGAATACATCAGAAGGGAAGTGAAGGTTTTTCAGAACTAGAGTATATTTTTTATTCCAGAACAGAATAATCGAGGTGAATGTCAATCAGATTTTACTGTTAATAAAATGAACTGCATTTTCAGCCACTTCCTGAGGATGATCTCTGCTTTGGGAGACATACTTATAACCCGCAGGATGCTGCTTTTATCCCTTCTGTCAGTATTTTTTAAATAAATACTGAAAATATAAAGGTAAATGTAAAATTATTTGAGGCAGCTTGTTCTCACCCATTAAAATACCTGGGGTTTATGTTTTACAGATATTTTTCAACTGTCACAAATTCAACTGAAATCAAAGTGAATGTTGGCTGCAATCATGAGAGAAATGACAAGGGTGGGTAATAGGTTTTCCACCAGTGTTCAGTAAGTTTTGTTGATGTTTGATAATTAAAAATCCCCCCTTTAATTAGATTTTTATGAGATCCGTCATCTTTACGAAGGATCTCATAAAGAGATAATGCGACAGGCTGGAAGGTGACTGAATGACACGGCTACCAGGTGAGACTAATCAGGAGAATGGAGAGCAGCCTGGTGAAGGACTGAAGGAAAGAGACTGATGAACACAGAGGAAATAAGCCAGAAAAAAAAGATCTTGGTAAACCGGAACCTAAAAGCTAACAGAAAAATATGAAGAAACAGAGAAATGAACACATGAAGACTAAGAATCTCTACATAAAGGAATGAAACAGTATGGAACACCATTAGTCACAAACGTCAACAATCGAAATGATCCAAAGTCAAAACATAGTGACAACCTAAAACCCACCACTGTTGGAAAGATGACAGGTTGTGTAAGAAGGTTCCTGTCAACCATAAAAACCCTGAACTGAATTCAATCAAATAAAATCTCCCTTTCGGATGGTTTTTCACTCGTCTTGTCCTGTATCGCCCTTTTGTGTTTTGCTTTTGCCCAAATAATTTACTGAATGATTTGTGTGTGTGTTAGTTATATTGGTTGGTCAGAGATTGTTTTCCATGGAGAAAAGTCATGGATGTAATGAGCCTGGCATTTATCTCTACTTGTTTGCAGAGGGCTAACTGAGTTCTGCGGACTCCTCATAGTCAGAACACATGCATGTTCGGTTAATCACTGGGAACTCCAAACAGATAGCAACCTCCTTCTCAGTACCTGAGACCGCTGAGGGCATGTTGCAATAACATATCTGCTAAATAAATGATTGAGCACCTCACTCATCATGTTCCCCACTAAAGAGATATATTTTATTCAGCTTGATAGTACTTTTCAAGCACTACCACATCGTTTTCTATTCTGTTTGATAGCAGGGGTATCATCAACAGGGCAATCATCGCCTCTCCATGTTTAATTCTGTTTCTTGTCTTTTTTTTCTATTGATTTGTTTTATTGCATGTGGCCAAAAAACAGACAGGATCTTGTGTGTGTGTCATTGGACAGTTCTGATTAAGCAGAAAACACACTCCCACTACCAGGCTCTTTTTTAACAAAGCCCACTTTGATTTCACAGACAACACATGGTCGGTAATGATGTTCTCAGTGGAGCACCCCCTCCAGAGTGATTGCAGGCCATGTTTGTTGGTGTTGTTTGGATGCATCAATCTCACCGTTGAGCAGAGTGGACTCCTGCTGCTGCTGCTCCTCAGCATTCAAATGATCTTCTGATCAATTAGTCATTAAGTTGAGAAGAAAGCGCACATGCAGGATGTCTTTTGTTTGTTGCAACACAGAATGACCTAAATACAGACAGAAACAAAGTGGCCTAAAAAGCAGACAGTCGCCAGAGCAGACGGAGAGGGATAAAACTTCCCTGCTGCTTCGTAACAGTGGTGGAGTTTACTTTTCATTTCAAATGGGTTATTTTGGGTTTGCTCCTCCCACCCTCCTCTTCTTCTTCTTCTTCTTCTTCTTCTTCTTTTTTAAGCTGCTGGGAGAATGAACACAAACACACCCTCTCACATATGTACACATCCCCTCTCTCCCTGACAAGAGCAGAAAGCCCTCATTAAGATCAAAGACTTGTTTCTCTTAATTACTCTGTCGCTGAAGCCCGAGCCTGCCCTCACATGCACACACAGAGGAGAAAACTCATTAGGACGGGGTTATTTTTGAACGCAGGATCACGCTTTCTTGAGGGAGTTTCTCTGTGGTGTTTGAGTTCAAGACTGGGATTAGCATATGACCGCTGCCCCGACTGGCTATTTTATTAGTTACACTTTTTTTTTTATTGCTGCCTGACATGCCACAGCCGTCTGAACTCTGACTTGTACTGATGCCGCAGTGCAGTTCTTCCTCTAAGCATTGAGAAGTGCTCTCTAGATCTGACATCAGGTTAGTGTGAAAACCCTTTGGAAATCATTTTCTCATGGGGATGGTGTGTGTGAGTCAACATGGCAAAAGAACAGATGTTTACATATGCGACATAAGAAGACAGATCATTTTGAAGACTAAACTCTTCCTGTTTTAAGTCAGTCAGGATTAGCAAATATATTTGTATTTGTGCCAGGAGAAATTTGCACACTGGTACATTCTCTTATCAAATTTTAGATCTCCTTCCTCAGACCTCTGAATAGTTTGTAGTAATTTTGGCAAAATCCTCTGGAAAGAACTGAAGTATCTGATCGAGGTTTTGCATCTTTAGCTCTGCCCACAAATGTTAAGAGGGATTGAGACCAGGACTTGGCTATTTTTTATTTAGTAAATTAGAAGTTCTAATTTATTCCCAAAGTTTAGCTGAATGACTGATGTCAAGAGCTGCTGCATCAAAATTTCCACAAAATGTTTCTTTTCCATGAGAAATAATTTTAGTTAGCAACAAATCAACACATATTCTTAAAAGTCAGTGCAGATTTTTTTTAGGCTTTTAAGTCTAAAACTTGAATTTAAATTTCAGAACACTGTGTCAAATGACAAAATTTTTGAGCTTGGTTTTCATTGACTGTTCAGCACAAGACTGTAGATAAAGTCTGTTATTTGTCTTTTCTTACACTGCACATTAGTTTTTACTGTGTATTGCAGTCTGTTATAGAATTGGTTGGTGTTTAAGGTGAGAAAATGAACATTTTCATTTCTTTAAAATAAGATTGTTTTTAATGGCTTTTCTTCAAAACGTTTTTTTTTTATCTGACCCTTATTGAAGTTCAATTTTTTTACACAAAAAATGTGTAAAAAATTATAGATGATATCCTCACCATCAAGCCTTAAAAAATTCCACATACATGAATGTAACATTTTTTTTTTCCATCAAATTGGTCTTTTGAAAAAAGTTGACAAAAATTTCAAGGAACTGATGATTAATTGACTTTCTGCCTTTCAGGCATATGAAGACCCAGACCCATTCCAGCAGCTGAGCTGGACATCGATTCCTGTGTATCTCGCCACCACACACTGTGAAGAGGATATTTGAAGATCACTAATAGAGAACTGCAACAAAGTGTGGCATGTTGGGGTCACTAAGTTCCCATAACGACCATTAGATTATATGAGTAGCTCCATTCAGCTGCTGGATCCTTCAAAACACATGAGCCGACAGGCTGGATCGAGTGGAAACGAGAAGGCCAAGTTTTCCACTCATTGTGACTCAGCTTCATTTCTAAAGTTCTCACAATGTAGCTCAGAGAAAACACTATAAATACTTTGTCCGGTGTATAAATAACAGAATGGCTTAGCACCAAAATGCAGTAAAGATCAGTTCTTATTTTATAAACCTTTCAAACCACTCAGGTCTTCTGGTTCAAGTCTGCTCTGCATCACCAGTCACAACCCAACACAGAGAAACAACATTTGCACCACAAAACTGCAACAAACTTCCAGAAAACTGCAAAACTACTGATATGTTGAACTTCTTCAAATTAAGGCTAGAAAAATAAATTGCCTAGAATTGCATTGGATTAATGACAACTGGAACATCACTAATTTTAGTCCATATTCCAACTTTCCATAACATTTTCATTATTCTATTTTGGTGTTTGACGTTTCATGTTTTCATTATTTAAAACACGTTGAATTGTCATGTTACTAAAGGGAATTATACAGCTAAGCTTTCCTTTTTTATGTTGCCTAACTTTGTGTTCATCACATTCAATACAAATGAAAAAATAGCAAAAATAAAGTTTATTTAAAAGGGTCACAAAAGGTTACAAAAATATATCTAGAACAAAATAAGACATAATCACTGGCACCAGTTAATGGTTAAATTACATATATTTAAATTAAACT
This sequence comes from Poeciliopsis prolifica, assembly GCF_027474105.1. Taxonomy (NCBI): domain Eukaryota; kingdom Metazoa; phylum Chordata; class Actinopteri; order Cyprinodontiformes; family Poeciliidae; genus Poeciliopsis; species Poeciliopsis prolifica. Next base: position 3,408,883 of record NW_026562377.1, read on the forward strand.
GGTGGTAAAAATTGACAAAATGTGTATAAAGGTCCATACAAAGAAAGTGACACTAGAAATTGTAAAATAACCAAAACTATTGATAATTTGTGTTCACTTTTTATTACATGACGAAAAAAAAAATAAAATATCTAACAGACCACTTCCTTTTATTATAATAATGTTCTGTTACCATGGTTAGTATTTTTTTTTCCTCAAATGTCTGAACCAAAGCATTTAAGTGCCTTTCAAAAACACTCCAACGCCTACAATTAATTACTGAGTAATGACTGCAGGATCAGTCTCATCATCCATGAATAAAAAGAAGGTAGATGGGCTGAAAATCCTAGTTACTGCAAAGAATAGCAGTACGTTGTTCCTGTGACATTTCCATACGTTGTTTTAAAGTATTCTTCACAGCTGATTATGCTGTTTAATCAACGGCATATTTCCAATTTTTCAAATATTGCTGCTGGTCGGCTTCTTCACTCTGTCACTTTCCTCTCGAACATAACCCGTGGTTTTTTTAGAGTGAAGCCCATCTAATTCACTTTATGCCTTTTGCAACTTGTGATTATCTGAGTTACTGATACTTTCTGCTCTGCTTGAACCGGTATGGTGATTATGCTCTGATATATCTCATTAACATGGTAATAATCAGAAATAGAGCTGATGATGGTTTTAATGAGCTTAATGCTCTGAAATGAGTCATACCTCAGGTAAAATGTTCTGCATTTAAAGTCCAACATTGCATTATGAAAGCAGCTTCATTAAATTAGCTCCAGTTGTTGGTTTTCTTGATGTTAAAATGGTTTAGGTAACAGACTCCAGTAGAATTACGAGTTTAAGCTTACTACCCTTTTTAAAATGCTGTCCAAAAAAATGTTTGACAAAATTATAATTTGTTTCGTCTTGCGTAATCTTTCTAAACCCAGAAATGTATGAGAGCCTTTTATGAAATTGTGACAACCCAAAGCGATTTATGGTTTTTCTATAAATGTTTTCTGTTTTCTCTACGGCTGCCGTGGCTCACTTCCAAAAGGATTTTAAGTTTTTTTCTTCTGTACGTGTGTGCATGAGTGTGAATCTCAAGTTTTTATATGAAATACAATCAGGAAATGCTATTGGCGGAGGGAGTCGTGTTAGATCAAGTGTTCCTCGCATTAGTAGTGAGACTCCAGTCAAGTCATTGCTCATCCCGAATGACTTCTAACAGACAAGTGTGCAGTTTATAGCCTGTTTTGTTTCTACAAAGCCCCTAAAGAATGTGTGAATCTGTTTACACCGTCTCAAAAACACTCCCCGAGTGCCAGGCTGACAATGTGCATGTCCTTTGTACTTGCCAGAAAAGACCTATCTTTCTCATTTCACAATCTGCTGCTGGCTGTGTGTCTCTGGGTGTTTGTGTGTATCTCTGTCCATATTTTCGCATTTGTATGTGTGTGGCATGTTGATGGCACACCTGCCACTTCAAAGCTCAAGCCAGATGTAGAAGCACAGGGACTGGCACCCCAGTAGGAGGTTCCCACACAGTTCACTATTGTATTATTACATTTATGCATATTTATTCATGCAGAAACACAATGGCTGCAGCGTTTTTTCGATGCTGTAAAGCCCCGTGTCTTCACCTGTGGTCGTCTTTTGATGGGCCAGTCTGCTGAGGAACCTTTCAACGACGCTACAAATCCAAGATAAATAAAAATCTTAGATCCGGAGTTCAAACTGCGTAAAACTGCCTCACTTTTTTCTTTTAAAATAGCTCATTGTATTCATTTCACCTTTGAACACAGTCTATTTTTTCATATAAGCCAAAATAGATGCATTATTCAGTCTTTCTCCAACTTAGAACATCTCAGTTAATGTAAACAGAGAATAATTCACACCTGGGTATGGCTTGTTTAAGTTTGTCAAACTTGCTTTATTTACATTTGCTTAACATGATAACATAATAAACTTAATATATTTACTTGGATAGTCTTAATTTGATGACTTGTAACAAATTCACTCAATTCTGGTAAGTTGGATCATTTGTTTTCTATATTAACACTCATTCTAAGTATCAGAACTTCCTGTTAAAACAATTCACCCTTAGAGTACCACTGCAGATGTAAAATACGGCAGTGGCAGCATCATGCTGTGGGGATGGGGAAATGGGTGGAGCTAAACCCAGGGTGATGCTGAAAATAGTAGAAACTGGGATAAGTGAAACTGTGAAAATGACGCATGGTTCCATCATATTGAATGCAAATATTTCTGAGACATTATGTACAGTTTTTATATCTAAATGTCAATATGATTAAAATCTTAAAACTTCCTATGAAGGGTTTTGAATTTTGATACAAACAGGTGTGCAAATGCTTTAGCATATTTATAGCGATCCATTTTTGCTAAACAACACAGTTTCAATATTCCTTTCATGCATTAGAATGCTGTCAGGATTTTCTCCATTCAAGTGAGGAAAATCAGACGGGGAGAAAACTAGAGGAAGTAGAATGACATGTAACACACACACATATGGAGACACACACTTTCCTTGTTTCAGTCATTCTTTGGCTGGCATTTCCTGGGGTTGCTGTCTCTGCAGGAGCTTTTCACACATCCTCCCTCTCAGCCTGTGAGCAACACCGATCTGATGGGCAGAGAAGGAGGAAAAGGGAGCGCAATCAGCCAGATAGTTGGTCAGAGGCAGCCAAGCAAAGAGTGGTAGTCAGGGAGCGAGACAGACTGTGTGGGAGTTGAGCCGCCACCTGAATTTCTATTTTACCAAAACCAGACATTTTGATGCAAACATCCAGCAGAGATCAATTCGGCTGACATGAATGAAAGGTGAAAAAGGTATGTATTCTTTAATGCGCCTGACAGGAAGGACATTTTTGTTCTTCTCAGATATGATCTTTAACTTGTCAGTTTCCCCAAGTCAGAGTGAAAGTATGAAACTTTTACCTCTGCAGAGCAGTTGAACTCACAACCCTTTGGTGGCAATGATGCATGGGGAAAAGGCTTGTCCTTTGTATAAGTACACTGAGATAAAGCCACTGACTTTTATAACCTGTAGGATGCATTAATAAGTGACAACTCCACAGCTTTTATATACAATGACCTAAAGCATTAGTTGAAATAGATCAAGATTGATTGTTTCTTATGTATTCGGTTTGCTTTTAGAAGCAGTAGAAGTACAAAAACATGGGAGATGAGAATTTTGTACAAGACATTCCCTTTAAACAACAAAAAATTCTATAAAAGATATTTAAGTCTGTTACCAACACAATGTCAGCCTTCATAGAGCGATCCACTTCTTCCATATTCTGGAGTCTATTGGACCGAGTCCAGTGGGATCTGGTCCAGATGGCTCCTGGTGAGGTGTTTGTCTCATCGGGAGGAGACCCACAGGAAGACCCAAAACATGCTGGAAGAGCACCCAAGACTGTATTTCTCCAACACAAAGAGAAATATTGGTCCAAGTGGCCAAATCTGGGCCTCTCTGCTTAAAGCCCCCACACAGTTCATCACAAATCCTGAAATCAGCTCTCGCTGACAAAGTCGCAGGGCAAAATTATTTTGTTTTCAGAGATGCATCCGCCTGACAAGCTGGACTTTGTCAAACTTGTTTGACAAAGCTTTGTGCAAGATGTTTTGTTTTTGGTGAGAAGTGTTTTTTGGTGCATTTTTTCATGGACAGCAAAATTAATATTTCACTTCAACTGGTGAGCTTCCATTGTCTGGTGCTTTACTCACAGGAGAAGGTATATTTTTTTTTGGAATTTTTGCAAGGTGTGTGCGAATATGGACATCCTGAAACGACGACTGTATATTGACTCAATGAGGTATTTTAGGCTGCCGCCCTGTAACTTGATTTAATGGAATATAATAGATGGATAGATGGATCTCACAGACCTGCATCTTTCTAAGATTTTAAGAAGCTGCAACAAGCTGAATTATTAATGACAACAGCTAAAAGCAAACATTTTTTTAAACCCATGCTCCAACACAGAAGTATTCAACAGGAGCCCCCTCGCCCTAATATTTCATTAACATTAAAGAGTTGAAAAAAATGCAAAGTGATTTTCAAAGACTGTGCTGGGACTGTGGTGGTAGCAGAAAGATTATAAGATTACTTTGGAGAAAGTGAGAGCAGAAGATAATTGAAATGGCTTGCTGCCAAGCACATACCAACTCTATGGGATATAAAGCAGAGTGATGAGGAACAAAGCAGGCAAGCAGATCCCTGGCTTGTTGGGAGGAAACACAGAGATTCAAGAGCTCTACTTAACAATTGGAGGAACTGCTTGACAGATTTAGAGTAAAAAAAAAAAAAAAAAAAAAAAAGCACGACAACATCTTAGAAACTCCAAAGGCTTAAACACAAAATAAAACAACTCACCTACAGCACAGATGAGTGAGCAGATTCAAAATAACTTAATAATACTCAATGTAAAAGATTACTTCATTATAGACCTCAACATTGTGGTCAGCACACATGTGCACAAAGACCCAGTGAGGTCAACTGAGGTCTGACTGGGAGTTGTTGTGCATTTGCAGGCACATTGTGCCATTTCTTAGCTTAAACAAGTAATTATTGTCACTTCAGTTGTCATGAAAATGCTGTATACATCAAAAACAACTTTAAAGAAACTTGATTTGTGGTATTTGATGCCTTTAAATTCTCCTCTAGTCCTTTAAGAACCTCTTATTCTTCCCAACACGCCCCTTCAGCACGAAATCACAACAATGCTTCTTTGATGCCATTCGCAACCATTGGAAGGAGTGTTGAGGTTTTCATGGCCAACTCAAGCAGTTCCACTGGATATTTAGAAATGTGTGAGAGAGGCGCGGTAGAGGGCGGATGACATCATAATATGATATAAAACTCAAAAAGTTGATTTTACAAAACACCATCTCTTCAAGATTTGTAGTTATGACATAAAATGTTGACACTCCAGCAATATTAAAATGTTTGCCTGGCACTGGACATCATGGCACACAAACGTTCATTCAATGCAACAGCATGCAAACACACACACACACACACACAGACGCATATGAACCAAGTTACTTGAGGCATCTCGAGGTTTTCATGTGCCAGGCCTCTGGGGTGACTTGGTTGTGCTTTTAAGTGCTGAGATCAAAGAACTCTGCATGGGTGTACAAATAAGCTAAAGGCCTGGAGCAGTTGTAGCTGTCATGGGCTTGATAACCACTTGGTTAGGCAAGGCCATGTGCTGACTGAATAACTTCTCCCTGACCCCTTTCCGATTCTCTCTCACACACGCACACAAACACACACACACACACACAGCAGGAAAACATGCAAATGCTGAGATGATTCAACAAACACACATCACACAAGCAAACAGCAGCAAAGCTGTCAAACACTACTGTTTTACAAACACATTTACATACAAATATGTGCACACACAGAAGCAAGAGAAGGTTATGACATTTTCCAAACAGCTTCACTATTAAAGCAAAATAATTTGTTGTTTTTTTTTCCTAAGCACATGTGGCGCTCATCTCCAGCAGGGAGGCAGGTAGCAGGTGACTGGCTGTGATACATCTTATAGTTGGTCTAGGAGGCAACATGAAGAGTGGGCATTGCATCATGGCAGCTGAAGTTTGAAACACCAGACATGGCACTTCAATCACATTCCGTGATTGAGCCGCTCTCTCATACTGTGCGTCGTCATTCTGGCTCTGGATTTCTTTATTATACACCCTGAGATAGATAGCACTGTTCAGGAAGTCAAATTGAAGCCATGCGCTCCCAGTCTCCAACAAAATGTAGGGTGGAATTATCTTTGGAGACCTGTGTAATATTTTGATTTTTGTCAAAATTAAATTGCATATGTATCTGCAAACAGCTTAGGGATCTTTATGATTCGTGACCAGCGGAGTTGTGTCTGAATTCAGATGGTTACACAATGTTGTCTGGGAAACATGAGTCCAGAATGAGACCCCTGATGTTTTACTTTGACAACTGCTTTCATTCTGTTGTAACGTTTTTGTTCCATGGCATAAACACAGGTGTAGGGCTATTGTTGTTTTTATTAATGCACATGACTTAATCACTTCATTTTGTATGAAATATAAAAACATACATATATGCAAAAAACTTTTTTCTAGAAATCATCGTATGTCATTAGAACCAGTAAGAGCAGAGATAAATTTTTTGTAAAAGAGACCTGAATATTTACAGTTCTATTGAAAGTACATCACAGTGCATCCCTTAAAATTAGAAGGAAATTCCTTCATGTAAGCTTCTCGAAAAATTAAGTTGGAAATGGTTTTGATCAATTTGTCTCTTTTGCTTTTGCATGATGATGTAATATTTAATTCTTTGCATTTAGTTTCTTAGTTTATTCTTGTGTTCAGACTGAACTTTGCTTACATTATCTTTATGTCTTGTCCCTTTGGTTTGCAGATACTTTGACTCTTTGTTCAGCTCTCTTAGTGTTAATCAGTCTCTCTCTCCCTCAGTATCCCTGCGGTTTTGCTTATGCAGCTGTTTCTCAATGCTTCTAATTAATTTATTTTTTTTTATTTTTTATTTTTTTTCCATTTTCTGTTCCTGCTTCAGTATTTAAATTTCTGGTTCTTCATTGTTTCTTTCCTGGTTTCTCTGCTTATGCTCCTTGTTCTGTTCACCATTTGAAACATCTGTAAATTTTGTTTTTCACTGGTTGAGCTAGCTTTGTAGTAGACATCAGAAAGATGAGATGTGTTTTAATTATAAATGGGCCAGTCTGAATTTTTCAAAAGCACTGGACATTTTTTATTTTTGCTTTCCTTTTACCGTTAAGTTTTAGTTTTGTTTTGTTATTTTTAACTGAATAAGGTAATCTGCCATAAAACCAATGCATAAACTCCAAATAAACCTTGGGTGGTTTAAAAAAACATTAAGTTTTCTTATTGTCAGTGTGATCAGAAAATAATCCATGACACTAAAATACTTTGTAACTTTGCCTTCATCTGCAAAATACCACCTGACATTCTACCCATGTCAGCTAAGTACAGAAATATACAGTTACATCAACTGATCAGCTGATAGCTCAGAATATGCAACCTTAGCTCAGGTGTTGGATGATAGTACATGGATCTGGTGTGAATCCTTGGACCAGAACTCTGCAGCTGGGCATTGTTTGTGCATCAGTCTGTGCTCTTTAGTACCATTGAGTTTGGTGCAAACGCCACACATTTCACTGTCCATTTGCTTCACTCTTATGACTGCTTTCGCTGCCAGCAGCTGCTTCCTGCAGGTCCCACGGAAAAAGTCAACTCAGATTGGTTTCATAAACATAGACATAAGTGCCCTTTAGTGGCCTCCTAAGACTTGTGTGGGATGTGACAGAACAGGAGATTTGCAGCATGAGTGTGCTGCTGACAAATGTGCAGAAATCATGTCACTTCATGTGAACATGCCACATCGTTCTAGAAAAATGGCAACAAGAACTCATGACACTCGTGACACAGCATATAAAAATCTTTTCAATTCAGTTTGCTGTCATAGCACAACTTTAAAACAATTGTCTATAGAGTGAACACATTCAGTTTATAAATGTAAATCAGCCTAATTATTAGACAATTTCAAAACTATCAACTTTGCAGCAATCACTTTGTTCACATCCTTAGCATGCATGTGGTGACAGTGGACAAAAATATCCAGTACAATCTGCTGTGACCAACATGGGGCTTGAAAAGCTGACACTCAATAAACAAATAAACACTAATCCAGGAATACTTCCTGGAGAACATTGAGAATTATTGGCAGCAGTGATTTTTTTCCATATTTGTTGATGCAAACACAGATGTATCTCAGTAAATCCAAAAAGTAATTAAAATGTTTGTGTATTTCAGTCATCAATACAAAAAGTTAAACTAAGGAATAGATTCATTACAGACACAGAGTTAAATGTCCATTCTCTACTTCAGTGGTCGTGGAAATCTGCATAAGTCGGGTAGAATCAAGCAAAGAAAACATTAAATATTAGGAGATTTCAGAAGAACTCCTAAAATTGTGATGAGAACTGTCCAATGCATCTTTAAAAAGTGGAATGGTGGTGGGAACCATTTTGTGGTCGGGAAAAAAAGCCCCATGAATAACTATGATCAAAACTGATGCACCACTGGATGGAAACACATTATGTGACTTTGCAGAAACGAATAAATTAACACAATGCCACAGCAAATAAAGTTAAAGGTGGTTTAAAAAATATTAGAGTGTATAATCTATTTCTTAAGTGGCTTTTTTGACCAGGTGGTGTATAAAGCGAGTTTCTCACTCAATAGTCACATTTAAAGAAGTATAAAACTCACTTTCACTCTAATCAGAATTGACTTTTGGATCACTGTGGTGACAAATGCAGCTGTCAGATTTGCATTACAAGAGCTTATTCTTTGACCAGTTCCAGTGAAATGTCTTCGGATGGACACAAAGTCCAGATCTTCAAACACAGAATGAGTCAGAAGCAGCTTCCAGAGGGAAAATCTAAACTAATTAGCAGGAACCACGTCCCTGTTCTTCGTTCTTTCTTTTCAAATGTCATCACGTCTTAAAGCAGAATGTAATTATTAAGATTAAAAACACATGAAAGAAAAGCAGAGACAGCGACTGGAAGTCATCTGAAACGCAAGAGGAAAGACAAATTGTTAATGAAAGCATACAAGATAAAGATGAAGAAAATGATTCAGCTCAGATAAAAGCTTGAAGAGCTTCTGTGATTTTGCTCTAATTACCTGTTTAAATCTCTTTGAAATGGACAAGGCAATGATAATGTCACATTCTGACCAAAATAGTGTGTTTTTTATTGTAAATGTGCTGTTAAATTTTTTTTTTTAATCTGTCACCTGAATAAATATTAAGAGGTGCTCCTTAAAAACAGAAGCAATCTATGAGTGTGTCAGCTAAAATCATCTAACAGTGAAAACACTGATTTAACATAAAAGAAAGTTTTTGGTGTCTGTATATTTTCATTCTTGGGAGCCAGACCTTTTTTTTTTAATCAAAACTTTGTATTTTATGATAGTCCAACTACGTCCTGTCATCTTCTTCCTCTTGGTTTGTACCAGTGGCAACATCTGGTTATTGATCATGTGACTCATGTGATATGAAAAAGTGCTTCTATTGCAGTTTTACAAAATAAACCAATTTTGATGTCACCAAAAAAAAAAAAAACACCTCATCCTTGTGCCGAAACCTTTTTATTAAAATAAAAGAGCTATTTTTTTTTTCAAAACTGGTGTTTCAATTGAGCAAAGTTATTTTCAAAATGTAAAACAATTATTTGGTCAATGGAAACACAGTTGTTATTGCAGTTTTTTTTTTTTTTTTGCGCTCCATTTCCCTGGTTGACTTTTTTTTTTAACTGTGAAAGAATCCATGTGTTAACATAACACTTCAATGCAACTTCCTTTAGCAGTATGTTTGACTCCATCAGAATGGAAGTCACCCCCTCATCACTTCTGTTCTATTTTCTTCTTGTTGTCTCCCCTCCCAACCCGGGCGCGTCGCAGTACAAAGTGAAAGGCGGCGGCGGCCCCCTCATATCTGAGCCTGGGCATCGCTGCAGCGTGGCATCTCAGCTCAGCGAGCAGAAGGGGGGAGATTATTCTGTGCTCACATCAAAGGAGGTTTGTCTAACTTGGGTCTGGCGTTGTGCTGGTAGAGCAGGCCCTCGGTGCAGCCTCTCTGTTCTTATCTCTCCCCCACAGACTCTCCCCGCTTTCTGCTGCAGAACAGCTGGCTCCCGGTAACACTGACGCATGAATTTGTGGTTCTGTAGAGTCAGGCGCGCACACAAACACCAGTTCCCGTTCCCCTTGTATGAAAACGCACAAAGACACACAACACTGAGGCAGCTCTTTTTTCTTCTCCTTCTTCTCTTCTTCTGGTATTAGTAGAATTTGTTCTGCTGAGCCAGTATCTCGGCTTCCCTTCTCCAGCCTCTACAGAGAGGTGAACCTGGTTCAGTGAATATGTGAAATGGATTAAGGAAAACGGATTATCACGGGACAGATGCATGGAAAGAGAACTTGCTACATGTGAATATGATGTTCAGTGTGTATTGTGTGCATTAAAAGCCTAATTTATTGGGGTCAAGTAAACAACAGTTAACTCTCACTCAATCCAATTTATTTTATTTTTAGTAACTAATTTTATCATTTGAAGTAGGAGAGATGGTTCTCTAGTATTTATTCATCTCATAGCAGCATATTTCTCCCTTACAAACTTCATCGTGTTCACACTCTACACAGAACACAGCCACCGTGAAAACACACCCTCACAATATAGGGCAATTTAAAAGGTCAATTTAGACTGTGAAAACCCACACATCACCTCACTGATCCCAAGCAAGACTAAAATGAGAAATCCTGTTTGCTTTGAGAAAATACAGCTAGTTTTTGTTCTTGTTGCTTATTGTTAAATCATGCAAATATGATAGCAAAAGAGTGAAAGCAGTAGAGTTTCATGTAAAACTGGCATTCAGTCAACAGTAATTGTTTTTGATATTTCCATCTTGACTATAAGAATCTCAGTGAAAATATTTAAAAGAAACATTTTTGAGTTTGCTATAAATAATCGAGAAATGTGGTGGGAATGTGGAATTGACATTAAGTGTTAATGTCGATGTTTATTTATTTCTAAACAAAGCTAACAGATGTAACAGTATAGATGAAACCACATAAAATATTTTAGCTGAAAAAGGCATTCAGGGCTTTTCTTTGGGGTAACCTCTTTCCCATCACCCTAATGTTTAGCTCCCTCTGCAGATTCTTTCATGTTTAACTCAGGACTCATCCTGGACCTGTGCAAAACGCTGCTGCGACTTCCAGTCCAAAGAAACATCTTGATCAAATTAAAACCAGTGGATCTCCTCTTAATTCAGTATTTTTCTGTGAAACGTAAAACACAGATTAGGAAGCTGAAATATCAAGACTCGATGCTATTTAACATGCATATGGCTGGGTTTGAAAAGCAGCCAATCCGGGAGAGCCATTCATTCTCTTTAGTGCTGATTGGCTGTACCACTAAGCAGAGCAGAAACAAGGAAGACTGTGGATGTTAGCTTCTTTGGTAATGTTGAAACAGTTTCCACTGTGTGCATTGATGCATGTTAAGGTATACTTTGTGATTGAATTATTAAATGTGCTGTTCGTTGAGTTATTAAATATGGTAGTAATAATAATGACCCAAAAGATGTTTTACTTTGTAAGAAAAAAATGTAAAATGTAAAGAAGCGAAACAAAAATAAGACTTGCTCACACCCTTTGTAAAAGACACGCAGCTTAATACTAATATGCAAGAACACAATTTACTATTTATTTTAGACAACGGCTCAAAAGAAGGACTTCACATCTGGATCATCCTCACACAGTTCACCTTAATCCTTAATCATCATATTCTAATGTTGCTCTGATTCTCTTTATATTCCCCCTTCAAACCCAGATTACCCCGCGCTTCACAGTATTATAAATGCAACCTGTGTCGATCTACTGACTCGTTAAAAACACAGCACACGCTTAAGATGTCGGTGCTGCTGCAAAGGGTTCTTGTTTTGTAGAGATTGCACACACAGCAAAATTTCTGACACCTATGTGAAGATGTGCATTTTGCAACAATGCACCACAGAAGAGTCAGGAAAGCATTTTTTTCAAAGCTTAAAGTTTATGGAGTCAAACAGAAAGTTACATGTGAACGGGTTAAGCATCCTTCTCATAGCTAATAGATTTTCAGTCAAATTTCTGCACTTCCTCTCATCTCGTCTCAAAACTGTGATGAATTAAACGTGTGTGTGGGAGAGGATGACGAAGAGAGAGACTGTGTTTGTGTTTGCCAGTCTGCTCTGAGTCTGAGCTGCTGTTACAGACATTATCCGATCTGTCAAAAATGGTGGAAATAAAATCTGACTGGTTCCAAAGTGTGAACCCCACCCACAACAGCCTGCTTCCCATTTTATGTTGAATTTCTGAAAAACAACGAACATGTCTGATGATAAAACAGAATTTACATTTTGAATTATTTCAAAATTGTTTTTTATAAATAGATTTTTCTTTTCAAATAAATACTTGCTTAGAACAATAAATACAATAAATGTTTATCACAGAGCAGTAAGTTCAATTGAAATATATATTTTTTTGTGTTTATTTCTGTTTTAAGACACTTAAGTTAATTTAGAGTGACAAGATATAAGAAAGACTCAAACAGGGATTCATTTAGTGTCAGGATGTTGGTCAATGTTTAACTCGGTTCTGCAGGTTGGAACAGAACTCAGAATATCATAGCAAGTGCACAGTGACTCCTACTGGTGCACTGATGACATTACAGCCTCTAAAACTGGAGCACAGTTCAAATCGTCTTGGTTCCTGGACAAACTACCAGCCTGAGTGAATCATTTTTATTGTCTGTAACCAAAATATCTTATCAATGAAATGAATTTCATTTGAAGTTAAATTCCTAATCTTCCAAGTAACTTTTGATGTGTTAAAAAAACAAAAACAAATTGCCTGTTAAGGATTACAGAAAGAAATGTCTCTTAATTCAAATCTGTCTACTTACTGTTAAAGTATTAGATGATCACTAATGTAAATAAACAAGCAAATGCAATTAACTGAGCAAGCTTATTACTGTAATTCTAAGCAGGACAATTAATTTATACGACATACAATTTTGATGACAGAGAAATTGTTTAGTGCTAATCGCTAATCGAAAACTAAGCTGATTAAAAAGTATCTGTTTATTTCTCAGGTGTAAAAGGGAATATTGCTTTTGATATTCAGGTTTGGAGTTTTATGACTTAATTTTAATTTTGAGAAAGATAAAGATGGGAGTGAGAGACTGGCAGGCTGCCAGGGAATTAACCCACATAGAAAATGATGAAAACACAAAAAGGGTTTCAAGGGTTTGCTCAAACTGCATTATTTTAAGATACAAATAATGGAATGTATTTAGCTGATAAATGAAAACATAAATACATAAATACTCATCTAGATTTCCAAAGATGGTCACATCCTGCAGTTTGCCAGGATCTGAAGCATATATTTAATAAATTTCCTGTTTTCCTCACTTTTTACATGTTTTAGATAATAAATAAACAAATGTCATAAAATTAATATTGCTAAATGTTAAAATATTGATTTTAAATGGAAAATAGCATTCAAACTAAAATTCTATTTTTTTAGATGATGAATTATTTGCTATTAGCCAGATTTTCGTCAAGATGATTGATTTTAGCAGCCGCATTGAATCTTGTTGCCAGATCTGTACATTCAATAAGTCCTTTCAACCTGTCTGACAACATGAAGAAAATCTGAAAATCTAAAAGTAACACAGAAATTCAAGAAAGGAATTCATGATTGTATTTGAGATCAAACAAGAAACAACTTCACTCACATCCTTCAGTCTGAAAAGAGTTACAACAGCAGCTTTAAAGATTTGGGTTCTTGTGAATCAGAGCGAGAGACATTATCCACAGATGGAGAAAAATAAACAGTGGTGAAATTTCCCAGGTGGGGCGTGTCTACTAAGAGCAATCCAAAAATGCACCAACTACTAATCCAGGACATTACAAAACAACTGCAGGTTTACCTTTTCACAGCAAGAGAGAGTGAGAAACCTAGTTTCCAAAAAAAAAAAAACTTTTGATAATCAAATGATTTTTGGAGAAATATCCAGTGCATGTAAAGAAAATGCAGATTTTCAGAGAAAAGTGATCATCCCAGCAGTGCTGTGGTGGTCTGAGGCTGAAGTGCTGCTTGGGCAATTCGCTGTAATTGACGGAAAGCCCTAAAAGACATTTTCTTGTCATCAATTAATTTCCTTTAGCTCAAACAAAACTTAAACGACTTTGTTTTGGTCAAAATAAAGTCAGCACTCTAATGTAATTAAAATGCTGTGGAATGATCTGAGATAAGAAATTCAGGGTGGAAACCCTCTCATTGGCTAAATTGCCATATTTTTTTTTTTTATAAAGAGCAGAGATCCAACAAACCAGACTCATTGCAGTTATTACAAATTCTTTTTATAAGTTGTTTCCACCTGGGCTAGAACAGGAACAAACTTCAAGGCACAATCATGTCTTTGCATGGAGACACAATTGTCTGGAAAGTTAAAAAAAACAAAACATCAAATATTGTATAATATCAAAACTTGATGATCTGAGCTCAGTGAAACAAAATAAGAGATCAAAAGCATTTTCACTGTCCTTTAATTGCAAATTGAGCTATCAGTGACAGTATTGACCTTTCCTCCATCCGTGCACCAGAGGTTAAGAGCACCACTTAGATATTCATTCACATATATCAGCCCCTCTGTTCTCAAACAAACATTGTCCTTGGCTTCCTTTCAGCGTTCTGTTTTTAATTCCAAAAGTCACTTTCTGGCTGGAAGACAAACACAGAAGAACAAACTTCAGTTCAGAACCGTTAGCTTTCCGTCCGTTCGTCTGCGGCCATGGACATCTGCAAATTTTTGCTGCTAATATCGCTCGTGTCTCTTCACTCTTTCCATGTGAACGGGGAGGGCTTTCTGCTGATGCCCATCGAGCTCGCTCCAGTTCCCTGTAACGACAAAGCTGTGGAGAAGCTTTCTCGCCTGGCTGTCACTTACATCAACGAGGATCGCACCGAAGGCTACAAGTTTGCCCTCAACCGCATCGCCAATGTCTACCTGCACGCTCAGGTCAGGCCAGCAAAAGCTTCAACAATTAGTGAGAAATTCTTCAGCTACTCACAAAAACTATTATAGTATAAATATGTCCAATTTGCTTTTGCAGCAGTTTTGCTGCTATGAGCTGAATGAAAGAAGCAGTAATGGGAAATCTGTAGCCAAAAACAACAAGAAATATTTGCTGTTTATGCTTTGCTGTAATTGGTTTCCTCTGACGAATCTCACTTTTAATATTTGTTCAAATAAAATCCCTTTGAAGCCTAATAAAAGATGGTCAGTAGGACTGGAGTAACCATTAATAAAGTCCAGGTCATTTCAGTTCACACCTCCCTCTGCAAAGCGGTTTTATGAACTTTATGCTCTGCTGCTAAAGTCTAAGACCTAACTGTGAAATCGATCAGGTTTTAACAGATATTATTTAACCTTCTAACCTAAAAGTAATCATTTATTTTCAGGGCTATGGCCAAAATCAATATCATATATGAGAGTTTCCATCTATGTGAACTATACTCTCAGCGTTTGCCAGCTGTTACAGTGATCAGAAAAAGACAGTGGCTCATGTAATCTGTGACTTGTGTTGTGAATAACAGGGTCCAGGAGGGAATGTGTATTACCTGGACCTGGATGTCCTGGAGACCAAATGTCACATCGGCAGTCCAAAACCGTGGAAGCGTTGTGACGTCAGACCCTTCATGGAAACAGTAGGACACACAAACACATGGACACTTTGTTCAAATACAAATGTTTGCATTTGTGCGATACATCTCATGTTTTTGGACTCCTGCTTGAAATATCTTGTGTCTGCTTGTTCTGCTAAGCAGCTCATAGCTTGATTTTACTCAAGCTAAAAGCTCATGTTTAGGAGGCTTGATGCTCCCTTTGTGTTCCTTTTTCTTTTGGGTTATTTTGAGCTGCTTTAGATGTGTTCCTGCATTTTGTCATTCAATTTGCACTTAGCATCCTTTAGTTTATTTTAGTGCTATTCCTCACAAATTATATTGTGTTTTGGTTTTGTGAAACCATCTTTTTGCGTAATAAATCCTTTTTAAATTTCACTTGTTTCTCTGGACACTTTATGTTACCTTCCCCTGTCCCCTTAGACCTTTGGCTCATAACAACCACGAGTGACAAGGGAACTTTAAACTTAATTGGCTTGAGTCATGAAGACATTTGTTCTGCTTTGAGGCCACTCGAAGTTAATTTTTGGAGATATTAAACATTCAAAGCATTTATGACTGAGTGATTAAACCAGAGAGCTTGTCTTTCTGATTTCTTTCAGCAAATCTCGGGTAACTGCAACACCACCATTCTGCACACACCAGAGGGCTACTCCTACCTCTACAGCTATGACTGCACTCTTGTGCCAGGTAAAGATTTTTATCATTAAATACAATGAGCATAATACAGTAACATATCAACATATTTAAAAAATTAAATACATAGCTTTGTTGTGCGAAGGACGGCTGCTCTTTGTACCATATAAACTGAGTTGCTAAAGCTTCAGCTAGTGTTAAAATATATATATATAAAATTGTAATTACTCAGTACAAACCCGATAGAAATTGGAGCTACAGTTAATATACTGGTGTAAATATTGCTTTTTCTTATTTTCCTTACATATTTATTCTGACATTTAAAGATATAACCATTAAGAAAAATATCAACTTGCAGACAAAAGAAGATTGTGCCAAATGTTTGTCTTTCTATATCAACTGTGGTCAAAACATAATCTGATAATTTAATCAATTTCAATTATTGTCCTTATTTATTTATTTTTTTATTTTAATTTCACAATTTTTTTCTGTAAGCTCTAGCTTGTGTTTTAACCCACATCTGCATAGATCAATAAACTGTATTGTTAGATCTACTAGTTGTGCACAAAATCACTCAGGCCAGCTCTTATCGCTGCAGATCCGCCAGAGAAGCTACAGCAGACTTGTCCAACTTGTCCCGTCCTGCTCTCCGTAGACAGCCCAGTGGCCATGGACACTGCAGGGATCACTCTGGAGGCCTATAAGAGGCAGTCCACTCTGGGCGCTGGGCTGGGTGTGAAACGGGTCACCAGAGCTGCGGTTCAGGTACCGCAGTGGTTAATGCTGGCAGGAAACGAGTCTCTGCTCCTCAATTCATTGCTCAACAATGTATTGGATGTTAGTTTTATGGGGAAACTACACTGAAGATTAATCTTTGGGTGTGTTTGGGCAGACATTATTGGGCAGGTTTTAGCTTCTTTGGGCCAGTTGGAAACCATTACCACTCAGCAATAACTATAATGCAATGGAAGCACAAGGCTTCAAAGTATCAATGAAGATTTTTTTATGCCTTCATGGCTTGTCCAGTTTATGTTTGGGGAACAAATACAGAACAAAATAGTTTATTTGAAAACTAAATCTTTGTATATTGCCTCTCCTGGTAAATGGTGGTGCAGCTGTGGGATGAAAACTAAAGGGTTATTATGGCCAATGATGGCCATTACTGGACATTTCACATAAAAATAAAAGGGCTCTACGGCTGCCAGAACTTGTGAATGTATTTGTGCAGTTTGTCACATCATTTTATTACACAGAATGTGCCAAAGAAAGCAGTGTTTGTGGAGTACACAGTCCAGCAGTGTCCAGAGGGATTTACAGAGAGAGGGACCTGCCAGCGACTGACTCTCAAATCAGACACACAGGTACTTCAGCAGGCTTTAACCCGCTCAAACGTCAAAGGGTCCAACCATTAGTAATGTCTGTGACTACTGTATATTATTTTTATGCTTTATTGGCTGTCGCACTTTCTTTTTTTTTTTCTTTTTTTTTACAATCCTCAGAGATGATCCTGGTGGAAAATATTAACTATATTACAGTAAGATTGTTCTTCAACTTAGAAATGTACTATTGTGTATGTCTGAGTGCACAAACAAAGTCAAATAAATTAGTATGTAAACTTGCACTGTGAATGTGGAACAGTCTAAACTTTAATTTGGGTACATGTAGTAATAACTCCCCCATTAAAAATAACTTTAAAAAAAACACTTAAACTGGAAATTATTATTAAATAAAAACAACTGAATCATTTTTACTTGATAGTTTAGTTTAGATTTTTTTTAAATAAAATATTTGTTATGCAATGCTTCCTAGTACATATTTGTCATGACTCTGATTCCCAACAGTCTCCAAAAATAGAAAAACAACACAACATGCTTTTCAACTCATGCAGATACAATAAAATATATTTTTCTTGTTTCTGAATGAGTTAGATCCTTTTTAGAAAACTGTCATTTTTCTCAGTGTGAAATTATTAGGTGAGCAAAACAAGGTGCTGTTACTCCTAGCAAAAACTTCTACAACCTCAGTCTAAAATTAAAAATAATAATAAATAAGAGAACTAACACACAACAAGGAGACACCCAACAAAGAATGAATTTGCTGTGTTCTATGAATAGATTAAAGAAAGTTCTTCCAGAGAGTAAATAATGCCATCAACCCTCCTAACATTTTGAAGGTAATTAATGTTGCCAAAGCTTCAGTTTGCATCTCATTTGTTGTCACCTGAGCAGTTCCTGTTCTCTTTTAACATGACAAGTTATTCTCTATTTTTAAGCTTTGCGTCATTAAAAGGCTTCAGTGTAGGATTTTTTTTCTTACTTCAAAACTTTGACAGGATTTAGAATTATGCTGAAACTCTATATACATATTTGAACAACTACTAAAACCATGCGTTGTCTTTTTTCCCCTTTCCTCAGACGGCAGGTTTCTGTACAGGATCCGTGTACGGAGATGTGAGCAAACACCCGGATGTCCAGGTGTCCTGTGAGATGTATAAGATACAGGTACAGTAGCAAAAACCTCAATGTTCTATTGTTTTGTTGTATTTTACACCACATTACAGAAGTCATTTCCATTGGAAACAACATCAAACAAAATCAGTAATCGGCATGATTAACATGAAGAGAAAGCATAAATAGAAAAATCTATTGACATTTTTCAACAAAATGTATTCGTTTGAAATTAAATTTATATTGAATAGTTATTTTACAAACAAAATGGCAATAGAAATATTTAAAAAACCATGTGATATGAAATTATGTAGAAATTTAACGCATCAAAACTTCAACATTCAGATTACAAATGACCAAAATGGCCACAAAGATGTATGAATAACTTGTTCAAAAATCCATAAAGTATGGTGAATTTTAAACAAAACTGGGAAATATCAAACATTATGTTTCTCAGGGGACTTATAAATGACGATTGTTCAAGGGTCATGTAAGCCTGATTCAAATGATTTATTTAACAGATTTTTTTCTGTTAAAAAAAAAAATCTGTTTTTTAACAGCAGTTTGTGTGACTATTCAGTGAACCTTATTACCTGCATGTCTGAACAAGCTGGTAATAAGGTAATTGAGTGGAATGTTATCTGTTTCTCTGCAGAACGTGGACATGGTCCAACCGGTAAAACCTCAGGTTCACGACCTCCCCACAGACACCATGATCCCAACCTTTCCACCTCTGCCTGATGACACTTTCATCGACCTGCAGCCCATTCCCTCTGAACCTCCGACTCCGGATGTCGCTCAGCCAGCTCTGATTGACCCCACAGCTATGCCCTCTCTTCCTACAGATCCCCCAGTTGTGGTTAACCCCTCCGTCCTTCTCTCTTCTTCCAGTGAGTCTTCTGAGAGAATAGTAAGCCAACAGCAGCACAGAGGGACTCTGGATTCATCCTCTGAGGAAATTGGAGTCCCGGTGGCCCGGCGTCCAGCGTTTAACTTCCGCTACCCGAGGCGTAAGCGTGACAAGCGGCAGAGCTTGACGGAGACCTCTCCCTCACACAGTCCGGTGTTCCTGTCTGATTTCCCCAGCGGGTCATCTCCTTTCCGATCCTGTCCTGGTCCAGCTCGATATGCCACAGCGTAACCAGTCCTTCGTTGCTCAGAAATCCATTTACTCATGTATGATTTACCCACTGAGAGTCTGAACCGATAAACTGCTCCAATCCCCGTCACTGGAGGCATGTAATAATTTGTGCTAATGAGAGGAAAGCATTTTTTTCTCTGCGGCCTTCAAGTGACCTCTTTTCTGTACTGTTGCTCCCAAAGCAGCTCAAACATGAATTAAAAATGGCTACTCACATTTTAAGAAATTGTAATAAATAGTAAACTACTTGAAGATAATACAGAAGTTTGGATTTATTC
This sequence comes from Poeciliopsis prolifica, assembly GCF_027474105.1. Classification (NCBI taxonomy): domain Eukaryota; kingdom Metazoa; phylum Chordata; class Actinopteri; order Cyprinodontiformes; family Poeciliidae; genus Poeciliopsis; species Poeciliopsis prolifica. The sequence goes on from NW_026562377.1 coordinate 3,428,700, forward strand.
TCTCTTTGTTTTCAGTTATTTTGTTCATCTAAAAATTGTTTTAGACCTTAATATTTCAAATATTTAGCTTGATTTCTGCAAACCTATGCAAATATTTACTTTATTATTAATAAAGTAAGAATCCCATTTTGAAAACATTTATGTTCAGTAATGCAATTGATGTAAATATAAGAATATTTGTTGGATTTAATGTCACTTATTCTTTCCCTGTGACATAATTACAACATATGCCTATATGTTTTACAGGTGACCGTGACAACCTTCACAAGTCAAAATAGCATTTTGTGTAGCAATAACATTGAATAATAATAAAAAAAAAACATTTTAAGTACCTCACAAAGCATCGTATGAAAACTGCAATAAAGAAGATGGCAGAGGGACTAAAGGACTAAACCCATCCATAACCAAAGTTGGAAACGGTCTAGAAAACTTAAAATTAACATGATAGATCGTTAATGTCTCAGAAATGAAATAAAATACTTAACAAGATAAAGTACAACATTTATAGCATGTTTTGTTTCAGAAATGGAACCACGAAATGGAAACGCCTGGGTATTTAAGGCGGGCTGGGAATTTGCAAACAGACCAGAAATAATGAAAGCAATAGTGACTTTGAACAGCAGATGGCGGAAGTGAGCATTAAAATGTATCTAGGAACAGAACGTGTAGTTTCCAGCTAATCACTTCTGCAATGAAGGACGTCTTAGTGGAAATGTTCTCATCTCACTCCTCCCCGTCAGCGTCACTCCTAAATCATAAACGTGTGGTCGCTGGATGAGCAATAACAGAACTTCCCACAGCTCTTGAAGGCAGCAGCCGTCGTGTCCTAATTAAAGTCAGATTGTAAGAGCGAGGAGGGGCCTCTGCTTCTGCTTCCAGGGACCCTGCAGCAGTCTGCCTCCCAGATGGACGAGTGAGTAGTTGGACCACTGTAAACAGCCTTTAGAAAATCCAAAATAACTTCCTCAGAACGTTTCTGACTCGAGTTATCTGTTTTTTAAGCTGGAGACATTCCTGTGGGATCTTCGCGGATCTCCCTTTTAAGTAGGTGAAACTTTTTCAGTGTCTTGTTCCTCGGTTGTCGTTGTTTGTTTATTTTGTTCCCTGTGAAAGGTTTGGCTGTTCTTAAGACATTTCTCTTCACGTCTCAGGGAGCAGCTGCATGTCGCGGCATGTATGGAAAAGAAAGAAAAAAAAAATCTCCCACTAATTCCGAGTTTTCTAGGACATTATTTCCCAAACAGTCACCGCCACAAAGTCTGTGATTCATAACTCTGAACAGGGGGAAACAGCTTTACAAGTTTCTCCTTATTGTCGTTTTTTTTTAAACCCCTTAAACATCACAATGTCATTAAGGTTAAGTTATTTTGATTTAATTACAGTTTCGACTTCCTTCTCTTTTACTCCCATCCTCTCCAAACTAGGACTGGTTTAAAGTCTCTAATGATGGTTTCTCATCAGTGTTTTTTTTCTAAAAGTCAAAATAGTTAGCACCCTAAACAGCACCATCTAATTGAAGAGAGCCCTGTTGGGCGTATTCACACTGAAATAGTTATGGTGTGGAGAATGCCACATTAGGCCTTTTATTAAGTATCAAAACTATGTAACTGAATGAAGTTTGGATGCCTAAGAAAGGACTTCACTTGGGCAGATCTTTACATTTTGCTCTTTTTAGTTGTTAGATAATTAAAGGGCTCTTAAAATAGAGTTACAATAACAGCAATCTGACAGTTTTTGAAGAACTACAATAATGCTATGTGATGAAACTGTCAATTGTTTGGTATTTTCATTAACTTTAATGTATTTTATTGGGCTAGGCCCACACAAAGCAGCCCATATTTGTCAAGTGGAAGGAAAACAATGGTTTTCAATTAGGCATTTATTTTTATAGACAAATTTGTTAAGTTTTCCACTGTAGTTGTACATGTAAGTGTTTTAGATTGTGATAGAGTGTGATATTTTTGCAACGTGAGGCGGGAGTTGATTTTTAAGCCAGATAATGACAACATACAACTGTTTAAGTCAAAGAATATTTATGTTTTAGAATGGCCCAGTTTTAATCCAGACTTCAATGAAATTCAGAAAATTCATATTCTCCATCAAATCCAATTGAGCGTAATGTTGTGCTTCAGAAATTTTGCTTTGTGTTTTCCATCTACGTAGCTCCATCCACATTATGTTTGACATCTATCCCTGTCCAAGTTGCAGAAAAGCATCCCTGCCTCATGATGCTGCCACCACCATGTTTCACCATGGATAGCTTATGTGATTGTTGATTACCCCAACATAACGTTGCATGACATATATTGTCAGTTGTGTTTGTAGCATGACATAAATGTGAAACAGTTGTAGGGACATTTTGACTTGTATTTAAAGCATGAGGAAGAAGCTAAAAGAGATATAAAGCAGGTAGCAGTTTGTTGTTGGATGCTTACATTTCTGCGTGCCAGTTGTATCTTGAATTAATTTTTCTCAGGGTAGATTTAAATTGCCGTCTTATCCTTATTTCTTCTTTTGAACCATGTTTATTGAAAATAGGTCATCCTATTGCTTAAACTTGGCTTCATCATTAGGCATTTGAATGACTCCAGCAGAAACTGCTCTGTAGTTTAAACCCCTTCAGAGTGATGCTAACAAAGAAGGAAAAGCATGCAGTCAGCTCTTTGAGTGAAAAGGCTTCAGCTGGTAAGTGAGGTCAGAGGATAAGCAGAGTCATTGAACAGGGAGGTGTAGCAGTGCAAACAGTATATCTCAGTGCAGTGGTATGTGCACTGTTTTGATATGGTCTGTGGAATTTTGCAGACATTGCAATAATCCTTCCTCTGACGTCTCAACGGTATTGAGAGGAGTAGTAGGTGGGATGGTTTTCCTGTAACATCAGTCCTTAGTCTTGCAGGTGAGCGTTATTTTAATTTGCAGTGAAGAGAAGCAAAACCTGAATCCAGCAAAAAAAAAAAAAAAAAACCCTGTTTAATTTCTTGGTATTAATAAAGCTTTTTAATACCAAGTACATGCATTGATTTAAGTGCATTTTCAGTTTTTATCTTGAGCTTGTGGATTGATTTCGGGTTAATTATTCTCAATAATGTGAGCTTTTCAACCGCAGACATTTGACTTAAGTGTCAGGCAGTGTGTGTGTGTGTAGGTGTGTGTGTGTGTTTTTCTTCTTCCTCTTTCTCAGAAGCTCTGGTTTCAAGATCTATGTGACAGAGATAGTGTGACGTAGAATCCACAGATAGCAGTGTTCAGTGTTTCCTGGTGGATGTCACCAGTGTGTGCTGATTCGGGTTGCTTAAAAAAAGGCTTGTATTCCTTCAGTGTTAGTGGTTGACAGGAATTCCTGAAGTGGAATTCCTGTGTTTACGTTGGTTCCCATCAGGACTGCTGGCTGGTCATGTCTTGCTTCATTTCTCTGCAACATGTAAAGGACAGGGAATTTTTACATCATCTCCGTCAGAGGTAGGATTTATGTTTTTTCGTCTAAATAATGGAATGACCCTCTGCTTTCTGATCATGGGAAAAAAATATAATTTTCTTCACATTGAAAATCTTCATAAATTCAAGGAAAACGTAACTTGAAATAAGTTCTTGTTAAAAGAAATTAAATATGTGAAGAATTATTTATATTTATTATTTTTTTTATTAATCAAAAGTCAAAATTACAGAATTAACTCAGGTAAAAAATAACATGAAGATGTTTAATCTTATATTAATGCAGAGTCTTGGGGATATCATAATATGTTTCTATAATATATAGATTCTAATGAACTTTGTTCTATTCACATCCTTGAAGCTTTGGGTTCCTCAATATTAGAAGTTTGTTTTTCAATTAAACCCGTCTGTGTGTGTAAGATGACTCCTTACTGGCTGCCTGATTAAATATTTTGAGTGGACTACAGGAGGTCTTTACTGGCTTCCTTGTAAATATTTCATGAGATGCAGCACCTGATTGCAGTATATGTTACTCTAAAATCTCTTTGGGACTGATATTCAAAATTATGTGATCTCTTAGCAGCAGGGAATTTTACTTTTTAAATTGTAAAATATCCAAAGACTGGTAATAATTTGTGTCTTACCTAAACAAAATTAATCTTGGTAATGTAATTCAGACTTTGATATTGATTCATTACATAGAAATACACATTTCAAGTGTTAATTTGTGTTAATTTTGATTATTTAGTCTAACAAAAATCAGTAACATTATATAATTCCCTGAATGTTGTAATAGAAACGGAAATGTTATGGTTTCGCCATAATGTTGGCACACAGTCATGGGGAAGACTGCTGATTTAAGCAGACAGTTACTTGTATCACAAGGAGCGATAAACACAGAAGATCATTTCTAAAGAAGCAGCTTTAGTGTGCTGCAAGCATTTAGTGGAAGGGAAAAGTGGTACAAAAAGGTGCATAAGCAAGAAAAATAGCTCTGTCCATTGTGTTTTGGTCTTAAAAAATTCAAGCATCTCATGCTTCTATGTGCTGTCAAGCTTTATGAAGACTGATTTTGCTTTCAGCAGGACTTGGCACATTTCCACATTAACAAAACTACCAATATCTGTTTTGACTGGTATTGCTGAGTCAGACCACTTGATTAGCCTACCAACTCAACAGACCTACATTCCACAGACTGTGGGATATTACTAATAGGAAGAGGAGAAACATCACATAGTTAATAATAGTTTTTGCAGATATGTGAAGGTACTCTCTGTGCATAGAAAGATACATTGCGTCATCTTGTAGTCATTGAAACCAATGCCTACAAGTCCTGTCAAGTCTGTGAACCATCACCTTCTTTATCCTCTGAATGAATTCCTTTCTCTGTGTCTGGTTGTAAGTACCTGAATGTTCCTCCAGTGATGCAACGTCATAACTGGACGCTGATCCACTTACAACTGCGGAGTTTCTGTGCAGCTTGCATAAAGCATAACAGTCATACATTTTTCATACATTGTCAAGGCTGGAAATGCAATCAGCATTTGAACAGTTGTACTAAAAGCAGCACTTTGGTCTCCAACCTTAATTTTATAAGTCTAAATTAATTCCATCTTATCTAATTTTGTGTTATTTGGAATTCTGTCCTGATTTGCAGAATGATTTGCCTGGCTTAAGGTCAACTGGAGTGGTGCTTTAGCGTCACATGGCTTGGGACAGATCTTATGGGAGAACTACTGGTGAGGCAACATATTGTTGCTCGCCCCAGAGGGCGCATCAGTCCAGACTTCTTAATTAGTTCAGACAAGTGGATTTCATTGGATTGTCAGCAGTTGAGTTGCTGTTTGTGTCAGATGGGCATTTATCTTAACTTGCATTTAGTTGTTTTACTTTTGTGTCCCTTATACTGGCCTAAGAAGTTGCTGCTAAACCATGGAGGCAAAAGCAAATTATGATGCTGGAAAAAAGGTTAAGTTTAACAGTGAAATATCATTTATTTCAGCTAAATCTGCTTCAGATTTTATCAAGCCAACAGCATTTGGTTTCTATAGAGCAAGTCCACATGGCAAAAATTACTACTCAAATCTGGACTAGTTGGAAGTGACGTATATGATCAGGTGACCTATAGAATCCAGTTTTTTCTTTTTCTTTCTTTTTTAAGGCTTCAGAAACTTCCACTAAATCAAGCATGGCAGCAGAGCCTGTTGCTCTCACTTTAAATCATTTCAGCCCGGTAACGACATAAGGTTAATCTATGTTCACCCAAGCCAGAGGTCTGCGACTCTGGCACTGGGCTGTTAAGGTCGATGCGAAGCCTGAGCGGATTAAGTCCTTTGTTTTGCTGTGACAACCACTTGGCAGTGTGCACACAGAGAGACCAGCAGATCCAAGGAGGATTTATTTATTTATTTTTTGCTATTCACTTAGTAAAATTAGCACCCAGCGGTGCTACACTTTGTCTGTATGCGTTATGTGTATGTGCAAAAAGGAAAAAGGGAAGGTTGTTATGAAGAAAGGGCGACATTTGCTCCACAAGGTTGTCAAGAAGCTTGAAATGTCCGTCGTGTCAACCTGCCTGGAGTGCATCAGCATGGGGAGAGGAAAAGGGTATGTGGACCTGGGTGTTGCTCATGAATGAATATGAATTTTTCTGTTAGTCTGTCTGGATTCGGTCATTTTGTAAAATCATTGCAGATTCATTTTGCTCTTGCGTTTTTATTTTTTGTATAGCGCAAAGCAAAATTTGAGTCGTTGAGGAAGAACTCTGTAAAATTTGATTATTTTAATCTAGAAATTGAATTTTTTTTTGTCAAATTCAACTGTCTAACTTCTTTTCTAAGAATTTATCTTAAATTTACTTTTACATTTTTTAAGCATTCCAATAATTTTAGAGTCCAGATTTAAAGTAGAAGGAAATGTAATCAATGTTAAACATAATCTTGTAAAGTCAAATGTCATTGTCTTTAGTGAAATATTTGTTAATCCAACATGTATTTTAAATAGCAAAAATTCAAATGGTTCCTTCTTTACACAGTACTATTATTGTAATTCAAATTGTGCTGTTTATCTTTTCCTGACTCTGACTCATCTGCTTTTGCTCTGCAGAGGACTGAATCCTCTGCAGGCATTCATGACTGGATCTGCTTGACGATGTTATGAAGTAATCTTTGGGACTTACTCATCTTTTCAGTTTTGCACCACGGTGTCATTGATAACATGTTTACGTCTTCTGAGTAGTTTGTGTTGGCTTCTGTGTGTGTGTCATCTTGGTGAAATAGGATCTTCCTGTTGGTCAGAGTAAAACAAACAGGTTAAAGCATCCTGGCGATGTTTACATGTCTGTGTGAAGCTTGTCAGAGGGTTGCAACAATGCCAGATGTGATCAGAAAGGTTTGTAGGTTAGTAGTTGAGAGTGAATGCAAAGTTTCAGGTTAACTAAGTATACTTCTAATCTTGTACAGCAGATTGGATTTCATGAAGGCTTGTGTGGAATCAGTTTATATCCAAAGTGGAGAAGGTAAAAACAGGGAGATCGTTAGCAAAGCCCCTTTCATTCTGAAGACCCACGTCAGATACTTTGTTTTTTAATCTGTTGGTTTTTAAAATGAATTAAAGCTTACTTTGGATTGGTGTTTGGTTTCCTCTGCTGTTCGAAGACCTGCGGTGATTAAGCCAATTAATCCGAATCAAAGCTCCGTATGTCAGCTGGGCAAGTCGAAACTCGACAGGAGAAAGGGAAGCAATGCAGCGGATACTTTGGCTGAATTCACACACAAACTGAGCGGACAGGGTTTCTTTCAGGATTGTGAAAGTTTGTGTTTTCTGTCACCATAAAATCATTATCTGCTTTGATACTTCTGTTTGGACAACTTGATTTTTGCTCCTTCCCAAAGGTAGTGTGAGTAGGGTTGGGAAACTTTCATATGACATCAGGCCAATTAGGGTTAAGGTTAACAAACGGTAGATGTATCATATGATCAGAGGAATGCACTCATTAGAAAAATATTGTGGTTCCAACTGCACTACTTATGTAAACCAAAACTTATTCATGCCCCAGGCTGATTTACAGTAGGAAAGAGAAGTATTTAATACACCACCAGTTCAGGTTTTCCTTTTTACTAAGAAAGGTCTGTAATTTTCTCAGACAGAATATTAAAAATTATTTTTTTTAAATAATTATTTAGCATCTGATTGCATAAAATAAAAAATTGATACAGATTAAAATTTGGTACCAAAACATTTGTTCATCATTGAAGAGATCAGATGTTTCCTGTGGTTCTTGGCCAGGATTTTCACCCAATCCTCCACACAGATCTTCACCAGATCTTTCTGGTTTTGGAGCTGCTGCTGGGGAACGCGGAGTTTCAGTTCCCTCTAAAGATTTCCTGTTGGGCTAAGCCACGCCGCAACCGAGGAAGCAACTTCATAGTAGCAAGGTTCACTTGTAATGTTGCTCTGTATTAAAAAAAAAAGAAGTAGTAACCAGAATGCACTCACTTACCAACTCATTCATCTTATTCACAGCTCTATTCAAACGAGGAATCAATCACAAACTGAGAATACTTTTACTTTATTGCCAGGTTTAATCTAAATAAATCTTTTTTTATTAAAAACAAAACATCCAGATGTTTTTTGATGATGTGAAAATATTGATTAAAGCTACATTATTGTCAGGATCATGGAGTTCTTTTTCAAAAACTCTATTTTTTCAATCTTTTTAAAATTCCCTTTTGTTTTTTTTGTTTTTTGTTCATTGGGTTGTATAGTTTCTGGTCCTCGGTCCTCCAGTTGTATATCCGGTTGACGCCTACAAAAAGAGCAAAAGCAGGTTCAAAAATAGCCCTCTGCTTCCCAGACACATCTGAATTTACTTTGTGTTTATGGTTAAAATATAAGGTACACATTTTCATTCTGGGTAACTCAGACATTTTTACAGCTTTGTGGTCATGACAGACAGAAAATGTTTTATCTTATTTTGGATTTACAGCTTGTGTGTTTCTGTAGTTAAATGTTCAAACTGTGAGGTTTTCCTTTGGGAGAAATCATTCAAAAGGCCAAAATATTTCTGTTTCAGTCATTGAACATAACATAGTTTTGTCACAAATTTAGTCTGTGATACATTAGGTTGCTAAATCTGGACTGCTCTTGAACAGTTTGATCAGTTTTCAGATTATTATTTTTATTTGTTGTGTTTTTTTGTTTTTGCAGGATGGAGTCCTCTTGCCTGGATCTGGCTCTCGAAGGCGAGCGACTCTGTAAGGCGGGTAACTATCGTGCAGGTGTCTCCTTTTTCGAATCTGCCATCCAAATTGGAACAGAGGATCTACAAATTCTCAGCGCCATCTATAGCCAACTGGGGAATGCTTACTTTCACCTCCAAGAATACAATAAAGCCCTGGAGTATCATCGACATGACCTCACTCTAACCAGGTAAAACCTTTGTATGATTTGACGTTTTTTTTTAAATATGATGTTTGGCACTTTTAAGCATCTAGTTTTGATTGCATTTTCTGTGATATTCCCTAACTAATTTTCCTGTTTTCCTTTTTATTTGTCATCCCAGAACAATTGGGGATGAACTTGGAGAAGCTAAAGCCAGTGGAAATCTTGGAAACACTTTAAAGGTTTTACGACGTTATAATGAAGCTCTGGTTTGTTGCCAAAGACATTTGGATATCACAAGAGCTGTGTTTGATAAGGTGTGTTGTATTTTTGAAGTTTTAAAAAGTAATGCGTGCTTATAGGCATAAAGTAGAAAGAAAGAAGGAAGAGTTATGAGAAAGCATTGTTTTCTTGTTGATCTGCCAGTGCAGAAATCTCTGGACCAACTTTCACAGAGTCTGGACACAAACAAGAAAATCTGATGTCTGTGTATTTTAAGTATATAATTACAGCTATAGTCTGTGTGGTTTCTGACTGTTAAAATCTGCTGTTGGTGGTGTAGGTTGGGCAAGCCCGAGCTCTGTATAATTTCGGAAACATTTACCATGCCAAGGGCAAGAGCATCTGCTGGAGTGGGTCGGAGCCAGGAGAGTTTCCAGAGGAGGCGAGAATCGCCTTTAGGAAAGCTGCACAGTTCTATGAGTGAGTTGCTATTCATATGTGTTGTTGCACAAGACTCTGATGAGGTGGTTGTCATAAACTCTACAGTTTGGAATTTGTTTTGCTTAAATTGTTTGAGTGTTAGCCTTTAGTTTTGAATTTTATACAATAACTAAGATGCTTCTTTGTTGTATTGTTTTAAATGAGGTTATAAATGTCGAAAATCACATGATTAAGGTTGTGAAATTCTTCCATATCCTAGTTACATTTTGTTCAGACAGGGAGTGTTGTTCAGACACTGTGCTTTTTTTATGTACTGATGATGATCCAGTTAAAATAGACTGCCATACCACCTTGCATAAAAACTACGTTATCTAATGAGTCCATACGGCTGAGAACCACAGCATCCATGTTTAATTGCATGAGGAGGGAAAACATGCTTTGTTGTTACTTATTGCCATTGTGTGGTTCCAGTTAAAAGCAGCACATTTCCAGATAAAATAGTCGATTAATTTTCCTACCAAGAATTTGTCTGTTCTAATCATATAAAAACAAAAACCTTGCTTTCCACTGTTTTCCGGATTAATTATCCACTACTTTTGGATAAATAGTCCAATTATTCAAAACAAATGGATATTTGGACTATGGGAAAATTGAAAGCTGTGCTGTTGATTTAGGATTTATCTTCATGTGCAAAAAAATATGTTTGAATTTTCCCCAGTGTGTTTGGTTAAGGAAGAGTTGACCTGCAAGTTGTTCTTGCAGCTTTAAAATCTTATCTGGTATGTTTATTTCTTCAGACAGTGATCTTGTTTTGTAATTTCCCCTATTACTGGTATTAAAGACACAACCAACGTTAAATTCCACATGAAAGATGTGCTGTAAAACAACCTTTTTTGTGCATGTAAAATTTTTGTTGGTGACTTTTTTTCTTTAAATATAGAGCCAATTTGTCGCTGGTGAATGAGTTGGGTGATCGTGCAGCTCAAGGTCGTACCTATGGAAATCTGGGGAACACCTACTATCTCCTGGGTGACTTTGAAAGAGCTGTCACTGCTCATGAAAAGGTTGGCTTTTGCTCATTGTTCAGATTAATATTACACTCCTATGGAGCTAAATGTGGGTCATAAAGTTGATTAGAAAGAAAATAAGTGCAACTAATAAAATGAAGATGAAAAATCATTTTGAAACTAAATAGTTGGAAACTGGAAAAACAACAAAACAGGTAAAACAAGATAAAAAAACAAAACAAAAAAAAAACTCAAACTGAAAATGAATATCTGAAACTGAAAGAAATATTTTCAAACAAGAAAAAAAGATGTGAAACTAAAATATGATTGAAGGTTTTTTTTCTTATTTATTTTTATCTTTACAGCCTCAATTTAGCTCCATACTTTCCTCAATTTGGTTATATTTTATTGACAAAGAAAGCATCCTAACACACATCAGGATCTGGTTAAACCTGACTTCGGAACAGTAATTTGCACCCTAATGTTTGTTCTGCTTTCCAGCGGCTTCTTATTGCCAAAGAGTTTGGCGATAAATCTGCAGAGCGGAGGGCTCACTGCAACCTCGGGAACGCATACATATTCCTGGGCCAGTTTGAAATGGCTGCTAATCACTACAAGTGAGTAAAACTTGGCTTTAGGGTCATTTTCACCTCATAGCAGGAAGAGGAAGTTTGTGTGTTTCTGTACAGGCAGAGTATCACAAAAATGAACCTTTTTTGCAGAAATTCAGAAAGGGAATTCGATTGATTTCTAAATAGTGATGTATTTCAACCTCACTATCAATATTTCAATTCTATCAATTTACCGATGGCTAATGAAAAATCTAAATGAAATGTCTCAGAAAATGCAAATATTGCCCAAAAAGATTATTTAAAACAAAAATAAAAACAAAAAGATTTTTACTTTTTTTTTTCTGTTTACATTTTGGCTTTCTGAAAAGTATAACAATATACTGTACGGTATATGTACTTGATAGTTTTGCCAGAGCTTCTTTTGCATATGTTTGGACATCAGTGTGACATGGCATGAATGTGATCAGAGTGTTGCACTGCAGAAGTGCTGAGGAAGCCCAGGTTGCTTTAATGGCTACAACTTTGCTGCATCGTTGATTCTAGTGTCATTCATTTTCCTCTTCGCAATACTCGTTAGATTTTCTGTGGGGTTCAGGTCAAACAGTTTCTGTCTAATCAAGCACAGCGTCATTAAAACCGGGTAGAGATATTTCTGACTGTGTGGGAAGATACCACACCGTCTGATTTCCTTCCGAGAAAGGAAATCACCTTTTCCATAAAGCTGTCAGCAGAGGCAAGAGGAGGAAACGTCACAACGAACCTGTAGCATCTTGAATTCTTATGACTCCTCTCTCGCTACTGACTCTGGAACTTACATCATCCATCCATTATCTATTACGCACAAAATCTCTTTGGACTTAGGGAGGAAGCCAGAGCGCACGGAAAGAACCTTCTAACAGGAAATTTAAATTTCTAAACTTAGCTTTAATAAGCCACAAGAATATGAAGAAAATGGAAAACAAGACAATTGTGAAAATTTTACCAAACTGAAAAGTAAGCCAATAGAAGCAGCAACAACACAGAGCAAAGAGAACCAGGATTAATGCATCATAATAATCCCCTGGACATTCAAACAGGAGGGGCAGGTTGAGGGGCAGGATGAGCATCATTGGCAGGAGGTTTTGCTTCTGCTACGCAGGTATGGAAATGATCGGCTCAGTTCTGCAAATCAAACTACTGACCCATTGCATGCGACACCCTCTCCAGAACTCCGCCATGACGGACGTCAAAACAACCGATGCAATCCTTTAATACCAGGCTAAAAGCAAACATCTTTAACATAATATCACTTTTATTTTATTTTCACAATAAAATGTTGATTTAAATTTATTCCGGACAGAAGGATGGATCACTGAGCAATACTCTAGTGCTTTTTCTTTGAGTTAGCAGTGGTTTAAGATGAATCCTGTAACTGTTTTATCTCGTTATGTGTGTATGGAGGTGCTTGAGAAATTGTCTCTGCCTCCAATCCTAGTTTTTTTTACATTTCTGCAAATCTCTTTCATGTGAATTTTTTGACAATCTTCTCAAGGCTGTTATTGTAGGGAAGTGCTTGGAAACAGTTAACAGAGAGAATGAAAATGCTGTCACCGATCCCTCTCCTGCGCCCACTCTTGTCCTCCTTTGACCTTGTTTCTCCGTGTCTCTCTGGCCCTCAGGAAGACTCTGCAGCTGGCCCGACTGTTTAAGGACAAAGCAGTGGAGGCTCAGGCATGCTACAGCCTGGGCAACACCTACACACTGCTGCAAGACTATGAGAGAGCCATAGACTTTCACCTCAAACATCTGGTCATCGCTCAGGATCTTAATGACCGGTACGACTTGCTTACTGCTCACTTTCCTTTGACTTTTTTAATGGTGATTAAGGTGGTTCTTAAACTGGGAGCATTTTTGTAGCATTGCAATGAGCACCTGCAAGACTAAAGTGGAAACAGGCTGATGTGAAATTGACTTTTAAAGGTTTTAATGGTGTGCATGTATCACAATGTACACAAACGTACTCTATGTATTTTAAATATTTCTTAAAGTACAAGTTTCTGTAGGAAACCAGTCCTCAATTTGTAATGTTAGAATAAAGATGTAAAGGATATAAATGTGCTTTTAAAGGTTCTGGAAAAAGATCCCTGCAATGTGACTACATTCAGGCAAAATCTGTGAATTTAGTTTGCGCTGCAAAACCTGTACACAAGTTTTAGATTGTTTTTTATGATTAGGAGTACTTGTTTTCGCACAGTCGGTTGTACTTGCTAAGCCGGTTTTCCTCTGTGTCCCTGCAGAGTGGGAGAAGGAAGAGCGTACTGGAGCTTAGGAAATGCCCACACCGCCCTGGGGAATCATGAGCGCGCTATGTTCTTTGCTGAAAAACATCTGGAAATTGCCAAAGAGGTGTGTGTGTGCTTATACTTCACCTCCCATTTCATAGTTGCATGCCTGTATTGATGTGGCATCATCTCCATCTAGTGGTTGTAAAGTAAACTGCAGGAAATGTTTTTATCAGCAGCAGTTTATTGGAACTTGTTTTGCAGACTGGAGATAAGGGCAGCGAGATGACCGCCAGGATGAACTTATCCGACTTGCGGATCGTTGTCAACCTGAAGGCAAACTCCGGCCTGACTCACATGTTCAGCAACAGCAACACCAACAGCTCTGGTGTGGCAGACAACATTCAGGGTTACATCAACCTGCCAGGTAGCATTGAGCTTTTTATCATTTTTAAACATCCAAATGCTTTCAGCTGCATTTTCTAGCAGGGAATTTGCCAGGAATGTTGTTGATGCTGTGAAAATTAAAATTTACTAGGAGTTTACGCTTTCTTTCTCGCTTTAGGATGCAAGTCATCTTTGAGGAGAAAAGAGAGTTCAGAAAACGTGGACCGCAGTCAGAGTCCTGTTAAAACTGAAAAAGTCGAGCCACATCAGGTATGAAAAAGACAGATGATTAACTTAAGCAATTTGTATTGATAAATATGTTTTTAAAACGTCATCTTTGTGTATCCAGGACTGGGATGAGCATCTGTTCTCCAGCCCCTCAAAAAACAACACAATCATGGCATCTACCAAGCATTTTTTCTTCCACCGCCTGAGAAGCAAGAAGTATAAGGACAGCAAAACTAAAGAGCATTTGGAAAACTTCAGCGAGCACCCGGCCTCCGAGGAGGACTCGCCTCTGTCTAAGGTATTTCTCAGATGAAGAAATACATCATGACTCAAATTTCTAGAACCCTTCACTTGGTTTCAGTAATTTAGACCAAATTCTGTGACAAAGCTTCACATTTCTGAGATCATCTGCTTCTTTTAGGGTTAATAAAAGGAAGTAATGTGACAGTGTGGGATGATCCTTTCTGACTCACATCCAGTATGTCTTACAGAACTTTTAACTGCCTTGTTGTTGAAATATGTCATACAAATAAAGTTGAATTTGATTTAATACAAAAATTAAAATGAATTGACCCAGATTTCACTAACACACACTAGTCAAAAGAAATCTATTTTCAGATTCAGCGCTTAGTAGACCATCTGATTATTTTTTTTCTTCTAAATGTATTTATTCTTTTCCCAATAGTTACTAAATCTCTTTTTGTCCCAACACCATAGTCAACGCCACACGATACCATCGGGGAGGACACCTTTTTCGACCTCCTCTCCCGTTTCCAGGGAAATCGAATGGATGACCAAAGGTGTACACTGGATGGCTTGAACAGTTCCTCTGCCCAACCCTCCCCTACCTCTTCCTTACCTGTAGCTGAGGAGAAATGTGAGTGTGTCCTGTGTTTTCTGAAGTCTTCACACCATATGTGAGAACATTTATATCCTGATTGATCTCATGCACAACAAAGAAAACTGAGAGTAATTTTTCCTGTTGCATTTTCTCACTAAATGTAAGAGATGTGTTTTATGCAAAGCTTTCCAGAGAAAGCATTGCAACTTCAGCTCATATGGTATGAATGCAACGTGTCAATAGTTCAGTGTTGTGCTTGTTGATTCCTGTGTTTCATGCTCCACCCAAAGTCTTTTTGCTTTAATCATAAACTGAGGACAGTGGCACACTTTATATTGTTTGACTCTGTAAGTTAATCAGTATTTTGGGTGAAATATTATTAATTGAGATATTTGTTGTAGATTAAGTCATCCTGCTTTTCCGCCTCAGTCGCACAGTGTCATCCAGGCAGTTAGTGTTTACTTACCTGCCACAGTTTTTATGTTTTTAGGTATTTCAAAACACGAAACTCCATCACAGGATCCTGGTCATTTCCTGGAGCTGCTGGCCAGCTCCCAGGCCCATCGTCTGGACGACCAGCGAGTCAGCCTCAACCAGTTGCCTGGCTTGCGACTCAGCACCTGCAACCCGCCTCATACGCCCTCCACTTCCAGCAAAGACCAAGCCCAGTCTCAAGGTGATGGAAATGAGAGACTAGGTGCGTTTTTAGTGAAGCTTTCTGGTGACATTTTTCACTTTATGATCACGGTTTTTGTTGTCCCTGCAGTCCTAATCTCCAGTGCAGACACGCCTCGCGCACCCTCCCTGTACAACCATCTTGAGGACAGCGCTGACGGGCCAGAGGGAGATGAGGTCTTCTTCGACATGCTTGTGAAGTGCCAGGTAAAGAGAGACATGGGAGGTGGTGGATAGATTCAGTGTTATGTCACTCATCTCTTGCAAATGGAATATCTCCTTATTTTTTATGCCAAATGAGGCAAATGATTAATAATTATATAGATGCGAGTCACTGATTGGTAAATTTAAAACTTTTAATGTGAAGGAATATATGTTCAGATGCAACTTCAATGAATTTCTAGCTTTGCAGTAAGCTATTGTTTTTATATAAGCATCCCACAAATGTAATATAAAATTGAAATAAATGCTTATATTAATAAAATAAGGAATTACTTGTCAGGCTTTTTAAATGCCTCCTGCTAGTTTGATCCACTTCCTGAGGTGGTTTATCCTCTTAAATGGAGACTGGTTGAAATAAAAATGTTTGTTACCTCAGTTTTTTTATATGTAACACTCAGAGAACTAACTAGCACTCACTGCATTCCCATTTACACGACATCTAATGGTAACAATATGTTTTTGTTACCTCTAGTTTGTGCTTGAAAGCCGGTTTCTCAATATATTATTCATTTTAAGTTTTAAATATTTGAAAGAAGCTTAACCCCTGATGTTTTCAAAGTGCTTTGAATCAGTTGAGGAGAAACTTTTCTATTTTGTGGTCATCAAAATAATCTCCAGTTTTACAAAGATTTGAATCATGTTCAAGTCATTTTGAACCTGATTTAGGTTCCGTCACTTTTTTTTTTCAACCCAGCTGTTGTCTTTTAGTAAACCGCTGATGTTGACTCTTTAGGGCTCCAGGCTGAACGATCAGCGGTGCCCTGCTCCAACTTCGAAAGCTAAGGGCCCAACTGTCCCAAACGAGGACTTCTTCAGTCTCATCCTGCGCTCCCAGTCCAACCGGATGGAAGAGCAGCGGGTCGCCGCTCCACCCACAGTCTCTCAGAGCAAACCGGGCTGACGACGGGCAGAGATCCCATGAAGTGGCTCAACTCATGCCTCTTGTCATGACAACATTCCTGGAAGTTGGTTTGCACGACATCAATCTCATGAAGGAATCAAGATTTCAGAAATGGCTGAAAGGAAACGGATTGTTTTTTTTGTTTTTTTTTTAAGTATTTGTTTTTAGGTGGCCTTTATTTTGAGTCAAACTGGCTGCTTTAATCAGCTGAACCTCCTGGTGATTCTGGAGGATTTACACCAAAACAATTCATTGAGACGCCACAGACTAAATGAAAATATAATCTATTTTATATTTACAGACAGAATATTTTGTGAGCCTTCAGTTTTTGACAGCATACTTGAAAGGAG
Source organism: Poeciliopsis prolifica (assembly GCF_027474105.1). Taxonomy (NCBI): domain Eukaryota; kingdom Metazoa; phylum Chordata; class Actinopteri; order Cyprinodontiformes; family Poeciliidae; genus Poeciliopsis; species Poeciliopsis prolifica. The sequence continues at coordinate 3,445,621 of NW_026562377.1, forward strand.
CATGGCCCATCTCACACATTCTCCAGTTTGATTTGAGGCGGCTGCCCTCGGATCGGACCAGTGGCTCAAACTGGAGGAAAATGGGAGGCCAGAATGCTGTGACGCTGCTGGCCAGTGGAGCCATTTACAGCACATCACTTTATGATTTTCAGTTTCACTGTCAAAGATTGCATGAGTTGTCGTATTACTACAAAATGAATGAATTTTATATATTGTAACAAACTTACAGGTTAACCAGTGTAACGATGGGGAAAAAAATGGATTTAATACAGATTCTTTCTCCTCACAACGGAGAAATAAAATCTTATTCAATTTACATTTCAGCATCACTGATTCATTTTTCTGGGATTTCTCCAGTTACATAGTTACTGTACAAGCATTACATTATTTATATCTACAATATCACTATATTTTCTATTTACAAGATGTTTTCAGGTTTGTGTACATTTTGACCTCAGATAAGGGTTTATCTTTCTCCAGTTTTTTTTAATAAGTTTATTTAACTTGATTCCAGGAATCCCTAAAGTACAAAATACTCAGAAACTGCTATGCCTCTGATGTCTGCCTCTCTTGGTGAGTGTTGCATCTGGAATGAAAAAAAAAAAAATCTTATAAAAGTTGTTTCTGATGAGTGATTTAAAGAAGTGCTTTTATCTGGAAGTTGACTCCTATTTATATTTGTCAAAAATTATATCAACCTTACAGAGAATATATAAATCTACAATCAAACATCCATCTCCCATTCCTTTATATATATATTATATATTATATATATATATATATATATTATATATATATATATATATATATATATATATAATGATATGTGGGGGTTGGATATTTCTGAAATCCATATTAAAAGAACAGATGTAGATATGTGATCTTACCTGTTGATGCAGCAGTTAAAGATGCAACTCCTGTTGTTTTCAAGTCTATAAACTCCAGAATTTGGCAGATCTTTACATACGAAGAGAAATTTCTGCAGCTCTGATATTGGGACTCCATTCTCCTGCTGCTGCTAAACGAAGGAAACCAAAACAAGGGGGCAGACTTCAGTGTCAGAATGGCTTTTATGGTTTAAAGATACTAACGGCATTAATTATTAACACTGCAAACGGTGCGCTTGTTGCTCCCTGTACCTTGACTGTGTCGTATGTGTCGGTGATTATTGTGATGAAAAGACTGAGGATCATGTAGATGAAGAGCGACACAAAGGTATAGAGGTAAACTCTGCTGAAAACCCACACCAGGCCGCTCTTCTGCTCCATCTCTTTGAATGTGGGGAACATGTCGTCTCCGTTGATCAACGAGAACAAACACTCCGACACAGTGTTTAATGTCCGGAACTAAACAACAGTCACAGTTTTCCAGGGCAGAATGAAAAGCTGTCAAATACATTAGATTCTGTTTAAAGTAATCCAAATGCACGACAGTGTGTGCTTACCTTTTCGTGATATGGGCCGATCACGATCCAGCCACAAAAGCAGTAGCTTATGTATATTATTCCAGCACAACAGATGAAACGGATAACATTCGGGAAAGCTGCCCGGAGCGTCACGATGAGAATCTAAAAGGAGGCAAAAAAAATTATTTTAAACCTAAAATAACTGAATTTTCTAAATTTATTCTTTTTCAAAACAGAGTTGCAGCAAATCTTGCCGAGTACATGTTCATGTAAGAATGACAAATACTCTTGGCTGCTTTTGGTTATATTTTGAATATAAAAGTCTTAATATTCCTCTTCAAGAAGACGTATTTACATGAACTGGCAGAAGCAGAAGTCTTTCACACTCCAGTGAAAGTGTCAAATGAAATCATAAAAAGCTCATTTCAATCAGAACCAATAGATTTTAAATAGATTCAGTACATAATGATGTGACACAGCAGATTTTCTTTTTCCTGGGATACAAATCTTCACTGTAACCTCTTTAAATACATCTGGTCTGAATCTCATTCATGGTACCGAAAATATAAACGTTGACACAAGTTTATTAATGTGTTTCACTGTACGTAATAATTAATAGATCTTTTCTTTGAGAACTGAACTGTTTCATAATGCAGTGACTGTAAACCTTTTAACTTTTTGAATATTTTTGCAGATAATGCTAACATATCTTCATTCTGCTGCTCTTTTAATCAAAAACTATGTTTAAACAGATGTCAAAGTATTTCTTGCAGTTAAAAAAATCCTCTAAGTATGAATCAGTAAAAGTATAAATGAGGCGTAATTAATGTGGGACATATATAAATGAACTGGATCCATCAGCTGCTGATGTATTTATTGTATTCAAAAGAATGCATTCATTTTTTTTCTATCAAACAATCAAATCAGAGCAAAACCTTCAGTCACTTCTATATCGGTCACTTCTGAAAGGTTTGCAATGTAATAAACTAGAGTTGTCTGTCAACACAGACTTGGTTGCTGAATGCCAGCAGTATAAATTCTTAATTCCAGATGACAAATTAGCACACACATCTATTGAACACACACTTACCGTACAAACAGACCACTCCTCACACACCCACACACACAAATTCACACATAAATGCACATAATCCAGACGGCCAACACCCGTCATTTCATTATGCAGCGTGCAACTTTGATGTCTGAGACAACCCTGATTTAATAAAGTCAATGATGTAATCAGGACACCACATGTAGGCAACCAGCCTCTTCAGACACGGCCTGGACTACAGAAACAGGAAAAATAAAGACTGACTGCATAATGTAAGGCTTTTGACCTTATTATTAAACAGGAGAAGTAAATATTCAACAATGCTGCTGCAAAATAGCCTCACAATTAAACCATGCACTTGATAAGCTATTTATCAAAAACTAATATTTTTATTATTAATAACATTTTAAGAAGTGATCAGTGCAGAAGTGACTATAATTTTGGCCCAATTTCACTGTAATTGTTGTTTTATTGATATACTTCCTTAAAGTAGACAATGGATAGATTAGACTTGGATACGTACGTTATACTTCTTGAAGTAGCCCATGTAACGGATGACACCGATCCAAACAAACATGGTGCCGGTGCCCAGGAAGATGCTGCACACATCGTAGCTTGTGAAGACCTGGAAGAAAAGTAGAATAGTTAAGCTTAACTAAAATTCTGGTTGGTCTGATGATAATGCAGAAACCTAATCATGAAGTTTCTAAAGAAGTCTTCATTACCTTCGACTCGATCGCTATCTTAAGAATGGAGCCTATGATAGTCAGCGTGTCGCTGACGATGATCAGGATGTACCAGCCGTTCACAAACTCCAGTTTGTCCGACCACGGCACGTCTCTACCAGAGTGTGTTGTGCAATGACGGCTGTACTCCTGTTTACAAAAAAAAAAAGGTTTTTTTTGTTATATACTAAGCTCTATGAGAAAACCAGCAATAACGTTCATTGACAGGCTATTTGTAAATGCATTGAAACTAAAACATGAAACACAAAGAAGTCTGTAAAGCTGAGAAATAATAGATCAATCCCAGCTGGTTACATTAGAACCAGGCAGCTCCAAAGGAATAAAGTTATCTTTCATTCCTTTGGAAGTTTTAAGTGAAACAAGTATGAACACAAAGTCGCATTCCTGTTTATGCTGACAGAACCAGAACCATAAATCCCAAATCAATAAAACTATCAGAGGTGATCTCTCAGCACAGTTTTACTTTAGTATTTTAAGTAAACTTTCACAAAACAAAATAATCGTCGACGTACATTTGAATTTATTGAGAAAAATGTATTTTACTCACAAACATGAGCAGAATCCCTTTGATCACTGAGCGCGTGCAGAGCACAAAGGAGGTGATGCAGGTTATGACGATGAGGCAGTCAAACATCACAGTCTGGTATATCTTTCTTGCAGCTAAAGGAATGAAATGAAAATAAAAAGTCTTTTAGTCTCAGATTAAAGAAAACCCACAGACTAGTGTGCGCTCAGCCTGGTGACCTTACAGGCTCCAATGACTTTCCAGTCTTTGCATTCGTTGATTTCCACATCCATTTCCAGGTTGACTTTCATTCTGCCACTGTGAGCTTGATTGTCAAACGTAATCTGTCAGCAGATGTTTCACAGTGAGAAGAAGCATTTTTTCTAAAATCACAATTTTTAATTAAATCCAGGAAGGAAGCAACATTATTAAACTCTTTCTTGGTATTATTAAAGATATAGTTAAGTATTTTTTGTAGTATTTCCAATGCCAACTATTTCTATTTAAAAAAAACAAAAAACATACAATGACAGTGAAGTCGTAGCAGTCAGGCAGCTCTCGATATCTCACAGTTTGCAGATTAATGGCCTTGACATCAAACGTGATCTTCACCAGGAGCAGCCTGGGAGAGAGAGGAAGATGAAAAATAACCTGCATAATTCAAGGGAACCAAAGTATGTTTTATTTATTTAAGAGACACAAACATTTATCACCAACCTTTTAAAATGCAGTTCAAAGTTTTGATGCATGTCACGTAGCGGTACAGGAATGACTGGATAGATTTTAAAGCATTCTGATACAGAGGGAGAACAAACATCATCAGGGTTCTTTATGAAAGCGATTCTCTACATTATAGAACAATTCTACTCGGATGCATTCATCATGTTAGCTTTGTTTTTCTTTCTGTCTGCCAAGCCGTCTTGACCTGGGTGTAGCTTTAAAGCTTAAGCAGATCAGGTTGTACTGGATTCTTTTCTCGTTTGCTTCCTCAATCTCATGTGGTTCCAGTTGATAAGCTTTCTGTTTGACAGTTTCATGTTGTCTGGATTTACAAAGCAACCACTCAGATTGTTGAATTAGACGTATTCTTTTGAAAAAAATTCCTCCCAGTGTAAAGAAGATCTTTTTCAGAACTTCTTTACACTGTTTAATAAGAAACCTCCTGTTACACATTCCTCAGGGTAATTCCTCAGTTTTATGTTCTGAGATGTTTGATGTCTGCTGTTTAGGATTTTTGGATCAGCTTAATTAATATAGTTAAGTGAGAGAAACTTGCATCACAAGTTACTTCTGCAACCAAATAAGGCTGCTTACTGTGCATAACCAGAGCTGACATTCTCAAAAAAGGCAAGGCTACTTATTAAATGCTTTGAGATTAAATAGAGCTTCTCTGAAATGACGAGCCAAGTATCTATTCCTCTTTTAGGAAGTGCACTTTATTCTGGCCTGCGAAACAAAAAGCTTCTGACGAGGCAAAATTGTGTAGCAGGAACTGTCTGCATTTCCAGAAACCACAAAAAGTTGTGCAAAACATCTTCCGTTTTGTGCTTGGATTAGTTGTTAGTAGAGACACTGTCTCTGCAGAACAGCATCTTGTTTAAGATGAGTCATGGAGAAATGCTTTCATATTTTACATGGAAGGAAAACCATAATGTTGTTTTGTTTTAGAAAGCAGCTGCATCAATATTTTCATAAAGCTTGTCAGAATGTATCTAAAACTCCCTCAATGTGTTCAAGTGTGGTGGCTGTTGATGCACTGATATCCGCCAGAGGTGATAATCTCTAGAAAGTGCTTTGCTGTACAATTCTCGCAGCACAGTAGTTATCCTTCTTTCTTTTTGAGCCAGTTCCTCACCAGTCATGAAGTTTAGTGTACGTCATAAACAATAACAACGTTTACCCGTGTCCACGTGAGCATCAATTTCAATGGTTTCACTTCCAGGGTAGATGCTGCCATTCCTGTAGAAGTCTTGACAGAGATGCAGTGGGTTGTAGGAAGAGCCATTTTTCTCATATTCATGATTCCCAACAGTGTTGTTGTGCAGAAGTCCGTACTGTGAATGGGCAATTGTAAAGCATTCATATTAGTGTGATGACGGTTGGGAGGATAACAAAGTATGGTGGAGAAGAAACTCAGTATCTTTCATAAACCAAGTTATTTGGCAAAACAGCACAATCATGATCAATGAAAAACTAAAGGGAGGTGAACAAAGTCCAGTCCTGTGGTGACATACAATCTGCAGGCTTTCATGTTATATAAGACTCTAGAGTGGTAAAAGTCCATCAATAATTAACAACAGCACAAAAGCAAAAATACTGGTGATGTCACATGAATTTTCATTCAAGTAATATCTTTCACCTGAGTAATAATGTAGTTGATGTGATCATAAACATCAGCTTGTCTGTAAACGGCGTAGGTCTCCATTCCTCCGTCAACATAATCTTTGAGGAAAAGGTGCTTGAAGGTCAGCAGATTTTCTTCCTTGAAAGTAACGACCATCTGATTGCTCAGGCCAAATAAGACCAGCTGCAAAGACCAAAAATCATTTCAGATGAAGTGTCATTCTTCTGATTGCATCTGATTGCATCTACAAACCTGCAAGGTAATTATGGCAATTTTGACGATCTGCAGCGTGAGTTTCCAAGGTTTCCGTCCCCGCGCGTGGTATTTCTCACACGGATTCATGAAGTAGTACTTGATCTTCCTTCGGAGGCATTCAGTTCTCTCCTCCACGCTCTGACACTGGTGGTCTTCCCACGAAATGGGACAGTTCGTCTCATAGACATCATAAGTCTCCCTGGACTCTTCCATGTCTGAATTTACTCTGATTTTTTCCCCCCTGGAAGGGCAGTAGACTGCAGCGCCTAAAAATGGTGATCAAATAAGCAAGACGCAATAAGCCTATGTAGAGCAGACAATAACAAAAATGTGAAGCAAAATGTCAGCTCAGGTAATAAACAAAGTGAAACAGAAAACAGTTTTAGAGCTGCACAATATGCTGAATCAGAAGCATCATCAAAATGTTTATAAGTTAAACTCCCAAACAACTCCTTGGAATATTTCAGGTTAAATTTCTTGAAACTCTCAAGGCCAATATGTAGACAAATTTGTCCAGGTAGTTGAAGTTTTAATGCATTTTATGCCCATAAGTAAGTTAGACTGAAAAAATAAAAATAGAGTGCTAAAAATGTGGGTTAATAACAACCAATATCATTACATTACTACCATATGCATCAATAATATCAGAATTTCATTGTTCTAATATTGTGTAGCCCGAACTGCAAGAAAGACTTGTAATCAGACTCCAGACATAAAGAGTTTTACTTTTGGATGAGTGACATCAACAATGTTCTTGATCAAACAAATCCAAAAGAAGCCACTTTTGCTATTTCTAACAGGAATGCATGGTAGTGGCAGTGTCATGCAGGATATGTGATTCAAATCAAAATGAGATTTATTGCAAGCCTTAAATCCACAAAATTTGCAAACTCTAATCATGTCACTTCTGAATGAAAACATTTGGAGGAATTGAATGTGTTTAGGCGTATGACGTCAGATATGCCTACTTTTTCTAATGTTAACAATGTTTCTTTCACCTCTTCAATGTGCGAAATCATAATGGAGTACAGTGAAGCTCGCTGTTGTGGTGGCACAAAATGAGAAGAGGTTAAAGTAAAGGATCTGAATACTTTCGCAAGGCGCTTTACCCTGGAAATAACCAGGAAATAAGTTCGCTTCTGACGAGAAGAGTAAAGAATTGATTTGACAAAACTTGGCGTATTATCACCCCGTTGTTCTAAGTATCTGTGATTCTCCCATAAGGGATGAACGAGGGACGTGAGATCAGGTGCGTCTGAACATGAATGATTCATGAATGATTCATGAATGATTCATGAATCATTCATGAATCATTCATTCCAGTTTCCAGATATCTGGGCCGATTCTGCCGCTAATGCGCCGTTTTCTCGTTTAGAAATAAGCGTCCAAGAAAAAGAAAAAAAAAAGGATACGTGTAATATTCCCAAACATAAGTAATAAACCTTTTACTTACTAATGTTTCCTGAAGCACCGATTGCAGTTCACACGAACTTCATTAAGCTTCGTTCAAACAGAAACAATCATCTTACAGGGAAACCCGGTTTGGTGTCGGACTCATGACTACAGATGATTTATCTCCAGTGATTATAAATTCAAGCTTGCCCAGGTAAATCTATAACAGTGCCTTGACGTCACTGTAAAGCCGGGACTTGATTGGCTCGTGCAGCACTCGGTCAACGCGTTTCTCCGCCCTCTTTTGTAACCCTTGGCAACCAAACAGTCCACAACTGACGAGCAGGAGTTCAATACAAAACCAGCGGTGAGAGTTATTTATTCTGAATCTCTGTTTTCATCACCAGCATCAGCAGCTGAAGGAAGTTTATTCTCGGTAATTTGCTGCAGTCGCATCCTGGTGAGCACAGCGGTTCAATACTTTGTCTCAAGCTGCAGGTGCTTTTGTTAGGTTGCAAATGTTTGTGAGCAAAGAGCAGTTATAAATCCGTATCTATTAAAAGTAGCTCATCGGAGTTGATTTTAAACACGATAAAGAGTTGAACACTACACACAGAATCCCGACAGAAGAATTAAGATTTTTATAAATCGCTTCATAAAAGCTTTTTCCTGGTTTTAGGATACAAATTTTTAATACCTCGCTTTCCAAGAACCGCCTCTGACTCCTTATTTAAGTTTTATTTCTTAGAAAGAGCATGTATTCATTTATTGACTGTTTATTATTCAAGGCCAAAAGCAACTAATAAAAATATATTAACGTACTATTGAGCATAATATTGTTTTGTCAACCCTCTGAAAATATTTATTTTACAGTTTATTCTACAGTTTTCTAACCAATAAGGAACCTTGATGTACTTTATTCCTGCATTGATTTAATTGAAACTTAAACTCATTGCAATTCATGTATTCTCCACAAGATGTCAGCGTATACACTGATTTTGTTCATAATCCTGCTGACTGAAGTCAAGTTCCAGTCATAAATAGACAGTGATTTTCAAAATGGTTGATTGAATCTCTGCCTCTTTTGGATAGATGTCATTTTATCCTCAGTGAACCTGTTGATCCAAAGAAGGAGAATGGCTCCTAAGGCAAAGAAAAGATCACAAAGTAAAGGAAAAGGAAAAGGGAAAGGGAAAGGTGAGAGTTTAATTTGATGATGATGATATTGAATATCTGCTTAAAGATTGCTATTATTCATGTTATAAGGCACTAAATCAGAAGATATTATGTAATATTATTGAATATGACAATATGTATATTTACTCTTTTAAAATTTCTAATGGGAGGAATTATTTTTATTTAAGGCAAGTCCAGTCGGCCTTCTACACGTGCAAGTTCAGGTAAGATAACTTTGGTACGCTTGTAATTTTTGCAGCAAAATAAAAAACCAGATGTAATTTTATTACTTCTGTATTGAAGTTTGGAAAACGCATTTGCTATTAAGCTCACAAAACATTTGTTGTCTTTTATATTTATAAAACAATTGATCTCTTGACACATCTGATAGTTTAGTCTTGCATTCATCCTTTTTAATTCCCTAAATAAATCATCAACTGTTTTCTTTATTATATTTCGATTTTCTGCTTTTCCTTGAAATCAGTTTTTAGCAAATTCCATTTCTTTCTCAGAAACAGATCTATACTGATTTGCTTTTTAAAACTTTCACACATTTGCAAGAGTAAAGTTAGCCAAGCCTTAACTTTACTCTTGTACTTAACCTAAACCCGAGTCAATTCAGTGGTTAATCTTACATGTGCTAACTTTTAAAGATCTGATCAGCTACAATAAAGGCCTTCCCACACAGTTATGTTTTGTTTACTCCAAGCAATGTCCCTTGTAAAAGCAACCAAAGCCCTTGAACTTTATCTGTTGCTATTATCATCCTTTTTTTCAGCCGCAACAGAGAAGATTGGAAGGATGGATGGAAAAATTCTCGAAAAAAAATATAAAGCTACAAATCAATTAACAAAAGGGCTGGTCAATAAAGATAGAAAGAAGCCACAGTTTAATATTTTTCTGTTCCTGCCATTGTCACAATTATGAACTTCGATTTTCAAGTTGTGCCCCATAAAATCCCAATAATACAGTTAAAGATTGTAATGTGACAAAGTTTAAGAAAATGTCATTAATAAGAATACATTTCCAACAACACACCCTTGGTCACTTAAACACAATAGAAATGCTTAGATTCAGGTTCTAATTCCCGAGAAACATAGAGATTGATGTAAATGCAGTGTGTGCTGGCAAGCCTTTTGTGAATTAAGCAAGAAAAGAAAGGCCTAATTTAGAATCATTTTCAGCAGCAGACAACAAATGCAATTTAATTGTATGTATTCTTGGGGTGAAAGGAACATTGTACATCATACATTTTTTTTTCTCATAAACAAACATTCTCTGTGAACACAAATACCATGGCTGTCACATATCTTTCTGAAATTAGGGGTGTGAGTTTCCACTACAATGATTTGGCATGAAGCCTGAGTGGTGTGAGTGGAAGAGGCCGACACACCCAGCTGGGAAGTGGTTACTCTAGCTTTACTTCAGCATTCCCCCATCCTCTCAGCAACCTTGTGGAAAGACTTTGAAGAGAGAGGGACCGCAAGGAGGAGGAAAACTGTTATTATGCAGAGTCCTGTTTACTTTTGTGCTCCCTTGACTGAGACACAGCTGAGATATGGAGGAGTATACTGAGACATCTAAAGTGTGAAATAAAAACAATCACAACAGCTAAAAAAGACTTCCAGTAGTCATTCAACAGTATTTTAACATAAGGTAACAGTGTTATTACAGGTGACAGTGTTTCGCAGTAATAGCTGGATAAGTCAGCTAATTACAATGGTTGCTTGCTGGCCTGTGATGTTTGGGGAAGGGCAAGTGCACAATATGTGGATTTGATATGAAACATGAGAGAAAATTGTTCCTTTGTGTATTTTACACAATGAGAACAAATGCTCTATTTGCTTTTAATCTCCATATTTTACTGTCATTTTCTTTCACTTCTTATTTATAATTTCTGACTTATCTGTCATGTTGCTGTGACTTAGTAAGGACCCATAAGACATTTGAACTAACATGCTCCAAAGTTTGTTCTTCTTTACCACTGCAGGCTTTCAGGGTTTCGGAGCTGAATCTTGTTTGTATGAAATTTTAAAGTTGACCATCATCACCACTTAATAAATAAAACCAGAGCCCTTGTGTTTTTTAGGTCTAACTCTCCATGTGGGTGGTTCTGATTTCTGTGGAGGAAAGACTTCCTCAACACATAAAACCTGTGAAAACAAAGAAACACAGCTCATTCATTTGGGTTTTGTTTAGCACTCTTTTAGAATAAGCAGGTCAGGGAATCGTTCTTACTTTCTCCAGACAATGGCTCATTTTGGAGAAGTGTGTAGACTAGGCTCACACCATTCTGTACGTTGTTTCCACAGAACACAAATTTTGGTAAATGCTCAAGAAAAGGATAAAGGAAACTCAAGCCCTCAACATTGTAATTCCAATTTAACCCATTACATGTAATCTGAACCAAGAGATCATATGAGTGTTTGTTTTCAATATCAAGTTCACAATGCAAAAAATAAGGCACAGAAATTACATTTTTGAAATATATATATTTGTGAAAATGTATCTGAATATTAGATGTGCTCAGTTTATATGCTTTATATCCTCTCACTTGGATTGTTTTCAATTGTTTTATTACAGGTTTGTGAACAACAACAAACTTTCAAGAGAATGAGATTTAAAAAAGACGATTCTGTAATTTTCTCCTCCAGATTACCCAGAGGATATCTTCCCCCTGGTCCTGACGTCTGCCACCCAGGAGCTCTTCAGCTGCCGTATTGATGAAGACGTCACAGAGAAGAACCCTTACAAACTGCTCAAGAAAGACGACATCATAAGCGACATGAAGAAAAGAGCTGCAATTTCTGATTTCAGCCCAGCAAAACAAAAAGTTCTTGTAAGATTCTTCCAGATAAAGCTGCTATGACAATACATGGATCATAAAACAAGGGTTGTGTGGGCAAAGGAGCTGGTTGGAGCTCGCTCATATTTTGCCAGAATCCCTTTTAGCACATTTCTCTTATTAGTTGCTAGCGCCTCCTCAGGGGCTGATGCCAACTCAACAGGCGTGATTATCTTTTTCATGTTTAGAATCTAACTCCTGCACTTCATTGATGTCTTTGCACGTCTTAGTGTGAACTTGGTCTCATTGTTCTGAACAGGAATACCCAGAGGAAGAGATGTTGTTGGTTTTTGATTCAAACCTCACTTACGGCCAGTGCTTCTACTTGGTTCTGTTACCAGAAAGCAAGGAACGAATACTGAAGGTGAGCATGCAGGGTTTTTTTTATTATTATTATTTTCATTACATGTTCAAAAATTTCAATGTTTGGCTTTCTATAACAAAAATATTTCATATACGATATATTTTTGGCGCATTATGTAATTTAGCATAAAACTCTTAAGAACTTCAACTTTAATTTCCAAAACCTTGTCACTCAAAATCTACTACTACAGAACGAGTTAATAAATTTTATAAAACATTTGTTTTCTCATTCTGTCTCTGTCATCCAGACCCCAGAGGTTGAAGAGCAGCTTGAGGCTGACAAAAGACCAAGAGTTTGGATTTCTCTTGGTAGCGATAAGGAAATAGAAGAACCTATCAAGGAGACGAGAGAAAAGGCATACCACAATAATAAAAAACACATATGCAGAGTAAAGTTAAATGAAATACATTTGCTGCTGCTATTCTATTTATTTTGTCTTCTTGTCCTCATCAGCTGAGGCTCAAATTAAGAGTGGACCGGGCAGCTCAATCGAAGGTCTGCTTTTCAGACCGCGACTATGCAGAGTCAAAGGATAGCCACTTGGAGTGTACTTCTTATGAAGACAGTAAATTCAAGATCAAGAAACTGCTGACTGATTGTGCAGTGCAGGCTATCCCCATGCTACACACCAGCAGTTGCCAGACAATGAGGTACAGTGTGATGAACCTTGGTGCTTAAAACAGATTTAATCAGCACAAAAAGACTGATGGGTTCTGGCCTTTGAGTCGGAAACAAATTGAAAGAAGTCTACCTGGAACAACAACATATTTCTTATCAACTTATGCTTTGCAGGATGGTTCCAAAGGACACCTTCACACAGTATGAACCAAGAGAGTTCAGCACTGAGGAAAAGGAAATAATTCTAAAAAAACACGACCTGATAGATTTTTGTAACATACAGATTCCCAGGTAAAAAAAAAATGGTTTTGATTGGTTGTTTTCCCGTCCAATCAGACTCAACCAACTAGACTCCCACCCATTACAGTGACATTGCATACAATTGCCTATCAGCACAGTCAGTTGTATTGCTTTTTGTTTTTAGGATGTTGTTTGCCCTGCAGCAGGAAGAGATCATAAACGTGTTTGTGGATGACTGGAAGGCTCTGATGACGGGGCTTGAAACCTGTGACTGGTCAGGCCAGGTGTCTGACACTCTGGTGCTCCATCAGGTCTTCACAGATCAGAAGTCCGCCAAAAACAAAACAATTAGTTGCCTCAACTGGCACCCTACAATAAACGGTAAAGTGCAACACATTTGTTTTCCCATCTAGAACAGAAAAATAATGCAAAGATGAGCTTCAATTATGTTGATGGTTGACAACATAATTATTTTTGTGTGTCTGTGTGCTACAGGTGTAATCGCTGTGGCCTTGACAAAAAGACCTGGGGAGCTTGCAGAGTCAGCCTCCGGTCCTCCTCTCATTGTCTTCTACAGCTTCTCCAACCCCTCTAATGCCCAGGTGTGACAAGCAAACAAGAAAACCCTCCAACACACAAGTAAAGAAATCTCTTGCACATGTCTTGGAGAAAAGCTTTTAGGACAAACAGCTGGAATTAATTGCACTTTTGCAGTTCATTCCAGTAAAAGGAAGGAATTTGTCATTTAGGACTATTGTTTGCTGTAGGAAAATTTGAGAGCGCCTATTGATTTGCGTATAGGCTCCCAGTCAATAAATGTGAGCAGTTAAAGTAATGTAATATCACTTCTACGTGATGTAAATCTTCTCTGGAGCTTGAGTCACCCATTGCTTCATTGGCTAAAGTGGGGGTGTGTGGAACTTTATACGCATATCTGATGAAATGCAGTTGATGCTAATGGATTGTTGTATTGTAAGATGAACCTTGCATTAACAGACAAGATGGAAAACTGCAGTGAATAGAAACTCACATGATATCTGAATCTGCCTTGTAAAAGTATTCATAATCCTCTATCCTCTATTTTACATTAGGAGCCTAGAACCGTTGCATATTCTTCTCTGGAAAACTGCTCAAGCTCAAAAAGACTGAAAGGGCACCTGTGGAAAGGTTGGAGAATAACTCCAACCTTTCCACAGGTGCCCAATTAGATTCTGGACTTTGACTAGGACATTCAAATACATACATTTGCTATTATTTAAGCTGTTCAGTTGTAGCTCTGGTGGTAAATCTTAAGACTTTTACAGCCTCTCTGCAGGATTGCCCTCGTTTAGCTTCATCAATCCTCCCGTAGACTCTGACCACATTCCCTGTCCCTGATGAAGAAAAATATTCCAAAAAATATCATTTTTATCTCATCTGACCAGACAAACCGAAGGTTTGCTACGTTGTGTACTTGGAATGTGGCAAATTGCTTACAGGACTTCTATTGTCTGGCTATTTTCAGGCTCCTCTTCCATAAAGGCCATTCTTGTGGTTTCCTGTTAACACATTTTCTCTTCTTGAGATTTTGGATCTCTGCAGCTCCTACATCGTTACCATGGCCATATAATGAAGTACATTAACCTTTTAAACTGTAAAGTGACAGAATGTGGAGAAATTCAAAGTATATGAATACTTTTGCAATGTACTGTACATAGGTTTCTGTGGAATGCGGTGTTTATGTTTTGTATGTAGTACATTTTATTTCTGTCTTTCTCTTTTTATTATCTTTTTTACAGTTTCTCCTTGAATGCCCAGACGACATTCTTGCATTCCAGTTCTCTCCCTCTAATCCAAATATTATTGTTGGGGGCTGTTTCAATGGCCAGGTGATTTATTTTATTTTATTTATTTATTTTTTTTACTGTACCACCTTTCCTGCCTCTCATACTCTGAAAAGTTTCTTTCTTCACACAGGTCTGCTCTTTAGCCCACTGTGAAATACTACTTTCATTTCAGTGTTATATTCCATGCTCAGGTTTTGCCCTCTTCTGACTGATTTTGTTCGTTAACTCGTGTTTCAGATTTTGTTGTGGGACATCTCTGCTCATGTCGCCTACATACAGCCAACGCAGCCCGGCAGTAGAAAGGAATCAATGGATCAGGACAAGTTTGTAAGTACAAATACGTATGGAATTTGCCAAATGCCGGAATATTGAGATAAAAATTTAAACTTTTTTTTATTTCCACTTTTCTAAGGCTAAATCCATTAACATACATTTTCTTAGCAATTAATAGCAGTGCTTTTGTGGCTTGGAGCAGATTTTTACCATCCATAAATGTTTCACTGTAGCTGGAAATGAGTCCAACTTAGTCAGTTTTGGCTAACTGCACTGATGCTGCTGTATTTAAACAGACACATATACCTGGTCCCCACATTTACTTTGTGTGTTTTTAGGGTCTCTACAGTGGAACAGCTGTCTCCATCCCTCTCTTCTCTGCTTTATTCTCCTTTACTCCTCCCCTATCATCCTTCTCCCTTTCTCTATCTTTGTTTGCCCTTAATTCTCTTGAGTCAACACAGAATAGTGCCAGCTGTTACACCACTCCCCATCTACCACTGTGGTTTGTCCCCTTATGCAAGATAACGTTCTAGTAAATCAGATCACTTTTCTCTCTGCTGTTTGCAGAGTAAACAATAGCAGTTGTGCCAGTTAAAAGGACTTAATTTGAATGTTGGGATCTATGGAACATGTACATATATCTGTTAACGGCCTTCCAGATAAATCACTTTGGTTTAACTTGTTTCTTTATTATGAAGGCTGCATGTGGAATGATTGTTTTCCTTTGCATACTACACATATTGGTATCATAGCAAAAAAAAAAAAAAAAAGAAAAGCAACATTCATCATGTATGTGGATTAAATTTGAATTCTTTGGACTTTTGTGTATTTTGATATCCCGCTGAACAATTTTGAACGGCTTTTGTGCTGAATACAATCTGCCTGATTTGATTGATTGGTCTGATTTTACTGTACAGTGTCTTTTTGTGTTTGCCGTCTCTCCAGGACCTCAACGCCAGCAAAGAAAATATTCCTGTTGTGCGATTCTGTGCGGTGTCAGCCTTAGAGAGCAGCCACAAAGCCCCAGTTACTGATGTGCAGTGGCTGCCGTCAACATTCGAGGTACAGAGAAGTTAAACGTTGAAGAATTAGAGGCAACTTTGAAATAACGACATGTTATAAACTAGAGTAATGTTAGTAAGTAGAAAATGTCCTCTTGATGAAAAGGGTGTTCTTTTTGTGCGAATATAGGACTATATTTAATGTAAATAATAGACCAAATGTAACTTCTAAAGAGTCATTGTTTATGTAAGTGCACATAGAGATTTATGGAGAAAATAAAGACTGTTCCTCAAAGTCAGTTCTGGATATACTGCTTACTAGCAAGATGACAAAAAAGAGCATTTATTAAAGTGTTGGCATGCGCCTTGCAGTTTCTTTTTTCCTGTTGGCGCCTTCTCCTCCCCTCTGTAGAGGATCGTCATAAATCATTTTCACGTCCTGTATTCATCAAGATGGATAGAAAATGTAAACATCAATGTTCCCACAGGGGAAGGTTAACATCCTACTTTGCAGTCCAAAATAGTAACTTTTTCACATTGTCAAACATCTGTTTCCTTTTTGATGAATTACTATTTTAGACAAACAGAAAGCATCATTGTGAAACAGGAGGAAAAGAATGCATGATCTTTCACATTTTCTTACAAATGAAATTCTGATAGTTACTATTTGCATTTTATTTAGTTTGTATTAAGCGTGCAGTGATTTTGTAACTTTTTCTCTGATAAGGTTACTATGTTTGGCTTACCAGTGGAGAACAAGCAGAAGGTCTCGGTTCAGATTATCACCTGCTCCCCTGACTGGTAGGCATTGTCCATCTTTTGAAAAACACAAAAAGTTTGAAAGATAGATTTAAAGGAACTCAAGGCACCGACTCAGTGTGTGTGTGTGTGTGTGTGTTTGAATTTGAACGTCTGATTTGAAGTTTTCGTTCGTTTCCAGGTTTGACCTTTTCACCTCATTTTGCTCCATAGCTCTCTTCGTTTTTGGGACGTGAGACTTCCAGCTGTGTTTACGAACACACCTTCAGAAAGTACGTCGACTGTCGACCAGAAGACGCCGATGACGACCTGTAGCGTTCCTGAAACTTTCAAACACCTTGACAGGATATGGAAACCAATGTTCAAAGTAATTTAGCTTTGGGAATTTGTGATTTGTAGAACCTAAGACAACTTTAATATACATTCTATTCCATAAGGAATTGAAATATGAAAGGTAATAGAATGAAGCAGAATCATGGATCTTTAATCTTGTGTCATTTGTCAGATTTCACTGTCGAAGATTGATACCAAAGGAGAATATGTTCCTATGAAGTTCAGCTTTGAAAATTTCATCGCTCCTACAGGTAGGACCAAAGGAGAGACATTTCATTTTTATATTAACTTTAATACTTTTGCAATAGAAATTTAGAAATGTTACAAATTTCACATTTATTTGAAGGGGTACTATTGTATAAAATGAACTTTTTTTAACTTTATGATGTGTTATAATGCTTTTCCCTAATGAAAAACATAACTGGAGTGTTGCTTTGATTTTTTTCATGCATTTTTGAGAAATCCTTTCATCTCCTATGGCAACCATTTAGTTATTCAAAATTCCTGATTGGACTTAGCGACGCCTTCGAGGTGCAGCTCCTCCACGGTCCTACAATTTTCAAACTCCAGCAAATTCAGCAAATTTTCTCACTTAGCTCCTTCAGACTAGCCATCCGAAATTAGCAAACACCTGCTGTTTACGTGCTGTGCATCCGCTGAGCTCATTGGATGAGCTAGTTCTCAGAGCAACGCTGGTCAAAACATCATTTAAGGATTAATAGAGGAGCCACGTTGTGATGACTTCCTGAAGGCTGAGCTTTGGAAAAAGCAGCAGTTTTTAAAGAGACAGAGATCCAATTTCCAGGCTTTAAATTATGAAGTGAAACTTCTTGTAGGTCATATTTGTTATGTATAGAATTTTAAAACAGCCAAACATGATTTCTTGATTGTGCTATAAAACACATAATACCCTTTTACAAAAATTTTGTTTAGTTTTGGTTTGAAAAGCTGATTTTATTGATGTGCACAGTGAGGCTGTCTTCCTAGAGTTTCCCACCACTCTAATAAGAGTATATTTTTTTTTCCAAAACAAACTAATTTCTGGAAGCAAAGCACTGACCTTGCTCACTGTCAGCTCTTTGTAATATCTTGCTCAGAAAGCTTGAGGAAGGTTGAATGTGTCCATGCTGGTCAAGAAGAGACCGGCCTTTGTCTGGCCGAAGGTCCGGCTCCATAAACACCACTTTGGTAACTGGCTGGTTGGGGAGTTAATTTGCTGCAAGCCCATCTTTTTTTTACTTAACCCAAGCACTCACCAATTAAGATTTTAATGAATATAATGAATATTTTGGTTCAGCTTAAGGAGTTTGCCTATCTCACTGACAAGACTTTGTGTTGACTCCAGTGTTCATCGTTTTGCTACCACTGCTATTTCTAAAAGTGGAGCCATTTAACTGTCATTTGTAGCACAACACATAGACTTTGCATGATTTTACACGCCACGTTATTATCAGCAGGCTTCACGGTCACTGTGTAACAATTAAACAGCCATGTCCTTGGACAGCACTGAATCAATTTCTGCAACATAGTCTTACTGTTTTCTTCACACATTTTTAAATGGAGAAATGAATTCAGAAAATGTGCAACAGAAATGCACCAAGAAATCAGCTGCTGAGCAAAAGAAGCTGATTTTCTGGCTTGAACAATTTTCTGACCAGTAAGGTCATCAAAAATCTCAGTCCTTTGGCCAGATAGTGGTTTAAAGAAGTTTCTAAAAGTTAGTTATTTTTACTCTTATTATGATGATTAAAATGAATGAGGGAAAGGCTGCTTTGGATAACTTTTTTCCTTAACAAAAAACATTTGGTTGTATTCTCCCCTAGCTAGTCCCTTTTTTTCCCCCCCAGCTTTTTTCCTCATTCCTCTTACTCTTTTCTCACCCCACTCAGCAGATGCACCTCTCCTTATCTTCCCCCCTTTTGTCCTCTCATCATGTCGTTAATGGTGAGAGTATAATGCAGACGGCATCAATCCGATCTTTGTTATCTCCTTACATTAAGAATAAACCACTGACTCAAACTGTTCCTCTTCTTTCTGTGTTGTTTCTGTGTTGTTGGTAGAATAGTGTTTCACTCCTTAACCTTGTTTTCCCACTCAGAAAAGGATAAAGAAATTAAGGGGACAGAGGACCTTCCTGACTACAGCCAACTCATGTTACCTGCATCTGAAAAACTGAGGGAGATGGACAGCATCAATACCAAGTTTTTTGTTGGGACAGAGGTGAAACTTCAAAAACCATTGGCTTTGAACGGTTAAAAAGCCGTCAGGAATGTGTAGGTTTATTCTGTGATGAATCTTATATAACCCGTCACGTTTTCACTGCCAGAATGGAGAGATCGTTTACTCCGACTGGAAAATGGAAAGCGACGACTCTGGGCGCCCGCACAGTGAGTGCTGCCATATTTCTAGGTTGTTTAAAAGGGGCCTAAACAATAGATTCTTTACCATGTGTAAGCACTTTCTTATCAAACCAAGACATTCATCACAATAAACTGAACTATTAAACTTTTGTTTTTCAGTTTCATAACAATAAATCTGACACCTATATCCCTCTTAAATCACTCTTATCTTTTGGCAGCCATGCTAAATTTAATTACCCTCAGGAAATGTATAGGATTGCAGAAGTTTGACTTGTCTTCATCATTTGTTGTGACGGAGACTGGAAATCACAATCAGTATTCTGCCAAGGAAAACATGCCTTTTCTCATAATGTGCTGCTGCGCTCCCAGGTTCCAAACCCTTCGCGTGTTTCAACAGCCATCATTGGCTGGTGAACACACTGGAGCGATCTCCATTCTTCAAAGACATTCTTTTGACAACAGGAGGCTGGAACTTTGCCATTTGGAAAGAGGGAGTCATGGTAACTACACTAAAAACAAGACCACTGAGCATAAATTTTGTGCCCAGAGTACAGACATGCACCATACGAGGTTATATTTAACAGGAGGGGAAATCTTGATTTAATGAATAATCACTTACAGAAGGATTCACACCTCTTGAAATTTTGTCAAGTTAGAAGAACAATTCTTTGTGTGTTTTATTGAGATTATAATCTGCAGAATGTGGTGAGCATGTGCCATTTCTGCTCTGATACCCCCAAATAAAAACTGGGGGTATCAGCTAGAATCGACTCGTGTGTAATTCATTCTTAAAATACCTCCAGAATAATGGCAACAAAAACAGCACGGGAAAGGGTGCAAAAGACAGAAGGTTAAAGCACAGTTAAGCTATAAAACAATATTTCGCTTCGATATTTATAATGGGCTTTTCCGATGATAAACAATTTCAGTCCACATCCACTTTACAGATTGACTCTGGAGGGAAAGTTAATGTTTCTTTCAGTGGCAGCACCTTGAAAAGTAACATATTCTAAAATGTTTTGTGTAACATAAATATTGGCTACTTAACTTCATTTAACTTATTGTATGTTACATATCTACAGTAATTTGTTTCCCCAATTTACTCTAAACCACTAAACATCATTTAGGCATTTGACAGAGGGATTTTGGAGCATACAGGTGACCAAAAACTACCTTTAGATCTGCTGTTAAAATCTATAAAGTTGGATTCACTTTTTCCCTGAAACTGCTGCATGCAGGACGGCCCACTGGTTTCATCGCAATACTTTGAGCAGGAGTGCACAGCGGGATGCTGGTCGCTGTCCCGACCGGCTGTTTTCTTCATTGGAAAAACAGATGGCAGTGTTGAAATATGGGACCTCCTAAAAAACAGCAGCGAACCACTACAGCTCCACCCTCATATCAGCAAAAGCAAGATTACCTGCATGAAAGCCTGCAATTTCACGGGTGAGAAAACACATGCGTTTCCGGTTATATTAAAACTTGTACATGTAACTTTTCTTAAAAAGATATTTGTTTTTTTACATACTTGTTGAAACTGACATGATGTTGTGACAGTATAATATGAGATAGTTAATCTCAGAAACAGTAAAGCTCGTCCACCTCATAGCTGGAGGAGGACCTCATAACTGTCAATCATGCTTGTGTGCATGCTTGGACATTCATAACAGACTCTGCTGATGGGGAGAAGCTGTAGTATCACAGAGAGAAAGGGGAAGGCTGTAAGCAGAGGGTCCCATGGCATGAATGACAGAAATGATCAAATGAAAGCTAATTTGTGCGTTTCTCAACTACTATTTACATCCTACCTGTGTTGACATGCACTTTTTCAAAGTGACTATTTAAAGATATTTTTCACCGCTGAAAACTATTTCTACTGCTGTTGTCACATTACACCTCTAAATGTTTTGCTTATTTTCTCAAAGTGTATCTCTGAGGTCAGTAAGTCAGCAGGCTGCTTATTTAAATTGTTCTCTGCCTCCAGCCAAGCAGCACTTCCTGGCTGTTGCAGATGATCTTGGGGTTCTTCGTATTTTTGAAATACCAAAGATCCTCTATCTTCCTTCCAGGCATGAGGTGAGGCGGCACAGCTAGACTGGTTTGTTTGTTCAAAAAATTTGTAATACTAAGTTTGAGAAACCTTTCTCATGACATGTTCTAATTTCAGCTTTTAATTGTTTACCTAACCCTAACCATAGCCATGTAAAAGTATTCATTTCCATTTGACATTTTTTTTTACAGTTTGCACTTTTACAAACACAAAACCTCATGTGTTTCATTGTCTTTTTTGACTGGATCCTGTGAACAATAGCACATGATTTTGAAATTGAAGGAAAATGTGTGAAGAATAAAATTCTCATGTACTCAGCCCCTTCTACTCTGATATCAATAATTAAACTCAAGTGCAATCAATTGCTTCCGCAGTCCTCTAATTAGGAAACAGAGCCCACCTGTGAGTAGTTTAATCTCCTAAATACAGCTGCTCTGTGAAGATCTGAGATGTGTCAGAGAACATTAGTGACCAAACAGCATCATAAAGGATCAAGGAACACAGCAGATGGATAGGAATAAAGTTCTGAAGAAGTTTAGGATATAAACCTAAGCTTGGAACAATCTACTGTACAATTCAATTCTCCACAAGAGGATGACACAATTCTAACTAAACTTCCCAAAACCTAAGCTAACATGAATGTTTGACACAAGTTATGTTGGGAACACAGCAGAAATGTCAAATTAGAACCTGTGGTTGGAAACCTGACTTAAAAAAAAAAAAACCTGTGGAAGAAAAGTAGCATGAAACATTAGCATAAAACACGGATGTGACAGGATTATTTTGTCCTTTTTCTTTAGCATCACAATTGTGCTATAATTTGTGTTGGTCCATCACATACAATCCCAATAAAATGCACAGCAGTTATTGGTCACAACTTAAAAGAATGTAAAACTATTGAAGTAAATCTGATTTTTTGGGGGGGTTATTTGCAGAGTTTAAGCATGAAGAAATACTTTGATCTTGAAGTAGAGAGTTTGAAGGACTATTTGAAGAGGGAAGAGTTCTGGACTAAACATATAAAGGAGGAGGAAGAACTCCAGATGAAACTGAAAATGGTAAGACATGTTTTTTTTTTCCTGAGCAGTTTTTGTCATTTGTGCAGAAATCTGAACAAAGAAGGCTGCTAACAAGATTAGATTTTTAGCTGTTTGAAAAAGCATATTATCCAAGATTCCAAGCTGCTCTCCAACAACATTGTTGAGCAACATTTAAATGTATTTAAGTCAAATAAAACATTTGTCAGTTTATGTACACTCGGGAAAAAAGAGGCTGCAGCCTGGCCCTCTTTGTGTGTCTGCATTTTTATCAGTGTCTCTTCTTTTTTCCTAGCCTCATGTTTAATTCATCCTTCATGTTATTTGACACTGACCACAGAGTATAGTGTACGTATTACCAGGCAGCGTCTGGCAAGCTCTTTGCCAACTATGTAGGCTAAATCTATTAGGGGCTAAGTGTTTCCATCTCAGGCTGGAAAGCAGCTGCAGTATGAAGGCAGGTAATGTTTGTTTCTCTACCAAAGGAGAGCTGGTAGTTAACTTCCATATTTATTGCTTCTTGAGGTTTTTTTTAATATGTGCATATTTGGAGAGAAAGGGAGGAAACATAGTAGTTGAATAGTTTGGTTTTCTGCCAGCAGAACAATAACTAAGTACCCGAATGATATTTGATAATTAGCATAAAGGTTTTGCAGAAAATGTATATGTAAGTGTGCATTCACACCCAACCACACTTGGTATGCTTTAAACAAACTGCAGTTTGTCTGACTGGAATCTCTGGTCTGTTTGGGGAGATATGAATCAATCAATCAGATTTTATTCTTGAGGTGATGGAAGGCCAACGTTGTAACTGTCTTTATGTGTCTCTGACTGTTCAGGTCAGAGTGCATCACTACCGAAGCCGTGCGTTGATTCTAGGTCGTAACTCTTTAGGTCCAGTAACTTCAGTTTTGTTTGTGTTCAGTTGGAGGAAGTTGTGGCACATCCACACATTTATCTTTTCTAAGCATTTATTCAGTGACCGGATGGGTTCAGAGTCACCCGGTAACATCTTAATGTAGATCTGTGTATGTAAGGCCACTGCCTCGTTGCTGAAATGTGCTATAGAAATGAACTTGATTGACTGTATTTCAAATCTTCTTGTGTCTCCAGGAACCTGAAAAACCAGAGACGCCCCCAAAGGAAATTCAGCGTCTGGACTTAACGGAGTATAGCGACGACCTGATACTAGAGGAACAACTCTTACAGGACATGGGCTTGTGGCCCATTGCTGTAGAGTCAGAGAGGCAGAATATCTAACATCACCCACATTCATGAATATTTACACAAATATTTTTTATCTACAAAGCAGATGCTTGTTTGTTTGTCTGATTTTTGTCCAGTTATGATATTTTGTATAGAGATTTTGTCTCTTACCCCTAAATGTCAAAGTTTGCATTTTATTGTTTTTTCTGTAAATAACCATAACTTTTTTTTTACATCTATATTTTATTTAGATGTAAAACTGTTTCCTCTGGTTAGCTTTATGTCTCATATTTATTTACAAATTGTGATGCCTTTGTTTCATATGAGCTTTGAAAAACCTCTGTTTATCGGTTGGGAAGCTAACTTCAAGGACTATTTTTAATTGGAGATTCTTTTGCAATGTTAAAGTTTTTTCCAATTAAACATTAAAGTGTAGTTTTTCTGTTCTTCAATAAATTACGGTACATGTTTTTAATAAACTTTCTAAGCCATTTCTTCACCTCCCGAATATTCTGATTTCATTCTTGTGTGAGGTTATTCTCATAAATAGTATTTTATTTTTTAATTTTCTTAAATAATACTCTGTTTTATGTTTATCTATGTATAAAAACAGACATTATTTCTCTCAAGGTGCCTCTCTTCAGGGGGATGATTGTCATTTTCTATCATAAATATATATGAGTAACTTTGAGCCTATTTGTATCAAGTGCATCATCTACAGAGAGGCAGATGATTTATCACAGCAGCCATGACTTTTCTCAAGGTGAATTGAATCTTCTCTGCTTCTGTGATGTTGGACATTACTGAGTCTGTTTTCTGTTTCCTTCAGTTTTTCTTCTTCTTCTTCATGTTGATAAAAAAAAAAAAAAAGCTGAGCAGCAAACCTTTAGTCTCAAAATGACAGCCGGTGTCCTGTCAGAAAAGAAACTCCAGAGAAGGCGAGGGGGTTGCAGGTCAAATTCTGCATAATGTAGGGGCAGCTGTCTATTGGCAAGTTTTCACACTGTGTTCACGATCGCTCAAAAGAAGAAGGAGAGCACAAGGGTTGACAGAATCAATGAACGACACAAGCACAGACTCTGGGGACGCGGGGGTGGCAGAGAGGGAAACGGCTCTGCGGTGAGCCAGGCCCTGCTTCACTCTGCCCATGACTCATTCACGTGGACGGCCCTGTCACGGAGCGCTCAGAGAGAGGAGGAGGGTGAAGAATGGCCTGATGTGAGGGTGCACAGAGACAGGCGTCCATATGGCCCCTGAGGCTCCAACAAGGTCCCCGTGACAAAAGGGGCCTCTGCTCTCCAGTCGTCTCTTCTTCAAACCTCTCTGGGAAATCTGTTTCAGAGTGCCTCTCACTTTCTCTGTGGGCCAGCTCAGGAATGCGCCGCCTGCAATCCAACACTCACTGGCTAGTTATTGTTTTTATGGCTGATGCGCTGAATCTTATGTAACAGCCTGCGCCGTTTTATTCTTTCCAGCTAAAACATTTGTGCAGAGATGTGTAGAAAAGCTGCTTGGCTGGCCGCCTCTTTAATGTTCGGGACAATGGTCGGCAATAAACCCAACGGCTCCCACTGGCATGAGAGGGGCATTCATGATGTCAGATTTTCCTCAGTTGACTTCTTCATCTAAGTCCAAGAGATTTCCCAAACATAAAAAAGAGATCTGTAACTAAAGGGGCTGTCAATACAGAATGGATTGCCTGGGGTTCAATTTTTATCGCCGGTTCTTCAAAGTTTCCAAGCGAGATCCTGGGAAACAAAGCAAGCAGGTGCTGTGTAGGAGGAGCTGTAAATCTGGCTTGGCGAATTAAGCCATTGCCTTGGTATTGTCCTGGCTGGCCTCTTAGCAGCTCCTGCTGGGACGGGTGTTAGGTGGGGTGTTTTTTTTTCTTCTTCTTTTTTTTTTTTTTTTTTTTTTGTGGAGGTCCACTTCCACAAATCTCCCAACATGGGGGCACCCTGCACATTCAACACATGCTCATCCAAGCTGGAGCCCAGCTGCAGAGACAGGCCAGTACAAGGGAGTTGATGCATTACAAAAAAAAACAAAAACATAATCTTACAAATTGATTGCAGGACTGCTTGGTTGTGTTTCTCGCACTGAGAGACATTCCTCTGAGCAAAACTTAGTTGCTACAACCATCTATACTTATTTCATCAGTTTTTTGACATATTGCTGTAAAGCACCAAGCTGTTTCTCCTTGGAGCCTCTGTGAGGTAGGTGGTAGGTTTCATTATTTGACCCTTGACCTCATGAGAGATCAGGTGGCCAGGACACTGCTGTGGAATGTTACCCCCTTGACTCCTTTTCATTTTCTAAATTAAAGCTCTCAGCGGTTTGTAGTCTTCTCTTTGGTAACATGTAACACTTCTGAACAGCAACAGTTCATTGTTTTTATACATCTCAGGATGCGCTCTTCATCTGGTCTTGATAAGCTGTTCTTCACTCTTTGTCAAGGTCTTGCAAAGTTGTTCTTTTGGCTTTTCATTTCCTGTCAAGGTCTTCTGAAAGTTACAGCATCCTGAGACTATTGTGGGGGGAAAAAATAATATAAACCAGAAGAATGGAGTCTCACAAAACTAAAGCAGAGGAACAGTGTTTATTAGGAAATAGAGGAAACAATCTGAACAAACAGAAGCAGAAAGAGATGAATTATTGTTCAGAAGTCTGCATACCCCTTTAAAACTCCCATGTTTTTGTGCTGTAAACATTAGATTATAATCAACTATTTCAAAACCCTTTCCATAGCAATGCCATATTTATCTTGAGGAAATGTTTTCTAAATTTAGGGGATTGCATATTTACTTTGCAGTTCTCACAGCTAGAGTGAACATGTGCAAAGCAAGACTTTATGTCAGTGTTTCGAATGTTATTCAGATATTTGGATCACAACAATACACAAATTTCTCTACTTTTAAAACTAACTTCAAAGCTTTATGACCAAAATTGGGGATGAGAAACTCTCTCTTTTACTAAATATCTTGTTAAATGTGGACAGGGCCAGAGCCCTGCATTAAGGTGTTTTTGAAAGAATGTTATTGGTTTTTGTTTCTAAATGATATAAATGTCTCAGTAAACTGTGAATCATTCACATTCTACATTTTCAACTATTAACATTTTTCTTTTCAAAATATCTACCTGCTCCAACAAAGGACAAAGAAGCTGGCGGCTCCACAGCCGAAGTTTCTCTGTTAACAGTCAGAAAGTTCTCTGCTGACAGCAATGTCATAAACAAAAATACCAGCTGGATCACTGCATTTCCTCCACGCAACTTTCCATCCTCTCTGCGCTTCATATCAGCTCTGCGTTGGAGCCCAGAGGAAGAACTTTGACTAACAGCGCGCCACCTGCAAGTTTATCAAACCAGTCAGGCCCGAATTCTCTCATTAAATCTGAGCACAGCTGCTGTCAAGGCCTCTTTTCTGTCTCACCTTTCACATTCTTCTTTCCTATCAAGCAGAGCAAACCCTCCTGTCCTCGAGCTCAAAGGGAGAATGCTCTTTTCTGGAGGGGCGGGAGGATGAGAGGTGATGAGCAGCTTACCTTTAGGAGGGATTAGCCTTATTAAAATGAAATGGTCTAGTCCTGAGTGACAGAGCAATGGAGGTGAAGCGGGGAAGAGGCTGATAGGACAGAGGAGAGGGCCTACATTATGTGAGGCCTTTGGCCCCTGAAGATCTGAGGCACCGCTCCGGTGTTCTCCCTCCCTCCATCCTCCACTTTCATTTTTCTTTTTTTTCTCACTCCCTCTTCATCTCTTTTTCAATTTTTCATCTGTTCTGTACTCTCATCATCGCTGCGGTTCAGAACAGCCGGATCTGTCAGCGCTGCATCAAGAGATCTGCCCCCAGGGCCTCAGATGAGCTGCCAAATACTGGGGCAGGACCGCAGGGGGAACAAAAGGGCCCCAAAAAACACACCAGAAATCCTGGGACTTTGGTACAGCTCTACTACTGATGTAAGGAATGTATACCCTGGGTCACAACGTCTTAGCATCTCAGGGAATAAGAAATGGATGTTGGGGTGAACAGGCAAAAACTGGTTTGTCTCTGTGAACCAAACCAAACCAGTTGTGTTTTAACTCTTTTAGATTCTGATGTGTTTGAAACACATAAAGGCAAATGAAAAAAAGATAATTTATATGTTTTTTCCTGTGTCAGATAGCATCAGTAGCTTTGTTTCCATGACAAATGTATGCAAAAATGTGTTGATATTCTGCCAATGTAGAAAAATACAATTTGGTTATTGCAGTGATTCCATTAAATAAACACAGGTAAAATGACAGGAGAATACATTTGCTCAGAACTTATTAAAATACAAACCACACCATCATCCCCCTATGACTTCCTGACATCTTCTTCATTTTCTCCAAAAGTTGTAACATCCAGTTGTTGATCACTTGACTCATGATGTGGAAAAAGTATTTCCATTGCAGTTTTGTAAACGACAAACATTTTGATACAGCAGAAAAAACCCCTCCTCAACCTGACATTTGTCTCAAAAAATGTGTTTGTTAGTTTTTTTCCAAATTGCCATGTTTCCATGAAGCGCATTTATTTTCGAAACTCAGTTTGCACAGTTTTATGGTCATTGGTGCAGAGGATCAGGAATGATGGAGGCCAGACGCAGGAAGAGGAAGGAATATTTTTTCTGAAAAGCTACTGAGGTTTGATCAGTTTGTTCAATTCAAAACAATGAAACCTTATTGCTCATTCAAGGTCCACTGTAAAATAAACTGTATCTCTTCCACATCCAGTGACTCAGGTGCATGAGTGGCACTCTATTCAAGGTTTACTTCTTCAAAACATAAAAACACTGTTTCTATAGTTAAAGCTCTTATTTTGAATTGACAGTTTTGAAACATTTTATCATAAAATTCATATCACTGCAAAAAATATCTTCCTGCTGAGTTGAACATAGTCAAATTAAGTTGGTTACAGTTCACTTAAAACATAGTGAACAGCCAGTAGCATTGAAAATATGTTACAATAAAATATTTCAAGAAAGCCACACTAATGTATCATATTTGCATTCCTCAGCCAAAGGAAGCCATTGTGTGAGGGATTCTGGGACACGCAGATTGGTCTGTGAGGTATGAGCAAGTTATATAAGCTTTGTATTTTATTTCAAACCACCTTGTTTCCTCTGACCCTATCAAGGTTTTAGATTCCCTTAAGTCCAACCAGGTATTTAATTTCCTATCCTAGGGTGTGCTAAGTTTTCAATACTTAATATTTTGCATACCACCATCTTAGCATGTCACTGCAGGCTGCAGACTTTCTCCTGGTTGTTGGGTTTTATAAAACCACAAATGTTTTGTAGTAGTCATCCTGACCTCTGACCCTATCAGTTGGTAAATCAATCTGATCTCCAAACTTAGAATAGGAAAAAACAAAGTTAACTTGGTTTTGATGTTGTTAAAATGTTTTGAGTTGTGAATTTATCTAAACTAGAAAGTCAACTTTATGGTCTGCCTGCTGCAGTTCACTCACAATTCAGTGGTACAAACAAAATAATACAATTCTAAGACATCAGAGAATGCTGACCTTGTTTTTTTTTTAAAGAAAACAGTGATTTTCTATAATGAAATTAGTTATTTTAAGTTACTTGTTTTAGTTCCATTCCCATTAAAATGGAAGATTTCATTGCCATGGTTAAGAGCAGAGAAAAAGGACAAAAAAAAAAGTCAAAGACTGTTTTGTGCGGCAGGTCGGCTGACATGCAACCACTATCCTGACTCAAAGGTCAGCAGAGATTAGGGAGCGAAAGGGGATGGAGAGAAGAAGAGAGAAGGTCTGTTTCTCATGTGGGTGGCTGTCCGGGATGTTTACCTTGGCCGGCTCATTTCTCTGCTCTCCCAAATTAGAAATGAAGGAAAGTTCAGTTTGCTACGTCAGAGGCTCTGATATCAAGTGGGCGACTCTGACTATCCAAACACTCTGTGATATTAAGTCTGCCTTTATTTTCACTCTTGCTTTCCTGAGGAAACCTTCACAAGTCAAATTTAAACAAAGCATATTCAGAAATGCTAATTGTTTGCAGCCAAATCTCTTTTTTTTTAAAGCCACGGATAAAAATTTCAGTTGGATTGGCTCTGTCTCCAAAGACCCAAAATTAACTTTGAAACTGGCAAAAACATTTTCCTTAGTGTGAAAGATTATACACACTTGGAGACAGTCGGTGGAATTTTTGGCTCTGTCTTCACATAGATTCCAGGCAGGACGTGTTTTTGGAGAATGGACATGTGGGAATTTAAATAGGGCTGTGCAGTGCAGATGGATATGTGTGCATTCGGTGTCCTAAAACTTTCTCATACCTGCTCAGCGCTGTGATAAAAAACATGATAGGAGCTCTCTGAAGTCACATCAAACACGGCTGAAAAACATTTAGTGCTGAAAAGCCTCTGGCCGCTTTGACTTCTCATGCTACTTAGCAGAGATTTGTATCGACTCAACGTGAACCATGACACAAGCCAAGTTCTTTGCATTCATTTCACTTTTATTTTATATTATTTTCTACAAAAATGGAAATAATTGTAAGAAACTAGCTACAATAAATTAACTTAGCTTGCGAGTGAAAAAAAGCAGCTGCATCTTGGGAATGTCCCTGAAGCCAAGAGTCATTCTGGGAGATTCCCACAGGCCAACATGGGCAATTCCCCAAAGAATCTATCCAACTGCACAGCTCTGCAAGGGATCTAAAAAAGAAAATAACATCTTTAAGATGGATGTGTGACATAGAAATAGATGTGCTTGTGTCTTTGTTTAAAATGCTTTTCTAATGAATGATTTCAAGGCTTGAATTAAATGTAGGAAATGGATTACCGCTCTGGTTTTTGTGCTTCTATACTCCGGTTTTACCCAGAACCACCGGAACTACTGAAGCAGTAAAACCTCACCATTCAGTCCTTACAATTGTTTGGTTTTACACAACATTGGAAGTTTTTTTTATCTCTTCCAGTAATTCAATAAAAAATGGAAACATAACAGATTCTTTATGGCAAGCTGGTATATTTAAAGCTTTCTTTTTTATTAAGGCTTCCAGCTAAATAAATCCTAATATTCAGTTTCAATGTTCTTTTCTGTTTTTATGGCCTAATCAATCATTTTAGAGGTCAAGAGTGAAGTTTCCAGAGTCGGTGATCATTTGGTCAAATGTGTCAACATTTTTCTTCTAAGTTTAAACTTTTAGAGAACTTCACGGTTCCCTCTGACGCCAAACTCACATAAAAGATGAGAGTTACCAGCAATGCAGACGAGCTGAAGGCAACCTCCTCATTGTCCACAGGTGTTTGTGTTTTGGTTTTCAAAACAAATGGAAGTAACATAAAACATAAAAAAAGAAATGTTATCAGCGCAAACTTGAAAATAATTTCCCAAAGTATGTTTTCCAATTAACCAAACCACCAATTTTATACACTTTAGTACTTTAAAATCCTTTTTTTTGCACCCAAATTTAGGTTTAAATTTGTTATGAAAGTTGCATTTTGAGGAAAACAAATACAAACTAAACAGATAATTCGAAAACATGTAGCAACCAAACATGAATGTAAAATAATATCTTTATTATGACCATGTTTTTCGGGTTCAATACAAAGCACTTATCTGTTCAGTTTAGAGATGCATTCAGTGTGGCACTTTCTTCTCTAAAGGACAAACAGGATGAGACAGAAATGAATGATTACATCTAAAACGTGATGGAACAAAATGAAGCAAATGTAATTTGTAATAACAGATATCACAACAATGTGCTGTAACCACTGGATCCATGCTTTTTGTAATCAACCTTACGATTACATCTCATATTATTGCTTAAATGTTTCTTGGATTTAAAGTACAGTCTGCATATTTAATAAATGGATGAATCTTCCTCCACGAGCTTTACGAAAACTACTCAGCATTTTTTTCTGTTCTCTTTGCAGGCAGATGGTTCAAAAGCAACTTTACTGAGTATATTTCATTAGACTCCCTCAGCAGTTCACAGAAAACAAAAAAATCACTTTTTAATTTGAGTTTGCTGCTTCTTATAGAAAAATTCAGTTTGTTTGGATTTGTCCTAAACTTTAAGGTTCACGATTATAAGGTTTTAAAAAAATACTGTAAAAATATTGTAAAAAAATACAATAAGCAGATTTCTATGCATTTTTGACGCAACTATTTAAATTCTGTAACCCAAGACTTCTTAAAAAAAATCTGGAAAATGTTTATCTCTGAATATTGTTCGGTGAAACAGACAATTATTTCTGATAAGGCAGATGAACAAAGTCACACTTAATAAATACAGCCATAAATTATCTGCTTTTTAAACTATTCATGAGATTTTGCTCAATTTTAGCCCCATCTCACTTGATGGGTCAATTCTACAACTGATCTTACACTTAAGTTACTTTTTTTAGTTCAAGCTTCTTTCAAATGATAAAAAGTACAGTATGACCTTAAAATTCAAATTAAAATACATTTATAAGAGGGACCAGAGGATATTATAGTAGTAATGTAGTCACTTTTTGACTATGGTACCATATTTATAAAAAAAATTGTGCATCTTAATCAATCTCCGCCTCTACATCCTTTAGAAGAAAATGCAATCCAATCATCAGTTTATCTAAGTAACAAGTGGTCAAACAAATAAGCATACATTATAAAAATAGTCTTATTTTACACATAAATATGAAATACAATGGCAGATCAGACAGAGCCTTGCTTATGTTGGTAAAGCTTTTGACCATGCAACGTTCAGTACCATAAAAAACACACCAAGTCATGAACAGATCTCAGTCCACCAGACACAGATTAGCTCAAATATTTACGCAACATAATAACAACACCAATAGCATTTTGCCATATATTTTACAACGAGAGTTGTACCATTAGTCCAGCACATTAAGATGTGTACAGGTAGCTCAAAGGGAGATTTACACGACTGCCGTCAACACTACAAGGTCATCAGAAGTTTTTTTTAAATACGCCATTGAAATATAGGATGTAAAAATAATATACTCCAAATACATTTATATAATTATATACATATCCATAAAGGTTAAATACTGATCACTCTGAATCCCTGGATTGATGAAAACCTCCTTTGTTGCTTCAGGCAGCAAAGTAACAGATGCTTTTAAAGATGAGGCCTTTTAAAGATTGCGACAGAAAACTTATGTTACATCATCTGTTTAATTATTTAGCTTATGGTCTTCTGTTGTAGAATAGACGACCAGTCCTGCTTTCTCATTTTAGTTTGTTTTAAAAAGGCATAAAGGAAAAGTTGGATCTTCATGCTGAGCTAAAAAAAAAGCTAATTTCTCTATTACTTCAACTTGTATTTATTTACCAAATGAAAACATTATCTGCTGCTGTAAATGAGAAGACAGACATCTAGGTCCTTTGAGCCTATTTTAGTGAAGAGAAAATGTCTTTTTGTTTTACAAAACTAGCCTCGCTGCCTCCAACTTTTATGCTGAACTAAAATAAGTTTAGCTACCATAGAAAACTGTGTCAAAATTCCCATCTAATAAGAAATCAAATGAGTAAATTTAGCATTTGGTTGTTTTTATGACCTCCAGCATAGGATGTTTATCAAAACCCTTGCACAACAGAAATTCATGTTTTTCTTTTTGTCTTTAAGAGGAGTTTTCCTCTGGCCCATTTTCTCATTTTATTCAAATCACAGTCATATTCATTCTAACACTACAAAAGCATCACAATCTACACAGCTACCTGCCTAATAAGTGCATTATTGTTGTATAATATTCTTGTACCTCGACAGAAAAGCTCTCAGTTGCCTTAAAAAGAAAATCCACCTTAATAAAAGAAAAATAACACGTTTCTCCTAAAACCCTGGCTTGTTTTAATCAGCACTCGGTCGAAACAGGCAGTAACAGGGAGCAGGTCTGAAACAGACGTGAATCCAATTTCTTTTGTTGCATTATTTCTCCGGTCAAAAAAATATCTGCTTCTATCATCAAAAACCAAAACGTTTTGGATCTTAAAATTAAAATCGGTCTGTGCTCCGTTGCCAAAATTGTAGAAGCGACAATTAAAATATCGAAAGACGTTATTTTGTTTGTACAATCAAGCTGTCAGGAGATAACGTTTTTTTTCTTTCAGGGTGGATTTTCCTCTTGACGCACCACCTTCACACAATTAAGGCACCTTTTAAACCCCTGAGGGGTAAATGGGTTCTTCTAATAAGAAGAAAAGCAACAATAACAACATGGAACACAGAACAGGAAAGGATGCAAACCAAAACAAACCACATGATGTAAGACACATAAAAAACCCAAAACAAAACAAAAAAAGTGATGGAATGTCTGTGAGTAAGGTAGAAATTCTAGAAGTGCCCTGTTTCATTTCTTCTCCTCTCACCTTGTAACTTATTACAGCAGCAACACAAGCCACAGGATTCCTGTGGAAACACTGTGGGTGTTTGCGAAGCACCTTGATCAGTAAAGTAGGTCCTCCTCAAACTTCATCTGTGTTTATGGGTCTACAAATGGATATGCGTGTGTGCCTGCATAGTAGTCAGTATCCGACGTTGAGCTTGTTCTTGTTTAGCTCTCGTTCCAGGTTTCCTATCAGGGTGTCGATGCTCTCCTGCAGGTCTCTCAGGTTCACCCTGTTACTCAGAACAGGACTGATGTCCTGGATCTTCATGTATGCCTGGTAAGTGTGCTCTTTAGGAAGCCGAGCTGGGAGGATGTGGTTAAACACTTTCTCCTCCGTCTCCTCCTCTTCCAAAGCCGGCGTGTTGTTTGAACTGTCGCTCTGGCTTTCTTTCTCCTCCTCTTCTTCCCCATTTTCCTCCTTTTTCACAAACTCCTCTCTTTGAGGTTCTTCCTCCACATCAGGATCAGACACAGGACTTGTGACCCTCTCCTGGTCATCTTCCTCTGCTGCGTCCTTCCCGTGGGCTTCCTCCACCACCTCTGTGTCTTCACATGGCACATCGTCGTAGTCTGCTTCTTCTTTACTGGGGGGAAGCAGCAGTTCAGAGGGGAAGTAACTTTCACCACAGCCGCTCCAGTCGCCAGCATATCTGTTGCTGGGACTGTCCAGACGTCCCGGTTTGGGCCGCAGGACACCGGCCATTTCTGCTTCGCTGAGGTTTAAAAACTGGGGCCGCTCTTTCCTGCGTCTCAGAGGAGGGGCTGACAGAAGGTCGAAGGCGGGTGGAGCCACAGAGGCTGCGGGGAACCGAAGAGACGACTGGTCATTTGGGTCCACAACTACAGGGAGACAAAAAAGACACAATAAATGAATCAGACGATCACAGAATAAATATATATTCATAAAATAAAACATGAAAGATTTGTTTAAAGGCCCAGAAAGAAAGTAATTAAAGGCACATCTGGATAGTTTTTTTTTTCAGCAATTCAATTTATAAATTGAAACTTCTACAAGTTTGAAATATTGTTTTTTTAATTCTGTAAATTTGCATAAATACGGCTCAACTACTGAAAATCCAAAATTCAATTTTTCAGAAAATTTTGATATTACTCAAGACAATTGAAAAAATTTATTTTTTTAAGTGCACATATGCAGGATTATGTTCTCGTCCTCTTCCTAGTGTAATGGCCGAAGTCAAAAGATGATTTTGGAAAAAAGATTTGATCTTTGATTCAAAAAAATTAAAATAATAATAACTTATTAATAATAAATTATGTTCTTGGTTATTGACTAAAGTTGCAGTTTAGTAGGAAACTATTCACTATTTTGGTAATGAGAATAATTTGATGCAATATCAAAATTTTCTGAAAAAAAAAAGTATTTTTTTGTTGTTGTAAAACATTAACCAAAATAGAAACTTTAATCAAAAACACTTTGCGGAGTTAGGATTGACTTGAATTCCAGAAACAAAGCAGCTTTTTAATTATGTTACAATCTATACAGATGCTGCTGTAGAAATTGCTGTTATTCAGATATGCTTTTTATAAAACCCAAGTTAAGATGGTAGTTGAATTATGATTTAGAAGAGTATCTTATTTTACATTGATTGAAACCAACAATTACAAATCACAAGCAAATAAAAACCAAAGGTTTGAAAAGAGAAAGTTTTAGCTTCTGTAGGGCCCAGCCTGCTGGGTGCTTCACATAAAGTGGCTTGCTTTGTTGCTTCCCTTTTATTTCAATACAAAGAAAGCAAAAGTGCTCCAGTTTGGGCTGTTCCATGGAAATAAGAGATTTCTTTCCAGAAAGACAGAAATCATTTGTTCAATGTTACTTTGAAGAAAAAAAATAAATTATGCGTTGTGTGATTTTGGATGATCTGAGCACCAATAAAACCCTCCAGAGCAAAAGAAATAATTTCTGTAAATCGTGCTCATTTTATGGAGGACCTGCTTGCTGCTATTTAAAGGCGTCTAAGCAGTAATTTTATCAACTGAAGGAACATGCCAAATCGGGCGCATGCTAAAGTCACATCCCACACTTTGTGATTTTGTTGCCAACCTGTTGCTGACTGAATAAAATTGAAAGTTAACCATAGTGATGCCCCATGGAAAAAAAATCACATGACTGCCACATGAAAAGGAAGAGTGAGAGATCACACAGCCAGCACTGTCTGATTACCTGTCTGTCTTTATCTCTATGTACCATTTCTTACTGTGTTGGAAAAGAATAAAACACAGTTATGGCATTAACAGTTACATTCTCTACTTAGAAAAGAAAGTCAGAAAGAGATCACAAATTTTGCTTGTTTTTTGAAACATCTAGTTTTTTCCAGTGTTCCCACAACAGAAATGTTGAGGTTTTTTTTTTTTGTGGATTCTACATTTATATATATGTTCATACCCAACAGCAGGCATGAGCCTACAGACTTAATCAGCCTGTACACTTTTTTTTAATGTGGAATGGATTACATTGTCTTCTGAGTAATTGAATCCATAATTATTTGGCGGCTAGGAGGACGACTGTGGGAGTGTGTATGCAGGGAAAGAGACGATATGGGGAAATAAAGGACATAAGATCTTGCAGAAAAAGCAGCTCAATTCATCCGGATAGGGATGTTAGCAGCAGCTCATTTTGAGCACTTCCTGTGCTGTAAAGCGTCATACCTAAACTATTTTATCTTTGAGCTTTCCTGACTAAAGAATTTCACCTGGATGCAATTTTATTTCATTCATCATCTTATGAACTTATTCACAATTAAACTACAAAAAGTTATATTTTTTTGCCTCTATTCCATCTTTTCTGAACTTTTGAACACTTTTCACAATGGAACTGGACAGATTTACAAAACAATAATATTCTCCTATTTTACTTCACTAAATGTGTGCAAAACATCTTGCATTTAAGTTTAAGTACTTAATGTATTAATAAAAGCAGTCCATTGAACAGTGACTAGATGTTGATTGTCCCAGATCATGTTAAAGCTCAACCACTGATGTGAACAAATACACTCAGACGTTTCCCTCATGCTGTTCCTGTCATTACAAACACATGCCCTTTCTCTCTCACAGTTAGAAAACACGCCCTACATATAGCTGTCCATCAGCTTTGCCCGCTCTCTCACGCTTTCTGTAAATGCCTCCAGTGTTTTCCTACCAGCAGCCATCGGATGCCATCGCTTCCCCCCCCTGCGCATGTTGCTCAACGCAGCTTTGAATCGCGTTTGGTATGTGTGTGTGAGAGGCGTGAAGTGGCAGCTGAAAATATCTCATAATGATTGTGAAATGTTAGGGTGAAGCTCCAGGGGCTGAAGGGTAAGGTTAAGTCTGGAATGTCTTTAATTACAGTCCAGGCGTCCTCCAGTCCGTGCTGGGGAAGAGGATGGAATGGAGGTGAGGGTGTAAACAAAAGCTTGAACCTGGAATGAAAGCTTTTTGTAGAAGTTTTAACAGACGGCAGCCAGAAAAGACCAGAAACTCTTCTCAGGAATAGTCTATAACTTAAAACCAGCTCACTTAATTTCTGTCCACATGTACAGGCCTAAAAAGAAAGGAATATATTTTTCTGATATGTATAAAATTCATCCTGTGCTTCCTCTTTTATGTCATTTATTACATCTTACAGGCTTCCTTTCTGGATTTGTTTTATGCTTGTTTCTATATGTTGAAGCTTCAGTTATTTAGGAATTAATATTCTATTTTAGAAAGATAAAAATATTGAAAGCACGTTCACTTCTGCAATGACTTTAAGAACACCTTTAAATTCTTGGCTAGGGTGCCGGACTGTTGGATGTCCAACCAACTACTATCTGCTGCTCTATTGATTTTATATTCCTCACTGGATAAATGAACATAGAAATATGCACTCAATTTCAAACTACTCAATTTCAAACTGGAGACTTTAACGCTACATTTCCTGTTTTTTTTTACCCTTTAATATTTTTTATACATATTTTTATCTCTCCCATGAAACTCAATGAAGCTATCATTAGCTACTTCTAAAATAGCTTGTTATGCATTTAAAACAAAGTTAGTTACAAGCAGGATTCAGAGGATGTAGCTACATTTATCAGGCTGAAGCAGAAATAGATGAATGCCTAAAACTTTACAAATAAAACTTCTATAAAAAGCTTTTTTACAATCTAAGAGAGGTTTGTAGTTTCAAAATTTGACATAATGTTGTTTTATTCAAGAAAGCAAACAATATAATTGCAATACTTTGAATTTGTGAATGATTGGAACATATTCCTTGAAGTTTTAAATCTGTAAAAATGCAGCTTTTTCATGTAGGGATGACATAATTGTTTACCAAATGTCAAAAGAAATGCAGTAGATCTGCATTTAGCACAAACTTTTCCTTAATTGCAACATTTATCATCCGTGATCTAAAGTGCTTTCTAGAATAATCTTTGGGTTCCTTCATACTTCACAGCAGACAGCTGCAGTCAGCAGGAACAGCTGTGGCGGCTGACAGATGGGCTGCACAGAGGAAAGCTGGGACTCTGCAGGCGAACTGATCTGTCATAGAATGGTGAGGATACGCCTCATAAATTGGGTTTACTTTGGGTTTGCTGGCTTGGCTCTGATTGACTCAGCCACCACGATAAAGCCCGTTTGGAGAGTTACATCCCAGAAAAACCAAAGATGGCGGTCGGCGGCTATCAGCCACACTCATGCCAGCCTGTAACCTCAGTGATCAAAGCAGCCCAGTCCCACATCGGTTCTTTTTTAGAGCCGAGCCACAAAGCTGGTAACAATTTGTAAACTATTCCATAAAAAGGAGCAGCATGACTTGAATGTACGTGAATCAAAAGAGCAAAATAAAAGGACGTCGGGGTCACCTGGCCAGAGCTGCAGCAGGTAGTGCAGGACTTCAATGTGCTTTTTGAAGTGCAGGGCGCTGGCGAGCTCCTCTGAGTCGATGAAGACGCGGTTGGTGTGGCACGACGCCTCCTGACGCTGGCTGAGCAGCACTGGGCCAAAACACACCGCCAGGTTCTGACATGTCATCTTGTTCATTTCCTGGTAGGACGCCACACGCTTCAAGTGGTCCAGAAGCTTCCGCAAAGTCATCTAATGCAGACGCACACATCAGCGTGGACAAATAAGACATGTCATTATGCTGATTAGTAGTTGCAGTATTACCACTGTCGGCAGAAGAGGAGTATCAGAGTGAAGCCTCTTCTTCATCAAGCTAATCTGTTGCAGGCGCAGGAAACAGAGGAGCTACAAAATGATCCCCTCTTATTAAAATGCTACATTTTCAAGGTAAGAAATGAGATCAAATCAGGGTTTCCCTCAGGGTGTTGTAAGCCTGGTCAGCTTCATTTGCACCCCAGCAGGCTAAGCGTCATTTGTTCATCACAAGGTTTTTCTATACACCAGCAACAGTGGTAGTAAAAACATGCTAAAGATTTTCTTTTGTGAAACGGCTGGAAGCTGAAGTAGTTACAGACAGGTTAGAAAGGAAAATATATTATTATAGAAAGGTCAGAATGTAGGCGCAAAGCACAAAGCAGTCAAAATAATGATAAGTGGAGTAAAATGTTAAGAAACAGTGACATTACAAAATCAAACATTTTATTATCAATTAACGAAAGATGGAAACTGATCAGAAAAATTGCCAAAAGTCTGACAGCAGCACTGCTGCCCAGTGACCATACCTTCTTTTCTTTTTAATGTATCCTCTTACAAAGCAGTTTAGTTTCTGCTTAACTT
The DNA here is from genome assembly GCF_027474105.1 of Poeciliopsis prolifica. NCBI lineage: Eukaryota > Metazoa > Chordata > Actinopteri > Cyprinodontiformes > Poeciliidae > Poeciliopsis > Poeciliopsis prolifica. The sequence continues at coordinate 3,485,509 of NW_026562377.1, forward strand.
CTGCAGAATTTTTTATTACCTTAAAGGAAGAAAAACTTTTAAATTATTTATTTACATCTGACAGCAATCTTCTGTATTTCCTAAAACGTTTGGACAAAGAAGTCTTTTCTTTGAAAAAAATAAGAACTTTGTCGGACGTTCATCCTCTAACCAGAAGGTGGAAGCCTGTCCGTTTGCCATGGTGTCCTGGGTTAAAACACTTCCCCTGCCTTTCCTGCTGCTGGTGGTTAAATGGGCAAATGTCTGATTGTAGGGTGAGCCGCTTTTCAGTCCTTGGACTTGATAATGTGCTGTACAAGTACAGGATGTTTACCATAAACCATTACATGAAGCTGAGCTGACTCACTCGTGGTCCTGGAGTGATTTGAGAACCACAATTATTAAAATTCCTCGAGGAAAATGTATTTATTTAACGAACCATGTTCCGACCGGGTTACTATTTGCACCGCACAGCGCTCTCACTTTCGCCTGAGTTGTTGACGAGCATAACGTCCAGTTTTCAGATTTGGCCTGGGAGTATTTTATTGATTGGTGATGATGTCATAGTCTTTGTTGTTTTTTGGGGGAATCAATAAGCATCCTTAAAATGCTTGGCGTGACGCCTGGAGTACAGAGCAGTGTTTTCTCCTCCTGAAGCTGCTGCCTGATGGCGGTTCAGAGTGAACGGCAGGGAAAACCGCTGCAGGTGTATTTAAACAGGGGAGAGGATGGACTGAACACTGCAGGCTGCATTAGATGATTTACGTAAATGTAGCTTTATGGACGAACTGGAAAATTTTTTTCATGTCATTGTGGTCACAACAAATGGGTGGTGGAGCACATCATGACGAGTTTCTGTGTAACGAACAAATTCTGTCACTAATGTGGAAACAAAAGCTATAAATGAATGGTCAAGGTGAGAGCTCATCTATTTAACTGAAGATGAATGCATAAACCAAAAGCTGGAGTATAGACATTTTTTACAAGTGTATTTGTGAGCCTGCCTTTTTATTATTACATTACAGGTTAATTTTCTAAACCACAGAAAAGTTATTGTCAGTGAAGCTCGAATGGGAAAGACTGGAATGATGTTAATATTTACCAATGTTTTATTTGATTCTTTTTTTATCCGGTTACTCAATTGACAGAGTACTCAATTATTAAAATATTTATTTACGACAGCCCCAAATGGAACTGGGTTTTTGTTGATGTGGATAAAATTATCAACAGTTTTGAAGATCAACTAAAGTTATAAAATTGGCTTGACAGAGTCCAAAACCAAAGGAACCAAGGAAGTCAAGATGTGGGATGATAACAAACTCCTTAAAAGAAAACGGAAAGCTAAAATGTAATTATAAGATGTTAAAGTATGCCTTTAAACATGTGCACATCTATTTATTCACACACAATATTTATTTTTAGCAGCAATGGCCACTACTCTGAGCTGTTTGTAGACAGTGATAAAGATACTTTCAGAGTTTTTATCATTTTTTTTCCATTTATTATAATTTGCACTAAAGATTTTAACATTTTTCTACATTTATCTTATTTATATCTTTATAGGGTGATTTTATTGGTAGCATAACAGTAATTATGTTTCCTCGCAGCTGAGACATTAAACTGGTTTGTTAGGTCCATTGTCAGAAATAAACTTTGGACTTTCCTCCAAGAATGACATGTACAGCCCTGCAAACCACTTAGCACCTCTATTATCACTGCGCTGAAAACACACATAATGTCGTTGTGACAGTAGCAATCTTGGGCATTGCCATCATTCCACAGCCGCCAGCGGCTTAGCCGCAGCGACCTCTCTCATAGCTTCCTTTGTAAATGTATCTCCCGCCATTAAACTGTAGGACACATCGGAGTGACAGCCGTATTTTTATCTTACCCTCTCCACCTCCGGTAGGATTTCCAGCAGGTTGACGGTATACTCCGAGTCTGCCGGATCGTTCTCGCACCCCGCAGCGGCCATCTTGAGGGGCCTGGCGGCCATGATCTCCAGCACAGCCTCATACAGCTGCTTGGTGATTAGAGGGTAGGGAAGTTCACGCAGGTAGTCCTTTAGTACGCCTGCCGAGGGGATCAGAAAGATGACTGAGCACGAGAAAATATGACTCACAATTCAGTCTGAACAGGATATGTCAGATGGTTTTCAGGTTTTCAGACATTTGTGTTTATGTACCTTAACCACAATGAAATAGAAAGAGTTTTTGTTTCATTTAAAGGACGAAACATAGTAAACATTTCTGATTAATTGCTAGGATCCATAATGCTTGGAGTGCCACAGAGACCTGTTCTACAACCCCTCTAAACTGGAATTATATGATTTATCAGGTGTATTGGCTTATCTTTAAAATTTCCCCAAACCTGGAATATTTATATTTGTAACGTAAAGTATTTAAATTTATTAGGATCATTATTAAACTGCATGGTGAAGATTATCGGAATAGTTTAAATTACTCTCTAAAACAAATTATTTATTTTGTTCTCATAGAATGAAATGCGCAGGGAGCTAGCAAGCCTTCTTTCATTCACGTCTTTCTGTAAAATAAGAAATAAACATGTACTGAATGAGGCTCCATTATTTCTTCTAGTGATCCTGTGATGTCTGGCAGGCGGCCTGGTTGAGTCGGGTGTGATGCACTGGCTCTGAGACTGGGGAGGGTCTGGTTTAACACCTGTGACTTTGGACTCCTGTTGCTCAGACAAAAGCCTCAGAACAACATGAAACCGACTCTGTCTGTCTCCACTAAGCTCCTGGCATGCCTTTTCTTCAAAGGAGCGCCCCTGAAAAGGGGAGAATTAAAAATAAATAAAAAAGGTTCTTGGCAGCCTGACAGAATGTCTGCTCTCATTTTCCTCTACACGAAGCTGGATCGGTTTTCAGGGAAGGCTGTGTAATTAGCATTATTGGTTCTGCCTGTAAGTAATTCTAATCTTCAGAAAGATACAGCCACCTCCAAGAATACTTTATTTAACATCTTATAAGATGACACTTAGTGAAAAGTTTTGATCATTTTGAATACAGAAATATTGAAAAGACAAATAAAAGTTATGTTCAAACAGCTGTCAGTCTTTATATGTGTGTTTTGTAATATCCAGAGACTTGTTGAATGAACAGCCCCAACTTGTCTGTGTTGAATAAAACCAGATCACAGAGAGATCAATGTAAAGGTAACAACCGCGATCACTTCCTAGAAATTCCCAAAGCAGCAACGCAATCGCTTCACATAATCAACGCTGATTACTGAGCTGGATTTAGGATCTTCTACTTCATCACCTCTGAATATGCTGATCACTCCGGTCCACCTGGAGTGATCAGCATCCTTTTCTTGTGCCTTCTATTTCTAGCAGTACAGTTTGATGCGAATCCACGGCCATGCTCTTAGGCACACCTTAATGTGCTAAGTTTTTAATCCGTGTAAGCCGCTGCTTTTCTTTTTAGAAGTAGCTGAGGATTAGAGCATTTTCTGGCTATTTTTACTGCCTTGTTGGTCCATCGTCCTCCAGTTTCTTTAGAATTCAAAAGCTAAAACCACCAAATAAAGCAATGATAAGAAATGAAAAGTCTAGCTTACTTTTTAAGATCCATTCAGTGAATATTGAAGGCATCTTCAATATTGCAAACTTGTAACAGAAATAGCAGACTCACTATAAATTGATGTATGGCTGACTGTTTTAATAGTTTAAGCACTAAATATATTTTAATATTCATTAATTCCTACAGCACATTGGCACTACAGAACCTGCTGCTTGGTAAACTCTTTCAACCAGCATCTTTGTACTTATAATCATCAAAATTGAATTGTTTACGATAATGTTTATATGTCTTACCGTAGAACTTGTGGAGCTGTGCATATACTATTTAAGCAGCGCAAATGTTTTTAGTTTTTGATCAACAATCTTGTACATTGACACTTCTAGACTTTACTAAACTATTTACAAAGACCAGACATAAAAAACACACCTAACTATAATGTATTTCTGAAACATCGGCCAAAAATCAACCTGTACCCAAACAAAGCAGATATCATATCAGCCCTCATATCACAGATGAACAAGCACAAACAAGCTTTAACAACGCCCCAGCAAAAAGACTAAAACCTTCATTAAATATCACCTCCTGTGCCCTGTGGACCAGCACATTTAATAACCTGACTAACTTCCATTCTTTGTGTCATTGCCTTAGTCATATGTGATATGAATGAGCAATATTTGATAACATCAATAAAAGCTACATTCATTCCCCTAAATGTCTCCGAGTGCGAGTTGATTTCCAAACCAGATAACCGGTGAACAGACATCTTCCCGGTTCTCCACTGACAGCGTTGATGAAAAATTCAGCCAGAAAATAACAATCAGACTGATTCATCAAAGGAAATCAACCTGGAAGCAAAATAATGCTTCCAGGATGTTTTCATCCATCCAACTCATTAAAGTGAACTTTTTTTCATCGTTTAGGGAAGTAGGCAAACCAGATCTAATGAGAATTACCACACAGCTTGTTTTTTTTCCAGTCAAATGGAAACTCCTTCATGGCAGATCTTCTGACCTTCCGTCCGCTCTGAGATAGACTCAACAACAAGCAGCTGGACTGTTTCACGTAAAGACTGCGTAACAAACCTAACAACCTGACTATTTTCTCGCCTTGCATAACATCTTTGAAGCCATTTCATACACGTTCCTGTTTCTGCAATGCTGGAAAAAAAAAAAATCCCTGGAAGAGTGTGTACGTGTGTGTGTGCACAGGTACTCGGGTAAGATGAGGAGTACACAGTCATTCAGGTAAATCATTATACTGACGTGTGTTTACTTTAGTGTCTTAGACGCTGCTGCAACCTGAGCATGCGTGCACACACACACACACACACCCACCCACCCACCCACACACACACACACACACACACACACACACACACACACACACACACACACTTACAACACCTCTGATGAGGAACACATGAGGTCAGTCAGGGGCTCACTGGTGAACAGGTGTGTCTACTCTGCAGGTGCTTCACCGTTCTTCTGACAACAAACACCAACCGGCTGCGTTCACTCTTATAATCAACGCTATTAATACACTCTGTATGTGCATATGAATACACATTATGATACGAACTAGGGATGTACGATCCACCTTCTTCACTTCCGATACGATACAGATATATGAGGTTCAGCTGATCTGATGCCACAATTGACTTAAAACGTTTCTTTTTTTAAACATAACCATATATCCGCCGCATAACAGATTTATTTGTTATGCTTCACAAACTTAGTCAACATGTAAAAACACAACTTTAACAATGTAAAAATAAATAGTAAAGAAACAGAAAGTGACTAAAGCAAGAGGTCAAACATGTAAAAATCAACTGCAACAAACATTCTGTCAAATGGTTCAAAAATTATTATTAGTAATTCGAAATATAAGGAAAAATAAATAAAGCATGATGTTCTTCAGAGCACAAAACATAGAATTCGACTGAATAGATCTTCCCTCATGGACCAGACACATTGTCTCCAATAATCAGTTTTTTTTAGATTTTTAAATATCCTGATATTAATGTTGGATCAGTGCATATCTTCGAGGAACAAGACATATCTCTGCAATCAAGACAATTCTTTAAGACTCTTAAATTGAGCCTTACATGTTTAACTTTTCCACACACCCAAATGTGCCACCACACACTACAAGGCACACGATGCACTGGGGCATGGCTCTACCTTTGACCTCATGTTCAAACAAAGCAGAGGGTCACTCCTCCTGTCAGTGCTGCAGTCAGTGCCCCGTCCGAAAAACAAATGGGGATTTGTTCTCCATCCTCACCCCCCACTGCTGTGCATAACCCCACAGTACTTGGGGGTGGGCTGAGGTGTGTGTCGCTCCCTCCACCAATCACACAGAGAATCTCTACATAGTGGTTTGCTCAAAATTACCTCAGAACTATTTCTGTAACTCTGGAACAGCTGCACTCCTGTACGATGAGGTGATTTATTATAAATATATTCTGAATTAGTTCTTAATTTCTGACCCGCGGTTCAGGAAACAAATCAACAGCCACAGAGCCGGCCTGCTGCTCTCTGTAAAACGCTCTCTTGCTTCCCTGGCCTGCCCAGAGTTCAGCTAATCCCCCATGCGTGAGCCAAATACCATCTGTGTTTGTTCGGTAACAAAGGGGGCACTTGTTAATGACTTTCCATGTCTTCACTGGAGTACTGCCGATGGTGGGGGGCAAAGCGCAGAAGGAGGATGAGGAAATGGCAAATCAGTCAAACTCAGATCCAGAACTGTGCAGGAACTGTGGCATGATGGGAATCCATCAGCTGGTTTCTGGCTTCAGGGTTTATGACAACAAATTTTCCTAATTAATGTCCATTTTACAAGCTTTCACTGAGGCTTTCATTCAAATACAACAATTTGTTATCACCTTCAACTCCCTCACAAATCAAGAAAAAAATCTTGTTCCTATTTTCTGTAATGTATGAAATGAATGTGAAAATGTGGTATTTTCTTTTACTATTAAAAAAATGGCAGAATTATTATTATTATTATTATATATTTTTATACAGTGCTTCATTAAACAGAGAAAGATGCAACTGCTTTTCCACAAATACACAAAACTCTGCAAAAATGTATGTTGTTGATGTGACAACAAACAAAACAACAACAAAACAAACAAAAATAACCACTTTTCATGCCGACTTGTTGCAGATCCTCCTTTTTTATCTTTATGCTGATGTTAGTATAGGGATATAGAACAAAGGACTTGATCTGAAACAGTGTAGGTCCATGCTCTCTGAGCATGTTTTGCAAGCTTTGAGTTGAACTCTGACCCCTAGGATAATCCCTTTCACTGCCAGCGCTTTTAAATTAGCCGTGTGATACGCCACTCCTCCGAGCTCGTCCACACGCTGCTCACTTGATGGCCTGGAGATTAGTTTTACAAACCTTAATTAGGACGTAGCACAGGTTTATAATTTCATAGAGGGATAGTAAAATTAGACAAATGTCAAACAAATCTGATATTTAAAGAGCCAAAACAATGAATATATTAGAAGAAATATAATAAAGCAAGATTATAACCCTTTGATCATCGCATCATATATCAAACCCCGACATCTCTTCAGTTCTATCAGCCACAGCAACTCGCTTGGCAGAGCAAATTTAGGCAGCAAGCAAAAACCAACAATCCTCGATGGTGCAGGGCCTTTTTTTCCAGCCCGTTCAACTGTTAACTGTGTTCTTTGCTCTGCCTTGCAACTGCATGTGGATCAAAGCAGGCATGATGGAACGACGCCTAAGCGAGGCCTCTTTCTAAAACCAACAGCAGCTTCTACAATACCTACTGGTTTCCATGGCCTTCCTCCACAGGGAAAGAAAGTCATGACTCAAGTCATTTTCTACAACCTTTTCTGCTCCCTGAGCCGATGAACTCAGAGATGTTCTTCAATTGCCTGACTCTGTTTTATTTTAAAGTGAAATAATAGTAATAATTAAGAACAAAAGTGCTATCCTCAATTGTTCCTTACTTCAGGCCAAACTGTATGACAACAAAAATCCTCTCGGTCATGGCAACCAGGGAGGGGACAGTTCATTACAAGTCCAAACCCACAAACTTGATGGAGAAAGAATGACCTGAATGTACAGCCGGGTTTGATCTGCGTGTGTGTGTGTGTGTGTGTGTGGGGGTGTGTGGGTGTGTGTGTGTGTGTGTGTTTTTGTGCTTCCCTTCAGGCACTGATCTATATGTCGACCGCTGGAATGCTTTTATTACTAACTTCACACACACACTGTTAGAAGTGCATATGTGTGGCGACCACACCAGTTCAGACAGAACGTTTACCGATTGTGTTTGATACTAAACCCAGATTCCAACAAATGAAGGTCTCAGTTTCATTTGTAGACTCACTGGAATCATTTTTATCAATCACTGCTTATTTCCCCTCATTGGTTTCAAGTCATTAGGTCACATTGTTCTGGTTGCAGTTACACTGTGCTAAAATGTGATTGATATTCTAAAAACTCCCTGTATGTGATTGAATAACAGATTTCCATGATTAGACAGGATCCAGTGTGTGGATGCTGTGTCGTGTTTTCCGCTCCAGCTGATCACGTTACCTGTGATGACGTTGATGTCAGGGAAGATGTTTTCGGACAGCTCCGCGCCTTGGCTGTCTCTCTCGAATGCTTCACGCAGCTCCTTCTTTACGGCTGCGGAGCCACACAGGCGATAGAGACCCACCACCTGGAATCACAAACACAGAAACATGTTAGTCAAATATATAATTCATAGCATTTCAGATACTTTTACTGCCCTGTTTATCAGCTTTAATCAGTATTTCAACATCTCTGCAAAATGACTATGACTATGATAAGCTAAAGTTTCCAACAATGTTTTTAGAAATAAATACAAATTGACTGATTTATCACTATTACCTCTCACTGTTTTGTGTTTGAAATAAAATGTGTTGCTACTTTTTAAAGATTGAGTTATTGTGCAGTTTGCGAGTTTAAGAATAGAATGTACCATAAGTTTCAAGTAAAGTCGAAACAGATCTCGACTGACACATTTTACTTCAAATTGGAGCCACAGCAATGTTTTGTTAGTGTATTTTAAGGCCACACCTTCAGCATGCTGTTTTCCCGAGCCTCATAATGGGAAACTCAAAGGTAAATAAATATCTGGTTCAAACACATGAGGAATGGTGGGGACATCATGACGATGGGTTAATTACTATTCATACTCCCACTGCAACATTTTACACCAATATTACTGTTGTGGCCTTTTTTAATGTCGTACTCCTTTACCTTTGGTCTTCAACACCCTCAGGCTAACAATTAGCTTTAGGTAACTAATCTGTGTTCATACAAAATTCAAACAAGATGCTATGAGAGCAATGAATAGGAGATTAGTGATTAGTTTCTCGTGACCTTTTAGCAAAGTCAGAAATATCAATCACCTCCTTTAATGCTAATAAAAAATTATCACAGTCAATAAAAGCTCAAAGAATTGAGCTTAACAATTTGCAACAAATTGCGGTGTATTGTTTGTCTCATCTCTACTTCTTACATTAAAATATTTCTAAAAAAATTGCATTTGATGGGATTATCACTACAAGAAGGAGAGTTAATAGCTCTATGCTCAGACCTTAAGATGCAAAACCGCCAAACACATTGTCACAAACATTGTTCACCTAAAAATCTATTTTTATCTCATGTAATTTTCAAGATCTAAAAATAACAAAGACAGTGTCACAAACATTGTTCATCTAAAATAAATTTTTACCTCATCTAGTAGCTTTTTATGTGATCACTGTGTGAGATATGTACCAAGATAGTAATCATGTACAGAACCTCAGAGGCACAAAACATGTTTTAATAAATTATTTTGTAACAACAGAGGTTATGGGACTCTTTCCTGATGCCAGTGACATCTGTCAAGATGTTTTACTCTTGAAGGACAATTTCAGAATAAATTTTAATGCTGAACAGCAAACGTAGCAGCATCACATTTAAAAGTGCCAGAGTGGGTAAAGTGACAAGGTAATATGAGTTACACAGTAACAACCCTCTAAAGTGAGTATTAACTTACACTGGGCCCCATGAGCTGAAACAAGCAGTTTGAATTTCCATCTCATCACACGACAGTTCACTAAAAACTTAAATAAGAGGCTTTCTGATAGAAAGTGGACAAACATAAAACGTCTCTCAGTCTAATAAACGTGCCTCATCTTTTTTATTGTGTGCCAAAGCTGATCTCCTGTAAGGACCAAGGTGATAACAGAGCATTAAAAATGAAAGCTATGAACCATTTTTGTTTCTTTACCTAAGCCTCCAGACTGTGACCTAAAGGGACTGGAGACATCTGATAGCTGAAACTTGGCACCGCTGCTCTCCTTGTTATGCTGGGATTAGGTCTGGCTGCAGACATACCATAATTTCTCCTACATGTGTCTGTCTGGTATGTGGCATTGCAGGCCAACTGGTGTGGTTGCCCCAGTAACGTGTTAAGTCAGTGGGCTGTGAATGGCGGGTCGACTCTGGTTGTGCGCACACAGACGCAAACACACACTGCCAGTCTTTCCGGGCTCCAGCGTAGGAGCAGTGCCATGTCTATCTGTCCCAACACAGCGACTGCTGCTAAGCTGCCCTCGCAAAACCCAGTGGCGATTTTCTAAACCTCACACGAGAGCGAGAGAGAAGGACAGATTAGGGATTTGGCTTTGTGTGCAAGTAAATAAAAGTCACTGGACACAATGAACAACAAGTCCATTCAGAAATAAAAAACATGGTGTCTCTCTTTGAGTGCAGGCAGAGAACAGCTATTAGCGGAAAAGAGGGGCCTGCTCTTATGCTCTGTGGCTGCCGGGCAACACAACAGGCGGCACCGGGCAAGACCTATTTGTGGATAAAGGAGGCACAATGACCTCCAAACAAAATGAGCTGAAAAGGAGAGTGGATGTCATTGATGTACAGTATTTTCCTGCTCTGAGATCAGCTGTAAGATTTAACTTAATAAGGAAGGAAATCTCCCCAAGTGTTTCACCAAGTTTGGGAATTTCTTTACTCATCTGGCAGGAGGAAATAATTTCCCAAAATGCAGGAATGTGTGTCTCACAGGAGATCCCAGTAGGAATGCCAGTCATGCTACTTTATCCAATGAGGAAATGGTTTGGGACAGCAACATATCCAAGCATTGTGACAAGTTCTTAACATTCACTCACCAGGCACTCACACCTGCTGAGTTACTTGTTAACTAGCAAAACTCTCTCGAGTTTACAGAGAATGATTTGGAAAAGAGAGCTGGAGCTGAGTGCATGAAATGCCTAGTTGAAGTCCGAGGTCAGAAGTGAATCATCAGACTGGTTTAGGATGACAGCAATGCAAAAGCAGCTCGAAAAAGTTCTTGTAGCAACCAAGAATACCATCTGTTTGAACCACAACATGTTGAACCTTGAAGTAGAAGGTTTGACTTGGCACAAGGTCCAACATAGTTCCAGCTGCCACTCCTGTGTGCAAGAAACAAGAAACTGAGGGCTACAACTAAACAGAGTCGCCAAATTTAAATAGCAGATCATAAAGATGGTGACTCTTCTCGAGCTCAGCTGTAATATTCAGATGGTAGAGTCAGAATTATGTGCAAACAGTATGAAACTGTGACTCTCTCCCACATTAATCTTCTTTTTATTTTCTATTGGTGGAAGTGCGCACACATTTGATCCACTGACCGAACTTTGTTTAATCAAAACAGTCTACATGAATATTGCTATTAACCATGTCCACCACTAAAGCTAAAAAGTCAATTTTGCATAGTTAGTCATCAACACCATGATATATGTGCCCTCCTGGAGCAACGGTAGTCAGAGTTTGTTCTATAGATGGTGAGTTGCTGGTTCAAATCCCTGCTCTATCTGTCTCAGTCATCATGTTCTTTGGTAAGACACTTCACTCACCTTGCCTGCTGGTTGTGCTGAGAGGGTTCAGTGGCATCGGTGCATGACAGACTCACTGTGGCTACAACGTAGCTCACTACCATCAGGTGAATGAGTGAATGTAATGTGAAGTGCTTTGGGGCTTCTTCTGGGCTTGAATAAGCAGGCAGCATTTGTAGTACCAGTCTTTGATTGATATCAGACTTTCAGATCAATACTACATTGATGACAGGTCATGGTAAAATTTGCCTTGTATTTTTCAAATCTTTGCTCCCCCCTCTCCTCTGGTCAAGCCATCAGATCGTGTGTAGGGAATCTGAGGTGCTATCAAGACAGTCAGAAGATATCATTTTCCTGCAAGTCCTGGATCTCCCTCAAGACCTCCTCCAACTAGTTCACTTCTACAACAAGCTGGTAAAGAATATGGAAATCAGGCAACCAGATGATCAGACCCCCTCAGATGGCTGAGTAGAAAGAGCAGTAAATCCTCTCTGAACCTATCCAAATACGTCAGGTGCTAATCCTTATAAACACCCAAAAAAGGTGATGAGTCTTTTGTGAAGCCTTGAGGGTGGAACAATGTGTTACCTTCTCTCTGCGTCAGTATTTGTTTAGATATGGGCTCTGGAGGAACTTGGTCAGAATTAAAAGTGGATGTCTTACGTCACAACCTCCTCCAAAACATACACATTCGTGACAAAGTCAGGTTAGCAGAAACAAAACAGCAGCATTTTTCTCAGCCATTGGGGCTGGATATGATGATTGAAAAGGGGATTGGAGCAATAAGTGCTGCAGGAGAACTGATGATTAACCGTTCAGCACCAAGAGTGAGGTTGACGCCAGTGTGAAGACGTTGTCAAGCTGTTTGTATGATTTGTTTGTCTCTTTACTTAATGCTTATACCACAGCTTCCCACTGTAACAAAACCCCTTTAATGTTGTTCCTCACGGTTTCATGGTAAGCCACCTGCTTTCACCATCAAACTAACTGATTGAATAAGCCACTGACAACTCAACAGAGTATTATATTCTTAAGAACTTTACTGACTGTCAAAATGTTATACTGCATCTACAAAAGAAGTGATAAAGCTCCCTCAAGACTCTGGTAATTTCTCCGCACACTCCACATCTAAGTACAACATTCTCAATCATATATGTTGTGCATGTGAGTTGAGTCAAAAAGCTTCTTCTAAGACTGTCTTTCAGACATACATAACTCCGTTCTTTGACACAGGTACTCTCTGAAGTCTTTTCAAAGTACCAGCACTCATCTAGGATCTTAAAAGCTTAGAAAAGCCTCGAGGACACACATTTCAACAAGACTATCTAAAGAGAGCGGCGGCATAAAAGACACGAGCAAATGTGAATTTTGAGGATAAAAAACTGCTAAAATTCCCCTGGAATGTGGTGTTGACCCCAAGCCTAACCTCTGTCTGCTTGCCATGCAGAAGACCCCTGAAGTTGATTTGAGACTAATGAAAAAGAGGCAAGAAAACAAGAGGATGGGGGAGAGATTAGAGGAAGCGCTGGGAGCGACAGCAGACAAACATGTCAGACTTAGAAATCCACAGACAGGAGAGATAAATAGATAAAACTCACAGCACCGGGAGGTTAAAGTCATAAAAACAAAGAAAAGAAATCCGACCCGACACATTTAAAAGCTAATGGTAATGTTAGAATTGTAAAAAGTTAAGTCAGGCGGGCACAAAAAACTGAGACTTTATCTTCGTGAGGCAGGAAACAAGTACCACAACCTCAATGAGGGGTACTGGGGTTTCCAAAATGACTCACCCAATAAAAATGAATGTAAAATACTTAAAGTATTTCCTATAAGACAGACTAGAAGACCCCAAGACTCCACTCTCTAGCGTGTCAGAATCTACGGTCTTCATCTGATACTTTTCATCAGTTTTTATTGTTTGAAACTTTTCAGTATAGTGGACTATAGAAATGGACAGGTTTATTGTAGCCATTTACTGACTCATGAAGATCGACACACATACGTCTCACTTGAAAGATAGATTTTCTTGTGTTGTGTTTAAGGGAAATGGATTTCTGTGTTACATCACATTTTTTGTCCCATGGAAACAGGAAATCATAAAAACATACAATGAATTCTTGTCAAGGCAAGACATCTGATAAGATGAAAACTTCACACATTCAAATATAATTGATCTTCATTTTAACCAACTCCCACTGTAGCTACAAGTGTTCACCCTTTAAATACCAGATATGATAAAGAACCAGAATTCCGATTTCTTCTCAAGAACCCAAAACTGATTACTTTCTTTTTATCAGTTGCTGATATCCACAAGAATCCTCGTATCCCTTTTCGTCTTTGCGACATCAGTGTCTTAATTCGTCCAAATGTCTCTTCACTGAATAAAGTAGTTGTGTTGCCCATGGCGGCAACTCTATGACATTATGTGCGCTGCTTTTTGATTCATTCAACATCATCAGTGGCTGCAGGGTGAGCATTCATCCCACAAAGCAAAATGGATGTTGTGAATCCGTAGTTATTTCTCCAGCTGCTTTTATACTCTGTGAAGATCAAAAACGAGCCCTTCCATTTCAGAAGGGCTACTTGTTGTTTGATTGCGGCTTTCGTAGGATTTTCGAGCAAAGCAAGATATGTAAGTGAAGAAAAAACCTCCAAAGTAAAGCCACTCTGAAGCCTTCCTGATTGAATGTCTGAACTACCTAGTTTTGAACGCAGGGACGGCAGCGCTCCTCACCTGTCGAGAATCTAGTTCTTTCAGTCATGAGGCAGAATAACATGCAGTAAATTCAGAGATTTACTTTTTGGCTGAGCTCCTTCTTCTAGGAGAAACTCCTACATTACTGTAGACGAGGCCCTAAATTATCTATTCTTCTCTTGCTTCGTCCTACCATCACTCAGATAACTGAATCCTTCTGGTGAATACAAATGTACCTAAAACCCCAGTTTTCAATGCCCCTAAGCTTTAGCAGAGAAAATAATAATAAGGCACTTAATGACAAAACAAACAATTAGAAGTGTCAAAACTGGTAAATAAAAAACAAGGTCAATATTCAAACACACTTACTTGACAGCCTCTTCTCTCAATCTCGTTGATGCACTTGTATATGATGAGTGGCACCATCAGCCCGGTGTTCTCCCTCTCCACTACCCGCCATGCCTCCACTCCAAACACCTGCGGCTCTCTGTCTCCGTCTGGCCCGCTGTCCAGTGAGTTCTGCCACTGTTCCATGAGGTTCAGCTTGACGTAGATCAGTCCCCGTGGCTCCAGCTTCACCGCCAGCTGGTGGGTGCGTGTCACTCTGAAGAGCGCGGGCAGCACCACCGTTCCGTGGCAGCAGACACGGTTCCGTTTCGGCGTGGGATCCCAACTGAACACCACCAGCTTAAGGTGCTGGGCGTTCTCCAGCTCAATGTTGAAGGTGTGATCCATATCCAAGAATGATGTTCGACAGGTAAGAAGTGCGGTTCGTGCTTTATTAACCGAATCAACCTGGATTGCACAGTAAACATCTCGCGAGTCGATGCGTGGAGGTTTGAGGTCCTCAGCGCCATAAAAATGGAGGCTCATTAGTCCAGAGATGTACTGGCTGCACTTGGGCTGATCTGTGAAACTATAATGGCGAAAAGCATCAATGTCCAACTCGGTGCCATTGAGTCTAGAACTTCCTCCCTCGGCATCCTTGCCTTTCCCGCCCTTCCCCTCGGCAGATCCATGTTTGCCAGATTTGGCGACCAGTTCCGGTGAGTCACCATCACTGAGGTAGCCGCCTTTGCTGGCCGACTTTGAGCTGCCATTATTCTTCTTTTTGTTGAAGCTGTGTTGTGTTGAAACGCTGCTGTCCAGGTGGTAGCGGGAGATTACATTGCGGCTCGCCGGCCCACCTCCCGATGGGGCTAACCGAGGCGGACCGGAACTCTGGGAGACGGTCTCGGACCCACTGCTGGTGGCCCGGAGAGAATGGGCCGTTGGCTCTAGCTGACTGTTTCCATTGCTACTTGTGTTGCTATTTTGGGTCCCTTTGACACTGAGCTTTCGGCTGAGTTCGGGAAGCTTCTTCATCTTCATTGAAATCTTCCTGACTGTTCGTGGGGACTTGATCTTGTCTGGGAAGGACCAGTTGATGGAGCTGCTCTTCTTGGTTGGGTTTGGGCTTGAGGGAGGTGAGAAGCTAACAACATTGGGCAGGTCAAGTCCATCTAAAGTGAAAACAACAGAAGAAAAAAAAAATCCAAATTAACTGTAATTCCTATAAAATATCTATAAGAAAATCAACCATCACATGTGAATCACTATGGCTACTGCTTTCTGTATGTAAGTTTAGCCTCTTATCACAAATAATTACACTGTGTCTTGAGAAGACAGAAAGGAGAAAAGTACGTAAGTTAAACCAAAGGAAAGGTATTTGGGAGCCATAAATTACAGTCTCCGCTGCACCGTTATGACATGTCATCATATGATTAGGCGTACATGCAGCCCAGTAATCCAGTGGTAAACACAATCTCTGTGTAACACTTTATATAAACATTCAACACTGTATAGTTCTGTTAAAGTCTCCATATGCAAAGCCAGACAGTCAATAAGAAAGTTAACAACTTCAAAGAAAATGTGTAGAAAATACTTTTTTTGTCAGTTCTATTGCTTACAAAACTAGAAACGGCCCTAAAAAGATTAGCTGGAGTTTACAATCAGTGACCAAAACAGACCCCGATCAGTAGATTGAAAACAATTTTCTTTAAATTAGTGTACCTACTGTAAAAAAGAGTAAACAGGCTGCACTCAAAATAACACATTGGTAAACTAAGTTTGAAAATAACCATAACTAATGCAGTCAAAGGTTAAAGATTATCTAAAATAAAATTATTGGGATTTTTCTGATGTTTTTGTTCTTCTCAGTTATTCATTTCTTCAGCTACCAACAGAAGTCTATTGCAAGCACATGCACAGGAGGAGACAACAAAAAACTGGTCTAGTTCTAAATCAGAAAATTATCATGTGCAAAGTGAGAGTTTAAATATGTGTTTTAATTATCTGCAGAATATCCAAAACCACCATATTGGAATTCAGTCTTAAAATGTATGTTTTTCTCACCAAACCTTAGTTCAGTTGTGGACGAGATGTCCAACCTGGGCAGAAATGTTCTATTTTACAAAATATCCTTCTTTGTTATTGTGGACTGAAAGTATGAGTTCATTTCTGATTATTCCTAGTTTGTTCAGATTTTCTGAGAGGGTGAAAGAACACAGAGAAATATAAAGTAGAAAGCGAGCCAGACCCTGCCAACTTCACCAGCTCTAGTTTCAGAGGAGACCTGCTATGCTATTCTAGGGCGCAGGCCTGGAGAGTGAAAGGACTGAGGTGCAACAGGATGTAGAGAGGGTAAGATGGGGAGCACTAGTGGGTCAGGGTGTAGCCCTGCAGATCAGGGACAAAGGCGCCCCTTGTCCAGGCACTGAAAAGTCAGGAGGGTCGACTGCAAGGCTGGCAAGCTGGCTGGTAAACGTACAAACATGGCTTTTCTCTCAGATTCCTCACCAAGCCCCCTTTTAGACGGGTGGAGTGGTGTCTGCCTGTCACAGCGCCCTGCCAGTGATCCAGACAGAGGGGCTCTGAAAGTGGAGAATATGGGCGGAGGGCCCTGGAGGAGCAAATTTACCAAACAACATCTGGGGTGGGGTGCAGTACACAAAGAACTACAGTCAAGGCTAAAACAAGGGTTGTAGTAGAGAGAGTACTAAAATCAAACACATCTCACTCACAAATTTAAAGTATTTTAAAGTGACCAGCGAAAGAGCTCAAGAAACATCATTTGCACATAAGCAGCTATTTTAGGTACTTTCTACAAAAAAGATTTTAGAAAACTGCAGTTTCACAATATAGCGAGGAGTGCCCTTATTGAAAAAATACAAAATTAGAATTAGAAGATTCTGATTTACTGGCTTGTGGGAAAAAGTACAAACATTGTAGTATAAATTATTAGATATAGTAAACATTAAAATAAACCTTTTACCAACTTGTAGGTTATGTATGATATGTGCTGTTGATAATTGCTAATTATTTTTTAATTCAATAAAGTTTTTTGAGGAGTAAACCATAGAAATTCACTGATAACCAGAATCAACAGGTTTTCGACTTATTTGACTTGGATGTGTCAAACATTAAACACACTGGACATGAGAACCACCAGGTTGTCAAGAACACTCCACACAAGTTGTAATTTGCCAAAGCAAATATTTTTAGTATTGTGACGCTAGTTTAAAGCATTTCCAAAGGTAGCACCCAGAGGAACTCCCAGAAAGAAGTTACTTTATCTTCTCACTCCCTCTATTCTTTTTTCTTGGATTTACTGATTTAAGGTGAGTCTCTCGGCAAGATTTGTATCTTGCTGAGTTAATGACAACTGCATTATTCATAGTTTTGACTCTGCACACGCACACACACAGGCACACCCCCACACGCACACACACCCACACACACACACCGGTTGGCTGCTTTGTAGCCTTTGGACTTGTGGCAGCAGCCAGCAGAGTAATGTGACACCTACAAGCTGAGGTTCAGGGGCGATGGTTTGACACTCAACCCTCCAGGGCCATGTTCCGAGGTCAAAAGGTCAAAAGGTCCACATTCCGCTGGATGTCACCTAAGCCGTATTACTGTGCCCAGCCCCCATCATTTACCATGCACTCCACTCACTACATTACTGTAACACAAAGAGAGAGTGCATTTATAAAAAAAAGAGTACACTCATGGCCCCTTGACCCCGCTGCCCCCTCAGGCACCCAACAGCCGACAGTCTTTAACAAAGGCCAGGAATTTATGACCCTGATTTCTCACCACACTAGCATTAAACAGGTGCAGAGTGAAGGCGTGCACCAATGTTACAAACTAATCATTTGTTTTCGTGTTATTCCATCACGAAACAAATTGCTTCTGCAGCCCATGCCAAGACAGTCATATAATTTCAGCTGTCATTTGATTAAGCATGTGTGTGAGAAGGAGAAAATGAACAAAATGAGCCTGAGCAAACTTTGATAAGCCTTGAGGAGAGACAACAATCTGCTCCTCCTGACTGCCCACCTGTATCCACTTGCACGTCTGTTTTCGTACAAGCATGTCAGCCCAAAGTGTGTGAAATGTAAAAACAAAACGGGCCAGGGTGTGTGCTGGCAAACATGGCAAGTGTGTATAAAAGTGTGACTGACATGTTGGCGCTGTAGTTTTTCTCTCTGTGACTGGAACACCACCGATTTTATTGGCTGCAGAACTCTGGACGTCACACTACAGTACTTATCAAAAGCCCTGCCTAAATAACCAAGCATGCAATGTTAGAACCCTGCCAAAGTGATACTTGCAGTATATGACTCAACTTTTTTAAACTACTGCGGCAATTTCGCCCCTGCTGTAAATCAACAAAGTGAGTAGGTGGTAATTCTGGTCAGCAAAGTGAGAAAACTTACAAGGTTATAAACATCTGCAATATAATGATAAACTGAAGACAAGCCCACATTCAACTGCTTCCTCACTACATTAAATGAATATTCCTGTCAATAAAGAATGACAGCATCTCCTCTTGGGAAAGAAACAACAATAAGGGAACAACCAATCCATATCCACTTTATGCACCACTATAAGTGAATCACATCCTGAAGAGCTTAGCATTTTAGTGCCAGGGTAGTCACTCTGAGAAGCGCCCAAAGTGATTAAAGCTGCTTGCAAAGATTTTTACAAAACACTTAGACAAGGGCAAAAAAGAAGAAGTCAATACTGGTGTGAAAAGACAAGCTCTGTTGATCTGAAACTCTTCAGGAAATATTTATTTAAATATTTAAAATATCAATAGCACTGTTGCCTTGCAGCAAGAAGGGTTCCTCTAAATAATCAGTTATATGTAGAAATGTTACATTTATTGAATGTGATAGATCAACTTTATCTAATTTTTAGGATATGGATGTGTTTTTTGTTGTTGTTGTTGTTTTTAGATTAATTGGGCAAAGAATGCCATTGGAGCTCTTTATTTGGAGAGAATATGCCTAATTTTGCCCTGATGATTATTTTTAACTATCAAAAGAAAAAGAAAAAATCTTCTAGAGAAAACTATGTGACCTGAACTTCACTTCTGATCTGCATTGTGGAATCTGCTCTGGTTTTCAAGGGCTGTTCGCAAAATGTTGCTGCTAAAGGCTGTTCACTTCCTCCAGACCCAAACGTTGCAACCATCAGCCAAGATTAGCTTCAGGGATTGAACTGTGAGGTTTGTACTTTCTGTCTATAATGCTATTAACCAAGGCCAAGTCTGGAACTCTGCAGCCAATGAGACCAAAACAAGTCCAGAAATAACTGATCCAGTTTTGAGTGCTGGCCAAGTCAGATTCCCTTAAACAGGCTCCAAAGCGAACAACAGATTGGAAACACACCAGTGAGTTCACCACCCCCAAAGTCCATCAATCATTATCGTCCATACAAACAAAGCATTCAGTTGCACAAAAAGTCACTCAGTAGGCAGCACACAAGGAGTCTGTAGTGTATCCGGCCATGGAGAAGAAAGCAGCCAACCGGACAGAGTCATCTACATTTATACTACTTCATTAATTCAGCAGACATTGCTACTCATGCTCAATAAGTAAGAGGCCTGTCAATTTTCTGGTCTGCCAGATGAAAGTGGATCCTTCATGAGCTCATTTTCATGTTAAACAAGAAACAGGAAGTTCAAAAGATGGGTTTCAATGGGTTTTGCAAATGTCAAAAGATTGATTCCCATATGTTGGTACGGATAGAAATTGTGATGAGCAAACCTTTAATATTTATGCACCAATATCACATTATAAAAGCATTGGAGCAATAGTTGACCATGTTTAATCAAAAGGCTCAATGCAAAACCATGCATATGTATCCGCAGATGATAGTAAGAAACTAAAGACTAAGTTAGTTTAAATAAGTATGTTGTGTCTGCTGTCTCTAAGCAAGCCGTCCTGTCTGTGGGGGGCTTGTTGTTTGATGTTTTATTTGCCAAAGAGCAGCAGCTGCTGTGTATTCAGAGGGAGGTGAACAGACAGGACACTGGTCACTCGTTCGCTAGACAACCAACTCTCTGCCAGGACTGGAGAACAAACTGGGACTCATTTGAGAAGACGGGAAAAGGAACAAGACTGACGGGTAAAACTGGAACTAAAAAAATAAATCCCAGTGGACTGAAGCTGACACAAGCCATAACACTTTGACACCTCAGACTGTTGAGGAGGAGAAACATGTTTCTTGGAACTTAGAATATTTAGAAGAGCTCAGGGTGAAATAAACTGCTCAACCCCTAAAAACACAGTTATTTAAGGTATTACTAAAAGTAATCAGCAACCATAGACTCAAAGGTTTAGTTTCTTGAAGAAAATGCTATCATACTAAATGTTGTGGGTGTAAAGGAATGACAAGCAGTTAAAAACAGTTTTTATCTGAAAATATTATACCTACTTGCATGAAGCAATGTGTTGAATGTCTAAAGTGGAATGTTTTTCACAATGTCTGTTTGTTTTTGGCAAACAATTCTGTTAATGCAATGAAGATGTCTGCATGAAAGTGAAAATAGCCACAAAAATTTAACCTAACTACAAGCCAAAATCTAAAAACAAAGCATTTCATTCCAAAGTAATTACATAACTGAAATGAAACATTGAGAGCTGCGAGATGCATCAAGTCATCATTAGAATGAGTTCATCATTGCATTCACTAAGATCTGGTTGAATCCAGTTTTGATATTTGAATATATTTCAAGTGATCTGCTGAAACACTCTAAATATAAATATCATATTTGGTCAGTTTGATGGACTTGATGTATAGACTTTACATTCATTCTAGTCAACAAAATGCTTCAATTTACAAAGTTGTGATTTAAAACAAATTGCAATCAGTATAATTGCGCTGATACTGTCAGCGCAATTATAGCTAATTGTGTCACAACTGTTCATTTCCCTGATATCCTGTAGTCCTAATCTGGTCCTGCCACATACAAATTATGTAAATTAGTTGAAATATCAGAAGACTGAACAAAGTGTGCTGCCATCTCAGCCACTTTAAGCATTCAAATGGCAACATGAACTGATCTTTTTCAGTACAGAGTGTTTGCATGATTTTGTGTTACGATTAAGACCCTTTATCAAGTCATTACAACAACTTTTGTCTTTATTTGGAAACATTTTATAGAAGTTTGTGAACGTGTGCAGGATATGTGGTGTCTAATGTGCAATGATTTTCTTTAACAAATTAGAAATTATTTTAGTATTAAATAGTTACACACCAACTCTTGCTGGCTTATTATTATTATTACTATTATTATTATTATTATATTTTTCCTGATTTCTCCAGATTATTTGATCAACAGATGAGAGGCTGACAGCTCATTGCAGGCTGCTGCCCTGAAACCACCACCCACCAGTTTAAAGAGGAGGAGTGTCCCTCTGCAGTCAATACAAACTCTGTTAACAGCAACCACAATGCCCACAGTAAACTCTGAAGGTCGAGGCCGTTTATAACTGAAGACGAAGGCACACAGTAAGGCAAAGCGAACCCGCCGTATCCACACCACACTAACAGGCCTGCATGATGGTTGATGACACAAAGCAGGGGACGCAGCTCCGTTTCTGTTGCAATGCACTGAGAGATGGCGTCACCAAACCCACTGGAATCGACTGCAAAGTCAACATGCAGCAGGCAGTTCCGGAGCAGGAGGGAAAAACGGGGGGAAAAAAGAAAACAACACCACTACGCGCTGCTCTCATTTTCACAGCCAGTAAAACCACACCATCACAGACCTGGCTGCAGAAAAACACAAATATTTACTAGAGGCATAAACTTAGCACAGCTTTCTGAATGGTAGCAAAGTAAAAGACTTATATATAACTCATCTCTGGGCTATTCGTCAAGAGCGTTTCACATTTCAAACCTTTCACAGAGACATTTACAAAAAAAAGTGATGATCAGAGGAGCAATGAATCTGGAGAAGATGCATCGCTCAAGCTCAAGGAAAGATTTAGAAGTTTTCCTTCTGAATATGTCAGATGGAAAGCTTTAGTTTGCACTCCACAGAGCTGGTATTTATAACAAGAAAAGATTGACTAGAAAAAAGGTGTTGTTGAAAGAAAGCCGTAAGGAAGAGAGTAAACACATGTGGGAAGAAACTCTGATCAGATGAACCTAAAAACTGATAATTCGGCCCACTGTACCTCATCTCAAACATACTATTTCTATGGAGAAACAAGGTGGTGCCCGCATCATGCTGAGGGGATGCTTTTCTTCGGATGGAACAGGGACATTCTCAGACTTAGATGGAGTTAAATACAAGCTGTTCAGAGATAAAACTTTTTAGAAGTCCCAGAAGACTTGAGACTGGATCTGGTCTTTATCTTTTTGCCACAAAAAATGTTCATTATACAGCCAGAACTACAAAAAATGGTTTACATCAAAGAATGTCCATGTGTAAGTTCAACTAAGTCCAGTCCTACATTTAGCAGAAAATTCTCTGTGCAAAGCTGGGAAAAATACTCCCCAAATAACCTGCAACTGTTGTTGATGTAGAAACTTGATGGCTGAAATTTCAAATTGGACCACAAAAAGAAACATAGTTCTATAAAAGGTGTGCTAATATGTAGCTTTTAATTAGCTCTGTGCTGAATGATTAGTGCGGCAGACTGCAGTATGATTAGAGCCGTTCCTGGACCAGTACACTGAGTCTCATTTGGGACTGGATTAATTCTAATCCCACAAGAAAAGTCTCGCAGGACAGACAGTCTTTTTTTTTTCTTTTTTTTTAACCAAGCATGACATTGTATGAGCCCCAGGAGTTAGCTGGATGCTACACAATCAGGCTAAAGGAGTTTGTCAGCTGCTAATTATTGCTGCTACTGAAGCTAGGTGGTGCAAAATTATCATAACAGAGGGATAGAAAATAAAGTTCCGGGTCTTGGTTACTGTGGTTTTGGTTCTTTGTGGAGGGAAGCTGTCAGTGTGTTCATTTCAAGCCTTCAAACTGTCGCTGGGAGAAACAAGAACCCAAGAATGAGCCAGACTAGTCACACTGCTTTTGTGTTCGTACAACTGTAATGGTTGTTGCGTGCCACAGAGAAGCGTTATAATTAAAGGCTCAGATGAAGATGTGCCAAATAGTTCAAACTACCATGTTGCCACATCACAGAGAACAAAAAGTCGGAAGTCAGGAAAAAAGAAAAGAAAAGAAAGAAAAGGACATTGTGAGATGGGAAGCCGTGCGCTGGCTGTCATCATCCTGTCGTCGCTAACAGGCGAGTAAAGGGGAGGCAAAGAAAGTGAAGGAGAAGTGCAATGATTCATGTCTGGGGTTATTTGGAAACTCTTGGGGTCAAGAATCTGTCCCTGCTTATGAACAAAAAAACTCCAAGGATTGCAGATCATTGTGTGAACTTGATGTTAAGAAAGAGGATATCATTCGTCTGAGGAATGTCAATGTTGAATTCCTTCTGTCTAATGTCTGTCTCAGCTGAACTAATGAGGGACACTGATATGGGAGGATATGATTAAACGGGGCTTGGCTCCTGTCCGCTCTGATACAAAAGAACATAACAAAAAGACAGTTTGTCTCTTTATGTAAAATCTGCTTCACATTTCAAGCAAAAACAATGAAAAGACTGTCTTAAATTGGAGATTGAAAGTTGTCTTTAAAAAATACAGTTAAACATTAAATATTTTATAGTTTTAGCTCTTATTTTGTAGACCAAAAAAAAAAAAAAGTCCTTGATTAGGATCCTTGTCAGCGTTGACTATAATCAGTGCAAACCGCAAGAATCTGCTGAATGATTGATGGAGACAAAAAGTAATTGGCCCCAAGCACCATCTCAATAAAATAAATGAAAAAGCATGAATGACTAAGAAAGAAGCAATAAAGAGTGTTTTATTTTTTTGGGGGGCCAGGGGGGTTTACCTGTTGGTCTGCTGGAGGAGGGCCCCCCCTCTTCTGGAGGTTTGCACGCAAGCAGCTGTCTGTGCAGATGTATCGCCTCCGAGGAATGTGCAGTATTCCCTGCTGAACTCAAATCTCCAGAACCACTACCGGGACCTTCCATGACCGCATCCGGCCCGCTGGAACCCTCCGCGGTCCAGCTGCCCGGAGCCACGTCCGCTCCCCAGCCAGGTCGCCTCTGTGCTTCGCCCTGCGGTGGGACGACCAGCCGAATGCAGGGCCGACGGGACGTCTCTGGTTCATCGTCCTCTGGGATTGGGTTGTACCAAATCTCCCCCTCGTCATCTGCATCGTTCTCTTCTGATGGGTCCACGCTCCGAGGATGAGGAGACACCTTACACTGACCAACAACCACCTGAAAACAAAACAAATCCAGTTTTACACTTAACTTCAACACTAACTTAACTGCAGTGTTCCTTAATCTTTGTTTTTCTGCTTTTCTTTCTAATTCAGTGTAAATGGAGCTAAATTTATTCTAAATGCAACCCACACTTTTCTTTTTATCATTACTATTTGTAAAAATGTCATGACAACCAGGTATCATTTTCCTCCCACTTCACATTTGCGTTTCATATCTATCATATAAAATCATAAAACTAGGTGTTCCAATCTGATGCTAATATCGGAAATCAATATCAGCCAATAGATGAGCATCAGGTTTTGTCAGCCTGCATCTAAAATTGCAGATGTAAAAAAAATAAAAATAAAAAGAAGGATTCTGGGAATGGTTTGGAACAGAATGTCAACATTTCAGCATGTTCTCATGCTTGTTGTTGTTGACTGCTGCTCTCTGTTTGAGTAATGCATCACCCTTCTAACATCCACACCACAAAATATGTAATAAAAGAATGAATGATGCATACTGACATGTTATTAAGTCAATATCTGTGTCATATCAGAAGTGAAAGAAACATGGCATAAGGTCACCCCTAGTTGTAACATGGTAAAAAGACTCACCCTGTCATGGCTGTTTCTGCTTTTTCACCAATACTAAACTAACACAGTCATCTTAATCTCAGACATCTGTGGAAGATCTAACCTGAGGGATCTGTGGGCGTACTGGCCGTGGCAGCGCTCCACCTGTGGATCTCACAAATTCTGGCAAGGGGCTGGGAGCAGGAGGAAGCTGACTGCCCTCCTCAGCTCCCAGCATGCCTTGCAGCTCTTCCTTGGTGCAGTGACTCTTTGGCTGGGAGCTCTGCTGCAGCCAGTTGCGCTTTTTGGACACTGTAATGGTGGTGGTGAGCTGCGGGCTCCATGATGAAGGCTCATTGGTCAGTCTGCTGGCCTCTCTGCCATTAGCACACGGGGTTTGGAAACTCTCAATGAAAGCTGAGAAAGTGGAGGACACAAAGGAAGACCGTGAGAATCACTGCAGCAGGCCAGAAAATAAAATGCAAAAGTTATTTCCTGGACTAGAAAAAGGAACTAATCATCTTCTTGATTAGTATAATTTCAGTAATTACTGCTGTGAACTGAATTGGAGAGGTTGATGTTTCATCTCAAACTAGTCAAGTCACAACAAGCTGAAGAAAACATTTACATCAACAAACCACAAGTGTGAAAATATTTAGTAATGCCAGGTGGTTTAAATATTTCTTTGTGAATTTCTTTCTCTCTTCTTTCAAGGACTTAAAGACAGATGGACTATCATAATGTCCCTCAATGCCCTCCAGCATTATTTCCAGAAACTACCCTATTCAGGGTTAACTTTGGGAATCTGTGAACTCACACTTCCAAGAGGAAATTGAGGGATTTTGCACGCATACTTTCTGGTATGCAAGAAACAGCCAACGTTTCAGAAAGAAGTAGGAGGAGGAGACTGGTAAAAGGTGAAGACAGCAGAAACATGGCAAAAAAGTAAATAAACAAAAACACATTCCGGTAATACGGACGTGACCTGCATTGGCACTCAATGTTTTGAGGGACTGGAGAAAACAGTTCCCGCAAGGAGGAGATTTCCAATCAGATACTAAGAAGATGCAAGAATTTATCACAGATGCAAGCAGTGAGAAAAAAACAACAACACACACACACACACAACTATGCACAAGAGTGTGACAAGTAAAACACAGTGCAGATGGAGGCCAGCGTCCTGCTCTAACTTGTAGAGCAGGCTCATATAAAATACTGTTTTGATCCCCTCCAGCTCTCCTTCGAGCCCCTCCAACATGCTCTAATGCCAACTTCTCCAGAATTTTTATTTTTTTTTCACGCATGCCCGAGTAGCTGAGCAAATTAGAAACTTGAGGATATTTTTACTATCTTTTAGAAAATTTGACATTCTATACAGAAGGTCTAGCTTAAAATATAGTTGTGATAGTGCCAATGAAGAGTGAGAAGGAGCGAGTTCTCACATATGTCAGAATTTTTAGACATTCTTTCTACTAGAATGTCTAAAAAGTAAAAAAGAAAAAAGATGAACTGTAAAAAAACATCTGCTTTCATGTGAGCGGGTCTCTGTGCTACATTTAACACAGCTGATCATAACATGTTGATCAATACGCTGGAAAAGTTGGTCAAGATGTATTTGGCAGATCAGTTATCTGTCATTTGGCAGTTATAAGTCCGAACAAACAACCACTGTGTGGGGGAGTTCCTCCAGGCTCGATTCTCGGGAAAGCAGAATTCAGTATCTACATATTTAGTCGAGCTCCAATTGTGGAGTTTTACGTTTCCTACAGTTGGTATGCCAACAACTTTATGTTTCTCTGTGATCACATAACCACAATTTGTTACAGTCACCAATACCAATGTATTCCCCCCTCTGTGTGATTAAAGACCTAAATGTAGCATCAGCTGTGTCTGAGCTCTTTATTTGTTTTCAAAGTTCTTTCTGGCATTTCTTTTTTTTCATATTCAAATTTTACTATCATTCTCATACTATATTTATTGTGTGTAATGGAAGTTTTTCTTTATTTCCTTGTAAAACACTTTGTCTTCTTTCTGAATACCACAGCACAAATAAACTTGCCATGCCTTGCCTAGAGTCTACAGGCCTATCCTAGCAGTATTCCAGAAATCTACAGCTTTATAAAGCAACTATTGTCCCATAAACATACACACTGAAATTTATTACACCGCAACAAAAGAAGGGGTTAATCTTTCCTGAACTACGGCTAGAACATTATGTGGGAATGGACTAATCTAAGTTGGGGATTAAACTCTCTTGCGCTCCACCTTGTTGTAAACATTCCAGTTAATTTGATTTGTTTGCACAGTAAAATCCTAATCTTGAACGAGTAACAACAACATTTCTTGTTTTTCATTTGATGTCAGGCACAAGCAGAACCTTCAACAGAGGACTTGCATCCAGAATCACATTTGTATTGTGTGTTTGCAAAGTCTCCATTAGGAATTTTTGAGGACCTGCAGTTGAGTAATATTAGAGTTTTTGTAAAAGGAGAAGCCAGGATTTTATTTCTGCTGGTTCGCTGAGTTCCATGCGTGACTGTGTGGGCTTGAACTGCCAGGCTGCACTCATCTGTGATGCTATGATTTTATCTGCTCCAGTCTGGCTGCGTTTCAGGGAGCCTTTCAATTTTTATTGAAAATTCATAAGGTTAGAATGCATTGTAGCAGAAAACAGGGGATTGTACTACGGTGCACTAGTAACTTTGTTTTGTAAGGAAAAACACACTAAAACTTTAACCTTTTTACCTAAAACAAATAATTTGCAACAATAAACTCAATTTCTTACCAGAGAAACTAGAATTTAAAGATGTTTTGGTTTCAGGATGAACAAAGACCCATTAACAACAAACGAAGCTAAAAAGCAACCTTAAAAACAAAATATTTTTATTTGAAAAATTAGAACCAAAACCTCTCCAAACTACTGACCCTGATGCCGAGACTACACACAGCACTTTTGTCGACAAGCTGTCTTCTTCAAGGGGTCTTTCATAACTAGAAAAGGAAGCATGTTCCGACACGAACGGCATTCCAGACCACGGCTGGAGATTTAAATCTTTGCTGCCGTCTCCTTTCACCATCACACTCCTTTACAGCAGCAGCAGCAGCTTCCAAAACAAACAACAAGCCGGACAAGTTGGACCCAATTTGCAAAATTTTGGCCTCTTTTAACTGCTGTCAGATGTGAGACAATTTATAGGCATCATTCACCTCTCAGTCTATAATTTAGCCTGATAAAAAGAGACAAAGGATTGCTAAGAATTTAGGGATTTTATCCTAAGAAACAACAAGATATATTGTGTTCATAAGATTGAAGAGTTTATAAGAACACTGGAATAAACTAAGGTATTCTAAGAGACAAAACAAGGACAAAATGAAATAATAAAAAAATAATAATTATGACCAGCAAAGATGAGATGAAAGCTAATTTTGTTAGCTGGTTAATAAGTTTTCAAGAAAATTTTGTAAATGTGAAATTTCATCCTCCGAGTTAAGGCAGGAAACAGTTTTTATGCCCTCTAAAAAGCATGTCATTATTCATAATAAAGCATCTAAGAATATTCATGATGCAAAATGAAATACATAAATTCTCTAGAAGATGGAGGACAGTTTTAGGACGAGGAAGGTCATCTTATGACAAACTGTCCAAAAAATGAAAGACCTGCAACCACAAAACCAATCCAAGAGAAATACTTATGAAAAACGTAGTATTAAAACTTTCATTGAAAACTGTCAAGATCCCTTTCAGCTTCTTTGTAGCCCAAATTCTCTTGTGATCACTGCAGAGAACTAACAGACACCTGACCTGAAGGTAAACAGATGGCCAAAACCAATAATACAGGACTGTGTCTTTGTGACAAGACTAAAAGAAGGAGAGAAAGAAAGAAACAAAGAGGTGGTGCACAGATGGGGAGGAGTGTTATGGTTTCAAAGTTACCAAGGAAAAATCTGGAAGTGCCAAAGCAGATCTGTGCCGTGTGAGCCACAGAGTAAACCCACTTACATTCATCTCCAAACCTTATGAGTTGCTGGATCTTTTACTCCACAAAGACAAAGCACTTGATCCACTTTCCCATAGGCTTTTAATTTATTTCCTGATTTTCCTTTTTATCATAGAGGCTTCTCTTTTGACAGGAGCAAACACGCAGCAGCTCATTTTCTCCTCCCTACAGACACAACTTTGTTGTATATACGCGGTTTGTGAGCTCCCTTTAGAGCGAATCTTTTTGCTGGGTGCCATGCATTCCTGTTGACACTCATTCATATGCTAATGAGGATTGTCAGTGTAGATTTTTCTTTTTACACGAGGACAGAGTTGCGATCGCTCAGGGTTACATCACATATCAACACTTGCATTCCCACTGACACGTACTGCCAGTGCTGTCCTCAATATGTGGGCTGAAGAGACAATTTTCTTCCTCTGTATTGCAATTCTCTCAGTGTTTCTTTTTTGGGGTTTTATTGTGCTGGTTAAAATTTAAGTTTGGCTTAATTAACACAAAAACTGAAATAAGAGTAACAGGCCTTTTAAAAGAAGCTCTGAAGTACCGTAAAAGCTAATAAAAACCAGTGCTCTCTCCACTACTTGCAGCAGACGGCATCATGACTCAAACATCTCGTAAAACCATCCTGGTATGATCCCTGATGCCTCAAGTTTCTCCCAGCTCATATCTGCAACGTCAATAAATCTCTCAAGGCTTATGTAGACTATAAGACAAGACAATCTTTGTCCCGCCACCCTCAGTTGTGTCATGAGTTTCTGAAAACACTTTCTCAAGACACAATACATTTATATAAGGGCATGTGTGTATGATAAACCCAAATACGTAACTGTGTAATGTTGATGAACATGGTCAGCAGCAACAACAAGCCTCACCATTTTATTATCACCAGCCTGATCCGGTTACACAAGGCAGGATAGCAAATAATGATGGATTTAGGAAGTTAAGCAATGCCTTAGAAAATTAAGCAAAAACATATTAAATGCCTTGTTTTCAAAAGATTAGGTAAAAAGTTTGGAAATATTTGGTTTTGCTTTATAGAATTTATTGTTTTTAACTTCAAACTTATGCCTTTGTAATAAATCTAAAGAGTCCTAAGTTAAGCTAGCTTAGCGCAATTTATATCAATTTGTTGTAAAATTAGTTGGGAGGTTGAAGGAAAAAAGGAATTTGGTAAATCAAACAAACTTTATTGACCTCAACTAATGAAACTTATGAATAAGGACATTACATTTCATAAAATTGATATTTTGAAGCAGATGTGACTTGGTAAGAAGTTAGCAAAGATTTTGGAAAGTTGCTAGTACAGAACAGGTCAACACATTTAAAGTTTTGCTCACATAGATTAGCGATTCTGACATTTACTACTTAGATATATACTTAGATATATTCTACTTAATGTTTCAGTTTTTTATATCTACTCTCCTTTTTAACTCTATTGCACATTTTGCAAAGCCTCACAATTGTATGTTTTTTTTTAATTAAGTTGAACTACTGTAAAGGCAGCATACAGTACTTTATCTTTATACTTTTTGAAAGAAAGTCTGTACATCTTCAAAATATCCCAGTCATAGACTAGCATAGAAACATCACTGCCAAATACTTTTGAGACTTAACACGATATTTACCAAATGCATGACTCATGACCTAATGCCAGGTGAAAACGGGACACCTGGATTATGCCCACCTGCCAGTATGCCTTCTCTGACAAACCAAAATCAAATAAATCTTTTTACTTCATATACACACATGAACAAAGTGAAGAGGCTTATGTTCACAAAAGACGTACCATAAAGTTATACATGTTGATGACTGGAAAAGTTAGAGCATAAGCAAAATTATATGAAGTCAAACTAGGACATTTGAAAGACTTTGCACTAAAGTTTGATATCGAAAGAAATCTAAGAGAATTTCCAAACAACTCAAACAAGAGGGCGAATACTCACTCAAACATGAGTGAGTATTGGATAACTTTATGCTTTTTGCAAGGTGCGAAGAGCTTCCCAAGATAAGCCAAGCAATGACCTCAATAAATACTTAATCACCCTTCATTTTGTTCAGTCATGGTGAGGAATTAGGTGACACAACTCAAACTAGTTAAACAACGGGAATGGCATTTCAAAAATTCAACTCAAAGTCTCTTTAAAATGCAGGCTACCATTGGGCTGTCAAGAGCAAATGACCGGGGAGGAAAGCGACATGACAGCACAACCCCCTCTTCTCTCAAACAAATCACACACCACGAGTGCAGCAGAAAATACTGCAGTGGCTTCTCTCCTGCCTTGGATTCCTCTGGCCACAGCTGTGGAAAAGCTCAGCGGAGACGAGGAGAAGAGAGAATGTGGAAGAAAGTAAATGAGGAAAAAATGAGAGAAAGAACTGTGCGGTTCATGGAAACTAATAAATACCAAGATCTGTACCGATTCTAACTACAAATTGGTCAAGAAAAGCTGTAAAATTGGTGGCAATATGTTAAACAGAGAAACATTCTGAGTAATGATCTCACTTGTGGTTTCCTGATACAGATGTTTTCATGTCTTTCATAAAAACTGCAATAGAAAATTATTTTACCTTTTTCTCAGAATCAAACATTAAAACAAAATACATAAATAAAACACAGACACACACATGAAACCCCACCACCAACACCACTGGGAATCATCTAACAGAAGAGTGAGTTAGTTGTTACTGGATCTATGCTGTGAGTATTTTGACTTACAACCTCATGTGCAATTAATTAAGTGTTAAGATGCTGCTAAATTAGTGTAAAGGACAAAGCCCGCCACCGGTTAGAGAACCCCTACAAAGGAAAGCAAGAGGTCTGAGGTGTCTCGTCCCTTTGCTTTGCATCCAAAAGTGGAGGAGTGAAGGGTGGACCGCCACCAGATGGAGTCTACTATGAGTGGAGGAGGATGACAACAATCAGATGGGAGGAAGAAGAGTAGAGGATCCCCCTGGAGACGAGGCCACCCTGTGTAGCCTTCCTACCTGGCTGCTGCTGCTGCTGTCTTGTAGACTTGACTGTAGACGACTTAGCCTTGACTGATTTACTCCCTCGAACCGGGACTCCTGGTTTGCAGCCTCCAAGGTTAGCCTGAGTGGAGGACCAATCCTGGCTCTGGCCTCCACCAAGAGGTAAAGACGAACCCTCAATGCGCTGCTTCATCTCAGACGACAGCAGACGACCCTTGTGCATCCACTCTTGCATCTTGTTCACAGTAACACCGTAGGCTTTGCTGACCGACTGGACCACCTGTGTCCGGACTTCGGCCTGCTCTTGCTTGCCCTCCTGACCCTGATGATTTGCTGCTTCGCCATTACTGTCAGTAGAACCTGTGAGGCTGTTTACCGAACCGCTGCTCTCATTCAGCCGTCCGCCATGTTCCTCCTCAACTCCAACATTTTGCAGCAGTTCGTCACAACTGATGGTGTTGCAAAGCACCTCCGGTTCAGATAGCTCACCTGCTCTTGAGACTTCAGCCT
Source organism: Poeciliopsis prolifica (assembly GCF_027474105.1). NCBI lineage: Eukaryota > Metazoa > Chordata > Actinopteri > Cyprinodontiformes > Poeciliidae > Poeciliopsis > Poeciliopsis prolifica. Next base: position 3,518,294 of record NW_026562377.1, read on the forward strand.
CTTCATGTTTATTTAACTCCAAAGCTTCTTTATCATGATGGACTTCTGCACTTTCCCGTTTGGTTGCCTGAGTACAAGATGAAGGTAGGCCTTGATACCTAATAACGCCATCGCTGGCAGACCGGACTAATGTGGGTCTTTTGGTCACGGACAAGCAGGATGTGCTTTTACTGATCAGCTTTGCCTTTGACTCCACACTTCCAGTAAGGCAGAGCAGGAGTGATTCAGTGTCAGAAAGCTGCTGGAAACTATGGTTCCCTCCAGAGGACCAGGAGTCACTGTCAGTGTTTTTGACAGAAAGTCTGGAGCACAGGCTGTCTCTTGAATGACTACTACAGGAAGAGGTGGCTTGCTGCTCAGCTAAGCCACCACTAATCTGCTGAACATCCAAGCTGATATCATTCATAGCATTGATGAGAAGATAATAGGCCTCTTGCAGCTGTGTTCTGAGCCTGTCTGTTTCCTGGGCGCTATCACCATCATCTCCCTGCCCTTTATCCTGTATCTCTGCAACCTCCACTCCAGCAACAGTTTTTGGTTTAACTGCTTCGTAAAAGGGAAGAATTTCATTGTCATAGTAATCGTCATCTTCACTGTCTAAGGTGTACCTCAGTGACCCCTCTGTGCTGCACAGAGTTTGCCTTTTGAGATCACAAATCTGTAAGTCAGTGGGGAAAACTGTTGGGTTCTGAGGGCATCCAGCGGTCTCCCCAATTACACAGTCAGGCTCATAACTTTCAATGCTTCTGATTAAAACGTTTTCCTCAGAGTTTGGATGCACGCAAGTTTGAGTGTATGCCTGCAGAGCGGGGCGGTCAATATTCCAGCTGTTGTTTGTGTGAATCGCTACTACAGTCCCTGCCATGTGCCGGGAGAACCCCCGGCTCCTGGTCTCTGCCCCCTCACCATCTGCAACCCAGGCCACGGCAGCTCGAACGACCCCCGTCTGCGCCCGTACCTGCGCTCGGTGTATCGCTTGACCGGAGCTGTCCCCGAACCCGATCGAATCGCCGAAGCCGCACTGCCTCGGCGCAGGAACGAAGCGTTTTATCTGCACATGTGGTCCTTCGAGAGAGATCCCCGCAGATTTGGGATCCCGGAGCCTCCTGTCCTCCCCTCCTAACGCGTCCCCAGCAAACTGGCCCAGTGGGGCCCCTGGGAGCCGCTCATTACCGTGAACCGTGCCCCCGCTGCTCGGCTCCCGGGAACGTGAGCCAGCCACCTCCACTGCGCGACTTTCTGGGTCTGTTGTGGCCCCCTCTGCTTGCACCGGCGCTCCTGCTACATAATTCTCGTATGCGCTCATTCCCTCTGCCGTGACATCCAGCCCTGTGAGCAAAACTACCGGCCGAGGCTCCTCGGGGAAAACTTTTTCTTTACCTTCTCGGCCCGCGTTCGCCGCAGCAGCAGATCCGTATCCACCGCTGAGCGTCGCTCCTTTTTTGGACTTCTTCCCCCGTAGTTTTGCTAGTAAAGTCCTCCGCAGAGGATCAGCCATTCCTTTCCTCTGCCCCCCTCCGGCTAATTCCCCCCGGTGTCTCTCAGCACGCTGGCTCCAGAAGGGAAGGACCGAGCGGGTTCTTCTCGGTCAAAGCTCGCCGAGCGGACGGGCTCCTCTCCATTCTCCGCTGTCACCTCCGATCTGCTGAAACACTGAAACACTCCGGACTCCGCTGTGCTCAACTGCACCACCTTTCTCTCTCCCTCCCTCTCTGTCTCTCTCTGCCTCCCTCTCTGTCTCTCCCCCGTGCCACACACACACGCACATCCACACACGCGGCACACACACACTTCTTTTCTCCGGTCTGCCCTCCTCTCTAGCGCCTCGCCTCTCTCCATGTTTGCAGCTCAGATGTTTGAAATATTTTCTTGGTTCAAAGTTGAAAGATAAGCGTCATTTAGGCCATTTACCTGCGCATGATTAATAGGTACCAGGATAATCGTTTGCTACATGACTAATTACCGGACCGTAATGTCACACCAGTCTATTTGTCATATGTGGGACATATGACTAATATGCCCCACATATTAGTCATATGCAAATATCTATCTATCTATCTATCTATCTATCTATCTATCTATCTATCTATCTATCTATCTATCTATCTATCTATCTATCTATCTATCTATCTATCTATCTATCTATCTATCTATCTATCTATCTATCTATCTATCTATCTATCTATCTATCTATCTATCTATCTATCTATCTATCTATCTATCTATCTATCTATCTATCTATCTATCTATCTATCTATTTTTATAACTGCAAGCTGCAAAATCTGGTAAATAAGCTGCAAGGCTTGTCAACTGCTGACAGTTCTTTCCTCAATCATAAGTATTCATATCAATGAAAAAGTCAGTGTCATCAAAGTGAAAAGTTCTGACACCTTTGTTCATGAACAAGATAGTCAAATATCTGTTGTTTTCATTATGACAGATCATATACTGTCATTCTGATGCATAAAAGTCAGATATTTGACAACACCTGTAATTTCTTAAAACAGCAATGTGCATTATTTGCACAGCTGTTTGAAATCTACTGTGAAGTCACATGTTATTGTATTTATTGAGCTAAATGAGTATAAGACACTACATACACATGCTTCACATTTTTACTGCATATGTTCTTTGCAGTTCCAATTTCCTCACAACATCGTGCAAAAGCAAAGTACAAACTTACAACAAACATTAGAAACATCCTTTGGGTGCAACTATGCACAACTGTAAACAATATCAGCATTGAAAAGTGAAATTCACTGGGTGAAACTGTTGAATCCCGAAGAAATGTATAAGATTTGCTTGACAGATATTGATAACTAGTTTTTCTGTAATGATCCAACCATTGAATCAATCACTAATAGTTCTCTGAGGTGGAGCCCTCCCATTTAACCAACAAGGGCATTTATGTTGAAGCAACAAACTAAAGAAGAGCAAATGGAAATACTGAAAGTGTTATGAATACTTTTAATATTCATAAGTATAATTTACTTTGAGTGATATGAGATAAGCAGATGATAATGTCATAAAACAGCAGAAAATTGTAAGGAAAGGAATTGACCAAAAGGATTTGCAATATGTTGTAAGGGAGAAACTGCTATTGCTATATGCACAAATGACTAAAGGTTATGAGAATTTTAATCCTGATAAAAGAAACAGTACAGGATTATGACACAGTGTTAGTTGCTTCAGCCAGCGTTCTCACAATGCTTTTTTTTTTTTTTTTTTTCATTTTTCCCGGGCTTGGTACGCTCATTTCACATAACAAAACATCCAATTCTGTCACACAGAACTCATCTTCTAAGTAACTCAGAGGTTAGACAATCTCATGGGGTCCATATTTATATAAGAGTTGAAGGTGCCAACCTCAGACATCTGGAAACTGTACCCAAGAACAGAGCAGACTTGTGGAGGAACGCAATTCACTTAGATATTTATTTTTCTCATGATGTCATAGGTAAGAAGTGTGTTTGAGGTTTGGTTGTAAAATACATCCACATGTGGGCTAACACTGAAATCTAATATTTGGAATTGATTTCACGGAAGCTTAAAAAGCTGTGACATCATCACCCAAGCTCTCTCAATTTCACATTTCAATCTCTTTCTTCTAGAAATTTAGAAAACCCATATTATATATTATATGCATTATTGTCAACGAACAAAAACAATTACAATTTTATGTGAGACAATGAGAAAAAAATGGTCTTTTTATGCAGTGTAGCCTATGTAAAAATCTAGTTTCAACTATATCTCAGTTTAAAATTATAATATGGATCCAATAACCTAATTTTTACCTACTACCCTATTTTATGTGATTAGCCAGATTATCTTATTATGCAATGAGCTTTGTTATCACTGATAAAATTGGATTTGACTACAGTGGGAAACAATTGTCAGGAGATTTAGAAACAACTAAAAGGAATAAATATGAACATGTATTTAAACCTATTTTATGGTACGCTGTACTTCTGACTTGAAAGTTTACGTTTAAAAAGCTTGTGTGCAGCATGTGTGGGTTCTGCAAAGGTATTTGTGACCTTTGACCAGCAAAAGCAATGAATTGAGGAAAAAGATCTTGTCTGCAAACCTGATTCATTTAAACGGAGGGCAGCTGAGTTGCAAATGTTACTAATGTCTTTTCACTCATTTGCATTACATGGTTCTTTTACAGTAGCAATCTGTTTAAAAGATTTCAAGCCTCACAGTCATATAATTCTGTCAGCAGAAGAACAGATGGACGTTATTTCACTAAACCTCCGCTCGTGTCGCTCCCTGAAGCTTGAATTAAAATTGGAGTGGGAGCAGTTCAGTCAGGACTTCAAATTACCACCTTCACTTGTAGCTGCTAATGCATTTCAGCAAACCGCAGTGAGAACAATCTCCATCTCAGGGGGAAATATGTGCTTACACTCTGCTGAGAGATGAGAAAAATGTCTGTCTCAGCAGGAAACAATAAGGAAGATGGTGGTTAACTATCCATTCCACATACCGCTCTTGCTCTTTTTCCAAATGATAAGGATTATGTCTGTCACATGGAATTAGCCAAGTCGTTGTTTCATCGTCATTATTACGCACACAAAGAACATGTTTCATCCAGCAACCATGGCAGCACACAAGGACGGACTGCTCTAGTTATGGATCACTGGAGTTTTATCTGAAGTAAATCTTGAGTAATCCTCTCCTTTCTTGACCTTGCATCTCTAACCTAACCTATGTACAGTGAGTGTCTGTGCTTGTAGCACCACCAAGGGCTGTAAGACTGTCTAAGAAGGTGGAGAACAAAATGGAGCATGTTTCACTTGAACCTTAAACTGTTTGTTTGCTGTTGCCTCTTGTTGGAATGTGCAAGAAGATGAAGTGCTGGGAAGCTGTAGTGGGTGTATGCGTGCACATGTGCAACCTAATCCCTTCCCTGTAAGGTACACATATAGTATACTTAAACACCTACACACACTTGGACTGAATCTGATTTCATCATGAGCCTCTCCACATTTTTCAGAGGGAGAAAACACCCTGTGATTAAGGGGCATTTATAATCAAAGCAGTCTATTGACAGGCCCCTTCACTCCCACTGCTCCACTCCCAGTCAAACACGATAAGCATCTGTTATTGGCCTGCAGGAGCCATGTCGGCCCTGAATCCTTTCCCTGCCTCCCCGACTTTCTGACTAGACCTTGTCTGGGCAGTTATTCACAGGTCAAAACCTGCAGGCTGTCGTGTGCTGTGTTTTTTGTGTCTGAAAGAGGGGAAAGCAGGAGGGACGGTGGGGGTGTTGGCATATTCAGAGAAAAATATGCCGAACGCTACACGATGCAGGAGTAATTACATTCTGAAGATATGTTTAAATCCTTTGTAGAGATACAACGTCAGCACAATGACCAACATAACATGTGGAAGTAAAGGATGCAAAAACCAAACAGGACAAAGAAGCACTTATTGCTGATAGAAAGAATAGTTGTCTTTTCTAAATTTTGCTTGTTTAGGACACTCTGAGGCTCACTAAAAGTCCTCCTCAACAGCAGAAAAGTTTATATGCTTACTCTTCATGCCGTATGTTTTTTATTTTTCCCATTAGCCACAGGATGAAACCCACTTTTCCAAAATGGCTGCCATTTTCTTCCCGTTTTTTGGCATAAAATGTTACTCATTTTCACAATTTGGATAAACCTTTTGTCACGTCATGTGTTTTCGACTTTAGTCATCAAATTCATACAGCTTTAAAGTAATAATATGTGGCATTCTAAAGGGTGAGCAACAACTTTCTTCATAATTACCGTTAGCTTGAACACATTTTGTTTATGCATTCAGCAGTTTAGCATTAACGACGCTAATATAATTATTGGTCAATGGTGCCCACTACTAATAATCTAATCAGCTTATTTCAGTGTAAACATATATTCTACAATACAACCGTGGTGTCCATCTTGTTCACCAACAAAAATAAGTTTAAGATCTGGCAAATATCAATAAATATGATTTTTATGGGTATAATGTATGATTATATCCATACAATTTTTCTTCCATCATTCACTAAAATATTAGAAATTTTAGTGCAAAAAAACATTTTCCCTTTTTTACACTGGTGGTCATCTTGAATTTTTTATTGTCTAAGTTTGTTTTTTAATTAAAAACAGAAAGGGATATCAGATCAATGTGTGAAATTAGGGCCTTGCGAAAGACTTTGCTGAAATATTCAATTAATTTGCTGCACAATTGGAAGAAACTTTATAAGTTAAAAATCTAAGATTTTTCTTTAGGTGATGATACTAGGAGTTACACTTAGTCCAAGGATTATTTGAGAATACGGACCCGGGTAGTTTTTGGAGTTATTTATTTCTTCCTCAGTCATCAACATAAGAGAAGGCAGAACAAATAAGAGTATTTACTGAAATGGAGGAGAGATACAGAAGTTAATATAAATCAAGACTTCTTTTCTCACAGCACTCCTGACTCGAATCTCTGCTGTGAGAAATCTATGAAACAAGAGGAAATAAAGGTAAGTTTGTCTCTTTTATTTCCCTGCTTTTTCTTCCATCATTCACTTGTGCTCTTTGTGCGAGCAGCAGCAGAACATCTGCTCGGCTGGCCCCTTTCAGATGACGTGGTCAGGCAATATATGTGGTAGACAGCAGTGTGTGTGTGGGTGCACGTGTGTGTTTGTAAAAGAGAGAGCAAGAAAGAAGAAAATAAAAGGAATCTGTGTGTAATTGTGAACATTGTGCACATTTATGTGTCTGTAAGTGCATGTTGGGACTTGGGGCTTTGCAGCTGTTGGGGCTCTCCTCCTGATCGTTGTCCATTGTTCCCTAAGTCTTTCCCAGGTTGTTTATGGGCTCTGTTTTGTTTTGTTTTGTTTTATTTCTCAGAGCACACCGCAGCTAAATTTATGCCTGTGGACACAAGCTTTTCTCAGGGTATAAATTAGGCAGGAGGATCCTTGTCAGATTAGCCGTGCCAAAAGCTTGCTGATGTAAATTCTTGAGAGAGGCATTCTTCTCCTTCACTTCCATTTTGCTGCTAGCGCATAATCTAAAGGATCTCCAATTTGGCCTCCTTTCAGTTTATCCCCACAAATGTCTTGTTAAATTATTTTGTCTTTTTATTGTAACTTTTACAATGTTTTTAGAGACAAATACTTTATAAGTGGGACCTCTTTTATACTGCTGTTGCCAAAAACTGGTCAGTTAATTATTGTGAGGATAGAAAATCCATTTGTACAGTAAATAGGCACTTAAGAGTTCATTGCACTGGTTTTCATACTTGCAAAGAAACTTTTAAAATGTTGGTGCATTTCTGATGTATATACTAACCTTGAGTTTATATTAACCTTGGTTGAACTCTTCTATAAACCAAAATATTTGAAAATGCATGATCACGTGTCTGACAACTGACACACGTGCTTCAGTGTTAGACACAAGCTTCAGTAAATATTGCACATTTTGACACTGTGTAATATTGACATATATTTAGGTTGAATTTGAATTAATTAAAAAAACAATTCCAAGATGTACAAAACAATACTATGATGATATGAGGTCTGTTTAATTATTCTATGACACGTAAAAACTTTCAAACTTAAAGACAGCGTACTGCACTCACACTTCACAAAGCCTCCCATTTATTTTATTTGGGTACAATCCCATGACAAGGGTCTAGATAACAGAATTCACACAGATAGTTTCATCTCCATTCCTGACCAGTTAACTGTGTCTCAAAGGCTAATTCAAACACACACAACCACACGCACACAGAGCCTGGGCTGTCTGTGTCTGGTTCTTATCATTATCAAGAGACAGCCGCTGACATGTTTATCGTGGAAAGAGGTCAGACTTCTTGCCGCTCGCTACTGTTCTCCATTATCAGAGAATGAAATAGTACGAACACTTCCCTGAGTGACGTCTGTGTAATTACATAAATACCTTCTGTGTGAAAACTGCACACTCTTATTTTCCTTTAATGTTTTCTGCAGTGTTGGTATGTTGTGGTTGTAGGCATTGAAGGTTTTCCATTCCTCCAGGCAAATCCAGAGCTTTCTTTTACCTTAAGCACTTTCTCTAACAGATGGATATGATATAAACTGTTTATTCTTGTTGATTTTTGGAAATATGAAACCTCGTCTCTTGTTCTCCACACACACTCCTATTAATTACTGTTTGCAGCTTCTGTTTAATCATTACTTTGTCGCTACTTCAAGCTTAATGTACATCCCAGATGAACTTGGGTGGTATGGAAAAGTAAAACTTTTCATGTCAGCATCAAAGAAGAGGAAGGGTTTGGAAATATTCAGCTGCAATCAGCAGCCTGCACCGCAATGTTCCTGTGATTTGCAGTATTATGTTCCTGTCTGACCACAGATTGGAAATTTCCACTCAAACAAAAAATGCCTCTTTCTCTCCAATTTTGCATTATTTGCTGTTATTTCAACTTATGACTTTCTGTTTCTTACTCTTCACAGAAGCTACACATGGTTCGTTGTTGTGATTAGCAGCTTGGATGGGGGCATCAACTGAGCTTGGCCCGACTTCCAGTGTTTAACCCGTTTCATACTATTTGTCTGAGGTCTTGTTGTGCCTATCTGTATGTGCTCTCTTTCATCCCACGGATTTTATGACCGGGTCAGAGCTGATTTGTTTCGTGTTACTCTAAAAGACAAAGCCACCAAAGGAGCTGCTGCTACCGTATTACCATAAATTTTCTAATAAACTAAATGCTGGATAACTATGGTCAATTGGAATATAGTTATGATTGGATTGAATTAAAAATTTTTTCAGGAAGGTGTACTAGGTCTTTCATCTGCACAATCAAAACATGGTCAGCACAACACAGAAATTGTTTACCAGTCAACTCCATCTCCTTTTGCAGATCTAATTTGTATAGACCTGTGAAGTGAGTGAGAAAACACGGCGCTGTTGAACAGTCAGAGATCGATTTGATTGCTGCAACTCTGTGAAATGTCACAGAAGGAAATTCTGTTCCTTTGCTTATTTTTTTATTTTACATATTTACCAAGAGTGTCAATGAGTGTGGAAGGTGTTGTACTTATCCCCCCAAAAAAAATACATACAGAGGGGAAATATTTGTTTCCTGGTCCACAGAGAATTAGTTTTTTTCCCAAGCACCTGTTTCACCACTGTCAAGCAGATTACCGGTGTGAAAAACAACTGTTTACCTCGAAACAACAGCATTGAATGAGTGAAGCTGTTTCTGATGTGTGCAGACATGGGTAAACTTAGCTGAGAGAAAACACACCATAAGGAACCTGATAGCTAGTTTTCACTAAAAATAAATCTGAGTGTCATTACTTTCACACTGTAGTTCAAGTAACAGCATCATGAAAACCAGAACAAGTTCAGAGATAAAGTTATGAAGACGTGAAGAAATATCCCAAGTGTTGAAAATCTCAGATCAATATCCAAAAAAAAATAAAAAAATTCATAAAAAAATGGCACAACTACAGACTTAGGCATTGTCATCCTCAGTTTTCTTTGGAACTTGAAAACATGACAAAGAACCAAATGTGGTAACAATTGAAGGTTATAGCAGCATTTCCATCTTTTTCAATGAAATGTCCATGACAGAATGGCACTAAAAGCACAAGTATTATTTTTATTATTGGGTTGGAAAATATGCTTCTTTTACATCATCTCCACAAAAATCAACATTCCATAGAAAAAAAGTTTAAATTTTATCTTTCTTTTTTCAAAGCTGTTGAAATTTGTGTTTTCTTTCTTTTAAAACCTTAAAGCAGAAAACAAATGTTGGATGACTAGCTAAGGTTGGTATTACTTTATAATAATCAGTCACATGCATAAAATGTTTTGAAATGTAAGAAAACGGAAAACTTGCAACTAAATCCTAACATTGAACCCTTACACAGAAACAGGTATGTTTATAAATGAAATAAAATAGAAAAGCAGCTATAGAATCGGCTCTCTTAGACAAGGAAAAGCTCCAACATTTTGTGAACTGTGTGACAATGCCACAAGTCAGACAGTAGCAGCTGCTGGCAGTCAGCTTGGTGAAGATCCATGAATACTCAGAGGAGATCATGAGGTCTTGACCTTCCAGTAAATGTGTCAGAGTAACAAAACATGTCTGTGACTCACATATTTTACAGCCCCTTGGGGAGCAAAGAAACAGCTCCCAGTTTATGTATATTCATTTCAATTTAGCAAACAACCTGCAGTCGCTTTTAGTCAAGTGGTTTCACGTTTTTAAAAAATCAACTCACTTTCAGTTCTTTTTTTAAGCGGAACAGAAGTCCAAGACGTTCTCTTCCTAACGTGGAAGAAAAGGTCAGTCATGTGTAACATCCAGGGGGATGGAAATGCTTTCCTCTTGTGACTTGATCTCTACTAAACAAAGAGGCTACAGTCAAAGAATGCACTGGGTATTATATCAAAGACAGTAACAATTCACCACCAGGAGAAAACACAGCTCTCAGGGCACGTCCCTTTTCAAAGCATCCATCTGGGAAATTTCCAGCTCCGAGACTGACACGGAGATGATTAATTCCCACTGTGGCCTCGCCGCCGGTCGCCGCTCCACGGAGGGAGAGTTATTTGTTCGTAAATATGGCTGATAAAAATCACAGCGCCGCCGCAGTGGAGCAGGCCCAGGTAGACGAGGCCAGGCACATACCCGGAGGCTGGAATTTTATCAGAAGCATATTTACCACCACTTCATGTCAACCTGTGATGACAGATATGGCAGGAATTCCTCTGATCACTAAACTGTTGCAAAAGAGAAACTTTTTCAACACTTGGAAAACCATTATTTTTACTCCGGTGGCTATAGAAATCTTAAGAAAGAACCTGGAAAATTATGCGTGATGCCTAAATATATATTCTAAACAGACATTTTCTAAATTACTTTAAACACAAGTGACAAATATCAGATATCTACAGACAACTGTGTTCCTCCGTGTCTGATATCATTGGACTGAACATCTAGTTATCTAAGATCACCTAAATTATTTCTATTTGCCAAATGCCAAGATAATAAGAAATTTTACATATTAAAAAAAAAAAAAACTGAATCTCTTGCATCAAATATTTTATATTATTCTACAAGTTAAGGAGTTTGCTGGAATTTCGCCTCATTTTTGTTGATGGAATCAGTGCAAATAGTCATTTTGGTTATGGCCGCTACAAAACGTTAACTTTATTTTTCTTAACAATGAAGTCATTCATTATCAGTATTTATCCTGTAGTGTGACTGTTGATCTGTTTTTATATCATTCTCATAATGGTTGGTGTAATTCTTTTATTTGTCCTCATGTTATGTAGTGATACATGTTTCATTTTAATGCTATTGTTGTACTTGAACTATCTAAAGTGTCAGGCTTTTTGGTTCAGGTTCTTCTCTGCATCCTCAGAACCAGAAGCTAACTCGGAGAAGCAGCATTCAGTTTTTAAACTCCTCCAATTTGGAATAAGCTTCCAGAAAATTGCAAAAAAACAAACAAACAAACAAACAAACAAAAAAAACATTTATTTGAATTGAGGCAAAAAAACTTTTGGTTAAGTGTTAATATTGATCAATAAGAACTGGAACATAATAAACTGTTTTCTGTTGTTCAACTAGAGATAATTTTCCTTTACTTTGAAATGTCCTTAGTGTGCACTATTTTTATTCTTATTCTGTTTTTATACATTTTTATATTCTTTGTGTGAGTCCACTTGCTTCGATTGTATGTTACATTGCTGTTGCACATACATTTCTCCATTGTGGCACAGTAATGGAGAAAAAACATCAACATTCTTTTGATGTTTTTGTTTGCTTACCACCTGCAGAAAAAAAATCCATCCTAAAGTCACTTTATTATCAGGGTTTCTTTGTTACATGGTGGTAAATGCACAGATATTGTGCCCGGCTCTTGGAAGAAGAACTTTAAATTCTTCTGCTGTCAAACTTCATACTTCCTCTGGATTACTTCAGATTTCCAAGACATGCAGAACATTCACTTCTCCAATGTTTAGTTTCTATTATAACAAATTTTTTCCTGATAGAGAAATGTTTATAACTGATACTTTTTGGCATTTCAAATTTAAGTGAATATATTAGAGCATGTAAATTTACTAATTATGTAGGAGTTTCAAATAATCTCCAGTGTTCATGAGAATTCTTGTCCTATTTTTTTATGTCGGAATGTGTTTTTCTGATAAGAGAAACAGCTTATGTGTGAAGTCGCTTCATCAATGGGCCGCCGGCCAAATGTTATCATAATGCATCCAGATTTCACTCAAAATTCTTCTGCCATAACTGTACAGGTGTTCACTAGTTTACAAACTCAACACAAGTATGGTAAATTTTAAAGCAGCTCAAGTGCGCCACCAGGTGCTCAAATGCAGAAAGAACAGGTTTAAAACTGATATTATTAAAATTTATTCCCATTTAAACATGTATTTGAAGAGTCACAATACAGTATTGAAGACACACTCATAATATAAATGATGAAGTACAAATAAAGCCAAATAATCAAACACCACAGTTATGTTACATAAAATACTGAAGGCAGTCTGCCAGCAGCTTAAATATGTCTTTAAATTCAAATAGTTGAGCTTTTTTGGTTTTATTCATGCTGCTTAGAGTAACAAGTTATTTATCTGCATTACTCTTCCAAATTGCATGTGTAAAAGTAAGTCATCAATCTCTTTTCTTTGTAATATTTATAAAGCTATATCCAGAGAATTTGATATTCTGTAGTTATTTTGGGAATCAGGAGCAAACTGTAAATTATTACATTTTAAAACAAAAAGTCTCAAATCAGGCTTTATTCTCGATATTTCAACTTCTCATACATACTCCTCAGTGACAGAACATCTAATTAAAACATCTGAAAACAAAACCAAAACAGCTTTTAAAAAAAGAGACATCAGACATTACACCAGATAAACACTAACAAGCCACTATTTTTGCAGGGCTCTACTTTTTGTGTCAAAAATGATGAGATCTGTGAATGTTCAGATCATAAACCGCTTTGTGCTTCATTCCGCCTTTTGCCTGAGAATTCTTTTCTCCTCTTCTACAAAGTTCTTGTCAGAAGTGGCTTGTCCCAAATCCCTCTTCCTCTTCTCCTTCTGCTGAAACGTCTCTACTCGCCGTTTCTTGGCAGACATCGAGGCCTGTTGCGATTCCTCGTCTTTTAGGCAGATTGGCAGGGAAAATGGAAAAAGAACAATTTGAATTCTCGTCAACGCTAAATTTAGAATGTCGCAAATGAGGTTTTATTTCAGAGTGTTCCAGAAAATCATGAAAAGTAGAAATCACCTCACCTGAGTCAGAGGGCTGTTCCTCTGCAGGTAAGAACCGGGCTTTGCCAGAATAAGCTTTGGGCGCATCGTCACCGTTGTCCTCATACACACTGGACCATTTTATGGCCATGTCCATTCCTGGTGGAGGCCCTTTCTTCCTCTCTGGCTCTGGAGCATAGGTCTCTGGAGGTGGCACAGCATTTGTCTTCCATGGCTTAAATTCTCTTGCAGGCTTGAGGAAAAAAAAAAGCACACAAGGAGGAAAAGGTTAAAAAATGTAACCTGACACTACAACTGATGCCCTATCATTGCTCTTACTTTACAAGATGAGATTTATTGCAATAAAGCTACAGCATGAGAAAAAAGCCTTAGAAAAAGCTTTAAGGCAAATTGGTAAGTCGGTCGTGTCTCTTCTGAAAAACAAAAAATTCTCAGGAAGTAGAAAGTAACAAGAAGATAGCAGTGACCATGAAAAGTTTCATTTCATTTGATAACTATCTTGGAACAGACTAGATGAAGATTTCACTGACCTTGGGAAACAGAGGACATTAAGATTATGTACACTCTGCTTACAAAGTCACAATGAAGTTTCCAGTACAAGAGTGAAGATATGTGGTGACATAAATGCTTATCAGACATTTACTTCAGACTTTACAGTTTACCCTGACCTTAAAACGCTGAGTTCTTAAATGAAATAAAATGTACTGTTGCAATCTTACTCTTTATGCAGCCCTAAATAATATTTAATGGTTGACGCAGAATAGTTTGCATTCACACCCTTTTAAGAATTTTGTTACATTGCAACCGCAAATGTCAGTGAACTTTAGTTCATTTGAATAACTCAGTCAGGTTCAGTGCAGTAGAAAAAGTTTAATTTTTGTAAGTCTTGATGCAGATTCTCATTTGAATCTGTCTGGAATTTAGTTTCTAACAAACAAATATGCTCTCATCTTTTCTCTTGTCTCAAATAATTACAAAAAATAGAACATAGAAATAAACACAATACAATTTTATATAGCATTTTCATTTCCTGATTCCATTACATTGGCTCAACACTTCTAATGTCTCCTCCCCTACTTAAACAGTAATAATTACAGCTGTCTATTTTTACCTCTTCGGGGGGTTTGACAGTCAGGCTGTCCCAGTCTATCTCCTTGTTCAGAGGGTTGTAAAGGAAAGTGGGCTTGGACACGGAGCTGAACAGCTCGTCGGGCCTTGGTAAAGCAGCTCCGCCGGCAGTCCGCTTGGCGGTGGACTGCGTCCCGCTCCCCTCAGCTTCTGTCCCCGCTTTCTTCTTTCGACTATCTCCCTCCTCGTCCGAGTCGCTGGTGCTGTCACTCAAATCGTCGTAACTCGAGAAGAACCCCAAAGAGCCCGATTTATTGTCATCTGTCATTTTGTACGTGTTACTAGTTTTACACGAGGACCCGTCTTTTAAAGTTTCACAGCCAGTGGGACAACGAAAAACTGGCTTAAGGGGGCTTAGCTTCAGACGGTGCTCTGCAGTCTACTCCATTTTGAAAGAGCCTCCAAAACAGTCGTAAAGTATTTCGTCACTGTAGTGCAGCAGTCGCAAAGCGGAAAGGAACTGACGTTAACCTTAAAATGAGGTGTCAAAAGTATAGATAGTTGTAGAAAAATATATTCTAGTGAAAGTAAAAGTACAGGGTGAACTATTTTACAAGTTTTTTCTAATTTATTCCAAAACTCTAAAAAGGAGACATAAGATGGCTAGTTATGGAAGTAAATATTTATTAAATATTCCATAGCTTATTCTCAGAAAATATTCCTTTTGAAAACTTAAAATATCTTCAGTCCTTCATTATAAAATGTAAATATAAATTGCAATTCAAAAAATGTTATCCTAAGACTATTTTAAGACTATGGATAAAACATATACTGCTATTAATATTCTTTATTAGAGTTTTTTTGTTTTGTTTGTTTGTTTGTTAGTTACTTACTCCAAAAAAGCTGGAAGCTGTCAAATCATTCAACCCTGCTGACCGGCGCCATGCTTGTTTTGTTGAGTTTGAGGTCGGTGGACATGCGCGCTCGCCGCTGACGATGTGAAACATGTTAACGGTTAGCGGCGGCGTCTCCGGAGAAAATGGCCGCTTTTAAAGTAGCACATTTATCTTGAAATGTACTACACAAAACGTATCTAAGTAAATTTTGCGTATATCTGAATTATCTTTTTCTTTTCACAAAGCGTAAAAAACAGCCGCCCAACGTGGGGCTCGAACCCACGACCCTGAGATTAAGAGTCTCATGCTCTACCGACTGAGCTAGCCGGGCTAATGGATGAGCAGATACAATGTTGGGTCCTTGTCGCACACAAGCCCGACAGGGCTATCTTTTTCTGCGACAGCGTATGATAATCAGCATTTTCCTAATACTCCTAATAATAATTATTCACGTGTAGTGGTAAAGCTGTTGTCATAAAGTCTGCAACTTGCGCCTGCGCGATTTGGAGTGCATAAAAACAGTCCTCACTCTGAACTTGATGATTTCATCCCGCTTAGACTTAATGTACAATCTTTTTTACAAGGGAGAATATTTTTCAAAATACAGAAATAATTTCGCTTGAGCACTGCCCAGGACTCATAAATAATCAGTAACTGATCTCACCGTTTTCTCCACGCGTGATTGCATTCCACACCTGCATTTTAACACAGAATAAGACGATGAGACAACTTTACGACTAGAGGGCAGCATAGTTACACAAATTCATGGAAAAACTTGTTCGAAGAAAGCAGATTGTTCAGTTTACGATGGCTTCATTTTAAAGTAGCATTTCCCCATTTGGTGAATTTGTGTTTTTAGGGTTCAAGAAACTTTTCAATGTTGTATGTTGTTTTAAATTTTCACCACAATACAAAATCTTCTGCATATTCTAAAATATTTGGAACTTTCTCTTCTTTCTGCCCCTTTTTTGTTAAACATTAGGTATTACACTGTTTAGGATTTTGGTGCGCCATTTGGACTAAAAGTTGCATTTATCATCCCTTTATTGGCATTTGAACGTCTTAAGAATCCAGGTGCTTTGGACATAGACAGTATTTATTCATTGACTACAGCAATTGGCTCTTCCTTCGGCACATTTTTCCTCTACTGTCTGGATGTGAGAAATTCCACATGGAGCTGAAGAGCCACACTCTCTACCGCTCCAACTATTCATAATATCAACATAAGCACACAGTAATTTATTCAGATTTAGACTTAAAATGGATTTATTACAATCAAGAACTTTGATTCTAACAGGAAATGAGAAAATAATATTTTTAAAAAATCAATAAAACAACCCAAAAGAAATATTCATTTTGAAAAATAAAATCTGTTTATATATGTCTCAAGAAAAATGGAAAAATAAATATTTACTGGTATTAAAATCAAACCGTTGGTATAATTGGTGACCAACATTTTTTTGAATGTTTCCATTGGTATTTTGAAGATTTATATCTGAAATATTTCTAATGATGAACTTTAAGACTTTGAGGTATCAAATATTCAGGTGCAATTACATTTATTTTATTTAGGTGCAACCTGACAAATAAATTGATACATATCTTTTAGCAAGTTAAAAATTACCATGAGCTTAGTATATGTTTTTTAAACTGTGTAGTTTTCTGGGACAAACCCAGCTGTTAAAAGTCTAAGTATTTCCTTCTCGCATGCAATTCTACCTATTTCTCATCTCCCTTTAGTCCTCTGTCTTCTGTTTTCTCCCATTGAAGTGGATTTCTCAGAATTAATTTCAATTGGGCCGATCAGCAAACAGGAGAAGTTGTGAACGATGAAATTCATTTTCTGCACTTTGTTTAGAATTGCATTCTGCCTGTAGTTTGGTAATAGCAGTGGAGGAATTGACCAAAGCCACACTTTGAAATATTCAATTAGCTTTAACAACCAGGTCACCCAGTGTGGCACTTCTGTTTTCATGGTGGGAGTTAGTTGTTTCTGTTAAGCCTTATAGCATCAAACTGGTGCGTCAAAGCTAAGCGTTGGGTAAAATTTAAAACTTCACCTGAGGCTCCGCCACAATTAACAATTGTTTCTCAATAACTAAGGGTTATTGCTTTGTACAGATTGTCTGTACAAAGCAAAGCATAGAACCAGAGGATGGTTTTTAGCAGGCTGAGCTTTTAATCACAGTCCACAAATTTTCAATAAGGTTCAGGTTTGGGGAAGCTGTTTCTGGAGAAAATTGTTTCAGTGTGTTTGGTACCATTGTCCTGTAGTCGGAAAAAACAATTGTCTCCAAGTTTCAACCATCTGGTCCAGATGAAAGAAAATTGGACAAGATGTTTAGCAATAACCCAGGAACAGCCAAAGGTCTACTGGGCAACTTCCTCAACACTACTGTCTGTGTCGTTTAGCTTCTTTTTCAGTGGACTCTGGGTTTTTCTGTGGAACATACCTCCAAATTTTTGTGGAGAACCCACCTGACAACAAATCAGCCAGCGTATTAACACC
Source organism: Poeciliopsis prolifica (assembly GCF_027474105.1). NCBI lineage: Eukaryota > Metazoa > Chordata > Actinopteri > Cyprinodontiformes > Poeciliidae > Poeciliopsis > Poeciliopsis prolifica. Next base: position 3,536,023 of record NW_026562377.1, read on the forward strand.
TCTTATTTCCACTGATGCTGTTTGACTCAAGAGCAGAGAAAGCGAAGACTGCAGTTTTTCCAGTAGTGTGAAGATAGTTTCCACTTTGTGTATCAATGCAAGTTCTGATATATTTGCTGTGTGAACTTTTAAAACAGGTGGTTACAAGTGTTTATAGCGGGGTCTTAAGGTGGCTAAGTCCTGAGTATACCAATGTACTGTTTCCACTAAAAGCTGCTTGGCATTGTCAGAGGGAACTTGGCAAGAACTTCATGGGTACAAACAGAACTCTGCTCCTCAAATCAGGAATGTATTTTTCTTGCAAATGTGACACTTTTTAACATGTTTTAATGGTTTTAATGGTAGAAAACCATTGGTATAAGAAATTAGGAAACATCCAACTAAAAATAATTATACATTTTAACCATTTTTTTAACTTGTTATTTAAGAACTTGTATGTCCAGATGGATAAAATAAAAACGTTGTGAAGGAATTAATAGTAATACATTGAAAACAACAAAACAACTTTTATGTTATGAATGAATAACATCCACACAGAACTGTGTCAGCTGTGCTTTTCTCTAAATTATAGATAGATATTCTCTATTTCTCTGTTGCTAATTTGGGTTAAGCGTTTTCTATGAGAGAAATTACCAGAGACTTTCATCGTTTTAGATGTTTTACTGCTTCACCTGCAAATATTTAAAATTTCTGAGCATATTCTACATGTTAATCATTGTGATCCTGTTTATGGGTTACATAATTAAGCCCATAATTGCCATCTTGGAGTTGCCTAACAACACCTGGAGGATAAAAAAAAGTGGCTTGGTGATGCACTCATAAAACCCAGATGTTCCCTGTAATCTACATATGTTTATTTGTAACCATCTGTAACTTTAGGATCAGCAATTGAAGAAGTACATTTAAATATTTTCATTCCTATGCACAATTTAATTTAAACTTACTCAAAGATTAAAGAGCTAATAAAAGTACTGGCAGCATCTGGTTGATGCAGCTGATCTTTCACGTGAGACAGAATTGATGTGGGGAGATGACATAGGTGCAAGAATCATGACCAACAGGAGGTTAATGGAGAGAACAGACGCATCCCATCATGGTCTGTATTTAGTTCACTGAGGAAGAGCGCAAAAAAGACTCATCTGTTTGGACGTAGAGCTCAGACATTCCTGTTAAAACATGTAATGTCACATCTATAAATGCTGCTTTTCTTCTTGCTTTTGCAGACTTTGCATAAACTACCTTTCTTTAGCTTCAACATGTTTCTGATCCTCCTTTCTTCCCCTCCTTTATTCAGTTTCCTTTGATTGCATTTCATTCCTCAGCCTCTTGTTTTTCTAGCCCGCAGACACACCAGACGACACATAGACTCCAGCATTGAGTTTTTGCTGGTCATCTAATACTGCTCCGTGCAATTTCAAACCGGAGAGGTGGCATTCCTTGGCTCATTACATTAACTACAGGCTCTGTAAGCACCGTGGCCTGTTGGGGCTCGTGGCTGGAGAACAGGATCTGAACGATGTGGATAAAGGAAGAAAAATTCAAAAAGTTAAGGAAAAAAAGAAGGCATGAGGAAAAGTGATGGTGGATTGTGAGAAGGTGTGAGACATCTGGGTCAAGCGGCGAGTCAGCGGGTGACTGGGGTGGTAGTAGGGGGTGTTCATCCTCCTCACGTGTTCAGTGGTGTCCTGCAGCGTACACAGCTCTGGACTAAACACACACACAACTCAACCTTTTGCCCTTTCTGATGCTTTGATTTTCTCTTTAGCCTTTTTTTTCTCTCAAACCCTGCAGCTCATGGAATATATTTCTGTCCAAATGTGCAATTTTAAGTGGATGACTGAGATATTGCGAGAATTGCGAGTGACAACTTCTTTCACCCTGAAAGCTTGAGATCTTTGGGTGAATGTCAGAGTGATAAATGTGATAGTATGAGGTAACCACACAGACAGCGTTTGATTGTCTCCAAGTTCAGCTACTTGAAAACATGCAGTGGAAAACTCACCACAGACAGACAATTCCAACTAAACCTCAAACTTACAAATATTTACCCTATCAGCTGCATTCACAGCTTGTAAACATAAATAAATATAATATATTATATTTACAAGGTATAATTTAGCTTGTATATATATATTCACAAGTAATTCTTCATTGCTGTAACTTTGTCAATAATGCTTTCTTGTGGATTTGCTGTATGAGCTGTCAAATTCGTGGTTGCTTTTGCAGGCTATATCTTGGCTTTCAACTTTCCTTTTTGAATTGGGTATCTAATTATTTTTAAGCTTTTCCTTCAGTTGTGTTCAGGCTTGTAGCACAATAGTTGTAGTAGTTTAAATGTTCAAACTTGAGAAATATATCAAAATATGTCAAGCAAAAGATAAAAAGCATGTATTATTTTTGCTGTCTTTATCATTTTTTGTTAGCTTTGATTTTTTAAAGGTAATGTATAATTTCCTGTTTCTAACTTATGTAATATGTTTTTATGTGTCAGTGATAACAGATGGAAATGAGCTTTGAGACCTGGAATCTGACATGCAACATATTTTCTTTGGAGATTAATGTTCGTATACAAGGTCACTGTTAAATGAACTAATTGAAGAAACAATGTCATGATATTGGAATTGCACAACCTAAAATTCCTAATGCGCCTTGTACTGAAGAATAACACGTAGGCTACCCTAAAGAAAAGCAGATGCCAAAGTCTCCACAGAGATTTATATGCAGAGCAGCAGGTTGGTGACCTTGCAAACCAAAAGAAGAGGAGCTAATTTTTTTCACAGATTATCTGTCTCAGACAATGTTGCCACAACAGAGACAGTTCTAACAAATATGTAAAAACATATATTTTTTATTAAAGTTACATGTCAGGATTAACGTTCTCTGTGAATCTATGCAGGAATGAATGAATGCTTGTGACAAGAACTGAAACTCAAAAAAAAAAAAAAACTCCAAAAAACTTTGAGTATTCAAGCAAAGATTGGAGTTGTCCTCCATTCTGATACTCTGATGTGCATGACCATGAGCAAGCAGCTCACTGTCATCCAACAATTTTCTCACGAAGCTAGTTTACATTAGAGAGCTATGTTGTAATTTTGGAAGTCTCACTTTTTCCCACATTCCCACTTTTACTAATAAGAGTTTGTGACTTAGCATTATTTAGGTACATTAGCAGATGTTTGTTCAGAAAGCATTAAAAAGTACAAATTATGGTAAAATTACAGATTTTCTATTGCTATCAACTTCATGCTTTCAAAAAACACCCATGGTGGCCTCAGTGGTCTGGCAAACATCTGTTGTAGCTGTAACATGAAATGTGTCCACTTCCCTCAGGTTTGTGTCTTTTTTTTCTTTACTTAATTCTAACATTCCAATTGCTTCATAAGTCTCAGGCAAGAAAGTGTTTGTAATACTGAGATCATTGATGGTGTTTTGGGAGCAGTCCAGCCTCTTGTCCTGTTTACGTCAATGGAGCTTACCAAGGTTTCCAGGGAAGCTGCTGTTTGGATCTGTACTGTGCAATAAAAGACCACACATCCATTTGACATATCCACATTTAAAAGGACTCATGAAAGAAAAGCCTCTTTTTTGCTGTATGTATTAGACAGTCGCAGGCTTCCAGACGGCGAGATAACAGAACTCGATGTTATCCAGATATATGCTGGTTTTGTGTGTGTAACTCAAAAGGATCTCTTCCGTGTTAGAAAAGTGCAGAAAATTAGTATTTAGTGCAGTGGATTAAAATGATTTAATCCACTTCTTCAAACAATAAAAAGGAAATTTGTATTATGTTGATGTTTCACACTTTTCGAAATTTTAAGGCTTTTTTTTAGCTCTGAAATATATTTGGTTTTTGATGTTTGCAACATGTCCTGGAAAGTACTGGTGATGAATTATTACCTTTCCATATTACCTTAACTAGCACAATTACATCCTTTTCCTTTTTGCTACCAACTATCACATTTTTAGGGACATCAACAGGAGAATAATGATCAAGGAGAATAATCTCGAAGAAGACATCCAGACAGAATGTACAACACAGAAAAAAGCACAAAAGTGCTCTGCAAAGCACTCAGGTCACCAAATGGAAAAGCCTCCCTGTCTGCGTGTTCTGCACATGTCACAGAAGAATGCTTTGAATTGGAGCCAGTAACAGCTACTTTTCAACTGCATCATGTAAATAGCCCCATTATGATCTTTCTACCAATTATATCCCCAAGCAAAAGAGTTTTTTTTTTAAATTAAGCGTAGATAGAAGGTTATTATATAAAAATTATCTTGTCAGTGTGGGTTTGTGGTTTGTTTCTTGTAAATCACAGAACTTTTTGGTTACTTTTTTTTTCTTGTTTTCCCTCAAATCTGGTGCTTTTAATGCTGTCAAAGCCTGGTTGGTTTGAGTAGAGGTTTAAAAAGCTTACTGTAACAAGATTTATGACATTTTCTAATTTTAAGCAAAACATATATTTTTTTATTATTCTATTTTATATACTAAGTTGTTTATAGGCTGGACACATCGTCAGCTGTCAATGAGCAAGGTAAATCTTGGCCAGATTAACATGATATCAAACACAGGCAACACAGAGAGAAATGAGAAAATAGGACTGCGAGGAAACAAGAGTACCCAGAGAAAAGCCACTCATCCAAATGGAGAACACACAAACACTACACATTAAGAGTCTGCCTAGAGTTTGAAACCATGTTGAGAAACAAATGTTTGTTGACAACTGGAGCCTTATGCTATCCAGCCACAAGTTCCCAAAATGTTAGAAATACTGCTTCAGCCTCAAATCACTTATCCTTTTCTTTCTGCCATTGTCATAAACTTGGTCTCTGTTTCTGTAATTGTGCCAGTGTTGTCTGGCTGAAGCTATGATATGTGATCAGGCATGTAGAAAAGGATCTGGTGAGACATTTCACACCTTGGGGGCATCGTAATGGGGGATTGACAACTGGTTGATAAACAGAGTCCACCTGGCTGAGAGCTGAAGCCCTTTGCACAGTCATGGTTTACAGATCAAAGGAGCAAATCCCTTCAGCCAATGGCATACTCCACCTCCTATGCCTTCTCTTCTTTAAGAGAAGGCACTTTGAGAGTTGAAGCACTCAAAGTGCTTCAACTCTCAAAGTGTTTGACAGTTGGCAAAATCCTCTCAATGAAACACTTCTCACCCTGGATCCTTGGACGCCTGAAGTGCCCGTTTCGCCCGATTCCAATGGCGAACCCTGAAACCTCGATTGTGGGATTTTCCAACTCATTAGCTCTGCTCAGTCAAGTGGAGCAGGCTGCAGATTCCTTCCAGCCCAGGTTCATCAACATGGCCTGTGGCTCCCGCTGTGAGGCAATAAGAGAAAGAAAGGTCCAGCCATTAGACACTGCTGCGATTTTGTTTAGTGTGAAATCAGATGAGAAGGGGGAGGAGAAGACTAGAAGATGGGAGTGCTAATCAAAGGTCGCAGATGGGTTGGGATGCGGTCGGATTTGGGCAGCAACACTGCACCTCACCTTAATGCGGTGCAGAGTATTAACACAGCTTAGCAATGTAGTTACAGGAGTGTTAACGCCTGTCAGTTACATGGCTACTGGTCTTTGCAACAGGTGTCTGTTTGACCCTAGACTTGATGCTCTCTCAGGATTTGTTTACACAAGATCGCTGTCTGGAAGCTGCTGATACTTTTGGATGTGGATTGAGGAAAAGTTTTATATTTAGATTGTATTATGTCGAGATCATCAAAACACCTGTAGTTGTCATTGCAGGGCACTATATGGTGCTGTGGTTTTAGTATGATCCTCGCTGCCTCAGTATCTGCATAAAACGCAAAGTCCATCTCTGTTGAACTTTGCACAGAACGATATGCTCCACCACTTTTTACTGACATCTGCCTGTGCATGTGTAGAACAAACCTGCAGCCTTTCATTCTGCGCATGTGGGCTGGGGATGTTCCTGAAAAGTTCCTCTGGTTTCGAGAAGTATCAGATATTCCGATCACTGGGGAAGTATAAACAGCTGAATCGCTACAAAAATCCAATCATTTCCCCGAAAACCAACTTGGTGTAATTGGGGCCTCAGTGTCTTGTTGGAAGCAAGAAAACATATGAAAAAAGAGCAACTTTTTCCTTTGTGGTTCTCAAGATGTTTGCCCCTGGCCAAAGCCAAAGCATGATTGGTACTCCAACGTAACTTTCTCTAAGGAATCAGGTAGAAATCCTGAATATTCTTTTCCTTCTCTAATCATCTTCTTGGAACTCAGTACTTTCCTTTTAAAATTAAACAGGTTTACTTTTTTGTAAGACCAATGTTTTAAATCTGCAGAACAGAAGGGAGTCAGCCCGGTCTCTTGAAATATAATTTTTTAAACCTTTTGAGCATTTAAAGTGCTACCTGAGAGAAAGCTGGCAGATATCTCTGAAAAGACTTTGTCCTGCAATGTGTTACTGGAAACCTGACAGATCAGTAAGTGCTAAACTCTAAGTGGTATCTGGATTAGATTCCAGGAGACATTAGTTAAACTATTTTCATGTTAGTGTTTATTCAAGACTGCCAAACAAAAAAGATTTAAGTGGTATTTAACAAATGTATGGCTCCTTGTGGAAGAAGCTCATAATTTTCTTTTTTTTTATTGGTTAAAGCCTTTGATGTTGATCATGTAGTTTCTACTTGTCCTAGATGGATATTTGAATAAAAATAAACAAAAGGGATTTTACATGGCCTAGTGAAAGAAGAAGATTAGGTGTCCTTGTTCCTGAGTTGGAAATAAAGGAGTGAGGCTGGACTGACTCAAGCAGTCAGAGTACCTCAAATGATAATATAGAATTATCTGAGTTTAAAACATAATGACGATACACAGGGCAAAACGCAGCATTGTGAACAAGTCAACCCTCGACAGGATGCATAATGGTGTAATCTTGAGGAGTTTGTTCATCCTGTGTGTGTGAAGAGTTGTTTATTTTTTATTTGCTCCATCTGAGCCTCACAAGGAACATTGAGAAAACGCATAAAGAAGTAAATGGATCCTGATTCATGCTTGCAATTTCATGCAAATCTTCAAAACATGGAGTTGACATTGCTTGATGTGTTACTTCGGTCTGCAGTTCTATTTTGACGTGTTTTCCCTACAGTTATCACCAAGGCGACATTTACGTTTTGAAGATATGACACCAAATCAGTTAGTTATCAGTGACATGCACGGACACAAAAACTGTAACTAATTGGTCCTTAATTAGACTAATTAGATGAAACATATAAATAGAAAACACAGCATAGACATTAGTAACACCTGCTAAACTGTCCTGATTGCTGCAGATGGGCGTTAATGAGTCCAACCAAAACCCCAAAGTCAGCGTAGTTTGCATTGAACGAGTCTTTGTGTGCTAAAAACTCTCTTGAGATTTTGCTCACTCATATGAAAACACCATCTTCTGCCAAGCACTGATTTAATGTGTTTATAATTTAGGCCAAGCGCGAAATAAAAATCTATAAATTTCACTCTTGGGTGTGTGTTCTCCATTGCTGTGATTGTATTATATGTCTCGTAATTTACCATAATTACATGTTAAACATTTTGCGTGATCTCATAAAACTTGCAAAACTTTTGCAAGATCTTGTGAAAGAAAAGTCAAAATCTTTTTTTTTTTCCTTTTGGCTCAGTTCCCTTTTTCACTCCTGAAGCCTGCAGATTCGGCTAACTGCTTATACTAACTGGACCCCAGAAGCAAATCTGATTGTTACAGAAGTCTTTATACACTTAAGATATATTTCACTAAATATCTCATGAAGCACAGATCAATACATAATTCAAAAATAAAAAGAGCATGGTTGTTGTCCTTAGTTTTTAGACCTGCCTTTCAAACCAACTTGCATTCAACACCATTTACATCCCCATGCTTAGGATGCTGCTTTAACATAAGTTAAACGTTGGTAAACATATTTTAAATTCACACCGTCAATGAGCTTCTTTGACAGGATTGAAAATGTGCGTGAAGAAGAAGCTGACTGAGTTATTTTGAAGCAAAAAAAAAAAAAATCCTTGAAAATGGGCTACAGTTGTGACAACACAGACAGATAGAGGTGGGTCATCTTGTTCCATTCAGGCCGATTCCCTGCAATTTAGCTCAGTGTTTTTCACAAGAGAATCCACTACATGTGGTGAACCACCAGCAGGCAACATGCAGAGGCAGAGGCAATAGTTAGATACCTTCACTGCCACAGGCAGCTCATTAGAGGATAATTATTCACAGATTACCATTGTCTAAACAAAAATGTCTCTTTCCTCCCTGAAATTACTGTTTGACTTTGAACTTCACTTTGGAGCTGTTCTTATTTTTAAGTATGACTCTGTTCTGTACCTTTTTCCACATTTTCTTAGTTGAAAGGAAATCTGGTTTGTGAGTTAGGAGAGAATTAAGTATTTTTCATGTTCACATGATTATTATTATTTTTTATCTCTGGTATTTTGGTTAAATAGTCTGACTGACATCAGACAATTGTCAGGTGACAAGACATTTCTTGTAGAAATGTAAAAACTGTTCTTAGTTGGTTTTTAATGCGTCTTTCTTTTTAAACAACCTTTTGTTGCCAATTTTAACATTCAAAGGTGAGTAAAAGTTTCTACCAGCGAACACTTTAAGGGGAAACTCATCCCTTTCCTTTGCTCAGTCGGTCTTATTACATAATACGTCTACATCTGATCTGCACACTGTTTGAGGCTTTTCAGTATTTGGGTTTCCAGTATCCAGCAGAGTCAGTCAACTAAAAACAGTTCAGAAGTCATGACATTGTTGAACTCAGGCCAGTCTCTGTCTGGTGCACTTGTGCAAATAATTTTTTTTATAATATCCCTAACATGGTGTGTGACAAGGAAGAAATAATGTTATTTTATGTAAGAGCATGAGACTGATATGAAAAGTTATTTAATGCTCCAGCTTTGGTTTCGTGTATGGTACCATCTGTCATGTATAATATTTTCATTTCACACATTCAGCAAATAATTTGATAAAAATACTAACAGAAGTCCTTTTGATTGTCACTATTCCCATATTTATCAACTTCCTTTGACCATGTAGAGTAATATATTTTCATCATTTAACATACTCTAACTAACTACAGAAGAAAATACTAAATAGTGTGTTTAATTTGTGCTGTTAATTTTGCTAGAAAAACTTTACAGTTTAAGGAACCTTTGAGTTGTTTTAGATTTAGGCATGCATGTTGGTCAAATGTGTCATTCTTGGTGGGTGTTCCTTCTGTAATGAGGTACTCTGAAATAAAATCCCTGCCCTTGTAAAACAGACCTTAGTAATCAAACAAACATTATTTAAATGAAAGACATATTTGCACAGGTTAAAAGTCAGCATTTTAGATTAGAAAAAAACGACTCTGTAATTCTGAAGAACAAAGAGGTTTTCCATATGCAATTTAGGGAGTGTGTCGACTTTAATGATGATTTTATTCTCAAATTGTATTTGATGATCATAGTAAGCATGTGCTAAGTGGAACGTCTTTTTAGAGTTTGGTAGAAAGCATAATCAAAATGTTAGCTAGATAAAAACTGAAAGCAATATGCCCAGTTGGAAATGTGCAACACCAGCTTTTCTCTCAAAAGTGCAGAAACTATCATTTACTTAAGTTATGAAAACAACACAAAGATTGGGGAATGACATACAAAATGCAAAACATAAAACATAAATCATTATCAACAAAAACAGATTTGTTATTTAATTAATTTGTGAAAGAGAAGGGACGTTAGATATAGGAGGAAAGATATACCAAGAAACAGACAGGCTCAGTGAACAGTTTGGGTCTCGGTCTGATTAAAAATTTATAAACCATGACACAGCTGTAGACTAAAATTTCTTTCCCTTTTTTTGTTTTTGTTCTACAAGCATTTCACAGTTTGACCTTAGCTGCTGGGATGTCCACTCCCGAGAAGATTGACAACTGTCCCAAATGTTTTCCACTTGTGGCTAATTTTTCACTTTAGAACTATAGACTCTGACTAGGTTACATACTTGTGCACGCTTCAGAATTGCTGTTATCAATTGAGAAAGATAATGTAAACATTATCTTCTCCCAGCTTGGTGTGCACTTCCCAGCACACTAAGCTGGGAAGTGAGTCATCATGAGATAATGAATAGTGATAGAAAGAAACAGATTCTGGAAACGTAGATAAAATCAGCTTCCTCCTTAGGGTTCACTCAGCCTTAGTGATAGACTCTAGGTGGATATTTGGACTACAGCCTTTGTCTCTCTGTTTAAAAAAAAAGAAGTCAGTTTAGTTGGTTTGAGGATCTGAACTGAAAGCCTCCAGAACGCAGATTGATGATTGTTTTGGGACACATCCTATTGGAAGATTACGAGTTATGTCCAGAACCCTGGAAAGGTGTTGGGATCCTCCATAATAAGCAAAGAATGGTTGGATGGAGAGATAATATAAAATACATTTTCTTCGATGCAATACAATCACTGTTTAGGCAATTCTTAAACTTGTATCTTTTTATCCTAGTGTTGACATTGATCATTGCTCTTCTTGCTTTTGTAAAACTGACACGAACCCAGGCGCCTACACGTATGAGGTCATGATTATGAAGTGTTTCATTGCCAGTCAGTCGCACCAAAGCTGACTGTAACCATAGCAGCAAACACATGAGGTAGTGGAGCTTGTCCATGACTGACTGTTGCTTGGCTTTTTATCTGGAGCTCTGGCTGACAGGTGGTTCAGCTTTGGTCTGTCAGCCTGCAGGGAAGGAAAGTCTGAGCTATTTTTGTCTTGGTGACAACAGACTTTGACATGGAGTAGTTGATGGATGAGTGATAATCTGATTGTGAAAAGCATTTAGCATCTCGCTCCGTGTTGCACCTCAGTTGAGACTGGGAACAATTTTGGGGGCATTTCTTTTTAATCTTTATAGGAACACTTTATTTGTTTGTGTTTCCCATGAAACAAAAAGACTGTCTGCTTTCCATTCCTTTCTTGGTTTGAAGTCTTCAACAATTACAGTTTGAGTTTCTAACTGCTTGTTGAGGCTGTAGTTTTTACTCCAGATAAAAAAGTGGTTGTGATCTAAAGATAGGAAAATCAGCAACATTTCCTTTAACTGGTCTTAGATAGGTGCCAAAAAAATCAATCATAACATGAACCCTGCATATTTCTCACCATGTTTTTCTGTTTTTTAATTTTGAGTTTTTTGGCACTGAACATCTTTTAGCCAGGCTTCTTGGAAGCGAGAAGCTTGTAAAACCCAGAAAGAGTTTTGCTAATGTCACAAGAGTTTCCTATGGTAGAAAGAGAAAGATTCATTTGTAAACTGTAACCTAGCAACTAATAATTTCCATGTCTGAAGATAGTTTTTTTTTTTGTTGTTTTTTTTAATAAATGGAGATGATAATTATGACCTGTGCAGAATCACCTTCTGCTAAAATGAATAATTACATGTTGAATAATAGACATAATGACATACAGACTGACAGAGTTAGCTGGATGGGCGTTGACCTCTGATGTGAAGCAGCTCTGGGGTCAGAGCAGACATGCGAAATACTTCTGTCTCCCTTAAAGTGAGGGAATGGCAGCAGTAAGATGGTGTGAAGACATTTTTTTTCTGAACAGGGAGGATGTATTGCTGAACTCAGTTGCCAGCAACACCAAAGTGCGCGGCACCAGTCCATCTTCAGTCTAATGCTGTCACTCTCATATTTGCACCATCCCCTCTAATATATTCTATATGGACTAAACTCAGAGCAGCAAACATAGCAAGGACATAGATGTTGGAAAAATGATGTCAGATTAGCAGTAAATGTATTGTTCATGGACTAGTGGCCCATTTATTGAACCAATAAAGGGACTTGTTCCTAACAGCTTTTCTGATTAAACTTCTTTGGTGAAATTGCTGTAATTTGTTATTATTGTGACATTAGATCAACATCCAGTTGCAAATCGTTCTGTAGCATCAATGGTTTATCCACAATATGAGACTGTAAACTCTAAAGGGAGTTAGCCTGTGGTGCCTAATTAAACCTAATTACTCACAGACTGGTCTTGGTATTTTTCCAAGCAATTTAATGCAACATTTCTGGTCCTACTATATGGCAGCTGTATATTGGTTGCAGCTTTGGATGCAACCAAAATGATCTCATCAAGGAGCAGAAACAAAAATCCACAATTTCCTTACCAGAAAAATAAAGTTTGTTATGCAGTATTAATCTCCGGTTCTGGTTGGTGAGAAAGATCCACATAGATAAATTAGAGTTGAGAACCAAAATGCATTTTTTTATATCTCTGTGAAGAATTCCTGGAGCTGTGCTTTACGATGAGGGTAACGGACACAGAGACTGAAACCCATGGGAGAGACGCAGAGGCCTCCGACATATATTGGAAAATTCTGTCGATTTTGAACAAATATGTCATTGCAGATGCGGCTGAAGGTAGCAGCAAAGAACCCATTTTGTATTGTTTTGTTAATATCTTCAAGACTTGCAGCGAAATGGTCATTGAGATTTTGAACACTGTGGGCTGGACTGGAGGTACAGATGCTGGTATCATACTTAAAGAATCTGAACAGTGAAGAGAGAAATTTGATACTTTAGACACTTTGCTCAAAAATTGTAAATTAAAATATTAGCCTGGCTCTATAGAAAGGTGATCAAATCTGACATTAAGCTCCTTGGTAATTCCAGTACCTGTAAGAAATATTCAGAAAAAATTATATTAGGTATGAGAGGATTTTGTGTTTTCAAGGAAAGCTTTGCCAAACTGTTTGACTAAGACAAACAGTCAAACAGTTTGACACAAGATGCTGGCAATGACTTTGGAGGGAATGAACACAGAAGTATAAAATGCAAATATTATGCAAAGTGTGATAACACCTGCCATAAACACTACATGGACACATGATTGATGAGCAGGAACCCAAAAAATGACACGTCTTCGACCCTCTGGCTTTATCATCACTTTACCATTGCATAAAGATTAGCATCATCAGCCCTGGCATCACTTCACACATAAAAAAGACATGGGATTAGGCCAAAATTGCAAGGATACTATTAGTATCACTGAGATACGAGTCAACATGCCTTTCAACCTGCTCTCTCAATCCTCTGCTTCTAAAAAAAAAAAAAATTAAATAGGATTTTGTTTGAAGCACATTGTAGTTAGCAAGCATAAAGCCAGTCTCTGTTCCAGGGCCAGCTCCTTTGAGACCTCACGCCAGGCAGAGGATGAGCCCCAGAGATGAAAGTGAGGTCAAGGTGGTTTTTTTTTCCTTCTTCTCTGGCTACTCTTCTCTTCCTTTCAAACTAGGAAAAGGCAAAGCTTTAGAAAATGTTTGACAGATCAGTGTTGATAAAATTGATCTTAGCCATTCTTGGCAAAGTGCAGAAGCACCAGACTTTCTTAATTATAAGTGAGAATCATGCATCTTATCAAATTATATCAGTTTTACAAAATCCAGACCATAACTAAGAGACAAGAAGACATAAATAGCAATACTAATAAGCAAAAAAAAAAAGTATCTTTATCTGTTAAATGACCACACAACATATTTTGAAGACTTGTGTAAATAAACACCCACCATTTTGATATGGTGAAAATGTAGAAAATCATTGGAGATTTCTGATATATATTCTGGAGTTCATAGCAAAAATAGAAGGATAGTGTCCCAACATTTGAAATATTAACAGTTCCTTGCAAAATATTTTATCGTCTTCTGTATTTCCTAATCTCACGTTGCAAGCTTGGTGGCATGCTTAATTACAGCTCAAGCTTGATTGGGATATGTCAACTTTAACACATAGAAACCACTGTTTTTTGCAATATAAGTGTCTGTGAACAAACCATTACCCCTTAGAACCGGCAGTTGAACTGGCAAACTCCGTTCACATCATTTACTGTTCAATACATTTTATTTCAGGCCTCTGTGTCTGCTGTGACATGTCTGCAGGTAGGTCAGAAAACTACCATCAAACATGACAAGACGTGTTTGGATTTTATTGTGTTTGTTTTACTGTCCAGTCTGAAATGCTTTGCAAGCCTCTAAATGGTTTTCATCAAACTTTATCCTGCATTTGGCTCCATTTATTTCTCAGTAAACTCTTACCAACCTCACTGTCCCTGCTAAAGAAAATCATAACCACCATATTATGCTGTCAACAACAGTTTTCACCATTGCTATGGTAAAATTTGTTCGTTTTCTGACAACGTCTTGCATTCAGGTCATAAAGTCAAGTTTTGGTGTCCGAGCTCTTGTGGAAATCAACAAACTGAACTTGACTTTCTCTAGAAAATGGCTTTCTATTTTCATAAAGATTCAATTTGTGGGTGAAACAATTAATACTGGCCCTTTCAAGAGATCCTTTTAAGCTTTAAACATGATTTTATTGAATTTAGGGATGTCTGAATAAAAGTAGCTGAATACAAATACACCCTGCGGTTTTTCAGATTTTTCATTGTTAAAAAACTTCTAAAGTACTTCATACGCAATTTATTTTGGTCAGTTATCTAAAATCTCAGTTTAACACATATAAGTTAGTTGTTGCAATGTGATGAAATGTGATAAAATTGAGGGCATTAATAGCTTTGCAAAGCTATTAATAGTTCAAAATGTCTGATCTAACTCAGTGGATTCAGAAAGCAAAAGGAAAACAAATTGATATTGAAATTGAAGAAACTGAAAGGAGATCAGGGATTTAAAACTGGATAGAAACCACTTTTAGGTAAAACACACTTGACAGCAACTTGGAACCACTTGTGTACCTTTATCTAAGGGTTTCAGGAGGAAAATCTCTGATCTAATGAGCCAATAAACTCAGAGGACTGGTGGAGATCGTATGACAGAATTTCTCAGCAGCCGTGGCACAGAAACTAATCAAGATAAAACAGGAATTAACTCCTAATACAAAGAGTTCCTTGAGGAAAAACAACTTCTATGGGTCAGTGATTCACCCAATCTTACCATGATGACCCAAAGCAAACGGACGATACTGCATGAAGCTGCCGAAGGATTAGGTGGTTCAAAGAAAGCCCAAACTCAAATCTCAAGAACATTATCATCACCTGTAGAGCGACCTGAAGACGGAAGCCTGCAGGTGTTTCTCATCCAGTTTCAGGAAGCTTTGGAATATTTGCCAGAAATAATTGAACAAAGAGCCAAGATTTAGCTATGCAAAGCCTGTACAGACCTAACCAAGATAGCTGGAAGCTGATGTACAACACAAATCCAATTTCATGAGAGCGCTCCAAAGAGCAACTTCCTGCTGGGGTTCCTCTGAAACAAAACATTTGCTTAGCTCAGAGAATACATACTTTTCCTTTTCTCACTACAGAAGGGAAAGCCAAAGGAATTCCACTTTAGGTGAAGGCCGGTGACGCCAAAGTGGAAACAAAGCCGGGAACATAAATTAATTACATCTACTGTAAAGGAAAAACAAGGTTTGACTTTTGTCTCTCCTGATTTTAATTAGGCATATATTTTTGTTGGAGGCATGATGAAACTCATGTGCAGACACGGCTCTGGTTTCCTTCAGATGCAAATTGATGTTGAAGAAAAGACTCACTTATTAAACATCCAACATGAGCCGGGCTAATTTATGGAGCCGTGGCATATGATTTTGGTTGCACTCAGATTCCTCTGGTTTTTAAAAGTTGACAAATTAGCTTGTTTTTGTGGGCTGAGGCTGACGGCTGACTTCCACTCAGCATGTGCAAAACTAATTACACATACACAAACGTTTCTTTTGCTTCAGCAGCACAGTAAGGTTTGGAGAGCAGTCTCTTTCTGGTGAACTCCTTCCAATAAAGAAAGACTGTAAAAGATGTTTACACTTAAACAAGTAAAGAATTTACATAAAGTCAGTAAAAATTGAGTTATGATTTTCAATTAACCATAAGCTAAGTTGGAGTTGTTTCTTGAAGCCCTGAACTGTCAAAAAACACTACAACTACAGTAAAAGACAGTTTTCCAGTGGACACCATGTGTGTTCTTAATCTGTGCCCTCTCTCCACCCCTGAGACCCCAGTAGGAGCTTTCACTTTCCCTGCATGCCTCCACACTTTCTCCCTGCCTGCGCACCCCCTTCGCCCTGCACTCCCCCGGCCCCTGTCTCCCCACTTTCCCATGATCCCTTCAAAGCACTGCTGCCCACCACCACACACACACACACACTGCATCTCGCTCACACACGTGCCCTTAGATAGAACGTTGTTTCAGCTATCCGGTGCTCCATGTTTCACCATCTGTTAAGCACTCCCCCAGCTGTTGCCCACTCTCTCCTTTGCTGGGGAAAATAAGAGCCTTACAAGGTGGTGACACGCACACAGGACAGAAATTATACATGACTCTAATTAGAGACAGAGGCAGGTTCAGGATCCTGTCTGTCTGTAGGTAGTGAGCATTTAAAGAGAACCATGCTGCATTTAAAGCAGACACTGAAAGGATGTTGTGCTTATAAGGAACATTTAAAGTGCCTTTGCAAGCATAATTCAAACTTTAAAGCTGCATTGTGTAGAATATAGTTTTTAATATATTTGTTAAAACTGTCACTATTTTGTTACAGTATAATGAGACTAATAATCTTTGAGTAAAAATCAAGCCTCCCTGTGGTCCTACTACCATCTGCAGAAATGCAACACCCCTGATCAGAAACACCCAATCAGAGCCAGAAGGACGATCATAGCGCTGTCAATCAATAAGTAGTAATACCTGGTTGTTCAAAACAGTGCAGTTTCACAATATACACTACTTTCCATACAGCTAAAAATTCACCTCATTCTAGATCTTGTTGAATCGAAAATGTGATTTTTTTTGTAATTAGCATGCTTCCATTAAGCACATTTATTTTCGCCATTTCAGTTTGTGCAATAGAAACGCAGCAATGTAACAATCTGACAACGTTACACTGTTACTCTGTCACATAAAATTGGGAGTTAAATACATTGGAAGATAATGTGAAAAGGCTCATGGGCTATGAATGGAAAACATTTTAAATCCACGGTGTGTGCTGCATTTAGTTCAAAATGCAAATGCACAAAACACAACCAAAAAAGGCTACCCATTCTTCCCCCACTTTACGACTGACAGAGTATCTTTTCATCCTGATTCTTCCTTTGTCTTCACTCTGCTTGGAAAATTCACCAATGAGGTTTAAAGTCAAGATGCTCCTGAAATTTACAAGCTGTGGCTTAATTTGAAATGTTTTCTGAGAGACAGGACAGAGTCCTTCCAGGACGTTTGAATCAAGGCCCTCCAATAGGCAGCTCTGAAGTTGAAAGTGTTGAAAGAGCAGGAATTTGCTTGTAGGGATATGTACTCGCATCTGCTGGGACAGAGATCCCAACCAAACCGTGTCCAAAAGCACAAATCATTTCTTTCTTGTTTTCATACGTCTAACATTAGCACACAGCCAGTAAATGCAACATTTAATGAAAAATACAACAATGAATATGGAAAGATCTGGTTTTAAAATGCAGCTGATGTCAGAGCTGTTTATCACTTCATAATGTCTTTCTGTTCTTAGGATGTTTGCTGTTGCATTTGATCATCTCAGCTGTGCAGACCACATGCTGAGAGGCCAGCATGTGATCAGAGGGATGTCTGGACATCTAACTGCACTTCTAAACCACTGTTAGTGAGGCAACTGATCTGCAATGTGACTCAGATTTATTTACAGATCATTGACTTGTCACCTAACAGGAAACACCTCTGAGACTGCAGGAAGGAAACACCAGACATTTTAGGAGGATCATCATAAACTGATCTGCTTTTGCAGCTTCATCAAGAAAGAAAAATGAGACAAGAAGTGGTTTTGATTTTCTGTCACTGTTTGAGCCCAAGGTCCTGATGCTGAGCGCACGACAAACTGATTAGCACACATCTGGAGACAAGGCAAAAAGAAGCAATTCGTCTAGAAAAGTTTGCTTTTAAACTAAGAATTTTTTTTTTCTGAAAACATTTTACAATATAATAAAAAGGTTTTACAAGCCTCCCTGGCCACATGGGAATCTGTAACTTTATCAAAGGTCTATTAATATAATCCATATTGTTGCTTCTTGCTTGGTTTTTGCATCCCAGAATTGTGGTTTCCCAGCAATGCAGACCGACATCTGTTCAGAACATTGTTACCCCTAAACAGGTAGATGTCAAAGCCAGAGAGAAGAGCACAACCTGTACACGTCTTCTTTTCTAGGAGACCATCTTCTTTGATGAATTTTAGTGACTGACCTGAAGCAGAAGACGTTTAAACATCTCTGCTTTGGATGCTGACAACATGAAAGCTTTTAATAACCTCACTGTTTATGCAGACTGTACGTTAGCTGGACATTTCTGTGTCAGCCTGACCTTTTGTACATTTGATCATTAAATCTACTTATTCTTTTTGTTGTAACCAAAGTGAAAAACCGAGTGAGTTCCAGCTGGCACCAAAATCAGACCCACCCGCCTCCTGAACTGCAAACCATATGGACCGTCTCTCAGTCTGGGCCGAAGTGAGCGAAGTGTCGGCCGTCCAGTGGAAGATGCTGAGTTGTGTTTGATGTGTGTGTGGGGGATGATGGGCTGGAGGTTGGAACTCCTTACAGAGCTGTGCTTTGCTGTAATTAGAACCTGTTTGGGCAAATCTGCAGCAGAGAGTGGTTTGCAATGATGTGAAAATAATAAATAAATAAATAAATAAATAAATAAATAATAAATACTCTGCAGCAGAGCATTAAATCTGTAACTCTATATATCTGTCCTCTGAAACAAAAGTTGCAAGAAGAGTTATTGTGAGTTACTGTATTGTTAAATTAGAACAAAGTAAATTTGCAACTTACGTTAGCGCAAAGCTTACAGTGCACATAAATCTGACCTCCCCTCCACGGTAAAGCATGGTAGTGGCTGCATCATGCTTCATTCAGCAGAGACAGGGAAGCATGGTTATGGGTTGTTCTGTTTCTGAAAAAATGTGAAATGGAATCTAAAGTATGGCCTCTATTTTTATTTTCATTTAATTTTTGTCTTATTTTACAACTCATTCCAGTATTGGGTTACATTGTAAAAAACAAAATTGATGTCTTTTGACTCTAACTCAAAAACTGACAGGGTTTTCAATCAGTACCATTTGTGCTAGACAAATGTGTTGTGTTGCATAACACTTAAAGAACTTCATCTTCAAAAATTAAAGTTTGATGTTGAATCTTCCCTACAAAGTGTTAGACTGCTTATTATTTTATCAGAAGTTGTTAACAAGGATCATAATTTATTGTTCAAATGAGTCAGATACGAGCGTTCCCTGAAAGTTCACGCTGCTCTTTGCAAAGTGCACAAGCAGCGGAAGCGCACTAACCGCGTTTTAATGTAACAGTAGATAAAGACATCAGACATCCAAGGAGCACAACCCAAAACTCTACGCGTGATGTCACGGAGAAGTCTGATGAAACCCAACACCACCAGCTGGTTTAGAGTTGTGATGGGGTGAATGCGGGTCCACTCGCATCGCTGCAAGTCGAGGCACATAGCTGGAACCAGCGCCTGGAGGAGAAGACGCACACAGGTCCGTCTCGTGTTGTGGTGATAGAGCAAATCTGCATCCGTCTGAGCAACCGCGTTGATCCAGCCACAGATCTATTTGCTGTCAAAGCCGCTTCCTTTTTTTTTCCTCCCCCAAGTTTGCTGTTGTTGTGCGTCTTCACTTTGGATAGCAACAGCCAGATTATCCTCCTGCGCGCCGCAGAGCGCACTAGGTTTTTTGGACTTTTTGAAAAGGGGGAGACATCTCACCTCTGGAGTGCGGTGCGATGAAGAATTTCTGAGGGCTTCTCGGTCCATTTAAACGCGTCTTTCTGAGCGTTTCCGAAGGGTCAGCCCATGTGCAGGCATCCCATTGAGTGTGATTCTATTTTCGCCCAGATCTCTGCTTCCTGGACAAATGCATACAAATGCATTTAGGAGCCCAACGGACAAGGAGTGGACACGTTTCCGCGGCTGCAACGTAAGTCTCAATGTACAGCAATGCATTTTCCTGCCTGCGTGCACGTTTAACTCCAGCAGCTCCAGGTTTCTGATTAGCTGTAGAACACTGTTCTGTAATAAAGCCGCCATTCTGATCTTACTTTATCTTTTACATTAATTTATGATTTTTTTTTTTCCTGTAACTGCATTGCCGTCCCCATTTGGAGCTGATAACTGCATTTCTGTTGTACTTGCATTTGAACTTTATACGTTTTGGAAACCTTTTTGTCACATAATGTTTCATACTTGACTACAGAAATCCATGACCAGCATGATCTGTGAGAAACTGTGGAGTTGTGTAAAGTTGGGATAAAACGCAGAGGCTGGAGCAGGAAGATGAATGAGCACGCCTTGGGAGGAATTAAAAATATTTCTAGCATGGGGATAAATCATTTGGGTGGTGAGTGTTTAAGGTTGAAAGAGCTTAATTTTGGCAGCCTAACAACTAAAATTCTTCATGGAAGTGTGTGTTATGATGTTTGGCATGTAAGGTTTTGTTCTGTTACATGCAGCTGCCACTCAACAGTATCAGGAATGTGTTGGAGCAAAAAGGGCATTAAGCAGCAAATTGAATGTCCTTTATTTGAAGTGAGTCCAAACTGTCTTAGAAATCTCTTCCAGATAACATCTGACAAAGGAAGATGAGATCACAAAGGGCTTTGTTCCACTCTGAGACATCCAAGTTTTTTAATGATCGAGAGTAAAACTGAGCAACCTGATCTGACTGGGTCTGACTGTGTGGCTCCTGAAAACCCCCCTCTGTTAGAGGCATTGCTCCTCCAATACTACTGGCAACATTTTGACAATATGCTGCCTTGCTTTTCTGGAAAATCAACCTCAGCTCCAGACTCAAGTCTTTCACAGCCTCTAACTGGTTTTCTTCCATGATTGTCCTGCTTTTAATTAACTGCCCTCTTCCAACTAGAGAGAAATTGTTCCCACAGCACGATGCTAACACCCTCGTGTTTCATTGTGGGGATTGGTTGTGAAGTATGATGTGCACTGTTATTGTTCTACCACAATTCATGTGTCACATGTTGGTCACATAGTTCAATTTTGGTCTAATCAGATAACATTCTTCCACATATTTGCTGTGTCCCATGCATGATTTATGGTAAACAATAAATGGGACTCCTTATGGATTTTCTTCAATCCTATATTTGCAATTTTTATGCTGCCACAGATTTATGGAGCGCATGACTGGTTTGTTAGGTGAGGTGAATGAGTGCCTCTTGGTGATTTATTGTCTTTAAAAGCATCAGAGCATAGGAGGTTAAGTTAAAATGCATATCACACTCTTGACTTTTATTCATTCTGTCTCAGTAAAATACATATACATTTGTTGTAATGTCACAAATCTCACAGTTTGAAAAATTCAGAGGTTTTGAAAATTTTTCCACTGAGAACCTTGACTGCCAGTTCACCCAAGTTCTCACAAGTCTATGAAGCTCCTGTAAAGTGTAACTACAGTTGTATAATTAACTAACATCATATTTACTATTTTTAATCTTACTCTGAAAGGTTGTTGCAGGGTTTTCTGTTAATAAAATCCAGTTATACTTACATTGGTCCCCATTTGGTGAATCAGAAACATTTATTTTCCTGGAAAGTGATTTTTTTGTAATATTATGTTAGGACCTTCAATAATAGTCCTGCTGTATTATTTAATGCAAATAATGGGGACAAGATATAGTTGACTTGTTAAGTCTCTGCTGAGTTGGAAAACAAATGGTCATTAGTGGCTGTGATTTTTGGAAAGTAATGTGTGTGGTAATTTGAAAGTGTGTGTGTGAGTTAATATTTTTTCACCCTCCTAACACCTGGAACTGGAAAGAAGACAAACAAATAAAGAGTGGTAGTTTACTCACATCTCTTTGTCTGCTTGCTTTCTTGTGGACTAAGTCAATCTTTGCTGTGGCCGGTGCTGACCTTTTGACTTCAGCTGGAAGAAAATTACGTGCTAGTTCTTGAAAATCACTCTAATATTTGCATTTGTCCAGCAATTTTTTGAATAAGAATTTCTTCATTTTTATGATGCCTTGTAGCCTTAATATGTAGCAAATATTCAACTTTTTGCTGGCTGTCATTTGGTTCTTTTATAATGAAGTCACTCAGTTAAGGAGACAAATACTGAAGCTGAAATGCAGCCAGCAGGAAAGAGATGCTGGCTGCAGATCAGTTACTTCTTCTTGGACAGTCAGCAAAACATGCAACAGCAGAACATCTTATTAGCATGAGACACAAATGGACTTCCTGTTGAGTTAGCATCAAAATGGAGAAACTGACATGAGCTTTCAAAGATAAAACCAGTTCCTGTTTGACCTGGCCAAAAACGTTTGCTAGTTCAGAGTTCATTTTCAAATTGTATGTGTTTTGTATTTCCTACTGAATTCTCTAAAAATGTCAAGATGCTAACTTAGATTTAATCATTACAATTCATGACTGAGTCTTGTCATACTCTGTATGAAAAGACACATGACCAGAAGAGTCATTTGTCCATTTTAAGAATTTAATATGACTCAATAAGGTCTATGTTATTTTCCTGTTTGGTAGAATTGTGCTGTAATTGTATGGCTTTAGTGAAGTGTTTTGGTTACCCATCCAAAAAGCTTCTCATTAATTTGTTATAATTTTGTCCCATTCCTCTTGTAAGTTACTGAGTCAGGTTTGTAGACCTGCAAATTCATAAAAAAATTAAATGCAAAAGCAAGTAGGCATGTTATTATGTAAATGTGAAACATCTAAAATCATTGGAAAGATGAGAAAGTCACTACAAAACTATGTTGAGACAGGATCACAGTGGAGCTTCACCCCTTTGAAAGGTACAAAATAAAATCTGAGAATTTGTGGTTTTATTTTGACCACTACAAAACATTGACATTTTTGTCCTTTACCCACTTTGTTGTAACTATTGTGATGTGATTAATGTCATTGTCCATTTAGAAGATCCATTTGCACCCAGTGTTCAATGTCCTGGCTGGTAGCTTAACATAATACTTTAATAGTCCCACATTATGCTGTTTTCTCATCATGCCATCTATTATGTAAAGTGCACCAGTCAAAGTGCACCAGTTCCTCCGACTGCAAAGAAAAAACCTCACATCATGCTGCTGGAAGTGCTGTAATTCACACTTGAGATGGTGTTCTCATGCTGCAAAGCGTTCCCTTTCTTTTCACTAAATGTAACAATGGTCATTATGACCAAACAATTCATTTATAGTCTCATTAGATCACAGGACATGTCTCCAGAAATTAGGCTATGCTCTCCTGAGTACATTTCCAAACTGTAATCTGATGTTTTTATGTTGCGTCAGAATATTGGCAACTTTTTCTCCAAGTGTCTTTTCAGCTCCTGTCAGCCAGAGACTTACTTCACTCTTTGACCAACTTCAGGTGACATCTCTACAAGACCTTTTGCATTGAATCACAATTCATGTTTTGTATCTAAACAGGTTTAAGTAAGAGACATTCCCTGTCTCCTTCCTGAACAGTATGATGTCTGGTATTAATACTTGCACATAATTGCCTGAACAGATGAACACAGGAGCATGTACAGTCAACTGGAAATCGTTTCCAAGATTGAACCAGACTTGAACCAGACTCTCTTCCTGGTAGGAAACAGTTTGTTTCAGGTGTACATTTAAATACATTCACATGTGAGCATTGTTTAAATGCCAGTTAGTTAAATGAATTTATCCATGGCTGACGAATCCATGACATTATAATCTGAGTTTATCTAAATTGTTTTATATTTTTTTATTCTAATTTATGCCAGTGTCAGAATCAAAAGTTGTCAACTGTATGTCTGAGTTTCTGTTTTTTCCTTCTTTTGTCAAGTTCATAAACAAGAGGCTTTTTTTTTTTAACACTTCTTAAAAATCACATAATCACTGTAACTGTGTGGATCACCTCAGCTACTGTAATGATTTTTTTCAAAAAAAAAAAAAAAAGCTATACAGCAAAGTGAGTTGAATTTTGGTTATAATATTCAGGTGCTTCTTACAAATTCAAGAACTCTCACTTTAAAACTGAAGTAAGAAAAAAGAAGCAGTTCAGCTTGTGCCCACAACCCCCAATCAGTAAAAGAAAACAACAAAATCAATTACTATTCAGTGTGTTTAATGTATTAAAGCTGCTTGGGGTAAATCAATAGCTTCACATACTTTGTTTCTCATTAGCAGATTTATTTGATCGGCAATCTGCCAAATCACTAACAGGCTCTCACATTGGCATCCTGACTGAAATCTCTGATTAATGCAAGAAAATTTATGAACCTTGAATAGAACACTTGGCCAGTTTTTCTCCTGAATGAATCATTGTTAGAGATCCAAGCTAATTCTGAAATGGGGATAGTTGAGGTCTGTCACTGCTGGAATGGGAGTTTAAAGTTGTGATTATTTATAGTCTTGACATGACACCCATTCCCCACATATTGGTATTTCCCTCAGTCAACAGAGCTCTGTTTGGGGAGCTTTGTGCTGCGTTCAGCACCCAGCTCCATTAACTGCAAGGAGCTGGGTAGCATCCTGCACTGTACAGCCAGAATTGGCTTTCTCTGCAAAGTAAGAACAGGAACAAGGATTCTGGGCACATGAGACAAAAAAAAAAAAAATGCTTTGTCATGTCCTGGCAACACTTATGGAGGATGTCCAACACCTTGTCTGCACGTGTTCCTGTACTTGTGCTGAAATAATGACCCAAGTTGTTTGATGTAGTGATTTAAAAGCCACAAGATGGAAAAATGGAGCTTGTGTAAGAGATAATACTAAGAGAATCTGAATCAGTATCAGATGCCCCACACATCTGAAACGTAATGGTAAATCTTATATTTAGAATTTCTCTTCTTTTGCCAAAGTTTAACTGGAAGCAGCTACTTTTATCCCTTTAAATGTTGATCCCATCATTTCAACAGATGAATTATTGTAATCATCCACCCCAAGTTTGGTTTTCTTCGTTGCATTTTCTGGCTCTCCGTTCCCGACTGTGGAATGTCACACGACCTCTCTGAATGGGGAACAGGTGACAGTAAAGCTTCCCAATTCCTGACTTACTGCCAGTCTGTGTTGTTCCACTAGATTTTCTGTTGTCTTCTTCTCTTTTTTTCTTATTTTCTGACTTTGATTGTATTTTTCTTTTTCCCACCAGTCCACAAAGCCACATAGGGCTGAAAAAACAAACAATGGTGTCTGTTTTAAATAGGACACCGGAAGCGGTTTTTTGCTCGTCACTTGCTCGTTACATGCTGTTTTGTGGATAACAATCTCCTGTGATTTACAAAGTAACAAAAAGCCTTGGTTGACAAAAATCCCTTCAGTCGTGGGGAGACACATTTTAAAACAGCGAGACAACTGTCTCTTCATGTGCTGTAAACATCCCTCACAGTGTCAGCTGGAAAATGATGACTAGTTATAACTGCTTAAACTTGTGAAAGCAGCTGTTGCTGGAGACATGATTGATCTGGTTGCAATACGAAGAATATATTTGAAAATGTTTTTGGTGGTTTACATTTGACACAGTGTAAGGAAGGAGTCCCAAGTCCAGTCCTTGAGGCCTACCATCCTACCATTGTTTTTAGAGACATTTCAGCTCTGCAATAGACTAGTAATGGACAGTTGATTTGATCCAGGTGTGTTTGAGCAGCAATGCATTTGGGGACCCCTGATGTAGCGTATTATGTAAAAGTAACTTTTCAATGTTTAATGTATCCTGAAATGCTATTGGAATTTTTCATTTCTTTCCTTGGTAATTTTTACTCTTATTTTGAAATAAAGTTGTAATTCTTAAATTTTTGCTCAATTATGTTGACAGTCAGCTAATAAATGCTCAACAGCAGACTTGTTTAGCAATTTGATTTTATTCCATTTTCATTCCATTTGTGATATTTTTATGTAGCAGTTGTCACATCTTATAGCCTCAGATAATTTCTGATTTTTTTTTCTGACTTGACGATGTCTGCTGTAAATATAGTAAACCCTGAAAAAAACAAAAAAATTTTTTTTCTTATAAATGTATACCTTTTTGACATCAGAGACTATCCACGTTTTTTTTTTTTTTCATAAAAATATCTTTTAATTTTATTTTTTGGGGTGGCTATTTTTTTTTAATCTATAGTAGCTCTGATATTCTGTGGTAAACACATACAGTTGTGGAAAATGAAAATATCCAAAGTATTTCTTGAGTTCTTTTAAACAGAACCAGTTCTTGTCTCAACCATCCCAGATTTATTTTGGGTGCTTTCATTAATTCTGTTTCAATGTAGATGCAGGATTACTCACCCTGAAAGCAAAAATCTGCCACGGTCAAAGTTAGCTGCTTTTACTCATTGTGTATCCTTTTCTTCTGGGTAACAATCTGCAGGGAATTAATTTTGTTTTCAACAAGTCACATCTCTGTTGGAGTTAAAGCTCATTCATCTTCACATATTCTGCTGCATGGTTCCTTCCACCATGGAATGCTGTCCGAATAACAAGTAGACTCATGCATTACTCATACTAGAGGACTATTTACATTTCTGTGTCAGTACAGATGCTTTCCTCCAGGTATTCTGTGTTCAGATGAGTGTCTTCATGTAGACAATAAAAGATAGTCCAGCTAAACAGAAACAAAAATCCCCACAAAGGTATCTTTAAAGATTAAAACGCAAAGTGTTTTTTACAACCTTAATGTGAGGTGCCGGATAAACACTTGTCCTATTAAATTTTAGCTCTATTTTTTCTCTTTAATGTCTTTTATTCAATTAAATCATTAAGTGTGCAATAAACAACAAGAACTTAGTAGGAAGAATCCATCTTAGCCTGGAAACAATGAAACATGAGTCAGTGATGTTCACTCCATGGCTCCCGGCTGCATATTCTAACATAAAAATGTCAAAGTTAAATGAGAATTCTCATTATTGTTTTTGAAATAATAACATCTTCATGTTGAACACCTCTTTGATTTCTGCTACTAGCTAACTTGTAGCTTTCTTCTCTCAGTATCAGCATCTGCACTGAAGAGTGGATTTGCTAGTGCACATTTGACAACAAGAATTTTCTTAGACCAGATTTGTTTTCTTTTGGCCCAAGAAAACAAATAGGGTTTTCTTTGCTGCAGTGGAAGACACATGTGTAACATATTTCAGGATTTACGGAAGGCTCACACTTGTACAACAATTCTTATTTAAATCTTCCAATATTTGGAGTTTTATTCAATAAATGGTGCATTTTTACAAATATATATATAAATAACGTAATTGTTTTTTTGTTATGTTAATCTGTAATAGTTACATATTATTATCTGCTCTTGTAGGTGGAACTTTCTCCTGCTCCTGTCAGTATGCTCAGCAGTACCCTCTGCAGAAGACACCTACTCTGCTCAAGGTAAAACACCAACACCTCAGGCCCAGAGCTTATTTTACAGTTACAAATGTGACATTCAGGGAGTTACATTAAAAAAAATAAAAATCCACAGGATCGCTTCCGGTAATTTTTATTACTGGTCTTTATGGCAAACATAACTAGCTTGCTTGTGCTTTTGGTTAGTGACTTTTTTCACCCATATAATGACTATTATAGTTAATTTTCTTCAGAAATAGCAAAACTATCTCCAAAATTATTCTATTTTCATTAGATTGCAATGAAAAAATGTTTTACTCAAAGGAGAGAGACTTTAGATTTACAAAAAAATTGCTTTTTAGTCATTAATTTTAGTAACTGGATTCAGTAATTGCATATACACTGTAAGTAAAGTGATGAATTGGATGTAAGTGAAGTCACAGCTTGTCAAAGCTTTGCATTTGTATTCAGCCTTTACTGCACCTCTCACTGACTCTCCTTAATGCCTCAAGGGTTCAGGTTTTTCCATCTTGCATTGTCAATTCTCTACATATCTACTGTAAATCAGATGATCCCAGGCCAGGAAAAATCAATCCATCATAATGCAGAGTGGAGGAATGCACACAGTGAAGAGGCAGCCTGTCTTAGAGTTTGAGACAGGTTAATTGGGATCTTGTCTGAAGTTGCCAACAGGCAAAGATACCCTGAACAAATTCTTACTGTAAAGAAGAATCTATTAATGTCTGACCTGGTTAAATAAAGGTTTAAAAATAAGACCTGATTTGTGGTGTGACAAAGTTCTCTATCTGTGCTGTGGGACATTTTCCTGTGTGAAACATTGCTCCCTGTGTTGCTCTTCTGTTTATTGTACTTTCTCTGTTTTGTGTCTTCCCCTGCTGCTGAAGCACTGCGGCTCAAACTGAGTTATTTTCTGCCCTCATCAAACATAGAGGACAAACACAGTTCCTTCAAAAGAATGGGCAGCCCTTGAACTTTTCCTGATACTTCAAAATAAAATATTATATCACCAAAACCCTTCAGTTTAGTAATAATCTGTGCATTTCTACACTGTATGCATAGTTCTGGAAGCTCTCAGAGGTTTGTTAGAAACTGTTCTTTTCAAAACAGCATCATGAAGACTAGGGATAAAATGAATACACCATTTCCATGATGAAACATGGTGGTGGAAATGATTGAAGTTGATTGGAAGATAAAATCTGAATGAGTTGTTGTATACATGGTGAAAACGAACAATTTCTCTACTTCTAGGTTAACAGGTTGCAGTTATATCAGTCATATCACACCGAAAACAAGCACTCTCAAGTGTTTTGAACTGTCATAAAGATGTCCAAAGAGAGCTGTCATGTAGAACAAACCTGGCAAGGCTCGGAAGTAGAAGATTTTA
The DNA here is from genome assembly GCF_027474105.1 of Poeciliopsis prolifica. Lineage (NCBI taxonomy): Eukaryota > Metazoa > Chordata > Actinopteri > Cyprinodontiformes > Poeciliidae > Poeciliopsis > Poeciliopsis prolifica. The sequence continues at coordinate 3,564,710 of NW_026562377.1, forward strand.
AAGGCACTAGGAAGCAAACTTGTGACAGAGGTCTATAAAACCACAAAGCAGCCGGCAAGACACTAATAAAATGAGGAATTACAGTGTTCAGGGTGACAATCATAGCTCTGCCCAGGAATAAGCAAAGTAGCAGACCAAGAAAAACTCCACTTCTGAAGAGGGGAATACTTCAAGCCGGATGAAGTATGTTAGCCAATGGCACATAACATGCTTCTCCATGTTGTCTTCCGAAGTAACCATTATCCAGATTTTTAAAGTTAGTGAAGAACTGAAGAACAGGAGTTTATGTCATTGACTGCCCTGCAAAAGTTCTGAGTTGAGTCCAACTAAAAAAATCTGTGGGAACTAAAAACGAAAGGCTCGGCCAGAAAGTCGTCAGAGCTGAAGGAAATTGGGGCTCTTGCCAAAGAAGCATGGGCTGGGATTCGTCAGGAGATATGTTGAAACAAACTACTAGCCGTAATCCAGCAAAATCGCAAATACTTAAAAGCATCATGGGACTTAAATGTTCTCTGTATTCTCATTCCCTCATGCTTGATTGTTGTGACAAACATACCTGACCAGCATTCAGAGACTCCGTTACATCAGTTACACCTTATACTTGGTACATCTGTTGCTGCTCATATTGGCTCTTTCGACTTAACAACTATGGAATTTATTATAATGTTGTTATTTCTGAAGCAATGTTTAGTTTAACTTGAATTATGGTACAATGCGAGATCTGTGTATTGTTCTTTTCTCAGTGCTAAAACTGAACAACAACAAACCTGTCATTTTGTTTTGGTTTTTGGGGCTTTTGCCAAACTGTGCATCACCCTAGACATATTTAGCATAAAATCTCCTTACATTTGAAGTAGAAAAAGAATGAACAAGTAGTTTTTTTTATATACATATCTGATTACATGTTGCTTTAATAAACTTTAAATGGTGGTTCTTTGAATCCTTGTGCTGTCTCATGCATTCCAAGTTCTTGCCATTCATCTGGACTGCAGCTGCATTCATCCAGTTGAGGAAAAGCAGGAACGGGATCACGAGTGTCTGTGAGACGCTGTATTAATAGCACCGTGGTTGATCGGCATCCAGATTCGTAATATAAGACTTGTCTTAGCCTTAGATTCTGAATCACCTGTTAGAACTGTGTGAAAATAATATTGGCCAATGTCTTTAAATGGTAACAGAATGAGCAAGACTTGGTGCCAATGTTTGGCACAAACCAGTATTTAGTTTTTATAAAACCAATAAAATTGCTTAAGATGTCAAAATGTATTTAAAACAAAAGCAACAATTATTCCAATTAGTGCAAAAAGAATGTAAAAAATGGAGATTATTCCACTTAGACCATAATTGAGAACAATTTTTAATTTATTGCAGAATATTTAGGAAAATAAAATGAAATGAATCAACATGAGATAAATGTTTTTACATCATTATTGTTCAGAATATCATCCTTGTTTTTCATTCTGGATCTTACTGAATAAGACAAGTTGAACAAGCTGATGTGGTAAAATCAGTTGCTTAGTTCACATACTTCTTATAACTTCAGGATTGAATTGCCATAAGTATGGTTGTACTTTTTATTTTAATTGCACTGTCCATGGTTTGGGGAAATTTCCAGTTGGATATATCCAGTTATTTTTAAAAAAACATGCTTAATAAAAGATTTGGTAATTGAAAGTAATGTGACAAGAAATGGTTAAAGGAGAAAGACATGCATCAGAGGTCTCCAGGTCAGTCACCAAACCCTGGTTACTGGATGGGTCCTTCAAGGACCATCTGTAAATGGGCTGCCTGCTTTACCAGTATGCCACACATGCAGGAGACTGAGATAACGCTATTCAACCCGCAAAGGGTTTTTACAGAAATTTATACACACATTCACTCACCGAAGCCTTCTTATGATGAGATAACCAGCAGTAGAGGGCAACAGGTGGGTTTTTGGGTTTGGTTTTGATCTTATTCATCATTATGTCTTAGGTCTTTTAGGTTAGCCCTTCATGGTCCTTTGATTTTGTATTATTTGAGGTATTTTGCTCTGATCCTTTATATGATACCTTTGAATATACTTTTCAAAACAGGAATACTAAGTATTAGCAGTTGTATAAATATCTCTTTGTAACATCTTGGCATACCAGCACAACTTTGTTTCTACACTGTATCATTATTAAAAATGCACCATAAGTAAAACAAAACAAAGTAATGTACCACAACCAGGATGGTTTACAAGACACAGAAACTGTCACCTAAGAAAGTTTATTCTGCAAAGATCTTCTGGATCACAGCATGTCTGGCACTTCAATTACAGGCTCTGAAGACTTCCATTATTATTTTCTTCTTTAATTTGCATGGAGTCTCATGGAAAAAAGAAGATATTCATCTGCTGAGAAATTATTAATTATGTAACAATAGCTTTGTTACATAATTATAAATCATATAAATCTTACCAATTTCTTTTCTTCCTAACAGGAGTGGATATTCTCTATCAACTGGGGCTTACAAATCAAAGCAGAACAGACGATCCCTACCAGAGGACAGACTCGCCTCACACCCCTCACGCCGATGTCCCTCTGCCTTCGAATATCCCAGCTCCTGGCTACGGGGTGGTTTTCGACACAAACTCCCTCTATGAGATCCCAGCAAGCAGTCTGTTCCATTCAGAGTTTGGAGTTGAGTTTTCTTTTGTGATTAGCCTGAGCTCCTGGCGAGCCAACAATGCTTTTGTTTTTAGTGTTACAGATGGCAGGGACAGACTGCGTTTTGGCATTCAGCTGCTGCCACAAAAGGTAGTAGTCTACACTGCAGAGAAGTCCTCCAGCTACTTCACCCACAACTGGCAGGATGGACAGCAGCATGCTTTTGCTGTTGGTGTTCGAGCACGTTCAGTGTCGTTCTACGAGGACTGTGGAGCAGTGCAGCAGAGAGAGCAAACCTTGGGGAGGTCACAGAGATTGGGAGAATCTGGCAATGTCTTTACTTTGGGTAGGATGAACTCAAAGGCAGCTCAGTTTCTTGGTCAAGTCTGCCAGTTAGATATCTATCCCTCAGCTCAAGCTGCTGCACACTACTGCAAATACCTTAAAAAACAATGCCGGCTGGCCGACACCTATCGATCACCTTTGTCACCTTCTAGTTTGGATTTTGAGGCTAATGACCATCCTTCTTACCCTTCGACAATGTCCACTATTGGAGTAGCAGCTACACATCACGTTTCTAATAAATTTACAACAGCTGACAAACTGTTAACCAGTAGTCAAGTTGACACACAGTCTTCAACTCTGAGCCCAGTGACACAACTACATCCAAGGGAACAAAGCCACATTTTCACACTGAAACCGTCAACCTTCTCAACCCCGATTTTGCTTGAGCCTAACAGCCCCACACAAAAAACTCTGAGCGGGCACGCATCGGACATTGCTCACAGTAGATGGATCGCCACTTCAAAAAGCGAGTTGGCCAAACAGAGTCAACCCAGCGTAGAAGCGAATCATTTGGAGAACAGTACAGAGGAAGAGAGCGTTTCAGAAGATCTACATGTTTCTGAAGCTTCTCCAGCTGTTACTTTTCCAGTACGGCAAAGTCGGGGGAAAGAAGGACTCAGGAACTCCTTCAGGGACTCTGGCCTCAGGCATCAACAAACTCATCAAGTTCTGGAGTCTCATTTTAAAGCCAATGGCACTACTTTGTACAGGGAAAACCAGGTGGACACTGCAGAACACCATGCTTTGGATGGCAGCTATGACGACACAGACTATGGGGGATATGATTATGGATTTGAGGAACCAAACGTCTTTTATGAGTATGAAGATGGTTTAAATGGTCCCAAAGGAGAGCCAGGTCCTCCGGTAAGTGAATAAAATGTGTGATTTATAATTTTTGGTATTTTGTAGAGGTTGGTTTTACCACTTCATTGAGCACAAAATGCAAGAAAACCTAAATTGGTTTAAGACCATCACATTTTTATTGTAATATGATTTTCTAAAATGAACAAAAGGATACATTAAAGATTTTAACTATCATAATGCAGTTCTTAAAATGTGAGTAAACTTGAAGCAATTTTCATTTTTCATGCGTAAAAGCGCTTAGCATTTGCAACTATGGCAGATGAGCAAACTTTGATGTGATCACCACCTTACTGTACTGATATTTGTGATTAATATTAGAATAAATCTCATAAAAATACAATGGTTTGTTATGTAGTTGTAAAATGAACTGATACCCCTGGCAGAAAAGATTTGTTCTTTGTAGAGGATTACCATGCTACTGACTGGATGTTTTTAAGCTTCTCCAGCTGTTTCTCACTTTTCAGAAGTTTCAGAAGTGCTTTTATTGGACAATCAACAGTCAGCACCATAATCTCTATTAAATTGGACTACCCCTGTGATTTGAGTGGTATAAAACCAGATTTTTTCTGAAGTCTTAAACTCCACTACCCAAAGGCCAGTTCATCAACTTTTAGATGAATCCCAAGCACAGCATGTTTGAATCTTGGGTCTTGCTAATGTTATTGTTGTTATTTGAGACAGGTGTATTTAAGCAGATATGAATCTAACAGCTGGAGTACATCAACACTGATGTCTGGAGTTTCAGACCCCTGGCCAAGACTCAACGACTGAGGGAAATGCCTCTTTGCCTGTCCCTCAGTTTTAGCAGGATTTTTGCTTGACGATGGAACTTTGGGCATTAAAGCCAATTTAGCATATTTGCGTAGCCCCTGGAATAGCAATCTGGTCTTTGTATTTTTCTCAAGCACACCTTTTGTTCCAGATGTTACAAAGGCAGAGCTTCAATTGAAGCCAGAAATGTATATTTACATACATCCAAATAAAATGATACACACATTTGTTCCTTACCGTCTCTAAAGATTGATGTCAGGGGCCACTTTGTAACCACTTTGTTGATATTTTTGGAGTTATTGTCCCTTTGGAGGACCCATTGGAGCCCATGCTTTAACTTTGTGGTTCATGTCTTTTGACATTGTTTCAGTTTTTCCAAGAAATGGTCTTTCCTCATGCTGCTGTCTATTTAATGAAATGTACCAACATAACAGCGGAGGAGCTCCACAACATGATTCTGCCACCTCCATGCTTCATCATTTGGATGGTGTTCCCAGGCTTACCAGCATCTCTTACTTTTTCAAGTGTAATGATGGTCATTATTATCAAACAGTTTCACTTTAGTGTCATCACATCACAAGACATGTCTCCAAAAATGAAGGACTTTGTCCCTACAGATATTTGAAAGCACAGTAGGAGGACAGCATTATGTTTTCTGGTACTGTTTCTGAATATTGTGATAGAAATTTTAAATGTGACATACTCACATTTTTCTGATGTGCTTTTATATCATGACACCCTCTCTTATATGATTTAACATCTCAGTGACTAAATATATACTCTGCTTAACTGGTAGCTTAATTATGGAGTGCAGTAATGTCTCAGCTGTTACCAGAACCTGATGTGGGTCCATTCTGGGCAGTCAGAAGACTCAGAATCAACTCACTACTGCGTTTGTTTTTATGTTCACCACAGACAGACTTCCTCTGTGTTTTCATAGGGAAGTTTTACAACTTGGTGCATGTCAGTGATTTTGTTCTTAGTAAAGCCTGGTGCATGGTGACCCTCATTATGATCGGATTAGCTGCTTTTGTGCCCATATAAATTACACATTTGGACAATTTAATTCGAGTATATTTCAGTTCAATCAAGGAATCTTGCACATGTAGACGTAGTTAAAGATTGCCTTCTGCCTGCAACCTGTGCATTTTTCTTGTAATGTTTATGTTGTCCTGACAAACCCTTATGTTCTGTTTTAGATCTGTAAATTTCAGGATTCCCCCCACAAAATAGAGTTCCTCCCTATGTTTAAAATAGCCACATATAGGAAAAATATAAGGATCATTTTGTCTTTGAGACATTTCTGAATTTTGTTTTTGAAAGACTTTAATCGTTTCACTTTTGGGACATGTGTGGTATGGTCTTGCAGCTGCAAATTGTAGTTTTCTATGTTTATATAGTAACTGGTCTTGTCTTTTTGTTTCTTTTTGACTAGTCCTGTCTCGGCATTTCAGGCAAACTAGAGAGAAACCAATTTCCTAAATGTGCTTTCAGTTCTGCAGCAGCAATTAGCCTTTTCTTGTTCCAACAGCTTTTTAGTCTGTGGGAAGAATTTCAGCTTGTCGTTTCTGGAATATTAATGACCATCTAATACAATTTCCTTTCACATAATGATCACAGGCAGGGTTTTCTTCAGCCTTTCAATTCTAGTAACATGCAATTTTTGAATGTTATAATTGTGGAATTTGACAGTATTTCTTATGTAAACTTTGAATGTTGTTTCTGAGACTTCTTTTGGTCCACATTGCTAGATATGCTAGCTTTCATTTGCTAACTCACTGAAAAGATAGCAACTGCTAAGTCATCATCAACGGAAAACTCTTAATAAACTTTAGCAAGCTAGATTGAATTTGTTGCCTTCCAGGCTAGTAAATAGTAATACAATCTAAATTTGCATGTACCACAGTATATATATATTATCTCTCGTTAGAAATGAAAATATAACAAATTTTAAGATTTAATGAATCCAAAATTAAACAGAATCAAATAGTTGTGGTTTGACCATGTGAGAGTTTCTGTTTCCCTGGCCTGCGGTGTGGTGTGGGCGTGGTGAAGATTCACTGTTTCCATTTCTCTGTATGTGGGAGTTTGGAAGAACAAACAGCAGTTTCTTTACTGGTGTCCCCTTAGTGATCATTCACCACTCTGACTAATACTGTAAATGCACAAGTGGAACTTGTTAGATTCACTAGCTTGTGCAAAACTTTAAATATCAATTTAATATTGAAAATATAGCATAAACATCAAACGGACATTGATCTTCCCCTTTTTTCTCTTTCTCTACATTTTATTGTGGATGTACTACATTAGAACAACAATATTTTTGTAGTTCAAAGACACAAACATCCACATCAGGGCAGAGCTGGGAAAGTCCATTTGAACTACTAGAAATAATATAGACATGACTTGATGTACATGCCTTGTAAAGATAATCTTTTTGTACCTTTTGTTTTGCTTCAACCACAAACAATAATGTATTTAACATGGATTTTATGGGATAGACCAACAGAAATTAGTACAAATGAAAAAGATGTATTGTTTTCACCTTTTGTTATACGATAAAATTGAAATGGTTTGGGTTGCATATGTATTCAGTGTCACTATTTTGCAGAAATACTCTAAGCTGATATTTTCTCCCAGCTTTGGACTTCTAAAGACAAAATAGCTGAACTTCTGTCCAATTGAACAGAGAGTTTTTGTGATTTTACAGACTCTCAGTTGGATTTTGTTCTGGGCTGTGATTGAATCTTTTTAACATCTTAACAAGCCTTCAAATAAACGGTTGTTGTCCTGCTAAACTCAACTCCAGTCACTGCTGGCTGAGGTTCTCACAGAACAACTTTCTTTGTACATAAATTAAATATCTTTGTGTTTGATCTGTCAAAAAAAAGTCAAAATAAAATGCATTGGTGTGAGTGAGCTGACAAAAAGTTCACCTTTAAGATTCACTGAACTTTTTTGAACAAATCCATGCATTGGGTACCTCGGTGTACGATGCTTTTGTATATCTTGAACTTTTGTAAGGATAGAAGCATCGAATTTGAATGGTTTTTTTTCTTAGCCTGGTTCTACTTATTTATTATAAGCTTAAATTTGACATTTTTTGGTAATTACAGTTACTAATAAATGTTCTGAACTGACTAAACTTTTGTTGGCAGGTAAACAATCAGTTGTCTTAGTCACAAGGACAAATACATAATAGAATATATTTCAAATATTATGACAAAAACAAATGATATATGTCCCATTCTTAAAAATGTGATGATTTTCATTATTTCATTAAACATTTTCAGAGTAGTGTTTCGAGAAACTTAACTTGGTTGGCTTCATGTCAACAAGACAAGTGCTGCTTACAAAAAGTTGTTTTAATCTCACTGTCTCATTAGTGTCCACCTTATTTACAGTTTAAAAATAAATCAAGTCTCTTTTGAGCTGTAGAGTTCTTGCATGTGGGTGGAACATGCTTATGGAGTCCTGGGCTGCAGGACTACATGTTATCGCTTGCCATTAACACACACGCTCTCATCTTTCTTTTTTTTCCCCCGCTCACTCCCTTTTTCTATTGATGTTCCTTTCCAACTGTCTCGATCTTTCCCTATCCTTGTGTCTCTCGGGTTTAGGGTCCTCCTGGTCCTCCTGGTTTACCTGGTCCTTCGGGAAAGAGAGGTTCAAGGGTGAGTCACTCATGCAATTATGATGGCAAACTGCCACCAATGTCTAAAGTGGATATAATTCATCACACAAGGTGAAGTTTACTGACATCCAGATATGCAAGATTTTTTTTCCCCGTCATTATGCAATCATAATATTTTAAAGGTGAATTCTGTATTTCTGTCTCGAGATAGTTTATATGAAAACAAAAGCAATACATTACAAAAAAGCATAAGTTTTGGATTAAATGTGTTGCAATTTGTATGTTTTACTGTAAACAGAATTATTGCATTTTTTGCATCCTTTTCCTAACCTGAGGGTTGCACACTGATTTAGTGCAGACTTTTCTGGTATTTTGAATTGCAGCAGTCTGCTGAGCTGACTTGGAGCTGACGAATCAAATCAGTCAGAGCAGATGTGTGTGTGTGTGTGTGTGTGTGTGTGTGTGTGTGTGTGTGTGCGTGCGCGTGTGCTTGTGTGTGAGGGTGTGTGTGTTTTTATTTATTTGGTTAGGCGGGGCTGTTTCTTCCAGCTGCTTATTTTACAGGAAAAAAATGTAAACACATGGAAGCAAATAACAATACATAAGGCTCAAACCCTACCATCCAAAAGCATGTAGCCCGATATTTCACGAGTTTAACATATTATTTGTAAAACTGGCATACCTAAAAAACAGCAGTTACTTTTTTTAGAGAGAGTTGCTGACACATGCTTCTGCTCTTGGCGTGACTGTTGTTAGGAAGCTTCATAAGCATACATTAGGATGAAATAATTCACATAACTCAGGAAACATTGAACTACCGCTGAGCATCAACATTAAAACAAATATACTGTTCCAGCTGCAATCAGCAGCTGCATTTAAAGTCGATACATCTTCACTCTGATCTTCAGACTTCTCTTTAAGCAGCTGCCAAGGCTGTCATGATGCAATGTTGCAATAACGCCGTGAGCCCCGAGGGCCTTCTGGAAACCAAACACAACACAGTGTGTTGAATGGATAGGTTACGTGGAACCATAAATGTCTATTAATACGATCACTTCTGGTTGTTGCTCTTCCTCAAACAGCATCTTCTTCATGGATCATTTTTCCGGAGGAATTTTCTGTAAATCTCTACACTGTATAAGCATCTCTGTAATGCTTTTAAACAGCATAAAAGGCTTGAAGGGAGAGAGGCCGACAGACAGGAAAGCATGTCTACTAGTAAAAAAGAATAAATAACTTGGCTCCTTCAAAGCCTACCCTCAGCCCCAAAGGCTACGTCATAAAGTAAAACCAGAGTGTAGCTTGAGATCATTCTGTAGCGAAAAGCTATTAAGTGTGTTGTGGCTGACTCCCTAATGTCTTATTGTAAAAATCATCCTCGTTTGATCCTTTGAATCACATCATACCACTTGATGTGGGCCATTGTGATGAGGAGCAGACTTGTTATAATTTTCTTTTAATTTGTCAAAACTGGATTGTATACATTATTGTCTGCAGAACTATTTTAATTCTTGTTCTACTTTTCTAATTTAATTTCTATATTTTTTGTGTTTTGGTTTATGATATGCTCTTGTACATAGACATGCACAGATCAGAATTTAGTGGTTTTGATTTTTCTTCAAGAGTTGTGTTGGAATATATGAGAATAGCAATAAAGTGCAATCTGTTAATGTTTATGTTTGGAGGAGAATAAACATCACTGTACTACATGCGATAACAGTTAACTGTTATCGCATGTAGTACAGGGTTTAACTGTTTAACTGGGTTTAACTGTTATTTTAAAACAAAAATAAAATTGAGCATGGTATAGAAATGTGCATGTATATTCTCACAGAAATAGAGCCAATATTTCCAAACCCAGCATCTTTCCTAGCAGGCAGAGGTTGAAATCATAAAGCGATGAAATAGAACAACTCAGCTGCACTCTGTACATCCTTCCTGGTGTCTGTTTTATACCTTACTCTCTCACAGCTAGACTGAACAGACAGATCTCAAGATCCAATGGAAAAATCCGGTTTCCTTTTAAATTGTCTTTTAGATCATTGCTATTAAAAAATACATTCACACCAACAGTCTGGCTCACTGTCACTGAAAGGCAAACTTTGAATTTTATTTCACTTGTAACAGCAAGTTTATTCAAAGATGTTAAACATTTCTTCTGTCACAGCATTAACACAATAGCAGAAGAGTTTAACATAATCTTGCTACCTGTAAAATCATGGTAGCTGATGCAACTAAACTAGCTATTTAATGAATCAGACTATCTGCTGTGGTAAGAAGTTCTCATTCAGCTGCATAATGGAAATGTCACTCTTTTTGATTGTTTCAGTTTTTATGAAAAAAAAGTGCTGGAGCTTCTTATATTTTTACACTGCTGTTATTAGTGTTATTTGCTGTTATTAGTGTTATTTGCAAGTGAAAAGTGTGGCAGCGTTTTTTCCCAAAATATTTCTTTCTGCTGATTAATGGTTAATGGTGTTCTTCCTGTCACTCTTCTGTTACATTAAAAAGCCTTCAAGATGAAAGAATGGCATCACAGGAAATATTTGAGATTTTAAAATTGTACCTATTTAAAAACCTCAAAACAATTTAACTATGGGGTCCAGACCATACCTGATTGTGGTCCTTTTCTATATTTATCCAATGAAAAGGCTTCTTGATGGAACTATGATACTTCACTTATGTTGATTTCATCTACATAATGAAAAGAAATAATATGTTATATTATTTTCTTTTGATTTTGGTCTAGGGTCCAACTGGTCCTCAGGGAAAACCTGGACAACCTGGACCACCGGGGCCAAAGGTGAGAACTGCTGTACAGTAAGAGAAAGAGAGAGAAAGGCTTCTCACTGTCTGTGCAAGAAAATAGTAATTTTTTCACACAAACATACATCCTATGGGAGTGTTTCTATTATAATTGCTGCTTCACTTGATATGTGAAAACATGAATAAGTTCGAAATCCCATCCAATACAATGAGGTATTCATACAATACAAAGTAAAATACAATACAAAGTATATGTATCTATATAAGTGTAGATTATGTTAAATTAATGCCTCATAAGCCTTTGTATTCTCCAAAAACTCACAAAAGTCAGAGCAACGCTGATGCAAAATCAGTGAATTTATTGCATGAAAAAGTAAAGAAGGTGAAAAAAAACAACCCAAATCTTCTCACTGTCTGACATTAAATAAGGCTAAACATTTCTGTTTTCAGTGTGTATGGATTAACAATATCATTTCTGTCAGCTGAATGTCAAAACATTTAGAGAACCTTAGGGTCAAAAGTTCACAAGCATTTCTTTATTATTAAATATAATTTCCTGTGTGAATTATCTCAAACATTTTGGCGACCTTTCCTCAAGCTTTCACCATGAACACTTCCAGGATGCAGTGACGATCAAGCTGCTCCATTGAAGCACTGAGTCTGTATCAGGGAGATGACATTCTGATACAGGAAATGCACTTTCAGATGCAAATTTCTTACATTTATTAAATCCGTTTTTGAGGATTTCTGTAACTTTATGTCACAAATTTTTAACTTTATAATCTCATAAAGATACAAACGTTACAGTACAAGTTTCCTGGAGCTTGATGCCTCTATTTGTTTTAAGTGTTTTCCTGCTCAACACAGCAGGTTATTTGTGATTGTCAGTCTTTTGCAGCACTGGGTGGCATGATGAGGATGCAAAGCAATTATTATATATATACATCTAAACTATAAAGAACAGTGGTCCCAGTGATATGACCAATGGTTCTTAACGATTCATTAGACCACATTGTGGTGATTAAAAAGCCTCATTAAACTGTCTTATAAATTCTTCACTCTAACAAAAATGTAGACACAGTTTTTATTGTAGTGCAAATGAGTTCAATTATGGCGACTGGCGAGATCAACATGCTAAGCCAGAAACCGCCAGATGTTGCCAGCAGCTGAGATAATGAGGCAATGTGTCGTCATTGTGTGACAGGAAAGAAGAAAAACTTTGATTATAAACAATAAAGAAGATAGGGGTCTAGATCTGCCTTCTTGACCACCCTATAGAATCATGGGTTTGTGTGGTTTGCTACAACGCATAATGTCAGTTTCAGCTTTTAAGCCACACAGTTGATAAAATAAATAGGAAGAAAAAAAGCAGGAAACATGTCTGGTGAGTTTTCTTCCAGTGTGGGGACATATATGTTGGTACAACAATACAAGGATGTGGGTAGCCTCAAGCAGATGTTTGTGGTAGCAGTTTTCCTACATAGCTGCCACAGAGAGGCTGCACCATGCAATCAGTGGTATATGAAGCAAGCCATGCTGCAGGCAGAAAAATAAAAGATCACTAGGTCTTCCACTCTAACATTGTTAAACAGATCTATCGTCACTTTTAGTTTTAAACGCGACATAGATTTAAAAGTAGGAAATATTAGATGTTCTAGCAGTACTCGAGTCTTTTGATTCACTAGGCTTACTTGGCTCAGCTTCACTCAATTATTGTGCAATACTCTTCCACCTGCTGATGAGCTGTTCCTGCCAGCTGTATGTCCATATTTGTGAAGATTAATAAAAAGTTTGTCTAATACCGTAGCGACTAGTTGATGAGACAGTCTGACTCCCTGGAACTCAAACAATAAAGGGAATAAGAGAGAGTTTGACTCGGTTAGAGAGACTATCACTCACTGAAATATGTTGTGAACACAAGCAGAGGAGTTGGCTGACTGCATGAGATGTTCAAACAATCTACTTTGTACTTAAAAGAGCCTGTCAGAGGTCTTCACGCATTGTTGACTGTTGTTCAAACAGGACAGAGTTTTGGTTTTTGGGTTGTATGCCTTGCTGGGAGAGTGTCAAACTGTGGTAAGATGATTCTCAGACTCTGGTTGATGTTAAATTGTTCTTGAGGAAATTCTGAGCCTTGGAAGGAAATATGTTTAAAAGACAGGGGGTCTAATAAACATGTGGAGTAAATAAGCGCAGGTATTTCAGAGCAGGCATTGAACACCTGGTAGATTTCTTTATAGCTTTGGAAACATTGTGGGATAAGTTACGATAACTTGGTTCACGATTAACATAGTGAATAACAGGAGATCTTTTTGCATACATTTGTAGTAGTTGGAGTTTTATATATTGTGTGAAGGTCAAAAATGCTTTTCTGGGCTTCAACTTTTTCTCTCTGTTCCTCAAAACCAGCTGATATTGTGACGTTTATTCCATTCCAGGGTTCAAAAGGAGACCCGGGTCTTTCTCCAGGCCAAGCTTTGCCAGGGCAAAAGGTAAAAAAAAAATCTTTGATGAATATTGAGAGCAAATACATTTGTTGACACACAGATGAACAAAAGCAAACAACTGAATCAATAACTTCACCAGAAAAAGGCCCAGACTGGAATCAGACTTACAATCCTGACAGGAGAAAGATTCGTAACATTTTTTTCAAAGAACACTTGATGATGTTTTCCTAGTCAAGATGTGGCATCCAACCTTTATATTATATGTGTACTAATGTAGCAGCATTTAATTAGCTTCTGCAGCTGATGATCAGACCACTGAGGTCCCTGCCTTTGGTCATTGCTTTGGTCGCTCCCACAAGTAAAACTGGATCAAGAGCATTGTCAGACCCCAAAGTGCTTCACACGACATTCAGTTATTCACCCATTCATGCACGTCTTGCACAAGAATACAACGACACAGGCAGACAGACGACCCACCAAATGAGGGCCGAACTGCCACCACTATCACCACCATCATCCTACAAGTAATGAGCCCACGTTTCCTTTTTGGATTGTGCTTGACCGGGCTCTGTGGGTAAAAGCTCAGACACCAGTGGGTGTCACCACAGCTGTTCTCTAGAGGAAGGCGAGGGAATGCTGCTCCATAAAGAGTTCGCAGGCTGCATTTTGTCTGATACATCACCTAAAACCTGTTTGCCATGGTTGAACCCACACAACGCTTAACTGCTTTCCTCTTAGGATCATTCTGTCACTCAGTTTCAGCATTGGCCTTTAATTATATGAACTTTACCTAATCCAAACAAGCTTACCCTACAGTACAATGCAAGGTAAACCTTTTAACAAGCCAACACAGTCTGACACAAACAGCAAATGTCTATTTATAATACATTGTTCCATGTTAAGTATTCACTTTGTTTGATTCTTTACTACTTCAATTTATTTATTTTTTGTGTGTTTTCTCATTTTTATAAGAACTTCTTATTCCCTCATTTAACATTTCTGAATCACGCTGCTAACACTGATCTGTGTGGCGTCACCACAGCTGTTTTCTCTTATTGCGTTGCTCCATCCAAACACCATGAACGTAATGATTTTCCTGAGCAGCACAGCTAAGTTTCTTGAACTAATTACATGCATCCTGATTCCATCGAGTTCAACACTTTCTGCACTCAAACAAGAAGAAAAAAAAAATACCAGAAGTTATTTTGCCTTGTAATACTTTCTTGATAGCAAGACATTAAAAGTTGAATTAGTTACAAACAAAATTTTAGTGCTGTATTTATGAGGTGTCATTGCAATGTCATATTGATGAGTTACTTCAAACATAAAACCCTGAATATTGAAATATTAACATATTCTGCCTCTTTCTGCAACCAAGGGGAAAGAAGTGTTTTTAATAAAATGATGCTGTTTGGAAAATGAAACCCTCTGCACTCAGCTAGTTGTTCCTATTGGCCACGGTGTGTCATGCTGGACTACAGTTAAGTCCTCCCCCACAGCCACTAATATAAATCTCAGCAATTAGCAACCTAAACATATCTAAGTTGTTTACTAAATGTGTGCACCCAAACATCTTAAAGTAGTAATACAGAAAAAGGGAAATTCAAAATAACTGTACTGCATAAAAGAAACTAAAGTAAATAAATACTATCTAAGAAACAAATGAAGGACCCTCCACTGTTGGTTTAATTTTTACTTGGTTTTTAATGTATTTGTTAACTTTATGCAATTTGTCTGTGTTTGTGTCAATAGGGTGACAGAGGCCCACCTGGTTCACCTGGGCTGAAAGGATTTCCAGGACCACCGGTAGGAATAAATGTGTCTGGTTTTGTGTGTAATGCATGAGCTGCTAACATGGCAACAAAAACAGCCTTTGAATCAGTAAGAAACTTTGTGCTTGCAATTGAGCTTTAGTTGTAATTAGTTGTACTTTGTTATGAAAATCAAATTTTATTAGTCTTACCTCTTCAAAAGTGTTCATACCCCTTACATTTTTCCAAATTACAGCCACATACTGGTGTATTTTATTAGGACAACAAATTGTTGTACATTTTGTGACATGAAAGAGAATTTTTTTTAATAAAATTCAGAAATGTATGGGGTACATTTGCATACATCTCTAAACAACAGAATAAAAAACAGCTTTATTTTGCCAAGTTTTTCATTCCATCAGCACTCTGAGCATCACCAGCCTTTTTTATGTCTTGTAAATATGTAGATATGCAATGTTTTTACAAAACATTGCATATCTACATATCTACATATATACAGTTTTACTGCCTATTAATAGTTTATGTAAAGCATTTGAAAATGGGTTATGTTTTTTAAAATTGTCTGTACAAAACCTGGCATAACATCATAAATACACATAAAGGGACTTGACTGAGATCAGTATTTATGATTCAAAAATAACTTGAGAAGGAAGTTATTTATTTGGTACTTTTTTTAATTTATTGTTTATTTCTTTTATCTATGCTGGAAATGTATTATCTTTAACATTCTCTTAGTTTATTCTCTGTAATTTTGTACAAATTTTGGCATTTTCTAGAATATTTTCTTGTCTCAAGTCTTCTACCAGCTTTGCATAAACAAATACCCACAAGCTGTTGAGGTTCTTGTAGAGCACACCTGTAGACTGTTCTGTGATGTTTTTGTGTTTGAAGGTATGCTAAAAATATTTTCTTGTTCTGATTTTGAAGGGTCCAAAGGGTTATCAAGGTACACCTGGCCCACCAGGGGAACAAGTAAGTAATCATTTTTAATTCAGACTGAATTTGGTTTTCTGTGATTCCACAATCATGGAAATTCACGCAAAATTAAAAGTTCCCTGCATTTCTTCGCCCTGACGCACAATTGTTAATTTTTCACAGAAATGGTCAAAAACATTGGGTTTATGTGCTTGCTTACTCCCATCCCTAGGTGGCAGTATTTCTTACTGATGCTAAACTGCTGCCTCATCCATATTTGATATCAAGTTATTTTTTGTGATGATACTATTTAAGTAAAAATGCATGCAAACACTTTTTTGGTTGCACACCAAATAAGTGTTTCAGGTTGTGTGAATCTAAGGACATCAGCTTGCACAATCCAGTCAGTGTTTTCTTTTATCCTCAGTTTAAATCTCACTTTCCTTTGCTGGAAACACCTTCCATGTTGTCAAAATGCTCTGCAGGAAGCAACAGTTAGCAGACGGGGTGTCTGGACTGAACAGTGTGTGTTTTATTCTTGCAGACAGCAGCAGCAGAAGCCTGTCTTTCTCCTCTTTCAGTTCATCCGTTCCACCTAATCTCATTCATTGTTCATTCACGCTCTCTCTCTTGTTCTCACTCTTTTTCTTACTGAAGGGCATACCAGGACCTCCTGGGGAGTCTGGAGCTGCAGGTTACCCTGGCAGGCAGGTGCAGTGAAAAACACAAGAAAAGTTTCTCCATGAATCCATTTTACAGTAAAACCTCCCTGATATCATCTGCCCTGCTGTTCTCTACACTTGTTACACTCTCATTTGATTTTAATTGAAATTATTTGAATGCCAATATACTCTCAGGTTTTCATCCAGATGACTATAGCAATTTTTTGTACATGAGTGTGGTTAGAAATACATTTTCTGATAATGAGGATGCCTGTTCTTCAAAAATGTGTCTTGTTGATCAAAACCTTGTTTTTCTTTTAGGGCTTAGCTGGGCCACAAGGTAGCCCCGGACCTAAAGGTGTCAGTGTAAGTAGCTTTCCGCTCCCGTTCTGCCCTCTTTTCTTCTACAGCTTTGGATTAAACACTTCATTTCCTCAAGGGATCAAGATGGTGTCAGGTGCTTAACTTTGTTCTATAGAGAAAGATCAGGATAAGACTCACATTTTCATCATACATCCTAAGGGGAGTCCTCGTGTGAGGGTTAGTGTGACATCGTGACAACAGTTAATTCTTCTAACTGTAGTTCATTCTTCACAGAAGAATGCCCCATCAAAAAAACAAGAAAATCAAGGGAAGAGAAGAGGATGCAGGAAAAATAGATGAGAGTAAATCTGAAGGCAGACAGAGGGGGTGGCTAAAAGAGCTGGTGAGAGAAAGGGATTTTATGTGGAAAACTGCAACTGGGAGAAAGAGGATAGCTGGGATTACAGTGTCAGGCTGAGGTTGGGATGGGGAAAAGGACAGAAAGAGCTTTGATAAGGCTAAAGCGTAGGAGAAAGAGACGTGGTGAGTTAGAAACCCACTGACATATGCATGAAAAGAACAAAGATGATACAGAACATTTCTGTACAGCAGTTTGTCAAACCATTGTGTGTTGCTTTCAACGATGTATTATTTTACTTTTCTGAAGCTTTTCGTTTACAGTACGTTGCAAAAGTATTCACACCTCTTAAACTTTTTGTAACAGACCAACAAAATGTACCATATCACTGTAAAACGGAAAGAATGTGACAAAAGCATGCACGCCTGAAGATCTGAAAAGTGTGGAGTGTATTTATATAAGGTCCCCTAAATAATATTATGTGCAACATATTACCTTCACAAGCTTCCTTGCTTATAAATATAGTCTATATTTGTATAAGTGTGTTTTTCTGACTTCCCACTCATGAACTAACAACAACGCCCCCGAAGTCGGAATTTCGATTGGGAAAGTCAGAGTTTACAGAGCAAATCTGCCTCATTTCTAATACGGCTATTATTACAGATCAAATGGAGTAATGTAGCTGATATTTATTAGTGCTTCTGAGGGGTTGTAGTGCAGTAAACCAGTGCAAATATTTCATTTGTGTTTGAATGCATATAATGGAAAGAAACATATTGCCATTTTTTTGGTAATATCCTTTATTTAGCACAAAATCAAACGGGCAATCTCATAATTTTTTGATTAGCACCATAATAGCACTCAGCTTAAGTATCCTGTTTATGATTTACCATGTCCCGAATTGGAGAGAGGCTCAGCATGTGGATGCACAATGATGCTGCTATTGTTATGAAGTACGATCTCAGTAGAGTTAAATGCAGAACAATTGTTGAAGGAAATGCGTTAAAGGACACAGAAGACTTGAGATTAGAAGAGAGATTCACCTTCCAGCAAGGCAATAAACTTAAACACGCAACTGTTGCTCCAATGGAATAGTTTAGAATAAAAATATACATGTGAAAGAGTGGCCCAGTCAAATCAAAGAGCAAACATTTTATAGATGTGCAACGTCAAAACATGCCCTAAAAGACTTGCAGCTGTGATTGTAAAAAAACAGGATTTTACAAAGTATAGATTCAAGGGTGCTAAATACATAAATAAACCACACTTCTTAGATTTTTACTTGTTAAAAAACTAAAAAATGTCCATGTCTGCACATGATTCTTTGTGGCATTGTCTTTAACCGTAACCAAGAATCCCAATGAAACAATAACTGATTTTAGTTGTAAGGTGAAAAGCTGTGCTCCAGTGATGTGGGTGCAATCACAAAACACTTTATGATCATATGAGTCACTGTTGGCTGCAGCCGTTTCCTAACTTTGAAGCTTTACGTATTGCAGTCGTCGCAATGTGCTTCTAATGACTAATCTGAGGATCATTGGGTTTAATGGGCTCATGGTTCGTTAAACTAAATTATGTAAAAGCAAAAGCTCTGGAGCAAAATATTCTCGCTTTTCTTCTTTATCCCTTTTACCTTTATCAAAGAAATGAGAGTGTTTTGGGAAACAGTCCTGAATGCTTTGGAGATGAAACATTACAGATCATTTAAAGGCTTCCCATTACATGTTACAAAGGACTTCCAGGAAGAGACAGTCCCTCTGTAACTGTATCACTTTCTCAGAACAACTGTCCCTGTCACAGATATTTTAGGCACTGTTTCATGGTTTAGCAATCACTTCCAAATGCTCATAAGTACTACTTTTTGGCTAGGATAAGTTAAC
Organism: Poeciliopsis prolifica; assembly: GCF_027474105.1. Lineage (NCBI taxonomy): Eukaryota > Metazoa > Chordata > Actinopteri > Cyprinodontiformes > Poeciliidae > Poeciliopsis > Poeciliopsis prolifica. The sequence continues at coordinate 3,584,057 of NW_026562377.1, forward strand.
AGCTGTAAAATCAAAATTGTATTGCTTTTAAAGAATCATTCATTTTTAATTGAAAGAATCTGTTTTGTTAATATAAAACAGGTTTATTTTATATCTGCAATAAAAAAGTTCATTTAAATTTCTTCCCAATTAAATATTGTTAAAAGTATTCATATGATGTGTTACAATGCTATGATATAAAATTGTTCATTTTAGGGTTTCATTGGGCCTCCTGGCGTTGCTGGACCACCAGGGCTGGAAGGGGAGAAAGTAAGTGTTTTATGTTTTTAATGGTGGATGTTTCATACATGCATTAAAATACACGTTTTTTTTTTTTCACAATTTGTCAAGAAATCACACTAAACTTTTAACATTTCTATTTGTTAACAGCCAGAACAATGAGCAATAGTATGTTTTTAGATGTTGTAGTTATTATTTTTCTAAAATTCAGAAAGTGACATGTATTAAAATGACTAAACAGGATTGTCAAGTTAATTCACAACATTTAAGATAATTACAGATGCCTGAGGATTTATTTTAAGGCAACACTTAAAATAGACTGCTTTCTTTTGTGACATCATTGAAAAGCTCAACAAATCACCTAAGATATCAGGAACTCTGGTATGATTTAATATCCTGAAGTGGAATTATTTGTTCAGATAATGATTTAGCAGTACAAACAAAATGGGAATGTTCTGTTCAGAAAAGAGACAGTGGCGGTGCAACATTAAAAGGAATAAAGACATAAAAAACCCAGATTGCACTTTTGCAAATGCTTTCATATGTTCTTAATATTTAGAGCGATGTCTTGTGGTCTTCTGAAAATGAAATGGATGTTTTTTGCTTGCTTTATTTTATCATCGTTACATTTGGAGGAAAAGCATAAAAAGTCCAAAGAAAGAAGAAGAAGAAAAAAAGTCTGGTGCCTTGGACAGTTTGATTAACCACTTGGTATTATTTTCTAGGGCATTCCTGGTCCTGTTGGAAAACCTGGCCCAAAAGGAAGACATGTAATACAGTTTGTTTTTGATCTTTTTTTTTTTTTGTACTTATCTGTGTTTAGCTGTTTGAGGGTCAGGTGAGTTCTCTCTAGATTAGTCTGGGAAATCCAATAGATTGTTGGACTTAAAGTGAAAACATTCTAGAAACACTTGTGGAGTGATTTAGATCCACAAATGTAACCTTTGTTAAAATAGGGTTATTTTGGTATGCACAGGTTTTCTAGGGCTTAAATTGGAAATAATTCCTCATACATTGTTAAAGGTACAAATACATTTTATGGGTTTGGGCTATTAGTGTGTTTTACGTATATATTCTTTAGACAACTAAGCTAAAACAGCCTGTTTTAGTTTAAACTTTCATCTTAAACATCATCTTCCTCTTAGTGGCATGTTTGCTTGTCTTTCCCTTATTGCATAGTGGCCAAAAGAAGTGTAGGTCTCATATATTTGGGACTCAAGCTGTTATTTACACAAAAAAGAGTGGAATAAAAAGGTGTGTTCTTCTTTGTAAAATGAATATACAGTATTTACTTCTGGTATATTTTCTGCTTCTTCCACAGGGTGTGGTAGGAGACGTCGGGGAGAGAGGCCCACCTGGTCCAGATGGCAGCCAAGTGAGAACGCTAATCTTTGAAGTACCTGTGGATTGGAATTTAAAATTTTAGATATTACAAAACTCAGGCGAAATGAAAAAATTGCTGTAAAAGTCAAATGCTCCTTTAATACTGCATTTACTCTATTAGTTTCCTGATTAAGTACACAACTTCTGGACTGAACATTATTTCTCCAGCTGGATTCGAAATTTCACTGGATTGGATTAACATTTGTTTGAGAATCTGTTTCTGCTTTTATCATCTTGTATTGTAGGACACTTTTTTATTTTAAAGAATGTGGTTTTAAGATAAGCAATGTGAAGTTTATGGTGTGCACACTTATCTTAATGTTTGTTAATGCCCAAGAGGAGTACAGTTGAATGCACAGAACATAACATCATAACTTATCAAAAGTAGTGCATCTTTTTTTTATTGTTATTGTTCATTGGTCTTAGTACACAATCCAGGAAAATAAGTCTTTTGAAATTAATATTAAATGAATGTTTGTAAAATGTTTCTTGTGCTATGATGTTTTAACAGGGGCCTGTTGGTGGTTCTGGTATTACTGGCTTTCCTGGTTTGAGGGTGAGTATGACACCACCGAAACCAGAAACTTACATTGTACAAAAATTGTTTACCAACTTTTTTAAATTTTCATGGCTTAACATTAAATTAGGCTAAACTTTTCTGTTTCGGGTCAGTTATGATAAACAGAAATCGCTCTATTTGCTAGATACCAAAGTTGTAAAAAGGTAATGAATGTCTTTTATATATTTTTCATTACTCTTGTCAAATTTATAAGCCTACATTCACTAAAATTCCTGTGCCAGAATTGTGAAGCTCAGTGAGATCAGATTATCTTTGGGCAAAATCTCTAAATCCCTTTAGGTGCTTCACTCCAATAATGCTATATGTAAAAATAAGTGAAAATGTCAAATCAAATCAATCCTAGAACAAAATCAAAAAACCTTCTGAAGATTCTGGTTGAAGTTGGTGAGAGGGTGTCATTAAACACCATAAGAAAACACGGACCGGAAGGCCAATCAGTGAGGAAGAAGCCGTTACTCCAATAGTATTATACAGAACCCTCAATAATTACATTCTGCAAGTGAATCAGCCTTAGTTTTGGAGTCGTGTTCCGGTGTCCCTTGTGTTTGCTAAGGGACAAAATATTTTTCGTGGATAGTGTCAAATAAATGCATATGAATGTGCATTTATTTGAATAAATTCAACTTTGTGTACACAATTCTTGTTTTCAAACTAAAAAAATGATCACAACATACCGTAACTATTGTTGCTCCCTATTTAAGTTATTTCTGTAGATAGAATGAGAGACAAATTGTTTTCATAGCGTCCCCCTCTAACTAGGTTTAAGCGTAAAATACTTATGGCAGAAAAACTCAAAATGAACTTGGAAAAGATCATTTATGACAGCATATTCCAAGCACACTGAATGTTTCTGATTAATTAATTTATTTATTTTTTCTTTCAAAGCTACACAAGTTGCCAGCTGGTTGTGAAGTGCACAGGTAGCACTAGCATGAGTGGGAGAGCATATTTTAATGAAGCACTGCTCTTCAGTAAAGTCCAGATATGTGCCCTCAGGTCACAGAGTCAAGAGCAATTCATCAGAGATACTGAGATAGGAGAAAGAGGCCAAACTGTTTGACACTGAGAATATAGAGAAGTAACTGGCGAAGTCAGAAACTTATTCATATTTGGAGGCTCGATTTAAATGCATACATTACCGAACGTGCTTACTATCCATGATAAAACATGACTTTATTACAGTAGCATCATGTCAGAGTAACAACTATTTATACATGTTTATCTGGGATGCCAAAATGGATGCAGGGTTTAATGTCATGGCACAGTTCTTATTTCTAACAATTGTTGCAGATGTTTTGACAGCACATTCTCTTCCTTGAGGCACATTTTGGGGGTCCAGCTTCATTTTTAAGTTGTTTTCAAGCCAAGCTGTTTGGTTGGTGTCGATGTTTGGGCTGTGAGAAAGGAAGCCTGCAGGCTCATCCAAAACAGATGGATACATTATTAACTCAGCTTATTTTCCTGGCTTCAAAAAATATGTTTGCATTTTGTGTAGCCATAATAGTTGAAGTAAAAGTTTTGGGTTCTTTATCAAAATCACATGAATTTAGTTTTCAGAGTTTTTAAAATGCTAATTTTGTTATTTTCTTCTTCCAACAGGGGGATCCAGGGCCAGAAGGACCACGAGGGCTGCCTGGTATGGCAGGACCTCAGGTAGCTTGAGCTAGTAAATATTTAGCTTAATTCTTAAGTACTGTGTTTTAAAAAAGTCTCATTTGGTAAAGATGATAAGCCCTAAAACATAAATAAGTAACAAAAAACATATTATACATTACCGCAATGTCGACTTTATTATTGATTGTTTATTTTCTAACTTTTTTCTTTTCTTCTTTCCTTGCTGTAGGGCCCAGCAGGACACGTCGGCCTGCCTGGATTGAAAGGTGATAAGGTGATTTAAATATTTATATTATTGTTGTGAATATGTGTGTTGTATTCCACTAGCTCACTTCATGTAATTACACCAGTTTCAACTACCCTGTTGACAGTTTGATACACAACACAACTTCTGTCACAAACTGTGACAAAAAGGCCAGAATAGCAAAAACGCATTGAGGGATTGGAGCAGCAAACCAAAGCTGATGTCAAAGTGAAATATTTGTCAAAACCTACAACGTGACATCAGACTGAAAGCACTTTGAACTTAGGGTTTTATGCAAATTATTTGTATTTTAGCTACAAGTCCATTATGTGTATTCAGATAAATTTGTGGGATGACTAATGATTGAAGTAATCAAAGTTTAAAATCTAGGATATAAAGTGCAGTGTACATATATTCCATGTTAGAATTGTGTTTATTTCTAACCTGTTGTACTGTGATTACTATGACAGGGCAGCGTTGTGTTATATCTTGTGTGATACTGTAAAATCTAGGGTGAAGTGGGTCTAAGGGGAGAGCCAGGAGAGATGGGCTACCAAGGCGACAAGGTAAGAAGTGGCAAATTCTAAAACTGCTTTGAGTTTCGTCACTTATGCCAAGATGATACTTGTGCCTTGCAGTCATGAGTGGTACAGCCCAGGTCAGTGTGGGGTGGTATGCTTTTTGATGGTCCAGTGTATTCAGGAGAGCGTTTCCACTGCGGGCAGGCGGGGTTAAAGCCAAACGCCAAATGTTGTTAATGTGACAACAAGCAGTGACGTTTTTCTGTCCTTCAATCATGCACTGTGATTGGACACCGGTCGCTCTGCCCTAACCCTACCATTGTTCTACGGACCTACAACTGAAGGGGGTCCAGGAAGTACAGGTCGGTTGTTTGTGCTGCTTTTACTATGGCAATGGACAAAATAGTGCACCAAACCGCACTGACCTGTATCATACCACTCTGTGGAAATGAGATATATTTGAGACGTGAAATCCAATGAGATGTCTGCAATTAAAACCGCTTTGATTTGTTTGTATTTATATGCATCAAATATCTATGGAAAACCTAAAAATATCAAAGTCTTTGCAAAAGTCATCAGCTGAAGCAATTGCACTTGCATTCTTCTGTCACACAACATAACCAGTTGAAGATGTTTGTGTTTGTATGTTTTAGGGTGCTGCCGGTCTTCCTGGTCTTCCTGGGCCCAGAGGGAAACCAGGACCACCGGTACGTTCCAGTTCTCCATGGAAGAGATTAATTGTTGGAAAATATATTCAGGCTGGCAATTTTATTATGACTTGGGACACTTTTTATTGGTTTGACTTCAATGTGATGAACAAACTGACATGTCTACAATAATTGTGTGAGTTTCAAAACAGAAATTTAATTAAGAGATGTCCCAATTATGAAATTTGTCCTTAAAACTGATCCAACTCATTTAACAGTAGATATTGGTCATACCAAGTCCTACTACTTTCTTAAAGTTAATAAATTCAATACCATATATGAGCTCCAGCATTTCCGCTTACCCAACATATGATTTATTTCATTTCCCTGTCTAAATAATGGCAGATCCTGTAATTGTGTCAAATATGAAAACAGCATAAACATGCTGCAGTCACATTAAACCAGACCCTGACATACCGTATATAGAGACTACAAAACCCACAAACACAGTGCTTTGGTTTATAAGATGCAAATTTCATAAAAAGTGTTACACATAATCTTTGTCCAACATCTGGTGGTGTTGGTGGAAAGTGTTGTAGTGAGTGACTTAGACAGTGAACAGCAGCCACTTATATAAAAACATTATATTTTTGGTGAAATAACAGTGTAAGGAGGTCAATATTATGCAGATATCTAGCCAAAATATGAAAATTATGTAATGAGGCTAAGGACTTCCCTAAACTATAATATCATATTGCAAGAAATAATGTGTGAGTGTTAGAAATTGCCCTAGAAAAAAGCAAGAAAATTCATTTTTCTTCATAGGAGAGCAGGTGACGTAATTGTAGACGTTGAGTTTTGTATGTGATTCCCAAAGCCATCCTGAGAATCTAAGTCTAATACCTTAGATCAGATTAGGACATCCTGGTTTATTTCTCCAAATTATAAATCAGTTACCTGTCTTTTTAATCACACCTAATCAGAAAGATCACTGCTGAAAAAATTGCATAATTTTAAGGATACAAAGTAGGATAGATTAAGACTTTGGAGTAACTACTACAAAGAGAACTTGATGTTCAGCCAGGTTTTGAGAAGATTTAAGGGATTTAGTTTGATGATGGAAACCTCTGTTCTATTTCAGTGATGAAAAACTTAATTACTTCACTGAAAATATTTTTACTATCTGACGTTTGTGTCAATGCAGAAACCCACCGGAGAAATGAACAGTTCATTTTTGTCAGAGTTTAATTCTGTCTGTTTGTTCTCTAATATCAGAGAAATATGAATATAGCTGTGCTCCTTATTTACATTTGAACATTGTCATATTCAGCTTTATAATGTGGTGATACATATATACTATATATACTTTGCTTTAAAGGGTAGGATTGGAGAAATTGGAGCACAAGGACCACATGGACCACCGGGACCAGAGGTAAGAACGATATACCGGTACATGTTATTTTTTTTATATATATCAATGAATAGTGCTGTAAATATGTGAGAGGTATTAAGTTCAGCCCACTTTATGAAGTAAGGAATAATAGCAGAACTAAATTCAGACTGTTTTGAGTCCAGTGTATTAAATAAAGCTCTATGCTCTTTTTTTAATTGTTGGAAAACTGAAAGAATAATGATATAAACATATTCATTCATTGCTGCATAGTAAGTGTAGAAGCATTATTGCTATTGTTGGTTCTGTGGTCTCCTGTCAGTCCACACCACAGTGATAGTTTGCTCCATTCGTGTTGGCATAGTTACATACCCATAAGGTAAGGAGATGCAATGTTTTGTTTTGTTTTTCCCATGGAAGCATTTTTCCATTTGTTTTCCCAGGTTGAAAAAAATGAATGACAGAATTCATTTTAGGACTTGACAATGGCACAGTGAAAGCTACTGAATAAAGAAAATTATAGTGTGTGTCCAAACATTAACAGGTGTAAAAGCATACTGAGTTTGTTAAGTCTGCACTTTTGTGTGTTGTGGGATGAGAGCATAAACAATATATTGATTTTCATAGCTACCCTCTTTCTGGATTCTAATGGCAATAAAGGGAATTTAGGTTTAATGATACTCACAGGCAAGACAGATGGTTTTATACGACAACAAAGGAGAGAGAAAGATAACAAAAACCATCTAAAATTATCCCATAAAATAATTTTATGTTAAGTGTAGGTTCAAAAGGCAGAGTTCAATCTGCATACAAAATCAAGTTTGAATTTAAAATTAAATCAAAATTATTATTATTTTATTAAAAACTGGGGTTATTAGTTCTGGATAATTGAAAGAGCCAAAGGTGATACTTAGTTATTTAACTTGATATTGACAGACTGCAAATAATTGAGTAAAGAATGACTGGAGGATTGCATAGGGACATTTTTGATGAAAATCTGAAGATGAATAGTGGATAGGCAATAGTCCCAAACCCAAGGCAGAGGAAACTTAACTGGTTTGAAACAACAAAATCAAATCTGCTGGGATGCATACAAGCACCTGACTTGTATCCAATATAAATCTTCAAGATTTGAAGATAGTTGTGTGGAAGAACATCCCAAAAGTCACAGCTGAGCATTGCAAGGTAATTCCTTCGTACATCTTGAAGTTGCCAAGAAAATAACTTGAAGATGCAGTTAATAGATTTGACTGCATTCAGTACTTATTTGCATACCCATCATTGTCATTCTACTTTCTTATCCTTAATTCCATTTGTGGATTATTTTTCTTTGATTTCTTTGCATGTGTGGATTGTTGCTAACATCTGGTTTGAATTTTGTCATCGGCTCCATTTGACACATTTAGACTGAGAAAAATGATGTGTTCAATTCTTATTTTACCCGCTAAACAACTCAACCACTAGAGTGCACCCAAGTGGTCAAGAAATAGTTCTTTAATCAGTCAAAACCCATTACCAACCCTGTGCTGTGTTAGCCATTTACAGCATTTGGAAAACTGAGTTAGCAAATCTTCTCAGCATAGACAGAGCATAGCATGAGTTACATCATCCAGCCATTGGCACATTTACATAACTCTTTGGGATATTTTAAAACATGATGGGTTCATTTAGAGTCACTAACTAAAGCACCCATGTCAGAAAAGTTTTTGATCTGGAGATGACATCACACATACTACAGCGTCAAACACACAAAAGATAAAACTATGGAGATTATTAATCACCGGAAACTCTATATATCAATGTGTTAAAGGAAAGGAAGCTAGAAACATAATTGTGTGACAAAAGCATTACAGTTAAATCATTTCAGTTTCTTATGGGTTATTTTGTTTTACAGTAACCCTAGCTTTGAAATTAAGGCAACAAATGCAGCTCTAGATGGAAATTACAGATTGTGCCATGATAATCCTGCATTACGGTTTTCAATTTATTTCAGCTCCATTTGGCATTACAGTATTTGTTAAAACATAAGCTTTGTAGAAGACTGTTCACATATTTTGGAAGCCTGGGCTACTTTTCAATCTGTCAGGGATCCTAACTAAAACTTGCTATTTTTAAATGGAGTATAAATTTGTCCAAGCACTTGTAATCTCTTTAATACTTTTTGTAAGGGGTTTCCTGGAGACATCGGCGTTCCAGGCCCTAATGGCCCACCTGGACCGAAGGTAGCAGCTCTCAAACCATCCACAAATGAAGCATTTACTTCACCTAATTGTCAGTAATTGCAAGTTTGGTTGTGTTGCAGGGTTCACAAGGTGCAAGAGGGCTCCAAGGCCCACCAGGGCCAAAAGGAGTACAGGTGAGATTGTTCAACACTTAAAATAGCTCAGATATCTCATATTGTGTCTGCTCTGCTCCAGTTTCACTGCTCCACAGAAATGGAAAATATTAGACTAAAGCTTGATCGATTATCAAGGTAAAAGTTATATTGGAGTTAGATCTGAGTGGAAGACTTTTTTATAAAAAACTACTTTCAATTTTTTTCCAGTCCTGGAAAAGTGAACAGAAGCCTTTGGAAGGAGTACAACACACACACACACACACACACCACACACACACACACACACACACACGTACATGCAGAAACACTATTTATGCTGTGTTGAAAGCTTTGAGTTGACACACATTCACAAAAGTGCTGAGTTGGCCAACACCTGCCTTACTCAGAAATAAAAGTTGCAGATCTTTTTCATTTGAAATTCTTCCAAGTTGGTTTATTTGGAATTCCTCCTAGGATTTACTAGACGTCTTAGAGAATTTAACGAATATGGAGATTTGCTCTTAGTTCTGTTTACGTTGATTTACAGGAAACAGAGGATGACAACTTTATTGCCTGGGTTGGCAATAGTATTGCAGAGCTATTTTTAAAATAAGTTCCACATTTCTTTATATTATCAAGTGTGCTTCTGTTAGTCCTTTTACGTTAGTTATTCATACTTAAAGATATGCAGCTGTGTCTGTATGTTATAAATGTTTTGTTTTTAATGGCTATACTGTGTTTCTGCAGGGTGAAGAAGGCCCACTCGGCCCACCTGGCAGTATTGGCCCAACTGTAAGAAATCTCATCTCATCTCAATGTGCACATACATATATAAAGAGTTTAGATTTTGAATGATGTTAAATAAAAGGCACCGCTTCTTTTGATCGGCACTTTCTATAAAGGGGAGATCTGGGAGGAAAGGTCATGCAGGTGAACCTGGACTGGAAGGCCTACCGGTAAGCCTTTATGTCACACTTTTTTTGTGTGTGTGTCATAAAACAACTGTTTTAAAATCTCTAGTTGTGTTATTGATTTGGCATTCTGTGGTTTTTCACCATATGAGATTAACGAGCAATTGGGGAACTGAAGATGACTAATGACAACTATTAAGCCGTGTCCAAATTTTTATATTACAGGCTAAACATTTTATATGAGACCAAGTTCTGGGTGATGTAATTTCCTCTCCCTCACATGAAGTTTATTGTTCTTCAGCCACATTATTACTAATTTAAGTGTATCATTACCAGTCATGGTTTGAAATGCCCATTTTGTGTCAAAGATTTAACTCCTGAAGTTTTGACCTTGGCTGGCAACATGCCAACAACATAATGCTGCCACCATATATCTATTTCTCACAGCCAAAATGATGAAATTTAAAACTTTCCCTGTCCATAATAGCAAATATAATTATGATTATTCTGGTAAATTATCTGTTTTTATGAATTTCCCTCCAGGGCTCATAAATTATGTTGAAATGCCAAAAAAAAAGCCTATTTCAAAACACATTTAAGTTCCATTTTGACCACAAATTGTCAAATTTCTTGTCGCTTAGTGCATTTGCAAAGTATAATCAAGCTTTTCATGTTACTTTTGTAGTAATGATTTCTTCCTGTCTGAGAGGCTTTGCTGGTCATGTCAGTAGAGGAATCATTTCTCTGTGGTAAAAAGACATTTTACAAGTTTCCTTCACCATCGTTTTGCTTTTGTCCTGGGGTTAAAATGGACATTTTGAGTCAAACCTCTTTCACATCTGGTTCACTGAACCAGTCTACTTCCTGAATGGTCTGATTGACCGGACATTTTTTAATTGGGCCTGTACTTATATTGATCTCTTGAAAGAAGGAAGCAATGGGTTTAAGGTGCTGCTCTTGCCTCCGTTTAGCTCAACTGTTGTAAGCAGCTAAAAGCTGCAAAGCCATCAGCATTTGGGGTCTTGCAAAAATGATGTTGGTGTAGGTAAGCATTTAAAGTATTCCCTAAATTTGGCAGTTAAAATAGAATTAATTATTTACTGATCTAAAACAGATAGTCAAATTTAAAGCTGCACATTACTAATAAAAGGTTGCATTTGAGTACAGCCTTTTATTTATCAATTTATGGTTTTAAATGATTTATTCATTCATTTTTTTTAAATTACTGTATTAAATGACAGAGGTGGATTTTGCCTTGTGTCACTGCTTGGCATCAAACATGACTCTTACAACTGGAAGGCAAAGAATTTGGAAAGTTGCCACACAGCTGGAGATGTTTTCCTCACTACTGACTTGTATGTGTCAGACAGATTTTTTTTAATGTTTCTTCTGGTTGTTTTATTTTAGAGTAATTTATTGACATTTTCTGTGAGTGTTTAATAGGCAACAACTAATTAATAAGCTTTTAAACTCAGTCACATAAAATTATGTTAATATAGTTAGAATTTCTCTTCTTAACCTGTATTTGTGGTCATCTTGTGCTTATTTTGACTTCCATCCATTTAAACAGTCTGCGCTGTAAAGATGGACTTAATTAAGAGCGAAAATTATTTCCTCCATGGTCGTCATCGTGAAATACATCATGGAACACCAAATTATTCACAGGCCTGTGCTGTCCATGTGTGTGTCCTGTTTTACACTTAATTTCCTGCGAGCACACTGCCAAATTAGGAGTGGAGTGATTTTAGAGATCTCTTTAACTGCAGTAGCTAAATTGTAAAATTGTTTGATGTTTACTCCTTGCAGGGAGAAAAAGGAGATATTGGAAATGTTGGAAAAGTTGGACCAGCGGTAAGACTTTCCCACGCCTCTAATTGCTTGAATTAAAGTGAAGCTGCTGTGTAAGTTGCAAAACTTTTTAATGTCTTCAATCTTGCCTTATGAAATTTAATCAAACATCCTCTTTCTGTCTCCAAAACTACATAGATTAGTGCAAATCATGTCTTTTTAAGAATTGAGAGTTTTCTGTCTCTTTTAGTGAAACTTCCACAAATACAACTACTTTGAACATTGGAAGAAGACCTGTCTCACCAGTAGGCCCCTTAATGTTAATATTTGCATTCTGGGGATAGTAGAGGCAATTGGGCCAAGCAAGCTGGACTGCGTTGTTGCTGTGCACATATGAGAGGCATTAAGCACTTACTGAACAGAGGGCCCTTTGAAGCCAAACAGGAACCATGGAGCTATGCAGTGAGAAAGAAACTCTTAAACATATGTTGGCTCTAATGAATCCCATAACATCACTTTTAAGATAAATAAGATGTGACTGAAACTGAGAAAGGGTTGATGCATTGATGCTTTAATACCACCTGTCTTCACTAAGTGACTCCTTATCTCTAAAATGTCTCAAGTTAAATTTTACTAGGAGATTGGAACTGTTTAAGAAGCACAACACACAAGAGATTCACTACGCGGCATTGTTAAAGTCAGCAGTATGTCTGAGCATGTCAGACAGACTTGCACGCTGTCCTACTAATATAAATCAAACAATAATGTCCTATTTTATACACTTTATGCAAACTCTTGTTCTTTTGCCTAGAAAGTTTGGTTTGTTTGGGGGGATACGAATGGCAAGCTTGGACCAAAAATGCAAACTCTGGTCCGCCTACAAAACCAGGTCTTGCTTGAAGTAAACTCTGATGCGGTTCGAATTCAGATGTGGATAGAAGTAGACCGGAAGCTGCTCCAAATACAGGAAGCAGATCACAGCACAGGGCATTCTGGGTAAATGCGCCCTAAATAAGAGTCTGACGCTAGAGAGAGAAATGGTCTTTTACCAAAACAAAAGATAATTCATACAAGTGCTACTCCACTCCATTTTTGCTTACATTTTGCGTTGACTTAAGACTTAAGTTGCTTTAGTAGCGTTGGCTCGTTTGACAGTGCAATGTGAAAGTAAACCACATCAGCTGAAAACGTAACAAAGGTTTCAGTTTTGGTCCTCAATCAAACTGAGTTCACCAGACTATCAGATGTGAAACCCCCCCTAACGCTTATATTACGACTTCTGTCATCCACATTAGGCTTTCTAAGCAACCAGAATCCTCACAATCAGTTATGCAGATCAATTTGCCATGTCGCCAACTTTCAGTGTAGATTAAGGGATCTGAGATCAACCTTGTGCTGTTGTTCCTCCATCTGCAGGCTTATGTCTTCACCAATAACTAGTGCTTATATGAATTCAGCAGGTTAATCCTTTTACGGTGATGATATATGAGCGGGATTTTATAGCTGTATAGCTGTAGCTTTTTGGCAAAGCTACAGAACTGCAAAAGGAACAAAGCTTTACAGCGTTTACGTTAGCGGTCTGTTTCTTGTCTACTAGTTTGTTTCATTCTCAGACTCTTTTTTCACAGCTTTCAATGTAAACACACTGAGATACAGAAAAAAAATGAAATGTGATTACACAATGGAAATATGTGTTCACTGTGTGAACACAATAAATCAAACTGCAGGAATACTTTGTGCAGTGTAAAGAGGCTACTACTGTCAGACTACTGTAATTTTACTCATATTGGTCTGTAACTGTGTCAGCATATGAAATATTACCATAACATCATAAAGTGAGTCAAGTCCTGTCGTAGTTTTGCTCAAGTGCTTTTGTTGCTGCAAACTATAAGAATTGTGGCCCTCACTTCCATTTTATATAACTATAGTTTATGGATGGCTTTTTAGATGTCCTGAGCCAACAGCTGATAAAATGTTTAAGATGAAGTTAGAACATTTTAACATGTTTGCGAAACCATGTTGCAAAGAGTCCTTGTTCAAACCTTGCAATTTCTTGTCTTGTCTATCTGTTTTCCCATTTTACTAGGTAAACATTTAACGCAGAATTCTCATTAATTCTCTAAACATTTCTAACTTTGTTGTAAAATCCTCATTAAGCATTATCAGATGTGTTGTAAATCAGTTCTGGAGCCGTTATTGGAAAAATGTGTTTACTTGAGCTTTCTTTGTTTTTTCTGTGTAGCATCACTTCCTTTTGCACTTTGTATTAGAGCTTTATACTGAATAAATGTTTGGATTTCCAGCTACACAGGGTGAGGTTGTTAGGTTTTATCTGTCCACAACCTTTTCTAACATTTCTAAAAGTATAAAATGAATTAGGTTAAAAGTTTTTTTTGAATAAAATGCTAGGTTTTCAGGTTGTGGTTATGATTTTTCTAATATTTTTAACACTCCAAATCTGCTATTTAAACATCATTTTAGCTGAATGAAACTCACCCAAGACACACAGAAACATTTCAGTGGAACCTGAAACGTCTTACATTCCCTGCATCACAGCAGTCTGAGAAGCAACCTTTACTACTTTCTCCTGACGTATTTGTGTTTAACACGCTTTCTTCTTCTCTCCTTTCCTCTCCTCCTTCTCTCCAGGGTCCAGTTGGCCTAATTGGAATAACTGGGGTGATGGGAGTTCCCGGTGAAAAGGTAAGGAGTGTGTTTCTCTGTCATTAGGCTGTCAGGCGGCATCAGCTGCTCGCCTGTCAGCAACACACTCCTATAATTAAGCCCACGTCAAAGCAGCCTGGACTGGAGACGAGGACACATGCTTGTGTAAACACTCAACACTCTCACATCCTCATCAATAGCAGTATCATCAAAGCTGCGTCAACTTAAACAAGCAAATTTAAGTTGAACATAAAAATGAAAATTTGTAAGTCTTTCCTCTTAAAAGACTTAATTGAAAGAATTAATCAATCTCAACAAGAACCTAATACGTCTGACTGTTTTTATTGAATATTCTAAAGAACACCCAAGATTTTGCCTTCCATATCCATTCTTCCCTCCCTCTATCCCAACCTGTTTGCCCTTTCTTTCCTATCCAGAAGGCCCGTTTGTCAGAACATGTTCTTGTGTTGAGAAGCCATCTGCTTGTCAGATTCTTGCTTGTCCTCCAAGTCCTCTCCCACAAACCTCGGCTCCTGATTCAGTCTGTCAGCACCAGCCATACCCTGACAGCCTACAAATTCTTTTGACCTTATGCATAATTTTTTTATTGTCTGCCACAGTTTTGTTTAAAATGTTCAGCTCATTGTAAGGAAGTGTGTATCAAGAAACAAAAGGTGGATTTATTGTGTTGTACAATCATGGATTTTACCCAGTTTGTGAAAAGAAAATGCATAATTTCAGTCAAAACGTTTGCAAGTTTACTGTTGGATATTGGCAGATTCTGGTCTTTCTGTGGATCCAATGCACTGTGACCTATTTGTGACCTACATTAAAATATTGTTATATGAATGCCTTAAAAAGCTTCTATCTTCATATTATTTAACACATTTTTTGTTGTTGTTGAAAGGCACTTTAAATAATTAATTTGGACCTCTTTTTTAAATAATAGAATGTCTTTACCTAATGGAAAACCTGCACTGTAAAATGGCTTCAGCAACAAGAAATGAAATGAAAGTCTTAGTACAATTGGAATAGGAGTGGATTAAAACAGTGTTTCAATTGGAAAGTCAAAATTTTACAAATTCACTCAAAAATACATAACACGATCCAATTTTTTCTCATTCCATGAACACAGCCAAAGTTGAACCATAATCAGTTCTCAGAGTCATGACCTCTTTTTCTTTCGATGTTCTTAACCAGGGCGACCGGGGGCTACCGGGTCCAACAGGTCCTGTCGGAGAGAAGGGGCCCAGGGTGAGTAAAGTCACAAGCAATCTTAAACAAATTTTAATTGGGTTCTCACAGAGTCAGCCATATTCTATTGAGCAAAGGGAGTTTTCTAGTTATGTTATCACACCTAAAGTTCACCTTTCTCCACATGTCAATATTCCAAAAGCGGATGTGACTTAAAAAGCTCTAACAATAAGAAAATGGATTTTGACATTATAAAATAAAGCAGCTTACTTGAATTGGAATTCCAAAATCAATTTTTCATGATGAACCAATCTGTTATTTATCAATTCAGCTCAGTTTAATTAGTTTTTATCACGTGACACAAAAACGATCAACAGTATTACACTTTTGTTTTCTTTTTACAACAAACCACCTGTCAAAAGTTTTCTTTCACACAGTAAAGATTTATTATTGTAATTATATAAATGTGAACTAATTAATTCTGAATTAATTTTACTGAAAGGGAAAAAAGTCAACAGTTGGTAACTTTTTTGTCAACAGTTCATTCTCTTATATGTTTTAGGAAGTGAATTATGAACATACTTCTTTCACACAACAAGATGTTGACCCTAAGATGTTCAAAATATTATGCAAAATTATATAAGATGTTCAACATTTTGTGTAGGACAGTATGTGTGAATGTATAACCTTTGACCTGTTGCACAGTGAATCATCTACTCACGGCTTCAGCAAGAAATCAACTAGGGCTATTTTGATTTAGGGCACCTTTATATCTCCTATACTGCATTTTTTTTTTTATTATGTCAGATTGTGTTTTGTTGTTGTTTGGGAGCTTGTGTGATGTGAGAAGTTGTTGATGCATAGCAGAGCCTTAACAGAATTGAACAGACTAAAAATAATATGCAAATTCTACACAAAAAGGCAAAACAGGATTCAAACACAAAACCTTCTGGCTGCCAGGCAACAATGCTAATACATGTTACACCATGTGGCCGCTGGCTATATTTTACAAGAGTCATGTTGTCAAATTGCCAACGGAAACTTTTTCTTTTCTTAGCTATTATGACAACGGTGTGATTTGTCTGAATGTCAAATTTAGATGTTTACATTGATTATTGAGAAAGCATAAATATTTCTACCATGCCATATTTAAATGAAATTTTAAATTAAAACATAAATCATTTTCTAAATCGACAAAGGGAACTTCAAGGTTCACTTTCAAAACATAATTTATTTCTTCTATTCTTCCCCAAAGATCAGATTTCGGAAAACTGTTGAAAAACTTAGATATTTGATTACTCTAACATGACAAAGTTGTAACTGTGATATAATATCCCGAGGAGAGGAACCTATTTCTTTAAGTCATCAGCGTTTTTATCAACAGAGTACGTTGACCAGATCGTCCCCAGATAGCAGGATTTAATGATAATGGGACGTCCCTTCTCTGATTCGTCTGCGCTCAACATGTTCTTTCATTCTACTGTATTTTTATGAGCGACTCTTTAAAAGTTATGTGGTGGAACATTGAGTTCTGCGGATTCTTCTTGTGAGCATGGGTTTGAAACTGTTGCATCCATTGGATGCATATGCATTAGTTTATCTTTTATGACGAGAGGAACTGCTGCACGCCCAACTAGGAAGGGCGTTGATATTTGGCTAAATATGTGTAAACCTGAAAAGATGACAGTATTGTCTTCTGCGTCCACTTTGATACATATAATGATAAAATGCCTCAGTTGTTTATAGATTTGAATGGAACAGAAAAGCCTAATTTATCAAGTCTGAGTGCTGTTTCAGCATCAGCTTTTGCAAATTCTGTGTTCTTTAAAGCACATCCTCACAAAACCTTGACTGGCAAGTTAGTACTGGTATAGACTTTATTCTGTGCTTAAACTCTCTTTTCTAAACCTTTCAGTGAATAATATGTTATTTTTACACTGTAAACTCATTCAGTGGAAAAATTGTTGGCCTGTATATTATTTTGACTAAATTCATCCATACAGAAAAAAGCATATCTACTGCTGCCCAGTTTATGCGTCTGCTGCAGAGCTGTGAGTCTGTTGGAGTGCTTGGCCTTCATTCCACTCTGACTCTGAACTTTGGGTCAGCACCAGATCTGTGGTTCTGGACCTTCTAGCTCTTATCTCACTGTCTGACACAGTGCCAAACAAACTGAATGATAGATGCATAAATGGGGATCAACTTGATTTAACGTCTCAACATATTTGTGTGAAATAAATTTAAAATCATTTTTGCAACAGACACTGCTTTGACCCACTGCTGAACTACTAGAATCATGGATTTATTCTAAATCTCTTGTGTTGCTTGTATTTATATGAAGCTCAATGTGTCTTTCACCTATTTATCCGATTTAAACAAACAATGCCACAGTGTCGCATCTCCCTGCCTATATTTCTATTTTATTTAATTTTTTCTGTTTTCTATTAGGGTTACCCAGGATCACCAGGAGGTCCCGGAGACATTGGCATGCAGGGTTCACCTGTAAGTATTTTCACAAATTATCAACATGTATGCCTTTAGTATGCAGTATTTTATTGTTTTCTTTGTACTGAAAAAAGTATGGGACAATAAGGGATATTTCTATTCTATTTGTGATGACTGGATAAATAAATAAGTACAATGAAAATAAATCAAATCAGACTATTTTTATGAAGAAAATTATTATTCTTAGCTGAACTTAATTTTTTTAATTTTTCTACGTGATCCTGATGTAATTACTGAGTACTTTCCCTTCTACTGATGCCACTATGTGTTGATCAATTATATTATCAATACATCCACAACTTCCCACTGATGGGAGGTGATTTCTCCTAGGATTCAGGAAATTGTGTTCATTTGTGTTCAAACATTTCAGATTAGGACTGAAATGCACCATCATGTATCAGCTTACTTAATTATATTGGTAGTTTTTTTTTAGTTTTTCTCAGTGCAATTCTTTTTTAAATGTGTTTTTTTTTTTTAATTTACAGGGTCCTCAGGGACAGAGGGGCAGTCCAGGAATCGCGGGGCCAAAAGGGAGAAGGGTAGGGCCACACTACTTTTACAAGAAAATGTCTTCAAATTATTTCAGAACCATTCCTTTATATATTGCATTTGAGTTTATAGCTTTATTTCCTTAATAAAACTAAAGCACATACAGTTCCATTTTTTTCAGGTTTGAATGTTACACTGGAGGAAAGAATGATAACTTCTCATGAATGTATTTTGGCTAAGAGAAAAATGACCCTAAAAAGCAAGACAGAGAGATAATTTATCCCTGAGTGCGTTTTATTTTTTTATTTTAGTCTTTTAAGGCAATGAGGTGACGTGTAAAGTAATATTATACATAATTCCTGACCACCCATTAAAAAGTTTAAACTCAATTAACTTACTCATTTGTATTTGAGATCTTGACATACAAAACAGTTTCCATGTGACAAATAGTTTTTATTTTACTTCACAGTCACATAACTATTCATTTCACTTAACTCGTAAAATATCAACGATACAAAGGAAAAGGAAAAAGAAACAATTTGAGCTACTGCAGAAATAATAACTCTACGTATTCGATGTGTATCTATTTTCTACCTATTTTTTTTGATAGACTGATGAAACGCTAAATATTTAAGTAGGATTCTTAATTCACACAAAATTATTCATTTAAATTCCTTCTGCTTTTCATCTTTATTCCTCAAGAGTTAGTTTCCCGGATGAATTAGATTTTCCCTTAGCTCAACACACCTGAATCACATAAATGGCTGATTACAGCCTGTGCAGAACTTGATTACATCCTGAGAAAGTTATTCAGCTGCTCTGGTTCATGGGTGCATGGAAAACATGGTGGACACCAGCTCCACAGAACCAGAACTGTTTGGTTACATCAAAGCCAACTTCTCCTGGGAATTCACTCATCATTCATCATTATAGCCACATAATTTATGCACAGGTGTATTTTTAAACTCCTGAATTTGAGGAACATTAAAATAAAATTCTCTCCCCAACTTTTCTTGAATCTAGCAAATAGGCAAATGTTTGACATACCTAACCTCAAACAGGACATGTTTAGTCTGATTTTTCTGTACTACAATGTAATTTTAAGGCTAATTATTAGACTTAGACTTAGACTTGACTTTATTGATCCCTTGGGAAGACTCCCTCAGGAAATTATAGTTACCAGCAGCTCACAGGCAAAAATGTGGCACACAGTAAGCATACACAAAATACAAAAAAATACAAATTAAATACAAAACAAAGAATATAAATACAACACAAAAGGAAATTATAGCAATTTGGTCGATAGATTGACCAGTGATATGGTATTGCACTGTATGGTTTGGCCTGATAAATATGGAGTTCACATTTGTAGAAAAACTACTCCTTCTTCCCTCTGTCCTGTGTCACCTCCGACCCCCCAGTGAGGAGTTGTACAGTCTGAAGGCGTGGGGGACAAAGGAGTTCTTGAATCTATTGGTCCGGCACTTGGGAAGCAGCAGTCTGTCACTGAACAGGCTCCTCTGGCTGCTGATGACGGCGTGTAGAGGGTGGCTGCTATCGTCCATGATGTCCAGCAGTTTGTTCAGTGTCCCGCCTCTGCCACCGTCACCAGAGAGTCCAGCTTCATGCCGACCACAGAGCCGGCACGCCTGATCAGTTTGTCCAGTCTGGACGTGTCCTTCTTGGATGTGCTGCCTCCCCAGCACACCACGGTGTAGAAGAGGACACTGGCGATCACTGACTGGTAGAACATCCACAGCAGTTTGCTGCAGATGTTGAAGGACCGCAGTCTCCTCAGGAAGTACATCCTGCTCTGCACCTTCCCGTACAGGTGGCTGGTGTGTTTTGACCAATCCAGTTTACTGTCCAGCCACAGCCCGAGGTACTTGTAGGAGCCCACGACCTCAACCTCCGTTCCCTCTAGTACGACTGGTCTCGGCATTGGTCTGGACCTCCCAAAGTCTATAACCAGCTCCTTCGTCTTAGAGGTGTTGAGTTCCAGGTGGTTTGTGTGGCACCAGAGAGCAAAGTCCCTCACCAGACAGCGATATTCCTCCTCTCCGTCGTCCCTGATACATCCGACTATGGCTGTGTCATCAGCATACTTCTGTATGTGACACAGCTCCGAGTTGTAGTGGAAGTCAGAGGAGTACAGGGTGAAGAGAAGAGGGGCCAGCACTGTGCCCTGAGGGGCTCCTGTGCTGCTGACCACAGTGTCAGACACGGTGTCCTTTAGCCTGATATTTCATATCACTTGCTAGCTTTTATATTGACCTCTAACATAAATAATAACCTCTAGAAATACATGGAAGTAATAGTGAAATTGAGATATTTTGAGAAATATTTGTAGGATATTTGCCCAATGTCATACTATAATATCTTACATTTAAACCTTGAGATGTTAAGGTTTAAATTTAAGGTTTAGTGTTTTTTTTATATATATATATATAACATTGCACAATGTAAGATTTGAAAGCCCCTGACAATATAATTGATAATAATGAAGCATAGTCCAAAATAATACATTTAAGAAATGATAGAGCTGTGTATCGTTCACTTAAGAATGCTTCCCTTTCTGAAGTAGTGTATAATGCTCTTCTCTGAGTAATCTTCAGCCATGTGCCTCATGTTGTGCAGGGGCCCCGGGGTCCAGATGGCGCAACAGGAGAACCAGGAGCTCAGGGCACCAGGGTAAACAACTTCCATACTCTTATAAACACAGAGCATGTAGCATGTTTTTAATAAACAGTAAAGTTCATGCTAGCTGTGGTATTTGTTCTAGGTTATAAGATCATTCTTGGAATTCTTACTTTTAGATTTATTTCTTGATTTCCAGCACATTAAGATGTATTTAAAACTGTTCAGGGAATAAAAGAGAAAATCTCAGTTATATTTCTTTGTTTCCAGGGTGAAAAGGGGGAATCTGGACCAAAAGGAGAACCAGGATCAATAGTAAGTATTTTTTCTAGGTATGCTTAAATAAATATACCAAAGAGTAAGAGAACTGGCTGCTTAAATGACATAGTTCAGAGGAATGCCTATAGCTATGTAATTTTTCATGCTTGTTTTCATGCTTACAAATGTGTCATCGTTCCAAATTGAATGGTTTTGTTGTATTAATGTGATCAACCCTAACCTGATTTAAACTGTTTTTGATCTGTTCCCATCCTGATTTTGTCTCTTCAAAGGGCAAAGCTGGCATTCCTGGAGAAAGAGGCTCTCCTGGAAAACCTGTAAGTAAAATCTTTGTCTTTCACAGATTTAATCACCGCCTACACATCTCCTGTCACTATAGCTACAGTGGAATAACACTAAAAAAGCCCATCTGCCTCCTTTTTTCTTCCAACCTACAAATCTCAATTTACCATAATTTAAGAGTTTGCTCCAGTCTTGTCATCCAGGAGGAAGTTTTTTATTAAAGAGGATTTGGTTCTGCTTCTGAGCATGTTGACAGGTGTAAACAGGTCTTCTCTCTTACCTTACCTGTAGGCTTTTAATTGCATTCTGAAATTGGTCTGCTTTGTTTTATTTATGAATTTAAATTTAAAAAAAAGCCAAACTTATTCACAGTCACTACACATAGTCACCTTGTACAACACTTTTTGCTTACAGTGTCAGACTGAAGTGGTGTGAATGGGCTTTACTGATACATTTTTTTTTCTGGGTGAATTGAGGAAATTATGTACAACTAGAATTTTCTGTAATCCAAGGAGGTTCAAGTTAAACTTCAACTAAAAATCCCACAGAATATTTGTCTTTTCTCTCTACACCAGGATTGGTTTTCTGGTACAGTTTAATTCAAATTCAATTCATTTATCTCAAAGGGTGATTAAGTGATGTCATAGCCAGGAGCTTTTGTGAATGGTGATACTGAGAGCAGGAAGGCTCTCTGGTAGCAGTCAGACTGGCATCGAAATTGAAGGCAGTGGATGTTTCATGACTGTCATGACAATATAACACCTCATTATCTAGACAGCAGAGATATTATTCCACAATAATCAGATACTTGCTCACACTGCTAATCTACTTCATTAGCTTTTGCTGCTCCTCTTTAACTCCTTGTCTGGCTATATGATTAGAAAACTGATCAGAGGCGCTTGGAGTCAGGATTACAATCTTTGTCCATTATCATTCATGGAAGAGACTGTGTGAACTTACTCATTCTCTCTCTGCTCTTTGGCTCTGCTCTGCATCCATAAAGCCTCTGTTTGATCTCTTCTGGATTTTGTCTGTGCAGGTTTTGAAATGTTTAACAGTGGTTCTCAGTTCTGAAAGCAAAACTTTGCTGCCACAGTTTAAAAGTCAGAAAAGTAAGAACAAAAATCCTTCCAAATCCTTCCTTGCAAAGCATCCAAAACAGCCCCGATGCTTCAACCCAAAAAATGATGAATAAAAGTCTGCAGAAAGAACAAATTAGGACTAAAGTAATCGGGTCATTCCAGGATGCTGCCACCATGAGAGCGTAGCTCTGAACACCTGCCAGACTTGCTTTTAACTGGAATCCATATATTTTTTTTTTTATAATTGAGATCAGGGCCATTCCAAAAGAATCATCTTATCCTGCTCTGTAACTCCAAGACCCACTCTCCAGTGTGTTGGGATCATGGCTCTGGCTGGAACACCCAGCTTTCTCAGAGTTACACTCATCTGGCCCAAACTTTGGTCTTTGATCAAAGGAAATTTGCTTGGGATGTTTAGGAACAACTCCAGAACAGCCAAGGCTCAAGGACCTCATAGACTGGAAACTTCCACAGCAACAATTTCCCTTTTTACTGTGAAGAGTTTAACATCAGCATAGACTGAGAGGGTGCCAACCAATAAAAACTCCTTCCTCCGATTAGGACATCTTCAGTCAATACGTTTGCAGCCTGTCGAATGGACAGGCTGAATACCCTTTGAAGAAAGACTTTATGGTTGGACAAGACAAAGATGGAACTTTTTTAGCTACAGCAGCAAGAAGTATTCTTCAAGGAGACTAAATGAAGCTTTCAAACCAAACAATGCACTAATAACTGTCAAGAAATGTCATGATAGGAATTTGTTCCCCAGCAGTACTGGTTTTCTGAACAAAATAATTAATATATTGGTAGATTTTTGTGCCTCAATCAGACATTGATCTCCAACACACATCAAAGGTGCTTTTGAAATAAATAAAGCAGACTTGATATCAAAGTTCTGGTATGGCATGGAGTCCAAACTTCTAAAACAATTGATGGACACTATTTAAAACAAGATATCAAGCAATTAGTACCATTTCTGAAAAAGAGAAAGTGAAAGATGCTTGCTGATTCATATCAAAGCATGTTGTTTCAAAGGCTTCAATGGACTTAGGAATCAAACAATGCAACTTGGTCAAATATCAGTTATACATATATTTGACAGTTAAAACTCATTAAAAATGCATGTTGTATTATCAGACCCACAGTTATTATTCATCACTAAATTTCAAAAGGATTATTACATTGAAGATGATTGCTTGTATAAATTTACTGGCGTCGTATTTTGGTGAGCAAGACTGGACACTGGTTAGAATTTTGCCTTTGTATCAATGAATAGTAATAATTTAAGATGAACACAAAGAAGTCCACTGTGACTGCTTTCCTCCAAACAATAGTGATGCCTTACTTCAGGTCATTGTCTCATTATTGAGAAGAAAAGTGGGCCCCTTTACAATGTCCTTTAATCCCAAAATGCTGAGCAAATCAAACCCAGCTTGCATGGGCATACTGAACAACTTTTGCAACTTGTTTACATATTAGTGTATGTTTCCAGTTTGCTTTAGACGAGGACTTTTGTCCTCTTTTGTGTTTTCAACAAAGTGTTAATGGGGAGAAGATGCAGAAACACAGATTTGGGAAACCTTTGTTTCAGCTTCAAGTGTTTTTATGTTTTGAAACCTATTTTTCCACTCGAGCAGTTTATGGATTATATTCCTTACATGGTTATGAAGGAGATAAAATGGATAAAAGAGCCAGTTTTCCACAGATGGGAGAAGAAGCAAACTAAGATCAAACAGAAAACCAGAAACAGAGCCATATCTACTCTCCAAGTGATTATACTATAATACATCAGCAGAAAAATGTATAGCTTGTTTTTTATTCATACCATGGAGTAATTCATTCTTCTACATTTTCAAGCTGGTAATTACTTTTGCTGCTTCACAGATTGGATGCTCTTCTGTTTTTAGCCAAATGTCCTTACAACCACACACATACAGCACATTCATGCATCTCTGAAAATTTTCAAACCAATATGTGATTCATGTTTGAGATTAGATCGCAAAACTATTATCCGAGCATATCTTTTTTAGAGTAGCTGCAGATTTGCAGTTGATGCCCAGCATTAAATAAGAAATATCTGCAGCTTATACATAATTGTAAACATTTACAGTCTCCAAACTCTGGTTTGGAGACTATAAACTTTTGTTCGTTTTACTGTGAAGTTATGGCGCCATCGTGTGTTTGATGATGTCTCTTTCAAAACTTAGGCTCTGAGAAAATCTGATTACCTCAGATGTGTGTGAATGTTAGCATTAAATCACTCTTTAATGCTTTCACCTAAACCACTGAAAAATCTCTGCATTCGCATAAGGACTCGTGTTTCGTAACATGTCCAAATTTATTCCCAACAATTCCTCTTTCCTGAATTTTTGTGTATAATCTAATCTCTATTTTACTTTTGTTAAAATAACTTCAACCCTAAGAGTGCAAATGATGTTGAAATGATTTAAACAATTAAGGAGGTTTTTAGAGTTTCTTCCAATAAACAAAATGATACATTTCAAATTGGAAAGTAATTATGTGATATGCAAAGTAATTGACATTAAGGTTTTAGGATTATATTAGGTTACTTAAGTCAATTTATTAAATACAGCCATTCACATACACATCAATTTCCACACCCTATCTAATTAAACATTTCATGCAGTCAGCAATTTTGGGCCCAGGTGTGATCTTCTTTGTTCCATGGATTTTATGTCTATCCTGTCAAAAGAGAGCTTGAGGAATGAGAAGGAAGCCATCTTTTTTTTTGTTGTTGTAATGACAGACTTTGAGTTGCAGCCAAATCAACACCTTGCTTTTCAGCAAAAGCAAGGTGTTGATCTTTTTTTTAAAAAGAGGAATGCACTGATGAGCCAAGATGGATAAAAATGCCCTTAACATCATCCTGCCATATCATAGCTATGAATAGAAGAAGAAGAATGTAAAAAGTTTGCTTTGAAAAATAAAAATGCTACCATTACAACAATTTAAATGTAAAAATCAAATGATTGAATGTTTCTTAAACTAAAAGTCACCCATTCCAGGCTTTTCAGTGAAGCTCGCTGTTGTTTTTTAATCTCATCCACAAATTAGATGTAGAACTGAAAAACTATAAAAGCTGTCTTCCTGTTTCTATAAGGGTGTTGAAGATGTAATTGCATTAAACTTTGATGTGTCTCTTTATGCACTGCTTCTCAATTACTGTAAGTTCACAATTGTAGATTTATGTCTTTCAGTTTTTTTCAATTCCATAACCAATATTTATTGTTTATTTAATTGTAAATGTAAAAATACACGGTTTTTCAGGGACATGAAGGTGAAGAGCTGAATGAAAATCATAGAGACACATTGACTGAAGAGGCAATCATCCAATCAGGACAATATTAAACTGTCTGCCACTTACTCTACACATTTTTTTTTTACAATGTGTAGAATTTAATGAAGATTTTACATAAAAAGTGCACATGTGAGATACCTTTTTTATTCGTAAGGATGTATCAAAACCACTAGTACCTCATTAAGACTATCAGACTTTTGTTTCAAATGTGCAGAAAGAATGGGGGTCATAACATGTCCTCCTGTGTGTGTGATGCATTCTCACACACACACAGTTTGGTCAACAGATAAACCAGGTTTTACATGATGAAACATGTTTGAGTTCTGCAGTTCTAACACAATATACAGTGTGCAACATGTGTAACTGATACAAAATCAGACACTGCAACTTAAACATTAAAAAAACAAATTGAACGTTGTGTGACTGTATATTTCTTTGTGCTGTTTACTCACCACATGGTAAAAGTTATAACATTGTGTACTTAATGTACTTGCACTATTCTGGAAGCCATTGAATCAAAATGCATGAAATACCAAACTGGAACTGTTTTGTTTCCTGATGGCCATCATTTCTCAAAATGTGGAATTTCTTTTCTGTAGAGAATTTAACTATTAAAGGAATCTTTTCATTTATTCCTCATTGATCACCCACAGGCGTAACAGTAATGTTTATTTAAGCAGCATCCCTTATCTCTCACCCCACAAACCTCAGATTACTCCAGTGTCATAACGTCACAGGGTTAGTCTGATGATGCGTTAATTGCGTTCATCAAATGAGACACAGTAGGATTGTCTGTACTGTGCATTGCAACGGTCCTCTCTGTAGCAATAGTCAAAGAGAGTTTTTTCTTTTGTTTGTTTTCAGTGTTCTTGTAATTGAGTGAAATAATGCATCGACATGACTGTGTTTGTTTCCAGGGAAAGTCAGGTATTCCAGGGAACACTGGTGAGAGGGGCCCTCACGGGGAACCAGTAAGTACGCTCATCTGTGGTACGAACGCAATTGTTTTGGGAAACTGTGATCAAACAATACACAAACCAACAAGCTGGTCTGTGTTACGTAATGACAAAATACACAAAATGATGACTGCTTACAAAGCTTTTTTAAAGTGGCGGTTGGGAGGGTTGGAAGTATTTAATAAACACTCAAGAACCTCTGATGAACATCATTACTAAAAACTAAACTGTTTATGAGGAAGATTACTGTAGTGGTATGATAAACGTTTCTTTCTGTTGCTTCGCTGCTTCTTTACACCTGAGTGTTTCCAGCCTTTATTGGAAAAATCTTCAAGTTCTTGAATTTCCTGGAAACTCACCAAATGCTCCGGGGTATAAAGCATGTCAAACAATCAGACAAAGGCATGTTTTAAGAAGGGAACATTCAGAAAAGCAAGAGGCTTTGGTAATGTAATGAGTCTTAGCTTGTTTTTGGACAATGTTCAGCATCTTTATCCAAGGAATTCTCAGATCTCAAGGTGCTTTTCTCAAATAACTTATTTTTTCATGCTGTGTTCCTTTATAATCACAAAGGGAAAGCTTTATTTATTACCAAAAACATCTATGAAGTATAAAATGACCATTTTTTATTGGTTGTTCTTAGGGACCTAAAGGACCAACTGGGGAGCCTGGATCCAATGGAGAGCAGGGACCTGAAGTACTTAAACATAACTTTTTATGACAAATAGTTTGTCTTTTACTTGACATTGCCTTAAGCAGCATTGTTATAACTATCTACACATTTTTGTGCACTTCCTTCCTCTTCTTGTGTATTTTTTCTAGGGTGTTCCAGGTGTAGAGGGAGGACCAGGTGCCATCGGAGAGCCTGGGTTAAAGGTTAGCAAAACATCGAAATATTTTTACATCTTTTAAAATCGTAAACGCTGAAATCAGAAACGTGTAAACTTAAATTTGTTCCAGGAAACACTGTTGCCTGTTTAAAAAACCCTTATCAGGCTTTTTAATGACTATGGATGTTATGAATGCTGATGCATGTATATTTAGTGTGTTTGATGAGCAGACAGTCATGTGTCGTCTCTTGCGTTTACTGTAGGGGGATGTTGGACTTCCAGGACCTGAAGGGGAACAGGGACAGGAGGGAATCAGAGTGAGTGATTAAAAATTATGAATTTGATCATTTCCTTTCATATGTCTTCAGATCATGCTTAATATTCTGAGTATGAAATGTTTATACATGCGCTTTTTTTTAAAGACATTGTTTCTCAAATCCAGCAGGGGGAGACTTAACTGCCTGCCAGCAACAAAAACAAAAAACAAAAAAAACTTTCCGTTTCTAATTTCATAACAATTGTCAGTGAACATCTTTTTTATTGTCTTGTGATGCTCACCAAAATGTTAGACAAGATTTGCAGTAGCTCTTCCACAAATGTTTAGCTGCTGACTGTAAAACATCAGTCCCTTAACTAACAGTTCATTGTATGTTATCCATATGTTACTGTGACATAGAAAAGTATTATAGCTTAAATCTAAATCTCTTAAGCTATAAAACGTAAGAGATTTTATAAATACAAATACTGAATAAATAATAAAACATTTTATGTTGATGCTGTCTTGGGTACATTCCAATAAATAAAGTCTCTTTAATGAAAAGGGACTTTTTTTCATTAATATAATATAAGATTTTCCATGTAGCATAAATCTCTACAGCTGTTTTGGACACATGTGTGATGTGACTGTTGAAGTTGCTGTCCACACGTTAGAAATGTGTCCTAAAGCCTTCAATGTCTTTGTTTCACAAATACTAACATTGCTTCACAATTCTTGCTCATCACACTTTTTCTTCCTCTCAGCTTTCTATTATTATTATTTCATATAGCAATTTCTGAACAGCTAACTTTTAAAACAATGACCTTTGATGGCTTTGCCCACTAATGATGACTGTCTGCTCAAACTTTGAAGTTTTCCTCATGATTATGTACTTAATTTGTTTTATTGATGTAACATTTAACCCCAGAACTATTCAAACCCAGGAAATATTTTAATTTAAAGTGACCAAACACCATTTAACCTTATAGTCACATTTTTGGACTGTGAGTTGAAGCCATAGTGCGCACCCAGGCACAGAAAGAACATTCAAACTCTATGTAGAAATTTGTGAGAAGATGGAGCTTCTCCACCTGCTCATTGAGCTACTATTGCCATCTGCAAAAACACACAGCTGCTGGCTAAAAACAACCAATCAGAGTCAGGACATCAACACTGCTCAATGTACTAATGGTGGAAAAATGACTTACTCTTCCAGGAAAGCTATTTATCCATTGACATTGGTGGTCATGCTAACTACTGTTAGCATTTATGGTGGGCTATGTACCAGGTGTAGCATAGAAGAGATCAAGGGAATTGGATGAACATGAGAATGATTGACAGCACTAAGACCCTCCTCCTGGCTCTGATTGGTTGCTTCCTACTGAGTGGTGTATTTCTGCCGAGAAGACAGAGGAGCTCAGTATACTGCAGCTTTAACGACATGAACAATATTATAATATTAAATGCATTCAGTTCTTTATCTGTCTTTATCTGTGCCAAGCAAAATTATATGTGCAGTAAAACTTAGAACAATAAATAAAAAGAAATTATACTGAAGTGACAATCAGAAGTCATCTGAGCATATGTTATGAAATCTTAATTCTTTCCTTCCCTTTCTCTCTCTATACCCTCCCACCTTTCAAGCTACTGTTGATTAAAGGTATAAACTTTTAACATTTTTTTTTTTTACATCTAAACAAGCCTTAGGATCTACATCAATCGAGGATCAAGAGTTCATGGCTCTGACTATAGTCACATAAAATCTGCTCCTGGCTCACTAAAACACTGAGTGCTTTCCTTGTGTGTCCCAGACAGCTGCAGTTATTCACCACAGAGACGTCCTTGTGCAGATTGTGTTGTGAATGTCTCATTGCTGACTCACTAATGGACTGAACATCTTAAGTGAAGTTTTTATAGTGCACATCAAGAAAGTTCAAGTGCTGTGATGTTCACAATGCTGTGATGTTCACAGTGCTGAGACTCTGTGGACATAATAAGTCAAAGCGCCACAGAAAGTAAAGTCCATGTTTTACCCTCTATTATGTCACAATTTATCTAAAGTCACTGAACCTTTAGTTAGAAGTTAGTGTCTTCAGTATTGGTCTATTATAAACCACACATTTGCACTTATCAGCTCTTCTAAAGACTATTACTATCTTACTACTTACTATCCTAACTTTTCCCCTAAAATACACATTTAGTAGAAAACATGCTTCTGTAAATAGTCTTTTTTTATTTTTCTTGCATCGTCTCTGATTTAGCCGGTAGATCTCTCCTAGATGAAATGTTTTTGTTTCAAACTGTAATTCACTCACAGGGTCCGCCTGGCCCCCCAGGGGAAGATGGCCCACAGGGAAAAGATGGACCAAAGGTAAGAAGAGAAAACCTTTTTTAAAGACCATTTATAATGTCTTCAATAAATTTGAGAGTTTAGATTAAAGTCATCAAGCTAAAGTTGTTTAAATTTGGAAAAACAATCCATTTAATTCCAAATCTTCCAATAGATATTCAATATCTTATAACAAAATTAATATTCAGTTGTTTCTGTAGCTTTTCTGTTGCTTTTGATTTTTACTTTAATATTGAATGGAGTCAATTGGAGCACTAAACAGGATTACAAGACTCCTACACATTCACGAAAGGTTTGGGAAAGTATAAGATTTTACTAATACATTTTCCAGGTTTTTATAAGTATGGAAAAATAAAATATGAATAAATATTTGGACTTCCAAAGCCATCCATACCTTCACCCAAAAATAGGCTAAAAACAACAAAGTATTCTGGAAAGTTGAGTTTGGAAAATATGGGATTTCTGCATGAAAAACATGAATTTTACTTATCACCTCACCCATCCTGAGTATGTGTTTCACTCTTAGTCTCTGAATCTTTCAGGGTGATCCAGGTGAGCGTGGCCCTTTGGGGGAGCCTGGGGACAAAGGACCTGAAGGAGATCCCGGGCCCCAAGGACCAGCAGGAATACCTGGGAAACAGGGCTTTCGCGTAAGTTATTTTTTTACCTTCCAAAATTTACTGTCAGATTTTAAAATTACATATAAATCATGCTCATAGTTATGCATGGCAGATGAAGCTGGGCAGTGAATCCCAGCTTTAGGTAGATTTTTCTCTGCACTGGAGATGAGCATCAGCTTTCACCTGATGCTGGATCAGCAGATAGATTTAATGGATGGATAGTTTAATTTGTTCCAACACAAAGATGTCGTATTTTAACAATAGTGTGTAAAAAATATCAGCGTAAAGTTTGAAATACAACACAGCTAAGTCTTGTGTTTTTAGGACAACTGATAAGGTCTCCCCAAAACAAAGACTTTTATATTGATGCATTCATAAATTCTGATGTTCTGCCACTAAAGCATCCAGGTCATTATAAAGCAATACGGGATGTGATGTGGTTTGTCTAGTGTCAAAAATTACATCAGTTATGATAATAATACCACAGATGCAATTGTTTTCAGTAAATGCAACCACGTTACAAGCTTTGATGAACTTATTGGTTGTTTTCTAAAACAAGTCCTTTCGATGTCCTTCACATAAAGAAATGATCTAATTCTCTCGGTCTGTTAAGTCGGGGGTTGACATCTTAAGCACAAAACATGTTTTATTTTGTGTTGTTTTGAAAGGGCCCAGAAGGAAAACTTGGCCCTCCAGGGAACAGAGGACGCCACGGAAAGAAGGTTAGGATATGTTATATACACATGTTTTTTTTCTGTCCCACTGATTGCTTGTTCTGTTGGGGTTTTTTTAATAATATGACCTATCCCTGATCTAAATGTAAAAGGTGAATTTCTTTCTGTCTCCTTTTTATTCTATCCTGTGCCATTTTTTCCAACCATCAACTGATCTTTTGGATCTTTGCAGGGAGAAAGGGGCCCTCCAGGTCTTGCTGGTGAGATCGGCTCTCGAGGCGACATCGGCCAACCGGGCGAGGCAGGGCTGAAAGGGGCCCGGGGAACTCGAGGCCCTCCTGTTAGTTCCCATTTGTTCTACTTTTCCTTTTGCTTTTGATTGCATTAAAAATCAAACTAAAACTGCTGTAGATGGAAACAATGTCATGGAATCTGAGTTGAACGCTAAATTAGTGAGAGTCACTATGGTGTTTGAGTAAAATGGAACAAAACCTTTATGTAGGTATTTTATTATTTTTTTCTCAGGGTCAGCCAGGAGTCCTGGGGATTGAAGGACAACCAGGACTGTCAGGATATCCAGTGAGTTTTTCATTTGTATTATATTATAAAACACTTAACACTTCAAATATACTACATTATCAGAGTCATAAGGATATTTTTTGAGTTGAGAACATCAGTCCTTCAATTAAAGGACATATTAATGATAGATTTATATAGGACAGCCATTTATGTTTATTATGTATAACTAAGACAACTTTTGCCTTTCATAGGGGCACCCTGGCAAATCTGGACCCATTGGACCACCGGGACCCAAAGGTGAAAAGGTAATATGATCTAAATTAGCGATCCATTTAAAATACTTCCAAAGAATTTTAAAGTGTTTAAGTGTGAAAATGTTTTGGTTTGAGTTGTTGCATAGATTGTGACTGTGACTTTGACTGTGTGCTCATCCCAGGGTTATCCAGGCGAGGACAATAAGACTCCCGGACCACCAGGGCCCTTAGGTGAACCAGTAGGTCTTGCTTTCCTTCAAACTCTGCTTTTCATTAATTTTTTACTCTGCCATATAAAAAAAAACAATGTTTTTATCTTTCATAAATCTGCAGTGTTCTCGTTTCATTTTCTTTGCATTGTATTTATTTCCTTTGTATTAGTTGTTATACTCAGATCTATTGTTGTGTCAAATGGAAATTTGTTTAGTCAAAAGTCATGAGGCCTTTCAGGTTTGGTTGTGGCAAAAATAATCAAGGATGCATAAAAAGGGAATTGGGTGACATATTAGTAAACATCCCATTTTCATCAAAAAATAAGACTATAACAACCTTACTATGCGATCAATAAATGGCAACCTTATTTTTAGGATTTACAGAGCAGAGTATGATCATTAAAGTGGGAGTCACTTCTTTGATGAAGCTGAACAAGTACTGTATGTTGGACTGACTAGTAACTATGTTCAAGTAGGATTGCAGCCAAGGAGATTCAATCCAATTTATTGCACATGTTTTCATGTAGCTGCATGATTGTCTACTCAGGGGCCTCCAGGGGAGCGTGGGGAACGCGGGGAGCCAGGAGATGAAGGATACAAGGTTGGTAAAACCACAAAAACAATGCTGTGTGTTATAGCAAGGCTGTAGTAAATGCAGTTTTTTCTTTGTTTTCTTTGAGAGGTTTAGATATTTATATTTCACCTGTAAGTGAAGTGAGAAACTGTGTTCACTGATTTCAAACACTGGATCTTTGTTTGTTGGTGCTGCTTTCATGTGATCTCATAAATATAACAGTAATCTACCACTACAAGTGACAGATTAAGATTAATCTAACTAAGCAAATAAAAAACATATAATGTATATATAAAATGCAGCAAATATATATTGAAATATACATTGAAAAATAATGCATTATTTTATTTAAAATGATTTGCAATAACATTTGTTGTGGAAAGTTGACATACAAATATAAATATATTTTAACATTGTTTTACTAAAACTTAATAAAGTTACAAAAAAATTGACCACAGTTGCTTTTTCATGTCATTGGATGAAAAATAAATAAATAACAATTGTACAGTACTGTTCACTCTAGTGACATTGTGGCAGATGGCATTGAACATGCAGCAACATTCAATGCAGGAAATTAGTATCTAGTTCGAGAATTTGAAGTTGAACAGAAAAGCACATGGTCATTTCTCAAATATTAATCTTCCAGGGTCATGTTGGTGTGATTGGACCTCGTGGCAGAATTGGACCGCCCGGCCCACCGGTGAGTCAGCAGACTCATCAATGAGCCTCTAAGGAATTAACTGTATAAACAGAGTTTTATTCAATTACCTGCCAATCTAAAGTAATCACATTAACACAAATTTGATATGGATAATAATTTTTATTGGCTGTATGTGTTTATATTCTTGCACGGTGAAGGGACTCCCTGGCCAGCCTGGGGAAGCAGGAGTTAAAGGAGAAAAAGGGCCTCCAGTGAGTCACTGCACGTATTTTACCTGCACATTTAAAGTGTAATACATGTAACTTAAAAACAACTTGAAAACAAGATTAAAAAGTGTCCAGACTCTCAATTCAGAGAGATGTTCTAAGTTACACAAAGATATCAGACAAGCAACTAGGTAAATAGTTTGTCGTTGCCACTTATTTAGCTGTTATTTTCCTTTTATTTGTTGGCTTCGGGTAAGTCTCTTTTTATGAGGTACACAAAAAGCAACATCTGCTGCCATCTGTTAGAAACGTTCATCATTTGGTCTGACATGAAAACACTGGAGATTTTTTCTGGTTTTCTGTTTGTGCCTGTTTCCAGTTAAAATCTGTGGTAAACCATACCATGTTGGAAACTTCTGAAGCTATAAATAGCTTCAGAGGTATTTCGTCTTTCTGGATATGACTTCTGTGTAGTCATGTAGTGTGAAAATGTGATATTGTTGAATAATTTCTTTAGTGTTCAAATTTTGGATTATTTTATGATTTGAAAAAATTCAGCTTGACACAATGACTTGTTTACATTCCATGTTTTCCTGACAGAATAGTTGAAATGTACAAACACTGCACAACTTGAGTTGCTTGAAAGTCTTGTCCTCCACATTGACTTTTATTTGTGCCTTACATTTCTTGTGTTTCACATTGCAGGGTTCAGCTGGAAAGAAGGGAGTGAGGGGTCTGAATGGAGCCCCTGGTGCTGAAGTGAGTGCCGCATTACATCAAACAATTGTCTGGCTTAGACAGAAACTACTGCAACATTTTCACTGCTGTGTAAATTTCATATATTTAAAAAAACAGCATGAAGAAGCATGCCTTCTGAAGAGACTGTGGCCTGAGTGAGAAATATTTTCATTGAAACATTTATGTAAAGGAAATGAACAAAACCAAGCGTTCAAGCTTCTTAATGTTAACTAATGAAGTTTTTAAATCAAATGATAAAAGGAAATACCTTCTCCCATTCATGTTGGAACAAAACTTAAAATTAAATTTCTGGTTTTCAAGTTTAGCTTTGGAGTGTTCATACATCCAAAATATCACACATTTTTTTAAGGTTAATCTAATCTTACGACTCCAGACTCTTATGTGTATCCTAGTGTAAAAAATAAAACTGTTGGCACAAGAATGCATTTGGGATTATCATCATACAAGGACAGTGTTGGCATGAACAAATGGCTTTCAGCCTGAAAATTACTATAATTTAATTTCCGTTTGGGATCAATAAAGTATTTTTGAATTAGAATTTTTGAATAAGTGATGTTTTGATTTTCCAGGGTGCAACTGGTTTACCTGGACTCACGGGACTGAGAGGTTATCCAGGTCCAGATGGTCTTCCAGGACTGACTGGCTTACCAGGTCTGCCAGGAAAACAAGGCCGACAGGTAACAGCTTCCTTGCATTGCAGCAGATTGTGGCTGTTTGGTTGTGATTAAAGCTTTCCGAGATACTATAAGGTTTGTACAGCCTTTAGCTTACACAAATACTACAAACAAATCTAGAGTGTACAGATGATGGAGACAACTTCTGACCAGCCTTAAAAGTATGTTGTTACAATCTGGTGGTTTTATAATCTTGCAAGACTGTAGCACCTTTAGCCAAGTTTCAGAAAAGGAAAGGCTAACAATTTTTTTTGAATGGTCAGTCATCAACATCATTGTGGGAAAAAAAAAAAAAACAATGAAAAAAAACCATCCAAAAAGTTGGAGTTGAAAACCTTTTTCTTTGCTGACAAACTTCAGCCTTCTTAAGCATGTTAGCAAATGTTATCCTGCATGAAATTAAGCAGTTAACAAGCTAATTAAAAAAAAAACTTTCAGTATTGATTTTATTATAGTTGGCAAATAAACTATTAGCTTACTATGAAAGTTAAATATTCACAAAAACTACAATTTATTTTCCGCCTGCAGCATTAAAACTTAATTTCAAATTGTAACAAATCTATGTTTTCCTCAGGAGGATCAGGTGATCATATTAGGCATCATATTAGTTGTATGTATAAAGTTAAAATATTTATTTTACTAATCTTTGAAACTTTTTCACATTCATATCTTGGTTAGATTATATTTATTGTGGGTTTTTTTAAATTTATTTTATATTTGCTACTTTTACCTTTAATCATTTATATATATATTTTTCGTTTATTTCACTCATTCTTCGTTCACTACTTTGGTTGGTGCCGTTTCTAAAGTGCTTCATAAATGAACTTGGCTTTGCTTGACTTGTTTGATTTTATTGGTCCCACCTGATTGTAGCACTGTGGGTTTATTCAAACATGCAGCAGCCAAACTGGAGAATTTTAGACAGGCTTGGAAAGTCAGGTTCCCTTGTGTGAATTTCATTTACACAACATCGTATATAAAACCAATGTGTGACTAACTCAGGAATCTCTTGCTTTATGGGTAGTTTATCTCACAAAGTAACGCAGATATTGCATTTTAAGTAATCTATTTAGGACAGCAATGTGTTATTTCACCACCTAAACTATCCAATCAGTGTAATTTTGTTGACGTCTTATTGTATTGTATTTTTTAAAATTACCAATGTGATGCCATCAACCACAGCCAAAGGAACGCAGATGGCCTGACCTAAGAATAGTTTTAATGTGCAAAAACATTGCGTAGTCGAGTGAAGAGGATGTTAAAAATGTTATGACATGTAATTTAAGTTGAAGTAATACGAGACTGACTTGCCAAGCTCCACAACAACATTGTAAAATTATCACCAAGGCCACATAGGAACCTCTGCTGAGCTGTTCCCATTTTTTAATGACCTACTGTGTATTCAAAACCAGATATGCATTGATTTCCAAACATCTCATAATGCCCATAGCCTTTATACTCATGAGGGCTTTGCATGTTCACATGTGTTTTAATGGCCACTGCCGGAACTGTGGGAATTTTCCTTAGCGTGGGATTTTGCCCAACTCTACACCCAACAGTAAATCAATCATTTTAATTCTCCATAACATTTTCCATAGCTCCAGAATGCACCATGCATATGCGTGAGAGAGTTACCGCTCCATCCTGATTAAATCTCAGGAAGTTGAAGGATCACAAAAAACCTTTAACTCCTTTTTGGGTTTCATGACAGCTCTGCATTTTCCGTCTGGTTTTCAACTTGTCTACTTGTCTAACAGAGATCGAAAAATAGAAGCCATATCAGGGATGACAGCGAGCTCTGTGTGTTTTCTCATGAATCTTTCCATTTTGCTTCAACACGCAGCAAATGGAGCAGAAAGCCACCATACACTGCAAAGGAACAACTCTTACTGTTTTAAAATTTTTGAAGGAAAAGGGGAAATACTTGGTTTTTGGCATTCATCAAGCTTTACTAGCTTTTTTGGGGAAGCGGAATTAGACAGTAAGACATTGACTACTGGTAGAGTTGGTGTGGCAACCTTAAAACTCAAGAAACAGTCTAATCAGAAAATCACATATCTTTGATATTTTCTCTCGTCACTAACAAACCCCCTGCTCTACATCAGGACATTTTCTTGCTGTTGTCTTGCTGTCTTCTTTGTTGCATCAAGCTGTGAAGCACTGAAAAAGAAATATGCTTGTCAAAAACATGGGTGGAAATTATTTTTCTGTTCAAAACATTTAATATAATACTTTTTGCTTTGATCACATATTTAACATTAATTTGCTATTTTATTAGTTTACAGTCTCTTAAAATCAAGTGGCAAATTTCTGATAACTGGTTATGTTGTTGCAGCTGATCACAACAATGATCTTTTTTAATGTTTGTTCTTATTGTCAAACATCATGCAAAGAAAAAATTCTACCTAACCAATAGTTTCTCCCAGATACAATTTTCCCCACATTTAAGTATTATCACTCTGTGTTATTTAAAGATAAGTCTGCCTTAATTTGTTTATAAGTCAGACCAAATTGATGTTGATTCCAAAATACTAAAGCTTTAGCCTCAAGACAGGTTGTGTGGAAAAAATCTTCTACTGAAAGTTGATGATAATCCTGAATCATGGGAAGAAAGAGCAAAGCCAATGTTACTGATTTTGAAAAGTTTTTTTCAAACGTGAGTCTTATTTTATATTCAGACGTTATTCAAGTTGCCGGAAGCAACTAGCATTTTCTTGATTACACTTCTTGTTCATCTGCAGGGTCAGCGAGGCTTGTTGGGCCCAGAGGGCCCGACTGGGCGTCCGGGCCCCAGGGGAGAAATTGGACTTCCTGGAGCATCTGGAGAGAGCGGACCACCTGGTCAGAAGGTGAGAAGAACTAAGTCGAGAGGAAAGAATTGAAAAAATCTAAATTATCTGAAGTTGGTGTTTTACATTAAATTAAATATTTTGTTTTATATATTTGTGAATAAATGACACTTCATAATAATTTAGGGAGAACTCGGCCTGCTTGGAGACAGGGGAGCTCCTGGATCCAAAGGCGTAGAGGGGTCGACAGGTGACCAAGGCAAGAAAGGTGACCCAGGACCTAAAGGACAACCAGTGAGTGGAAAATCCACATAGATAAGATCCAAAGCTGCATACAGAACCTCACATGTTTCTTCCAAGGGTAAACTTTAACATGAATATCTACCTTTTGGCTGATTTTCACCTTCATCCAATTTGCACATTTTTTCCCTGATGTGTATTTACTTTTCTCTAATTGTCATTCAAATATATATACACTGCTCCCTAAAGATGCAAAGCATAATTGCTAATTAAGAACTTAGGTGACTAGGTAAATGGGGGTTACACTTTAATTTATGATACAACAAAATAAATTAATAACACAAGATTTCTATGAAAGACTAAAAGAAAAAAATAGAGAATGTCTAAACAATAGGTACACAGAAAGACGCATAACACAAACTGAAACCAAGCAGAATCTCACAAAGACAAAGGACGCATGAAAACTGATCTGAATAAAAACATAACGGCATAATCCACCAACCGTACCACATTAATCTGGATAACTGATATCATCCCTGGAATGTTCTCATTGAACAGGATTATAAACTGGCTTCTTTCTTAAACTTCTCTCCAAATATAACTTCAGTTATATGTAACTGATATGTATGTAGTCAAAATATCTGTGCCTGATGCTTTTCCAGCCTGGATAGAGCAACAAATTATTGGGGCGAGAACTGAAATGGAAACATTCCTCCTGGAAAGTTATGTAAGAGCAGTAGCTGAAAAAGGAGGTGCTCCACTTTGCTTATGTAACTCCCTCCAAAAAAAAAAAAAAAAAAAAAGAATGAGAGAAAGGAAACAATACTCAGTCCCCCCATCGCCCCTCCTGCTACTCGTTATCTCCACTGGCATTTCTAAAACAGAGGGGGTGTTTTCACCCCTGGGTCAGATTCCTTTTCACTTCTCAGTGAATGCAGTTTCCCAGCCAAAGACGCTGGTTTGAAAATAGAGCTCTCCAAAGGATGTGAAAGACTGGCTGTACAAACATGCCACTAGAAACACCTGGGAAGCAGACACACAGACAAAGAAAGGATGCAGACATTCCTCCTGTGTGCGTGTGTGTGCGTGTGTGTGTGTGTGGGGGGGTGGTGTGTGTGTGTGTGTGTGTGTGTGTGTGTGTGTGTGTGTGTGTGTGTGTGTGTGTGTGTGTGTGTGTGTGTGTGTGTGGGTGTTATGTGGAGGGTTGTTGGGGCCACTGTGGATCCAGACACAAAACCCATATCTGTTCAAGTTCTTACAAAATAGATACAAAGGCATTTTTTGTGTGATATTGACTGCCTTGCTTTGGAACACTTCAAAGCATAACATGAAATTAGAAACACTGTTCATTTTCTTATTTTTTTTTTATATGGCTTTTTGGGGTCACTGATATCTTTGTGTCTGCAGGGAGAGTCTGGAGATTTGGGAATGATTGGTTTACAAGGTTTTCCTGGGCCAAAAGTAAGAAACATTTCAGTTGTGCAATTATGTTGCAGCATAATAAAATATGCATATTGGAAAGCAACATACTGACGACATTATTATTTATTTTTGCCTGGAAACAGGGCCCAAATGGTGACTTGGGACTGAGAGGCATCCCAGGCCCTAAAGGACCTGTAGGTTCTTTGGTAAGTTTAAATAAACTCTAAAATCACCTGTCACTGAAGACAGGTGATTTTCTCTCATTTGACACACAATATCAAGGTTTAATAGTAAAAAGTTGTCTTCAATGCATTTTCATAACATCAGTGGCATTTCCATTTTGGTGCTCTTGTTAAAATTATGTTTTTACATTTAATTTTAGTTTTAATACGAGACTTAAAATGACCAAATATCTACTCTTATATTACTTGCATTGGTATTATCAATCAATCAAATTGTATTTGTAAAGCATTTTTCAGCAACAAGGCATTTCAGAGTACTTGTATTACAAAAAATAAATCATTTTTTGGACATTTTTGGGAAGTTGGCAGTTTGTGTTGATGTACAAATATATTTCACTTTTCAGGGATTTGCTGGACCTGTGGGCCCTGAAGGAATGATTGGTCCTCTAGGAAAGCCTGTACGTTTTAACTTCTCTAGAGTCATAGCTACATATTTTATTTCCCTTTCATAAAATCAGCATATTGCAAAGTGTTTGAAGATAAAGTGAAAGGTTCTCTTTTTTAACCTTCTTTAGGGCCCAAAGGGTCCAAAAGGAAGCAATGGTGAAATGGTGAGTATCTTAAGTTTGTGAAGTTTGTGCTATTCAAAATGTAAAATCTGTAAGATGAAGAAGTAGATGGCAAAAATTTATTCAGTTGTCAAGAGACATAGAAGAAAGCTTCAGTGGTATAGCTACTGCACATGTCAGAAATATAGCTCTTACTTCAAAAATCATGGAGCAAGCCTAAGAGTCTCTTGTTTTTCACAAAGCATTTGGCTTCTCATTTTAGACCTCTGGAAATTTTATATGCACATAAAGACCAGTAACATTGACATCCCAACATCTTCTGGTTTACGAATAGTTCATTTGTTGTTCCTGAACATCCTGACCAATTTCCACTCATTGGAAGTGAATGTTCAGGCCAAATGATTCAAGCTTGGACATCACTGTTCCAATAGTAAAATGGTCCCAAACACCAGGTCCTAAACTAGTTTGAAAAAAATAAATCAAATGGATATTAACCCCCCCTGCAGAAATCGAATAATATTTTACGTTGTGTGTGGTTTCACTGACCCTGCATGCGCTTTTACAGGAGGTTTTTTGTGTATTGTTTCGGGAACTGACTGTCTTGTTTTGAAATTAGGTATTGATAATAATCATGAGTGTATGTAAATTCTTTATACTTCATGGTACACTTTCAGGGGCCTCAAGGACCACATGGAAGTCCAGGACCACAGGTAAGCTTTAACTTCAAAATGACATGTCCATCAAACAAACACTGTACAGTATGTGTTGCATTTGAATTATCTTAAAAGCAGGATTGACATTGATTTAAAATTTTTAATACTAAAAATCATATTTTTAAGTATTTTGTGTTCCTGAATAAAGCTGTAAAATCTATGTCTTCTGGTATTGCCACTTCACAGATATTATCTCAAAAACTGATGTAATTAGGACCATTTTTTTTGCCAGTAATTTATGCAGTCTTAATCTTTTTTTCCTCTTTAGGGACCACCGGGGCCTCCCGGACCCACAGTAAGTGATTTGTGCCAGGAATGTTTACACAGAGGGTAGTTTGATAGTATGAAATTCTAAAGGCTGAAAAATTGTATAACATGTTTGGAGAGGCAACAACTTTATCATGTTCCCATGTCCTGTTAAAATGTGTTCCTTTTCAAAAACGACTAACCAATACATCATGAATTTCAGAAACTTTCGTTTTGTAGCACTTGGCAAAGTGAATCATTTATCAACTCCTATCATCTTTACTTCCAGTTTTACTTCCACTTCATCAGATCCTTCATTGTTTATTTAATCAAAGGCTC
Organism: Poeciliopsis prolifica; assembly: GCF_027474105.1. Taxonomy (NCBI): domain Eukaryota; kingdom Metazoa; phylum Chordata; class Actinopteri; order Cyprinodontiformes; family Poeciliidae; genus Poeciliopsis; species Poeciliopsis prolifica. The sequence goes on from NW_026562377.1 coordinate 3,626,167, forward strand.
TCTAGTGTTTATAAAAGATTGTTATTGTTAATTCTGCTCAAATTAATAATGTGAGACTTTATACATACAACCCTTCTACTGTTTTTCTCTAGAATTACAGTAGATAGTGACTGATATGGTTTTAAAGTGTCTGATCATGTTGTTTCTGAAACTACAGAGATACATTTATGATGACTCAGCTCTCCACTGGCAGCCTGACACCAACGCTGCCCTCAGGACAGAGGTAAAGCACATGAAGACTTTTCTCACTATGTAATAATATCATTGAAGTATAATTTGTTTTTTTTATCATCATATTTAAAAATTTTGGCTTTAGATACCTTGTTTTCAGAGGAATATATTTGGTTTCTCACAAAAGTTAGAGAACTAGTGATAGGACAAATTTAAAAGGTTGCTTAATATTGTAGAGCATACGCACATTTGTGGAAATTTTGTTTGAATTACTTCATCAGAGCAGCATTACATGGAGGCAATCAAGCTGAAGAAAACCTGATGTTAAAATTCCTTTTCTTGTTTGCAGTGTTGGGTCTCATGTTTAGATTGTCTGTTGGGTTTAGGTCTTAAAACGTTCCTATTCATGCCCTCGTCATCAAAGCAAGCACTTAGACAGGTGCTAAGTGATGCTAGTCTCCTTCAGGTTGAAGTATTTTATGGAACTGATTATTGGGATCCTGAGCAAGAGTCTTCAAAAGCTACAATATATTCAAAACAATACTGGCATGATTCTAAAGAGGGTATGGGAACTGAAACAGGATTACACATATCTGCTGGACACTTCACTGGTTCCCATCCACCTCCAGCAAACATTCTCTCTGTGCAATGAATCTGTATGATAGCATGTAATTTTCTCTTTATACATAGTTACCTTTCAGATGAAACTCTAGTTTAACAAAGTTCACCTAATACATAAAAATAAGGACGATATTTTAAAGAATAATTGTAGTAGAGGTTTAAAATCCTCATTACTCTGTAGTTTGACTCCTTTGTTTCCCTTGCATAACCAGATCTTTCAGAACATTGAAATGAACCTGCCAGACCAGAATGTAGAGATACTGAAGACCCTGCGTTACCTGAGCGGCGTGATTGAGAGCATCAAAAAACCTCTCGGCACAAAGGAAAATCCGGCTCGCGTCTGTAAAGACCTCCTGGACTGTCAGCACTTACAACTCAAAGATGGTAAGTTTTCTGAGTCACACGTTAGAGAGATTAGCCAAATTATATGATACACCAGAATAAGATGGACTCCTCCTATCTAAGCAAATGTGTTTTTAAGTCTTGATTGAAACAAACTTTCAGCATTTTGGCAGTTTTCTGAAAGTTTATTCCAGATTAGTGGTGAATGAAAACTGATTTCTGTTTGTTTAGATCTGATTCTGGGGAAGCAGATTAGACTTGGACTAGAAGTCCTGGTCTGGGTTAACAACAGGCCTTTAGGATAAATTATTTTGAAATATATTCTCTGAGCTACAGGGAGGCAGTGGGATGACATTAGAACTGAGGTGATGTTTTCTGTCTTCCAAGTTTTAGTGAGAAAGTGAGAAGCCCCATTCTGGATCAGCTGCAGATGTCTAATTGATATTTTTAGGCAGACCAGTGAAGACACCGTAAAGTAACCAGTTCAACTAAAGATAAACATGTGGAAGAGTTTCTCAATATCTTTGGGGGACATTATTCCTTCAATCCTGGATTTTCAGCTGATTTTCAGATGATTGAAGGCTGACTTTGTAAGTAGCTTTATGTGTCTGAAGGCCCAGATGTGAGTCCATCACTACACCCAGATTTCAGGTTTGATCAGTAGCTCTAGCTTTAACTTGGACCTTGTTTGCAGTGATGTGGTTGCTTCTCTGATTTTTTGTGATGAAAAAAGAACCTTGATAAATTTGTCAAGGTTCCAATATTTACGTTTGCTCATGAGAAATTGATCCCAATGGAGAGGCCAAGATCTCAGACACAAGTGACTGCAATTGGGTAGAGTGCCTGTATTTATCCTTAAAGATTGGATGAGGAACCTAAAGATCTTCCTTCTTGACATGTTTCCAGGATCCATAATCTTGGATATTTAGACAAAACAAAATTTGATGAATCTGAGTGTTGCATCTCTGTGTAAATGAACATTTTCTTCATTTTATTTGTGACTTTCAGATTGGTTCTGGATTGATCCAAACCTTGGCTGCACTTCTGATGCCTTCAAGGTCTTCTGCAACTTTACTGGAGGTGGACAGACTTGTTTACACCCATTGGCCTCCAATAAGGTATCAGTGAAGAAGTAAAACACTAAACATGTCAAAAGCTTTGAGCATTAGAAATTAAACAAAAACAAAAAAAATTGGTAACCTGAAAGAGATTGCTTACAATTATCTTTGTGCTTGTGATACTACAGTCATACTTTCTACTCCTTTCTTGTAGCTGGAGTTTGACATTGGGAAAGTCCAAATGAAGTTTCTCCATTTATTGAGTTCTGAAGCAAGCCAAAGGATCACATTTCACTGTCTGGGTGATCCATCCTACAAAACCAAAGAGAAATTCAGCTCCTCTGGATTCATGCAAAGAGAAGATTTCCAACCCTGGTTTATTGGTTGGAATAAACATACATTTAACACACTTGAACCACATCTGATTCAGGATGAATGCAAGGTAATGACATGGACAGGAAGCACATTTTCAATACCAGGATCAGACACACATGGTGCAGTTAGCTTAACTCAGTCAGTTGGTCTTTTCTCTAAAGGAGAATCATTCAAACATTTTCTGTAAATCAAATAGTAGTGGAAAACATTTTAGAGTGAAGTACTTGTGGTTTCAGTGTTGCACTTGGTGGCAGCAAGAAGGTTTTGGGTTCTAATTGTGGAACCCAAAACTCAACAACCACAGCAGTTAGACTTGTCCTGTGGTTTTGAAAAAATAAGAAAGCATGACGTCATAAACTCATTAATAAAAAAAAAAAAAAAACATTTGGCTTTATGAAGTGCTGTAAATCATCTGAACCATAAAAAACTAAATATATTAATCACAGTTTTTTTGTTTCAGATTCAAGATGGCAGCTGGCACCAGTCTAATTTTTTCTTCCACACTCAGGACAGTCGTCAGCTACCTATCATAGACATCCAGGAATTTTCTTCTTCACTTCTTAACCATCGACAACACTTAGAAATTGGTCCTGTCTGCTTCCTTTGACCCCTGCATTGTTCAGTAACGAGCTTTCATAAATCACTCACGTCTACAGAAGCTCAGACCACATTCCTTTCAAAGAGATGCTGTCTCAGCTAGATCAAATGTTGGGTTCAAGGAAGTTGGTTGACTTTATTGACCAGCATTATTGAGACTTTGGGAGAGTAACAAATACCAGGTGCTGAGGACTCAAACTTTATGGAGCGTTTGTGCCAGCAAGGAAAAGGAGATCTGTGCTTTCAAAGAAATGTATAAACTGTTGTTTGCTTTACATTTTTATAGTGCTTAGATTGACTGCATACGGGCTCATATTTTAATCCCTAATCAATGGGAAGGCCCTCCAAATGCAGCAGCCTGTCCATATTACGAACCTTACAAAAAAGCACACCCAGGTGTCAAACCAGGCTTCTGCACTGGGCACTGTCTAACAAAAGTGTATGCAAGTGCAATAGCGTGTGGATATTATATAACTGCATTAAAATGCAAAGTCCCATCTAAGGCAGTATTTTTGATAGCCTTTTTTGTCTTTCGTCTTGCCCAGTTGGACTCTGACATCTTGACCAATGGTGCTCTACCTCTACCTGGTTATTTGCTCTCTAGACTAGTTGCTATTGTCAAATAGTCCTTATAAATGATGCGTTGTATGTACCGGTTACATCAAGTTTTTTTGTGTTATACGAGTACTTATGTTGATTTGGTCATTCCTAATTTATGAACCAATTTTTGATAGACACAGTTTTGTAGCTTTTTTCCTTTTTGGTAGGTCCACGAACTTACCGTTGGTGCTGCAACAACAGACAACAAGTCATCAAAAGTTACTGTGTATATATTGACGGCATATTTTTATTTTTTATTTATAATCTTTTTTTTTTATTCACATTGCTGTAGCACAGTAAGTTATACTCTCAAATAAACTGTTTGGCCAATCACAGTTCTGTTATTTATGTTTAAAAGGTACATTTGAGAGTTCATTCCTGTGTCTGTTCATCAAATACTTTGTCACATTCAGAGGTTGTTTGCTGACTGGCAGCTACTTTTGGCCAGAGTCAAACAGTCAAAATAGTCTTAACTTATATTATATTATTAAAAGCATTCTGTGAAGTTTTGGAGTATAACAATGGATGGAAATGTGTAAATAAATAAATAAATGGTACATTTTATTCACAAATGGTTTGCTGCTTTTTTTCCTTTTTTTGGGGTGTGGGGGGAAAAATGAAAAATATTTGCATGATAACTGCCAGTATGAATACCACAAGGTTTAAAGGCATTTCCCAAGTCTGGCAAAATATGGGAAAAAAATGTGTCTCGGTTTTATTGTTTTATTTTCAGTATTCTTAACATCTAAAACTACAGTTTTCAACCAGTATGCAGAAGAAACTTTTCATTTTAAACAATAGATGCAAAAGTTACATTTATCAATTCGCCCATCAATCTGTCCATCATCTTCTTATCCATTCAATCAATGCACAAATTTGTCCATCCTTAATTAACATTTGAATTTTGAAATATTAAAAATTCATGGTGAGCGTTTATATTTATGAAGTGGAAAAAAGGTCTGCATATTGCCTTTAAGATCTTATGCTTTGTGATGAAAAGCAAAAGAAACCCATGATAAATTATTTTAGACTATTTCACATTTAGTACGACCTAGAACCTGGTAAAACTGGAAACAAAATGGAATGTAGGCAGTAACAGATACCACAATTATTTGCACCTCGCTAAGTTGTGACAAAAGTCTTAGAAATTGAGATGTGGCTAAGTTTAAAACTTGTTTCTCTCTATTCAATACTGCCACTTAAGGTTCCTCTGATTAACACAACATAATGTTCATAATGTTGTTTGGACAGTTTCTTAGTCCTCAAAAGGATTTCATTGTCAAAAGAAATCAGTCAGGAGAACACAGAAAATAATTTTCAAGATCATGGAACACAGTGAACTCAGAACTGTAAATTCACTAAGAACTGGACGTTTCTCCAAATTGGATGAAAAGATGAGACAAAAATTTCTCAGCAAGCTGCCAAGCGATCTACAGCAATTAAAGAAACTGTAGAAATTTAGGTAGTAAAAAAAAAGCCTCTGACACAAGACAGAAACAGAAGTTCTTGTCTCAAGTTGAAGTTTTAGGCCACAATTGCAAATATGTTTGGTATAAAAACACCACGCACATTATCAGAGTGGACAGAGAATGCCTTTGAAATCTGAGATTTTGAGCTTTCTCCAAATAAGAGCAGAAAAATATTGTCATAACAAATAGTTACTCAAAAATGTATTAGCTTAAGTGTGTGCACACTGATTCAATCAAGTTATATTACTGACATTGTTTATGAGTATTATTCTTAGTATTTTAACTCATAAGGTACTGACTCAGTTTTATTTTCATAAACAGCGATCATCAATATTCTAGTCACTGGTTGCAAACAAAACAGCTAGAAACAGAGATAATTTAAATTGAATCTTTCAACGTCTTATTTCACTCCAGCTGAGTTAAAAAGTTGAGTTTTTATTCCATTTAGTGCCATTACCAATAAAATCTCCTGAATACTGTTCAAAATGCAGGACAACTTTGCTGACTTCAACCTGAGATAGTTACAGATGCTCCTTGCAGACACAAGGGGGCGTCAATGAGCGAAGTTTTCAACCGGAACTTGTTTCCACGTGCTGCCTTGAACGGAAGTAGATTTGTTTTGTTGCCGCCAGCAACCTGAACAACGTGTAGTTGCGTTTTTCCTGCTATGTGCTCAATACTTTTGCAGAAAGTGCACAACATGTTCAACGTGGATGACTTCTGCCCAGAGGAGGAGCAGAAAAGGACCAAACGGAAGATGTCTCTCTCAAAGTAAGTGGGCAGCTGAGTCGTCGCTGCCTGAAACGCTAACTTGTGAATTTTTTTGTTGTTTCCGCTCCAAAATAAGCCTACATCTTTTCTAATTTGTTTGTTCTGGTCTAGTTGTGGAGTTTGTGGATCACAGGAAGCGAAGTACAGATGTCCTGCCTGCCTCAGACACACATGCAGGTGAGTGGTTCTTTGTATTTAGATAAGGTGTTTTTTTCTGTCAATCACTTGTTTTCTCATCAAATGTAGACTAAATAGTATTGAAAATATAATTTTGCTTTTTGATAGTTGATGTTTTCAACTTCTCTATTTATTGTTTTGTCTCTTTAATAGTTTACCAAGCCTATGTTAAGATTAACACATCTGACCTATGTTAGATTAGCATATGTACAGCAACATCTCTTACATATCATATTCCTCTGATGCATACTTCCCATTCTATATGGCTTTTTATTTGTTTTGCCATATTTTTCCCCAGTGCTCTTCTTATAATATTGTATACATATATTTCATTTCAGTGGCATAGGAAGACAAAATAAAGAGAAGGTTCAATTACTTTAACAAGAAGAATATTTGAAACAACTGATGACATAACCTACATTCTGATAAATTGGGCTGGAAATTGAAGAAATAATAAGTAGATGACACAGAGCTTTGTGAATTCCATGTTATTCACAAAATATGTTCTCTATTCAGAACAGGATTACATAAGATAATCCCACAAAGTTTTGACTGCACAAAATTCTCAGAAATCCATTCCATTTCCTCATGGTTAGTTCCATGTTTTTGTTTTCTCAATATGCCAGCATATAAGGCATAGTAAGAAGCAGTACAACAGCAACTCTAATATGATATTAAACATATATATATATATATATATATATGTTTGAAGTTTATGTGGGAACAGATATGTTTAAGGCTTACAGTTGTTTTTTATATGGGTCCCATTTTATATTCCAAGAAGCAAGTCCTAGATTCTGTATTTTCAGTGTGCAGCTGCAGTTAAATCACACGTTTATTGCTTCCGTTAGAGGTTGGATGTCACATTTAGCTGGAACGACAGATGTAGTTTAATATCATCAGTGAAAAAGAAGGAAAATGTTGCTGTGTTTACCATAAAAGAGTCACTGTAGATGTTTCTAACACCAGCCTATAAAAATTCTGCACCTTTTCGTGCAGAAATCTAAAATTTATGATCAACTCCTGGCGGTGTTTTTGTTTTTACTGTCTGAACTTTACTTTGATTCACGTCCAGTAACAACCTGCCAATAGAAATGATTCATACTCTGTTGCTAGAGTTCTGGGGATCCTGAAGTATTTATAACCAACCCTCAAATACAAAATGTCACAGCAGAGGTCATACCTGGAATACTTATTTGGCTAAACAGTCCAACCAAAAGTCCTTCCCATTTTCATGGATGCCTGTTGGTTTTGGTTGTTGTTCAGCTTTCTTTATTGCACCATTTACTAAAGACACAATCTCTGTTTGACATGAACCAGATGCTTGTCTGTCTGTGGAAGTCTGAACACTGTCTGTGTGCCCTAGGATTAACTCCCACTGTCACATATTTAGCCTTAACAGATTCAGACACAGTACCTGCACACTAATTTATTCCAATTTTGTTAATGAAATGCCAAGTAGTAATCCATCTAAGGAAACCTCGACACATGCTACAGATGTCACAGAAGTAATTCCAGTGTCATTTTAGTTGTAAAAATATATTGCTCGGTTATCATTCTCTTTATGTTTTTTGCTTATAATAACTAAATTTTCATGTTCTGTATATTTATTTTCCAGTTTGCTGTGTGTGAAGAAACACAAGGATGACTCCGGGTGCAGTGGTGTTAGGAATAAAACAGCTTTTGTGACTTTGTCATACTTTGATGAAATGACACTTCTCAGCGGTGAGAATCTGCTCTGCAAAATATTTCATAAAGAAGACTTTAATAGAAATATTTACTTAGATAACCTTTTAAAAGTTTTTGTACAGTTTGACTAACCAAAAGTACCACGTAATTGTAAATTGTAAGGTTCAGTTTTACCCAGGTGTTGCTGTTCTTGTACTCACAGTTGTGTTTGTATGTGTGTGTTTTTCCAACACATTTCCTTCATTGTTTTTAAATCTGTCTGTTTTCCTCTGTTCTGCCTTATGTTGGTCTCTGTTCATGGCAGACCTCTCCACAGGCTGGAGCTTGTACCTCTGTTTTTATTGGGGCTTTGTTTTCTTGTGGAAAATTATTTTCACTTTTACACTTCATTAGGACCAGTTTGCAAATCCAATGAAACATAAGAACAACTTTTTTTTTCAACCATAATAATAACTGACTCTCTTAGTACTTGAATTGTATTACATATCGATCCTGATATATTTACTGTTTTCCCTTTGCCTGTAATGTAGACTACAGGTTTCTAGAAGATACTGGCAGATTTGCTGACAGCGCCACCAGAGATGATCTCATCCAGGCTCCACGTACAACTTTGAAAGTAAGTTTGTGATTATGCATTCATGTACTACCCTTAACTATTGCATTTGTATTGAAAATTTTAGAAAAGAATTGGTGTAGAATGTTTAAAGGTTATGGTTGAAAATTTTCCTGAAACAGAGCTTGAGGCAAATAAATGCTGAGCTTAAACAAACAGTAAATACAGCGTTTTGGGTTGTGGCTACAGCTGAACAGTAAAATAAAGCAGTGTAGCTCACAACTCTGTTTTTGACACTCAGAAGCATGAAATACATGATTAATATAGATGTACCTATTTTCTGTATGTCACATTTTATTCAGATTTATTACATTAATCTAATGTTAAATATTTAATGAGTTATCTATGATTGCACAAACAGTAAATATTGCTTATCGGGCAGCCGATTTCCTTAATTTTGAAAAATCGGTGATTGGCTGATTTTTACGTGTGAAGCTGATCTTATCCACTGATGTTATCAACGTCAGCGAAGGTCTTAAAAACAACCACTGTGCTTTTCTTTTCTCCTGTGAGAGAGGTTTGACTGACAAACCGGCCGACCAGGTCATTTCTGTACATTTACAGTCAACAATAGTCAACCCATTGTTGCCAATTCAGCAACTTCCTTGATATATTGAGCAACATTAGAAACAAAAAAATGGCATCGGCCAAAATCCGAATTGCTAAGTTAGGCTTAGTCGCTCCGGAGGATAAGTCGCACACCCGGCCAAACTATGAAAAAAAATGCAACTTATAGTCCGGAAAATACGATAATTGGTAATCGGCCAGAAAACTGCAATTGGTGCATCCCTGAGCTGTGATAAACCCCATGTTAATTGCACTATTTTCCTTATATTGCAACTGGATATTTTATTTTCTGTTGAACAGGCAAAGAAGTTGGCCTCCCATGCTAGAAAGCTGAACATCACCTTGAGGTTTCTCCCCGTTACCTTCACAAAGAGCAAAGAAAACTCCACCTTCTTTTATACAAAGTAAGAAACAACCACAAAAAGAACATCAAGCCTATTGTTACACATGAGAAATCATCATCACATAGGAGATGCATTTAGCCAGCAATATGGAGGCAAGCTATTATTTCAGAGTCTACTTTTCTATCTAAATTCTTCAGTTCTTAATATTCATCTCCTCTTTTTTAAATGAATTGATCTCGTTTCCAAATCATGTTGAAACAACTGTGAAATGTCAACATAGTGAAGTTTCTCCAGACTATCTCATGTCGATGTTACGGTATAAAAGAAGAACCAGTTGCTACTCCTATTGAAAATATAACTGGTCATATTCTTGCAGTCTTATCTAAACATTAGTATAGTCTCAGTCACCCTGATGACATAAAGTCCTGATCCCTGTGTTGCTTTGCCACATGATGGCACTCTTGTTAAGTCGTTGGTGCTGACTGTGCTTTGTTTATGATGTAGCACTCTTTTGGGAGCTGCTTTTTCCATGTCTGAAATTATACACCAGCTGGGGTAATTAAGCAATCGTTGACATTGTTAGTTGATATTATTTAATTCTTGTAAGCATCCTTGCCCTGTAAAACACATTTATTTGCTTTAAAATACTAGACTCAATTTATTTTCTGTTAACTGTCATTTTAATGAACACGGTGAAGGACAGATATGAGCTTTAATAACCAGCTTTACCCCCTGTGATGTGACGTCTATGAGATAAAAGACAACAGTATATTTATGTCATTATGTTTCGATTAAAATGCTTAAAGTTGAGCTATTTTTCCCCAATTTTTTTATTTCAGAAGTTTGAAGTTTGCTAAAGGTTTTCAGTGTCACTGGTAAATGTAGGATTTGTCCTTCATACTGATTAGTCATTTTAGATCAAGCATTTGCAGATACTAATCCTATACAAAATTGCAGTAAATATAATTAGTGTTATATATATATATGCTTAAAAACCAGTAGCATTACAAGGTAGCAACATCACAAATTGCATTAAATGAGTATTACATGGTCTGTTTCCAACATACCTGATTCAAAAGGGTCTTTCATGGCTTCTCACTTATCCAAATTTCTGCATAGCACCTGATATGTCAGCCACAGTTACTGCAGGGCAGTATCAATAAGCTGCCCCCATACAGAGTTAACCAGCTAATAAAAGCTACTATGACAGTGTCCCACCTTGAACACTATAATTTGTTTCTTAAGGTATTAATGACTCAACATGTACAGACTTGAATAAACTGACATCTTTTTGTTACCATGTTCCTTCAGACCTGTTAGCTTTACTGCTCAGTTAAAGCTAGCATGTGTGCTTTGTATTTGATTTTGACTCAGCTTCAATGTGGTTCCAGAGATTCTTGAGAAGAATAAACTTACAGAAAAAAAGTTGACCTGTTGCTTCATAAAATTAGCTCTTTGTGTTGACCTCCTACCCTGATAAGCACACCAAGCATTGAGGGTCATTTATCATAGGTCTGAGTTGCAACATCCAATTTGTATGTTTTGTTATTGTAAATGCTATTATAAAAAGTGTTTTGGCTGCAAAAGAAACCCCAGGTTTATTAAATAGACCAAATGTTTGAAGGTGTGCATATGACAATAAGTCTGGATTCTTAAACTACAGGAGCTGGTATAAATTGTTAGGCAAGAACACAAAGTGTCAGCAGCTTGAGCTGAGTAAGGAAACTAATGTGATATTTGGAATCAGATTGGGACTTCACAATAAGTGATAGTTGTTAAAATTGTATTCAAAAAAAATTGTGACTGTTTTCTGTCTTTTTGCAAAGCTTTGACTTGCAAATTGAAGCTGCATGATATTAAAAAAATACATAATATGTGGAAGTATTGGTCAAAATTGTTATGACAATGTGATTTAAAGTGAACAAATAAGTGTGGATGTCAAACATAAACCCTTATTAGGTTTGTGCACCCATCTCATTTGGAGATGGGTGCCAAGACCCCTGAAAGGGACCAATACATTATTTAAGAGAACAACTGTAAACTGGTGCAGCATCGGATGAGCAGATTGTTTTTCTCGGTATTAACACTCTTGTTAATTGCTATAATTTTGAAGACATGGTGTTATAGTTAAAACCTAAAAAGTTGTAAATGCTTTAGAACAAAGCAGCTCTTCACTTTTAGTGTTTTTCTCTTGTTATTGTCCATATTTCTAAGTGAAAGTTCTTTTTAATCCATAAACTCATGTTTTATGGAAATATTCGCTTATCTCAAGTTGTAATTCAGTCATTGAGTGTCATTGTTCAGTTCACATTCACAGATTTCTTCATTTCAAACTTTCTAATTATTTTTTAATCACCCATCCATTTTCTTTCTCCCCACCATCCTTCTACCACTCTTCTTTCTGATTAATTTAAGACTGAGCCTTTCTATTGTCATCCTCAATTGAGGAAATTGAATAAGAGTAATTATAGAACTTCATCTTAAAGTTTTATACATCTGGAATGTCAAGAATAACCAGAAGTGCCTGTAAAAAAAGTATGTTTTGTATTTCCAGGAGATTTTACCCTGCTGCTTTACCTTTTACCATCTTTCTTTCTTCAGAATACCGATTTGCTCTTGACTTTTGAAACTTCACTTCAGGGTCTAGTAATGGGTTCCAACTCCATCTGCTCCATATTTTTTCCTAATTCAGTAGATTGATGAATGTGGCAGAAAGTAATTGTGGGATCCCCTTTAAGTTTTGGTTTTTCATAAAAGTCTGCCACCAGGAAAATGTTTGAAGGTGCCATAATCACACAAGCAGAAACAAAATAAGCTTAATTACTTTTGTTGAACTGGAATCTGAGGAGGCTTTGGTACCCAGCTGTTTGTTTAGTCTGCTTAATCTCACAATCTCTGACAGAAGTTCTTTTCAACAAGGGTGTTTCATTCACAGGCCAGCAAATGAACATCCAGTCTGGAATGGAAAGGTAGACAATTATTAGCCTGGGATCATGTGAGAATGTGCTTTAGAATGTACCAAGTACATAATATAAGAAGCAGATGTGGGAGCAGTGTGACTGCAGCTGGTTAGCGACATACTCATGCTATGTACTGCTGCTGCCAGAAGAGGATCATTACTGACAAACAGCTGACTGGAGGGCTTTCATGCCTGGCAATGGTGTCTGTATGTGAGTTTGTGTCCTTGATTAAATGATGACAATGCAGCTGCTATTGCTTTTAGTTTTTGCCAGCATCTTACTTTAAGAAGATTGTACAAACCATACCAAGATTTACAAAAAGTCACAGACCGGCTCCCAGTTCAGTCTTTTGGAAGGTAAGTATATAATCGCTGGCATTTGGCAGAACATTGGGAGAAGTTGTGTTAGGGTGGAATTATGTTTTCCTTTTTTTTGCCTCAGCCTGGCATGGCTGGACATTTTCCTCGTAGACAGCCTGAGAGGACTCGACAACACATTCCAGCAGCAGTAACTGTGGGTAATAACTGAGCATATTTCTATAATAACTTGAGATAATTAGCAATATGAGCTGGTGCGGTTTTTGTGGCTGGCATATTATTTTACTATATATTGGAAATCAGGCCCAATTAACCAGGCTTTGAGGGTCAGAGGAGAATTAATTTTGTTTCCAGTTATTGACAGGTGATGAAGAACACCACACTGTAAAATGTAGTATTTTGTTGATAGAAATGGAGGAAAATAGAGCTTTACTCCATTTGAAGATTAACTTTTTTTGCACTCTTCATGGTATTGAAGTGTCATCACAATATTTTCCCTTTTTCCCCCCTATAACACCATTAAAAAGAAATAATAGCTATTTCTATTTTAACTGAAAATCTGTGACAGAAAAGCTCCTATTTATTATCTGTTCTATAGTTCATTCATTTATTATAAGTATCAAAGCCTGAAGCATCCTGTTTTCTGTGAACTGTAAATAAATATTTAAATCAAAACCAGTACCAACATCATACCATGTGGGAAGAGGTTGTCAGTGTTAAGCTTTAATGATGCTTGACGCGTCTATCATTACATCATGTCGGCAACTACACCCCTTCGTGCAGACCAAATTTTCCACACCTCCGAAATTTTGTGACTATACGGACATTTGCATTTGGAAAAACATGGTGGGGCAGCAGGAGTTTTCAAAGACAGTCATCTTAATGATTCAGCCCATAAAGACAAAAATGCCACCAGCACACTCATGGGTGTTTCAAATACTATGTTTTTTTTTGTTTTGTTTGTTTTAACTTCTATGCATGATACAGTTGACGTCGGCACCCAAGACTGCACACAGAGTATAAATTCTGCAAAGGTTTAGTTAGCCTGATTAAAAGTCTAGTCACAAACATATTTTTGTTACATCCTTAATACATGGAAATAAAATGCTAAAAACAAAGGCTTGTATGTTTATGTAGGATTAGAATCACCAGGTCAAGATGAAAACAAGTTTGCTGTATTTTAGTTTGTAAAGATCTAAATGACAAAGCAAACGTAAGAATCACATTATCCTGATCCTGTACACATTCAAGAATCATTTTACAATCCAGTCCATCCTCTCGAAGCCTTATGCCATGCCTACTATGTGGTTGCTAGTGTAATTTGTCAAACTTTCACCAAAGCTCAAGTCAATTTAAAACACATTACATCATTAAATGGGCATTTGCTGCCCAAGACACTCTTGCTGGCTTTGACATCATGGCACTACTCCCTTATTTGCAATGGAAATACCGTTATATAACCTTCCGCCCCCCTCACCTCCCTCCAAAAAAAAAAAAAAAAAAAAAAACAACAGCATGTAAGTACAAAGACTTCAGTAGTGTCTTACATGTCTTAAATGGCAAGCAAGGTAGTGTGTATGGTGGTAAATCTGCCTGTTTGACATTACTGTCAAGCATAGTGAAAATATCACAGATATGCAATTATCCCTTGCAAGCTGTGAAGGCTCATAGGCATATTGTAACAGCCAAACTGTAATTTTGGCACCTCCATTAGACCAATTAATGCAATTTTAGAAAAGCCTTTAGTTTAGTTTTGACATTCATCACAGATTTTTTGTTTTACTTTCATGGCAGCTGAATGATTCAGTGTGATGGATGACTGCGCAAATTGATTAAAGCGTAGAAAATCATATTTCTCCCCCAGATGGGTGCACCATGAATATTCATCAGCTTTCCCTCATGTGAATAACGACCTCTGCTTTCCAAACACTCAGTTGAACTTTAAACAGTGTTCTTAAGCTCCAGCAGACAATATTTTGGCTTTTTTTAGCTGATGCAGAGCAGAATCTTTTCGCTGTTGTTGGAGGCAAATCTTACATCAGACCTAGACATTATAATTGGTTTATTGACTACAGGCTGAATGGTGCTCAAACTGAGTTAACCAGGAATTTTTCTATGCTCTGTTTAGCAGAAAGTTGAATTAAAAAACTTCCAAACTTAAGCATCATAAATATTTTCTCTTTAAATATATTGTTTTAACATCTACTCTGATAATTTCATTAGAATTATTGTAAAATTTATACAAATCTTATGGAAAGATAAATTTCACATTTTTTTGTCAGCATGGGTTTCTTTTAGTTGAGTTCAGTTCAACTTAGTTTTTCTTTGTAGTGTCAATTTACAACAGATATCATCTCTAACACATCTCAATTCAGCTCAAACCAGCTTTAAACATGTTTATTAGAGTTCAGACAAGTTCAGTCCAGTTGGAGTTCACAATGTTAATGGCTGTGATAGCTCAGCTGATGTCACACAGAATCCATGCGCCACCATTACTTTCTGCTCAAAAGGAAATATAAAAAGGTTACAAATAGTTATGGGAGCAATAACTTTGTCAGTCCAGGAAGGAGAGACAGCTAAATACAATGGCACTGTGGCACTGGACTAGGCGTACTGTCTTTGGAAGAAAAACATAGATAAAGCACAAATTTAAAGAAAATATGAGTTGCAATGAATTCATGAAGTGACATTAACAAGAGAAAATCCCAAAGCTATAGCAGAAATGGCTTAGGATATTTTACGCCACTCTGTCAGCTTTATTTAAAAATGTAATGTTTTAAATTATGTTCTTTAAGTCGGCGAGATTCTCCCCTCCCAAAAAAAAAAAAAAAAAAATACAATTCAAATTTTTGTCATTTCCCACAACAGATACCTAAATATTCTTTTTTCAATATCTATATTCTGACATTTTGTACCAGTTGGTATTTTTATACCTTTTTTGGAACAGAAGACTCAACAAGGAGTAACTATCTACTGGATAATGGATAAGCCTTGGGTCCACATATTGCTTTAATTTCTCCTTTTGCTGTTTGCTTTTTTTTTTTTTTTTTTTTTTTTTTTTTTTTTTTTGGCAAACGTGCTCAAATCCCAACATGTTTTTCTTGTAGCACCCAGTTCCACCAACATCCTGGCATGTGCTTTTGAGAAAAGGAAAGCACGGACATGCACATATAGTTCCATTCTTATTGGATCTGTCCCATCTTTAATCCAGCCAGATGGATTTCAGCTCTTGACTGCCAGATTACCAGTCAGGCATTCTGCTAACGTGATGATGGCACTAGTGACTCCAATTACTTATTTAATCAACATTGTGTGCTCTTGTTAATGAACTCATTTATCTTCGTCCGAGTCTGCTTTATTTCTTAGATGATTTCTGGCACCAGCTGTAGCTAGCTCACTAAAATTTAACAGAATTTGTTCTTAGATCAACCTACCTAAAAGAACAAAGTTTAAAAAAACGTGTCCATATAATAAAAAACATAATCTCTGAGTCTTCTTCTCGTGCAGGTTTCTGCTTATAAGTGTCTTTTAATTAGATGTTTTAGAAAAGGGTAAAACATGCATAAAACTTGCCCTTGAGGACAGAAATTTCCATGTCAGGGCCTCTGGATAATCTCCACCAGACAACAAGACCAAAAGCTATTGTCATTGGATTCGAACAATGTGTATCTTCTGTGTAACACTGGATAAACCTTGTGAAGTCATAGCTAAATACAACTGATAATCCTTCCTAGCTTTTATAGTGGTGGTTCCTTCTCTCTCTGTGACCAATATGCTTGCATGGTATAGCAAAGAATAACTAAAACTAACTCAAAAGATTCACAAGCTTATGTATAAACTTTAAAGTAAATTTTTCAGTTTGACCTTTTTCACATCCATCCATTATCTTCTGCACATCAAAGATCAGGTTGATGAGTCAACAGGCAAGGGGGCAACCCCACACAGCCCTCTGCTCCCAAGAAAACACTTGGGATTTTTGGGGATCCCAAAGTGTTTTGCATCTTCTTGTGGGTTTCCAAGAGGCACCCTGACCAGATGCTTGAACCACATCATCTGTCATCTTTCTATGCAGAGAAGCAGTGGCTCTACTTTGAGCCACCTTTAGGTCATCCTGTTGCTAAGAATAAGTTCAGTCAGTCTCCTTGTTTCAGCCTCCTGAACCAAGAGGCTTGTTTCAGCCCCTGGAATCCAGAGTCTCATTCTTTCAGCTTTGCCCACATTACTCCAGATTAACTCCAGTCTGTTTGTTCTTGTCCCACTCCATCTTACCATCACCCATGAACAAGACTTCAAGCTCTTGTTGACATGTAGAATATCAGTTTCTTGGTAAAATCTTGACTGATGATAACCAATGCCAGCCTTAGTAGTGCTAGCAGTTGATTTTTATTGCTTGACAAAATGTGTAGCAAGCTAACTCCCTCAAGGTGGGGTCACACTGTGCACTTTGTAGCATTTTTCATTATGAAAGAATCATGAAAAAATCCCTGTTTGGAGGCTGTATTGGTGGTCTGTAATCAGTCAGTTTGACAGAAGCATTGACCGGTAATTTAGTTTGGGCCTGATTAAGGATGACCTATTACAAGTGTCAAGCCGTGTCATAAATTTTCTGGGAAAGTTGGACTCCTCCTATGACTAGCATCTTGTTTTTGTCCCCTTTCGCTAATGAGCACTCCCAGAGCTGCTTCCTATTCTTTTCCCCTCCCTCATTTCAGGATCCAGCTCTAATTAGATCATTAACACCTGTGGGTAGATTTTAATTTGTTGTTGGACTGATATCTTTGTTGTATCTTTCTGACAGGACTGATGGTGGTGATCATATTTCTAATATAACTATCTAAGGTCTACGATTAATGAAGAAATAAATTGTCAGTTGTCTATTCTTGTCATGGTAATAGATTACCTAATAATATTAGTATATTAGTCTGAGCACATCTGCACTGCTGCCATTGTTGAACAGGCTGTGCATTGGTTGCAAATTAATTTGTTGAAAACTGATTAAGTTGGGGAGGATGTTCCTAGTTTTTGCTGGACACTCCAGAATACACTAAAACCTTTAATGTTGCTGAACTTCTCACCTTCTACTGCAGGAAGGTGTGGGAAGCTGTCCTTTCATGTGCCGACATCTTAGCAAATTCTTCCTTGCTTGAGCAAAGCAACGATTGAATCCTTTTGCTAACAAGATAATGATATTATGCTCATGTACCAGTTTAAAAGAAAACAATTTTCTAATTAAAGTGATAGGATTTTATTTTGGTCTTCTGCTACTTAATTTTTATGGCTAACAATCTATTAAAACAAAGTTTTAGAAAATAGGCTTCCTGTTGTGGAATCAATGCAAATTTAATCACTGTTCTCATTAATCAAACATTAGTTGTCAGGGAAACCAGAGCAACAAAGCTAGAAAAATACAGTGTTTGTATTGCTACCAAAACTTTTGACCATTTTTGTATAAAATAACCTGTCATAACATGTTACATCAGTCAGGATGGTTTATGATTTGACCTCTGGGTATAAACAAAAGTTTACAATCCATTGCTTTTCGTTTCCAAAATGGATCTATTCCATAATAAACACATTTTACAATACACACAAATGGCCAGCTAGTTTCAGAGATTGGCGAATAAAAACAGTTTTTTTACAGTTCAGAAGTCAGTTAGGAGTGGGTCTCGAAGTCATGTCAGAGTCTTGCACAAACATCGAGCATAAAACAGTTTGAGGGCAGAGCTGAGTAGGAGCCAGAGTCAACGGGAGCTCAGGAGGTTGAGTGAGGTGAAACAAAAGGGGAAAAACCCAGAGGAGGAAACCATCCAAAAACATAAAAGAAACATGGATGAGAATATGATTTTTATCATTTATCTGTTTGTTTTCTTTACATATGGTTTTATTTAATTAGTTATTTATGGAAATATTGGTGACTGTGTTATGCGATTCTCATGAAGCCTAGTGATTGTTTTTGAAAATAACTTTTTATAAACAAGCTTATTTGTGTAGCACATTTCAGCAGCAAGGCAGCTCAAAGTGCTGTGCGTCATGAAAACATTAAAATACTTTATACATATACAGTCAATAATTGTGAAAAACGGAAAGAGACATTGCATTTTGTCAAGCTTCATTGTTAACATCAGCAATGCACATCAATTATGTTTATCATTTTATTAAGTGTTATCAACGTCAGACTATTGCATCTAAATTGGAAAATTACAGAGTCGGAAGATATGGACTATAATTTCTTTGTGTCTCATTTTTGCACACACTAATAACCTTGCAAAATGATATTGGTTCAGGTAAATGAAGCAATGAGAAGATGTTAAGAATGTTCACATTTGCAGGAGTTGGAAAAGGCAGTAGCTCAGTCAGAGCTCTAACAAAGATTTAAAAAGATCAAGTCTACTTCTTGAACACGCGTGTGGCATTAATGTTGTTTGTTTACATTCTTAAAACATTTTTTGGCCTTGTAACAATCCGTATTCATTCAGAAAGACTTAGTTTCTATTTGAAGAATAATCCATCAAAAGCAAAAATGTTGTTAAATCCCGGCAGTGTTAGGCAGCAGACAGCTTATTGATAAGAATTGTAGGCCTTTCATCATAATCTCTGCATAGTTCAAAAGCCTTTTTTTCTGACAGGCATTTTTCCAGTGTGCATGATTGACCTGTTACACATTTATACCCTAATAGTGTATGCCCTGACTTTCCTTTATAGTTCATATTCTGTGGATGAACTCTGCAGTGTGACCTCTGGAATGCAAACCTTTGTTGTTGAGGCTTCTGTTTTCTCTTTTTATGCTATTTTCTTTCCTTTTTTTTTTTTTCCCCACCAATGAGTGATGGCGCTTACCCCAGGAATGCATTGTGGCCTTACCTGAAGTGATTGAAAGCTTCTTTGGGCAAGTCCCTTTTCCAAGGAAAGACATAGTTTCCATTTGAGGTAATGACAGAATAATGGTTTCATCACACCTGCTGTTCCACCCCCTGTATGCATTTGCATGTACAAACATTTACATCTGGAGACATGCACTCAAGGGTGAAACTCTGCTGAAACAAAGCAAGAATATTTATTCTAGTTACTAAGAAGTGGAAGTTGTTCCATATCTCCTGGAAAAGGAAAAGCAGTTCCTTCAACCTCCCCTTGTTTACGCTCCCAACATGCCGACAGCTATTGCTCATACTCTTATTGCAAACATCTCGCTTTCATTACAAAACAATACTGTTAAGCACCTTTAGTTGAGTTTTTTAAACACACAGTCTCCTCCTTACCTGTCCAAAATCCCACTGAAGGAATGCTATGTTCTAAATTCATGAATAAATATCAAAGCTATTTAAGTGTAAGAGCTCATGACATATTACTGTTATTTTTCTCCATTATTTTTCTATTTACATTTTTTTTCTTTAGAAAGAATCTGTTCTCCTACATTGCTGCGCTCTGCTTACACTGTATAAGAAATTGCATAAAGATAAAGAGCAGAGCTGGTTTTCCTAGACTGATAACGTTTTACTAATTGACATTTTAGAGATTCCTTGATTCAATTGAGTGGAATTGGATTTTAAGTCTGTGATACTGGTCTGAGTTTTACTGCTGTAGCTGAAATTGACATAGAACTTGGATAAGTTTTTGCACCCAGGTTTGTATTTAAATAAACTTGAGTCGAACTGTAACATGTCAGGAAGATGTACAATTGCGATATTACTGTTGAATTTATGGTACATATTTGGTTGAGATGAGCCTATTATTACCTAATCATATTATTTTTTTCCAATCAATATCATGTTCCCTTAAGTTTTAAAGCTTTTGCATGAAGCCAGAGTCATCTGAATCTAATATGGGCAAGTAATGTGGAGTGTGTCAAACTTGCTAAATATACTATTAACATAGAAAGTGTAAGAGCCTTGGACTTGGTATATAATTACTATAATTACTGACTGCATGGCGTCAACGTAAAGCTTGGTCCATTGGGGATGATAGTGTAGGACTGTTTTTCAGAATTGTATTTCTGCCCCATTAGTTGCATTGAAAGAAACTTAAATCTACACACCAAGACATTTTGAAAAATTTCATGCTCTCAATTTAGTGGGAATAGTTTGAGCATGGTCTCTTCCTGTTCCAACATGGCTGCACATCAGGGCACAGTGCAATGTTCGTAAAGAGATGGGAAATCAACTTTGGACTAGAAATGCTTGTCAGCCTGATTGGACGTCTTTGGGACAACAACTCACCTCACTTGATACTTAAAATAAACAACTTAAAATAAACAACTTTGATACTTAAAATAAACAACTTTGAGACGTTTTCACTCAGTAAGAACATCATCACTGAAGAGTGTAGTTAAAACAACCTGACTGGTGCTTAATGTGATGTGTTCACTGATCGGAAAAACTTTGAATTTTTAAGTGTCCGATAGGTTCATTGTTGTTTAGTCGATTGTGCTAAAATATGGATCATTCTGGTTACCAGCTGCTCTTCCATCATTAGTAAATATATAAATAAAGTAAAAAAAAAACAAAACCTATAATTTCATCATTGTGTTATAGGTCCATATTGTTCCAACAAAAAATGAAAATAAAAGTCATCTTTGCTAATTGAAAAAATAATGGCAGCTTCAAAGACAGCTTATTGATCTCCTTTTAGAGTCTTGAACTTGTTTCTAACAGGAGACCACATTTCTCTCCTAACTCAAACAGGGTTGATTCCTCTACACAGTGAGTGTGCAGATATTTAATGAATAAAAAGAGCTACAGAAACAAATATCTCAGATCAAACAAAAGTTCTAAGCTATACCCTGAATCTTTCTTAGAGAGTAGTGAAGCCGTAATAACAAGCCCTTGTATGTGGTATACAATTATACTTTTTCATCTTTCTGAGGTTGTTCTTGAGCTCCATTTCATGGATTTCATGCAAGGCCTTGCTCTATATACTTTGCCAAAGAAAATGATTGATGAACCAGCTTCATCTTTAAATAGAGTAAATTCTGTGGCTTTGGTCAATCAAGTCCTTGTAGTTATATTCAGCATATGTAGTAATTGGATTGTCACACTGAAAATAAGAACTTGCTGCTTTATTTGAACTAGAAACATTTAGTCTTTTCAGTCTATGTGGCAAACTAAACTTTCAGTGTTTTTTCTTTTTTACAGCTTATGTAATTTTATGCTATTTGGAGTAGTTGAACATAATATTAAGACAGTTATTAAAAATAACATAACCTTATCCCTGTCTTGTTGTCAATTGAAAACACTTATAACGTAGATTTTTTTTGTTGTTGGGGACAGCTTGCACATGCTTAGAGGATTTTCTTTTTCTTAAAGACCCTGAAAACTGAACTCTGTTCATCTTTACATGCTGAAGCATAGCTCTTAAAGAACTCAATATTCTGTGATGTACATGACGTCATGTAGCGTTTGGGAAGCTTCTGCTTCTCAGAGAATATGTCCCGGACAGATTATGGCCTCATCATTTGAGTACTACAATTTACCGTAAATACAGGAAGTTGCGTTTATATGAACATTTTGTGGTTGTTTCACAAAAGCAGGCAACAAGATGAATACTCTTTTTTTTTTTTAATTAACTCATATTTTCCGCATCCTATTTAGGGAAAAGCAATTCCTGTGGCATCTGAAGCTCATATTTCCTCAGAGCAGCTCAGAGTTCAATCAGAGGAGGTAAGTTATACTTTAAAATGACATATTTCTGGTTTGTTTCTCAGATGTTACGGAACAATAATGTTGATTATGATATGACTGTGATTTGATTTTGTCATTGTTTAACTCACATTCTTTTTTCACCTCATATTTTTTTCTTCTAGGGTGTCTGACACCCAGACCTTGATCCAGATCTTGACTGCTTATATTCACCCCACAGAGTCTGATCCTGTAATTCGTCAAAAGTGAGATTTCAGCTTTTCTTTCTTCATTTTTTGGATTTTTTTTTTTTTACAATAATGAATATTACTCTCATGGAATTGCCAATGTTTTCAATCAAATTTTCCAACAAAATTTCTACATGTCTCAACTGAGCTTAGATTTTTACTTCAAGCACTTTTTCCCTTGATATAGATTATAAATGTCATCATATTGTGGAAAGTGAATTTGCCATGACGAATGCAAAAGCTTAACAGTGAGATTACAGGTTTTGAAATGTTACTTTGGCTTGAATAATCCTCAAGCTTCAGAAGAAAATGTATGGAAAGAATGTAATATCATTAAGATAAGTTCTGATCCAAGTCTTGATTAGAACAGAATAAAAAAAAATCTATTTAAAGAGTACAAAAAAAAAAACTATCCAAACCAACCCGAGCTCTACCTTGTTATGATTCAACTATGGCTAACCACATGTTTTGGAAAACTTAATTCACTTTTAGTAGCCACACCTCAGCGTGATTACTAACAGACCCTTGGATCGAACCAGCCTGAAATCATGAAGTAGGCTAAAACTTCTCAAGAACAAGGCTAAATGGTTGCAAGAATTGTAGAGTACAATAGAAAATACTTTATTAATGGAACAAAAGTAAGATGTCACGCCCCAGTCAAGTAGAAATAACCTTAGTAAAATAACTTCTGTTTTGCTTGTATTGAGGGTCAACAAATTTAGAGTTAGAAAAGAGTTAGATGGGTCAAGGTGTTAGAAGAAGGTAAATCAGGTAAATCAGTGGAATTGGACCACTTATTGATCCCCGAGGCAGCCCACAAGAAAGAGGCTGATGTGGACAGACACATTTCTGTATTAGCACTAAATGGTCTATCACTTGAACAATTATGAAGCCAATCCAGGTTTGTTCCAAACAAGAGCTGAGAGTTCTGTGGTCCATAGTGTGAAATGCTGTAAGATCTAAACGTATACAATTCACAAAGCTTCCAGAGTTTTTTGCTAACGGATTTCAATTAAAAAAAAATCTTACCAGCTCTCATACTGTGAAAGGTAAATGTTTAAAACCATCATGCCGTTTGTGCCTAAAAATAGATTCAATTTGGTAAATTTTCCAATATCTATGAAAGGTATAGAGGTTTGAAGATCTATCTAGAGATCAATGAGGGATCAGAGTTATTTTTTATTTATTTTACCAAAAGATTTACAATAGGATGTTTTGAATATTTGACTATAATAGAAATAATAGTATTTATAATGTCATCTTATTTAAACCTTTCAGTCAAATTTAACTCTTCAAGAGTTAAATAAAGCATACCTTTTGATGAAGTATAGGAGGGACAGGGTGTGAAGGAGAGTAGAGCTTGGAGAAAACATTAAGCGGAAAAGCAACAAAAATGTTTATGGAAAACTGAGCTTATGATATCTAGCTGAGGGCACAAGTAGTTCACTCCAGTGTGTGTAAACTGTCACTAAGAGGAAAAATCCCTCTTTGTTTGGAAGCTGAATTCCTTGCCTTGCAAATATCGGTCAGGATATCAGAGGTTAGGTTTCTTCTTTGCTGTGCTCAGTCAACACTTTGTGTTTTTCTCCATTTCTGTGACTATATGAAAAAGGTTATATCAGTTTAAATCGTATGATTTTGTTGTTGTTGTTTTTTTTTTTACTTTTTAGAATAAATCCCAAATGGAGATATTTTTTTTACACTTATTGATGTTTTTGTATTATTGTGAATTTGTGTTTCAGATTGAAGATGTATGTGCATCATCAATTTGAACATGTGAAAGTTTTCATGAAAGCAGAGGGGAGAAAGGCTAACTCTGTGAGGTGAGACATTTTTTCACTTTTTGTATGTTTTCCTTTTTGGTGTACTTAGATTTTTATTTATTTTATTATTATTATGAAAGATTTTTATCTTTAAGTAGAGATTCACATTTCTTAATCACAATGCTACTCTTTTTGTAAATACTTCTTATAATTTAGTATGCAGCTACAGTTATTTTACATGTCTGCAAAAGCTGTGAAACTGTTTAAGTCACTACATCTTTGTTGTTTTCAAATAATTTCCGGAGCCATTTAACAACCCCCAAAAAACATCCTAGAATCACACCACTCCTTTCACGCCATGTTCTTGTGACCGCACTGACCGTTTGATCAATCTTACTAATCGTGAGTGATTTACTCAGTATGCTTGAAATCAAAATACGCAGTTTACGGACATGATATCACTGCCTTGTAAATTCCATCAAACCTACGCAGAGCTTTTGCAAAAAGGGTTTAACAGCATCAGGTTCTATTTTCTTGCCATTTTTGTTGAGATTCCAGGATGGATGTGCTTTATCTTTATCCGAAATTAATTTCCCTTCCATTGTCTCCAAATCTTCACAGTTTCTGTCTTGTGTGCACATCATCTTTTGTCTTTATAATCTTGAGCGGCTTGATTTCTTGCTTTTTTGAGCAGATTAAAAAATGAGAGTATAGCGATTACGACATCCATTTACCTCGCCCAATTTTAGCCTCTTTCTCTGCTTTCCATTTCCGTTTTGTCACAGAGTGACTGATGATCATAAAATGTTCATAGCCATTATCCTTGGCCCAAATGAAACGTCATGCAACCTCCCATCCCATTTTTCATCCTTATAATGCGCACAGATACTTCCTTCTTTTGTTTGGCTCGGTAGGTTGGGCTGCACTCCTATTTCCAGGCTATAAATTATATTTACTGACAGCATGGTTAAAGAAATGATTGAAAGATGAGTGTAGTTATTTGCCAAGATTTAGCACAGGCTGTCAGACTGTCATGTTTTGCTTGCTTGTGTTAACACTTCAAAACAAAATCCTGGTCTTATGCTGCGCCTTTACAATGTTACCGTTATAATAACAGTCATTAAAAGTTCATCTCTACCATGAAAAATTACATGCTGTTTCATTAAATTGCTAAGCCAAGCCTATAATATAAAAGCCAGGTTTTTATTTCTTGCAAAAACTGTTATGCTTTCTTTGAAGACAATGCAGTTCAGAATATCTAAGGGATAAAATCCGTCTAGCTGGAGGCATGTCCAGCATGAGACGACATCCTGGCTAGAGATACACAGTGACTGAAAACTACTACTGTGGTGTACAGTAGATATGCACTGAAACATTAGTGCCACATTCTCACTTGGCTGACCCATCCCAAAACACACCAACAGCAGCAAGGAAATAAACAGTGGTTATGAATATCTGCTCGGTTTTTCGTAGATGTATGATAACCATATTTTAAAAAAAGGAGCGTAGGTAGCGTTTCTTTTTCAACATTTTTCTTTGTAACTTCTTGAAATTTAGAAGTTGACATTTTCTTAACAAAACGTAGAATGGCCTTTTAAACTGTGTTACATCAATAAAGGTTTTTGGGGATCCTTTCACAAGATTATCTCAATAGTCTGCTTCAACGGCAGTGTCATCGCACTGCAGGACATGTCTCAGATATTAAGGTCTTGGTCTCTCAGTCTCAGTGTTTTTATGTTTGGCTTCTTCGTCTCTGAACGGCCTTTTAGCCCCTTCCAGTATAAAACTCTACATAAAATGAAAGCAGTTCTTCACAAGATATTTTGCTTTAGAGATTGCAAAATGTACACATGTAGAGAGATACAAGAATGTCACAATGCAGATAAAGATCTCTATAGATTTCAATGGCTGTTAACCTTGTTTTTATCATCAATGTTGGACAGCAAGTCTGGAAAGAATGCTCAGTGTGTGTTGGGTTAAGTCTACGGGAGTGAGTCATTGAGGGTTATAAATCATCCTTGCTCTTTTTCTTTTTTACTTTAGATGGCTACAACTCTTTCCTGCCCCACCTTAGTATCTATCAGCAAGTGGTTGAATAACAGCAAATTGAGTTAATAATAATGAATATTAATGGTCCACATTAAAATGAACATCATGGGAATTACCTTACATTAAATCTGTGTAGTTACATAAGAAGGCTTGGACACTGATTACACCTCTAATTTGAAGTTGGGGTGCTGCAGAGTGACATCTTGTCCAAAACAAGTCTAAAACCTTTTACACCCAAATGGGCTAGTTCTTCTTGAAAACTGCTTTCCATGAAGAAAACTCTTAATTTGGCTTGAGCTGCTGATTTAATGAAGTCATGGATAGTGGGAGTAACAGCTTCTAGGAGGTTATTCACCACAAAGGGCATGACTGCATGTTGTTGTTGAACGACTTCGAGAAATATCCAAGAAAGAAGTTCTTGTGCTTAACTAAACATAGCTGGGTTAGCAGCATCCTCTTACTGGAAAATAAGGCAAGCACATCAAGACTACCATTCACACATTCCTAGATATTTGTTTATGTAACTTTTTTCATGTTTGTTTTTTTTTTTTTTTTTTAAATATTTATTCCACTGCTGTGATCCAGAGGATGCCTTCTCCCTTTTTCCCTGGACTTCTGCTTTTCCTCTCAGCCAGCCAAGCATCCATGCGTCCTGATGTGTCAGATTTACACAAGTTGTTTTTACATTTCTGGCTGAAAAAGGAAACACCTGTCTGTACTTTTTTTTTTTTTGCTTATGCCAATGCCCTGTGAGACAGGGATGTTTTTGTCCCGTGTAAGCTGAGCCTTCTCTTACATATTTGTGGCCAACCGTTTCCGGACCTTGCTCATCGGCTGTTGCCCATTTTGCCCCAAAGCTTGTATTTATTTCTGCTTAGCAGATGCTTCCTCATGTCTCCTGATATCATCATGTGGTGTTGTTATTGAAATTGTTCTAGATTTACAGGAGATAATATTCCATTAAGTGATGTGTTTAGGTCACACATGAAAAGCAGGGTTCTGCTTGGATTATTGAAGCCAGTTTTTGTTACTTTTTTTCCTGAACATCAGTGAACTAAACTTTTTATAGGTTTGCTTAAAGAGCTGCTGCTGGTAATAAGGATGAGATAAAGGTGTAAGGACAGGTTTATTGTGCATGCTTGAAAAGCCCGGAAAAAAATTTGAATTGTCTCTAGATGATTTTTGGATTTGTTGAAGTATGGAAAGCCCACGTGGAGTTTGGAAAAATAAAATTTTCTACAAGACTTTCAGACCTCTTTCAAAATGTGTACGAACTGCAAAATAAAACTACTTCCTAAGCTCCCTGTTAATGCTGGAAAGGAGATGTGTAACAACTGAACAGGACCAACCGCTTTGACGTCTTTCAGTCTGGTTTCTGTCCTCACCACACTACTGAGACCGCCCTACTCTGTGTGTTCAATGATGTCCACATAAAGACAGACTATAGAAGAACCACAGTGCTGGTACTGCTGAACCTAAGTGCAGCATTGGCACTGTTGGCCATTACATATTATTGAAGCAACTGGAGAGCTGGGTATGATTCTCTGGTACAGTAAATACTTGACTGGCTCCAGTCTCACCAAAAGAACAGGGCTTCTTTATGTTTCTATAGGTAACTTCACCTCAGAGTGTACAGAAGTCAAGTGTGGGGTACCACAAAGTTACCGAGCCAAGCACTGAACCGATTCTTAGAACAGATAAATGTGTGGATGTGCCATAACTTTTTTCAGCTGAACAGAAACAAAACTGAAATTATTGTTTTTGCACCACAAGAGTTGCGATCCATCAAGAGTTCAGTCATTACATCTAGAAACTACTAAACAGGCTCAAAATCTGCGTGCAGTGATGGTAAACATTTCATATTTGAGTCTGATTTCAATTGTTGATTGTGTGGCATCTTTTATGACTTTGTATTTTGATGTTTTTATGATATAAAATAATGAAATGTGCTGTACAAATAAACTTGATTGACTGATTCCCTGCCATAATACAGTGGTTGCATTGGTCTGTTACTGTGAAGAATTTAAAGTTCTCAGTTAACTGGTGCATGTGCATCCCAAATCTTATCTATTGAACTTTAAATTCTGTGGCACCAAGAACAAGATCCCAGATACAGCCAGATCAAATAAGGATGGCTGAGCTCCATCATTTGGGAACGGGTGTGGGAAGACTTTCTAGTGCAAGATTTTTGCAAGAGGAGACACTTGTTTCCGAATTAGAATACCCAGAATGCTATGTTCTTATTACTGAATAAATTAGTACATCAAGTTCACCGTGGAAATTGAATTTGTTACAACAATCCCCCCCACTTAACATGTTACACTTTCAACACTGGTTACGTGTTGACATGCGTCCTTTTAAACTGGAACATAAGTAGGTTTTTACATTTGCCCAGTCTCACCAGGTACCAGTTTGTGAACAACTTTCAAATTTATTCAGTACAGTAAAATAATAAAAAAAGCATTGGTTGGTTTTTTCCTTTTTTATACCCTATAATATCTTTTTTTTTTTTTTTTTTTTTTTTTTTTTTGCAGGGGTTTGAGCAGAACGGTGGAGAAAACAACAAAAACTCCTTTAAGAGAGCATTTGCTGAGTCTTGTGTTCATTGAGAGAACATTATATAGACACCAGATGTGTGCATGTTCTTGGCTGAGCTGCACAGCTTTGTATGTGGAAGTGGAGAGAGGTTTACTAATCTCATTGACACCACAGGGAAGAAAAATCTGCTTTCTTTTATAGTTGTTTACAAACACGGATGTATAAAAAAAAAATTTTTTTTTTTTTTTTGTATTCAGTAGATTTTTACCCATAAACTAAATGTCATGGACATAATGGGCGCCTCGTAAGCACATTCTAAGTATAGGTTTCTGCTTTCGCTTGCTATTTTTATTTTTTACACGCCTTCTTCCTAAATTGACTCCAAGCAGTAATCTTAAAACGTTATGATTTTAAATTTTGTAACATGGATGGAAAACAGTGTTATTATTGATAGACTTCACTTCTTTTTTTTATGTTGTGTTAATAATGCCACTTTGGCAATTTGACCATTTCCAGGTGTTTTTAAATCTACATCAGCTGTTTGTAGTTATTTGACATTTCCTATTCAGGGAAGTTGCTTTTGGACTGACTTTGGAATATTCCTTGGGTAAACAAGCAGGAAGTCCAAAATCTTTTCTATACTTGTACATTACTTTCAGAAATGGTTAAGTGATTACATAAACATATAGATAGATATTTATAGCAGGCATGTAGGCAAGACTGTCTTTTCCTAGACTACTTCTTCCAAGACTAAGACTGAGGCTGAATCATTCATTACAGTTTATTTTGGGGGTGGGGGGAGGAGGTGGGGTCACTGAACAAATTATATAAAATAATGTAATAACATCTAATTACTCTACCAAAATACCAAAGTATTAATCTGATAAATGTAAAAATAAGCTAATATTTCAAATGCAGCTGCATTTTGACACACAGTTTCTAAACTGAATTAATGGACTCACATAATACAAAGTTTAATTTAGAAAACCAGTAAGAGAGTAATGAAGATTTGTCAAAACAGACTTGGAGTCAAAGCCAGTTCTGTGGAGACCAAGACCAAGATGGAGGCCGCAACCTCCAAGACCTGGGAATAACAGCTTGAGACCAGTCTTGAGCCCTCCATCCCCGATATTTAATACATCCTAAATTAGAGCATGTCTCCTATTTATCCAGCGAACCGTTTCGTCTTGTGATTTATGAAATTTCTTGACTGAGGCAATCATTGATGTCATCTTCTGCAGATGGTTGCACAAGGGTGGGGAGTGCTGCCCCATGTGCCTTAGTGATGCTGCTAAGTCTTGGCCAAATACTGCATCTGTCAATATGTGATGCCAGAAAATGATGCTCATTTGGCTGTTGAAAATTCAGTTCTTAATTATCTATTAATCCTTTGATTATTGTCAGCAATCGCTCAAAAAAGCTTGTGATCATATAATTTATGTTGTAATGATATTGCGTTGTAATCATGTCTTTGTTCTGCTTGATTCTCCCTGTGATCTGACACAGGTACCACGAGTTGGACGTTGAGAAAAGCCTCAGGGATAACCTGAGTTATAAAACAGTCATTGAGTATCCTGTACTGCATGTTGTTCTCAGAGATCACTGGAAGGACTACCCACTGAAAGGACCAGGTAACCAAATCCCAAGTCATATGTTTGATGCAAACTTTGGTTGATGAAAAACAAATTTATCCACAGCTGCATTTGGATTAAGATTTTAGTGCCAGTTTTTAATAGGGATATAGATTTTGATACAGTTAAGTCTAAACAAATGGAATTTGTACAGTCCAACATGAGTCAAGACCCAGAGCAGTCCCAAAACACCAAATTCTCTCGGCTCTGCCGATTCCAACCCCATTGTATCATGTCCCGCTTTCTCCAGCTGAGGCTCTAAAACACTCTGTTCCCTTATTTTTCTCTATGGTAACGCATTAACCCAACGGAAATGAGTGTGCTCTGCTCAGGATCATGCACACCAGCTTAACCTCGACAGAAACAGTAGCCAAAGAGAGGATCAAACACAGCTTGCTTATTCGACTGTGACTTCATGAGCTCTGAGAAGGAGAAAACAGGATATTGGTCTTTGTTTCCCCTCGTTTTCTGCTTGGTTTCCTCTGCCCCTGAAGTGTTTTAAAGTCTAGAGGTGTCAGTTGTGTGAAAACACTGCTATATTTCGTGGGAATGGATGCTCATTGATGGATTTCTTCTCAGGTCTCCACACGGGAACCAAATTGTGAGCAGTTCAATTTTATGGTTCTAAAGTAGAACACAAGCCTTGTTTCATTATGCTGTCAGAACAAACTGTCCGAATGACAAATGAGGTCATTTTAGTCCGAGTGTGTTTTCAGTGATAAGCCCCTGGTACTATGTTGTTTCCCTGTAAACTTTGCCATAGAAACATCCTGATATTTCCCCATGCCATGCTCAGGGAAGCAGGGCAGGAAGTGATAACACACAGTCAGATACGGTGGCAGAGGATAGACTCTTGCTGAGAGACTGGCAGGGTATAAACAGAATTCAACCTGTATCTGTATTCATCACGTAAAAGATGTCTGTGAATAAACTGGGCTGCATTGTTGGTATTTTAAGGATCAGAATGACAGTAGTGTCCTGAGCAATCTGCCACCGATCATAATCAGGGGGGGGAGGGGTAAAACATGTTCGTTTTTCATTCAGTGGGTAGAAAGTACAGAAACTTGACTGAAATGAAAGTTGCAATACTTCATTAAGTCCAAGCATTTTGCTGGTTATCCACAAAACGGGAAGTGATAAATTATTACTCTAATCTCTTCAATAGAGTGCAATAAACTTTGCCAAACCAAATTATGCTAGTGAATTAGCAAACACTGAGAACAGCTAATTTTGCCACAGAAAGTTCATTTTATATGAAGCTCAAAAAAGTTGATTTTGCATGACACTGCTCCTTTAATTAAACTCAGTTTGTGCTCCATTGTAATGTCCCTTATGAAGATCATTGATCATCTGTATACATGGCCAGGCAAGAATCTGTTCTGCTGTCTCCAGTTAACATAAAAAAACATTGTCACTGAAATGTTGGCTCATGTCTTTTCAGCTGAACCTGTATCAACCCAAACAAGTTCTGCAACAAGGTGTGTTTCAGGAGACCAGACAGAGGAAGAGGAAGAGGGGGCCCAAGATTTACAACCGATACAAGGGTCTTGCGCTACGCAGAAAGCAAACGTTCACACAAGAACCCAAGACATAACTCCTGAAACAGAACCACCGCTGCAGAAAAAGGCCAAGACGGGCATAAGAGAAGAAGAACAAGAGGAAGGAGAGATTGTAGACAGCAGTGATGAAGAGGTGGAAATTGACAGCAGGGATCAGTGTTTAAGCAACTACCTTCCTGGTGATGCCTCAACTTGTAGAGAAAGTGCTGAAGTCACAGTGACCGAGGAGAATCCCGTTAATGAAACAGAGTGTGTTCTGACTCATCACATTCAGCTTGGAAATGACTCAGCTGCTGCTTCAGACAGCTGTCAGGTGGAATGATGATCGAGAGGATGCTGTTAAACTGAGTGACGAAGCAGATTTGGCAGGAAGTAACCAAGATATGCCTTTACTCGGCTCATTTATACAGACTGTGTTAAAAAAAAGAACAAATACATTAGTAGATCCAGAACCATGTCTTTTCTCAAATAAAATTGTTCTTTGTAGTAATTGTTTTGAAGTCCAAATGTGTTCATGTTCAACTTATAAGCAGCGAAATATCAGACAAAACCATCAAATTTTCTTAGAAATGTTATGTTGTCATGAAAAGAAGGGGCTAATAAACCTCAGAGAAAGAAAAATGCCTTTTTAAAGGTGAGCGATTTCATTCTGCTTAGCATTCATTAAGTAACATGTCCCTCCTGATTCTTTTTAAGTGAAAACTAAGACAAGATGCCAAAACCAACCCTCTGTGCTCTTTGAAGTTCCTAGCATCAACTCTGTGTCCGCTTCACTAACATTATTAGGCTCCCTTTTCCATTTACTAATAAAAGTTAATGTTGACATGTTCACTTTTCTAACACCTCTGGATGTCTCCCAGTGTGAATGTACTTGCACATGTGGAGCCTCTATGTAACCTTTTCTTAGCTAATGTTAGCTTATTATGACAACAGGCTGCCAGTAATGACTGTCACTGCAGGCCGTCACAGGGGCAGTTTTTATGGATGTGTTTTTAAAACCCCTGCTAACCTTTTTTTGACGACATCCCCGATGGATGGGGTTCTCTTTGATGTCTGGCCTGAGGTGATGCATTTTCCACCCTTTTGCAGTCGCGGCGTTGAGCTCACATCTGTGAACTGACTCAGATCCACAGCTTAGGTTGGAAAACACCACATGACAGAAACAATTACCACAAAACATCAACCTAAACTAAAAGTGACCAGTTCCAGCCCAAAGGGCGGGTGCCCTGCAGATTTTATGTCAACAACACAACTAAATTACCTCCTTAAAATGTCACCCAGCTTTGCAGGAGTCTGCAAAACTATCTATTTGATACAGATGTATTGAAATGAAGCATGTCCAGGACACCACCTCCACAATGAAACATGGCACTGGCAGCATAACGATGTAGGGATGTATTTATCCACCAGGAACAGGTAAAATGGATCAAGCTAATGCAGCAACTAAAGGGCTGTAGACTGGGGAAAAGAAAGGTTTGTACAAGTGCTTGCAGTTCTTGAAAGTGATTTAATGTCAATAAGGTGTTTTCAGGGTTTGCAAAGTGCTTGATTTCTCCATGATGTTCTTGAAAGTGTTTGAGATTCCCTCTGCACAGTCTTGTAATAAACTTTTAGGAGCACAGACTCCTTGCAAGAAGTCAAGTGATTATGTTGAGTGTAAGCATTTAAGTTGAGTAGAAAGCTAATTTACCTGAACACAAATTAATGTGTTCCATGTAATAAACATGTAATATGCCTAATGGCTCAATTAGTTAATGATCAGTGATTGAAATAAAGGTGGGCTTGTGTTATCAAAGTTGGGGGATTCCTTTTGTAGAATTTGTTTTGTTCTCAGATCAATCAGGTCTACAAGGTATGGGAGACAATTTTCAAAACAAAAAAGTTTGTTATATTTTAATTTACTTTATCCCTGCTATGTAGAATAGCAAACTATCACAAGACATTGTTAATAACAGTAACATTGTCTTGCCACTGTTATTTATTATGTTATTTATTCATTTGAATGGAGTTTATCTCCAATGTAAGTGCTGAAAAAATGTTTATTTCGCTGAAAAGGTTTACTTACAGCAGGACAGTAACTTACTCTTTCAGCCAGACCTACAGCAGCAATGCATATTCATGTGCTAGAAAACCCCAGTCCACCTTCTGATGAGTGAAGTAGGTGAAAACATTGTTACCCCCGAAGCACTGGCAGCTATAAAAGAGGTTAAGGGAGGATGAATAAATGAAGCCAAGTTTTTTTTTTTTATTAATAGTCACAAGTGAAGTGTAAACAGTGTTATTTGCTTCCACTCCACCATTATATTACATTGTTATTTACTGTGATATAAAATTATCCCCAAAATATGTTAAGGTTTGTGGTTTCACTTGTTTTTTAATCAAAATTGCAGAAGGTGACAAAGTCCACCTTCCTGTTGCTTTGTCTGATAATCAAAAATTGTCATTTTTGCTTGAAAGATGTTTTGATCGCTTTTTTTTAAATACCCCAATTTTAGACTGCCCTGTACCACACCTTGGCAGTTATCACAACATCAACTGCTATTTATGAGAAAGTTTCTTTACAAACATCTTTATTAGGTTGTATTTAAAATCTGTTGTCCATCAAGTTTCAAAACTCATCTGTAAAAAGTGACTTATCTATTTAAAATCTGATGTCATACATCAGCAGCTTGATGAAAGCATAATATTAGAATCTGTGATGCCTGTACATCTGTTACTGAGATTTTTGTTTTACAACTTTATTGAATTACTGCACACTTTATTTTATCAGATCTTTTAACTTTCTGTGTCCATAAAATGACTCAATGAGACCACACAAAAGCTATTTTTTTGTTTCTGTTTGCTGTTAAAAGTAATCCAGAGCTGTTTATAGTCTTTTGATTATGTAAGTGTTGGAAATAATGTCTCAGTTTAACTTAATTATGCTTTGAACTTTCTGAAATTGGTTTTCACTTGATTTGCCTTAATTTGGTGGTTAGGGCACAATTTCGCAGTGTGCAGAACGGGTTGCAATAAAGGCAGCTACGAGGGTATGAATTTACTTTGGTGGCCCAAACAATAGATTAGTTTAGTAGAGATTAAATTAAAAAATCATAAGTTTCCAAAAAATGGTTTATCCCCAATTTTCACAAATGTGAGTTTAAACTGAGAGTCACAGTAAATGTGTGGGAACAAGGTTTATAACTAAACGGAAAATTTCCATGCAGCATTTTAAGGTTTTTAAAAACATTCAGCCTGATGTAAATAATAATGAGCACTTAAATTGTTTACTGTCACTCCAAGAAATATTATAATGTGCTGGTTGGCCTCATCTCATTATACAAAGTCTTAGTCTTATTTTAGAAATGACGCATTTTGCCCAGTGGTTACTAGAGTATGACTTTATACTGTACCGTATCCTCACTCAGTACTGGGAGTTCATCTTGCATGAACTCCCAGGTTCATGTGGTGTGGTGTGGTATGAAAGCTTCAGAGGTCCCTTAAGGTTCCCTTAATACAAATCTTCCCCTTGTCTGCATTATTGAAAATGTCTTGTTTTATTTCTGACATTATTCCAAAGATTTTATGTGGCATTTGGGTACCATTACTGGTCAATCAAACACAGTGAAACTGTGAGGCAGGATAATGAGAGGGGCAAAAAAGATAAGAAATCAGCATCAGCAGACCATACAATGTAATTTTTATTCTATGCCATCTTGGTTTTCTGACATCAGCGGTTGTGGGAATGTAATCTGGAGGTGAAATTCAGTCCTTTAGACTGGCTCAAGATTTGCAATGGAAACTTTCCTCAGTGCACTTCTGTTTCTATACACGAACAAAATTTCAGACTTTTCTATAGATCTTACCATAACCCCTGTGCATCTTCAGACAATGCTCCCCAACCGTTCCAATCTTTGCTCTAAATGTTTGAGGCATGGAGGTACTCTTTTCCTTCTACTCTGGCCATGTGATTTATTGCAAATCTTTTGGAAAGATATTCATTCTGCAATTGAAAAGGTTTTGGGTGTTTGCTTCTTCTTGTCCCCTATGTTTTATCTTCTAAATGTTACCCCTAACCATTTGGATGCACATTTTAAATATTTGTTTACAATTCTTTGATTTCTTGCTGAGAAGTGTATTTTGCTCTTGAGTCTTTTCTACTTAGTCCCTAAAATTTGAGTATTTTGTTATTTTATTTTATTGTTCTATTTATTCTTGCCTGTTTTTTTATTTTAATTTGATTTTTTTTTTTGCTCTTTTCTCTTAATGGTCATGACTTGGACTGGAGGAAGAAACACCGTGTTTCTTATTTATGTGGGGTATGTTGTTATAGTTGTTTGTTTTATTTTGTTTCTTTTGTGAATGTATGTGTGTGGCAGCACAGTTTTCTCTTTTGTTCTTTGCATTGAATCTGATCTAAAATTGATTTTAGATCAGTTTATTATTACTAATGATAAAGAAGTTACTCTAAAGAGAATAAATAATACAATACAGAAGAGAAAACCCTCCATTTGGTGGTACATAGTGATGCAATCAGTGAAATCGTACACCAATATAAACCGGAAATGTAGGGTGCTCCCATACACCTGTTCTGGCTGCAGTAACAGGCTGAGGTAATGTACCAGAAATGTACCTTGTAACAAAAGAAACATTCATCTGTTAGCTTTAAAAGCAAATCTTTCGACGTAAACTGCAACATAATTCTATCACAAACAGACCCAGAATATTAAGTGAAGCAATGTTCAAACTAAAGCATTATGGCCAACTATAGAAAGATTAAGTAAATCAGAAAGATGTTTAAGGGACATGTTGTAAATGTGTCTGATACTTAGGTTGTTACACCAGGTATGTGTACTACTGACAATGTGAACAGTTGTCATGTCGGCTTGGGAACCAAAATCCTGGTCCATGAATGAACTGTGACAGTTGTAGCCCTTGTTCTGCATATGTCTGTGTGTGTGGTCCATATGTGGTGGCTCTTGAAACAATGACTGGAAGTCTCTCAAATCCTTTTGCTTCATGAAGATTAAGATTTTTCTTAGTCTTCATTGCTTGTGCAGAAGCTCACAGAAAAACACTTTTTTCTATTACAAGTTTACCTTCCTGTTAGCTTTTTATTTATATGCAAGAATCCAGCACTTTGTGTACCTCCAGCTTTTTTGCTAATGACTTTTAAATGCTTGTCTTCCTGTTGCCAACTGATTTACAGCTATCAGTCAAGTTATTCCCATTATCATACATTCAGTGATCTTCAAAAGTGACAGAAATAAATGCTTGAAATATATCAGTCTGTGAAATATTAGGTCTGAGTTTTATTTATTTATTTTTTCAGTTGAATTGCTGAAGTAGATCAAATGTTATGTGCATTTTCAGCACTTCATTTTAAAACAGACATTGTACGTTAGGATTGAACAGTGATTACTATTGTTGCCTAAAAGAAAAAAGTTTCTGGAGTTAAGTCTCGACTGGGGTCTTTCTGAGTGAAGCTTGCATGGTTTGTACGTACTTTTGGGGGTTTTCTCCCTTTATGCTCTGTGTTTCACTGTTTTAGTCTGCTGGTGACCTGTCCAGAGTTTCTCCCAGTCTCGGTGTGATTCTGAACAGAATCAAACACAGATGGATATTCTGTCTGAATACATTTTAGTCTTGTTTGCTTGAATGAATTAGATTTTTCTCTCTATAAATAAATGCCACTGGTATGCTTCAGCCCACATAGATCATTATGATTGCCCAATGCAAAAATTCACAAAATGCATCCTTTTTTTTTTTTTTCTTATTGCTGTTGACAACTTTTTGTTGGCTAAAAAGATTCACTTCTCCTTCAGATCATTTTTTTCATCCTGACTCTTTCAGTAAGAAAGATATTTTGACTGAGGTTGATCCAATGGGTTTTACAGCCTTCCACTCACTGATTTATCTCTTTGTGAGCTACTATGCCTAACCATCTGGAGGATGTCAAATTTGGAGGAAGCATCTTGTGCACAGGGATAGCTTAATATTGAATCATCACTCAAATCCAAGCAGTTTTTCACATAAAGCTATAAAACCTTTGCTATGTTTCATTGACTCTCTGGGTGGCCTTGTGGCTCTTAAACCTTGCATATAAGTAGAGTAAGTGCAGAATACCAATAGCGTTGTTTTAGACTCTAAAGCAAGGTCACAGTTTTTCTTGAAGACTGACATCTTCACCTAAGTAACACTAAAGAGAACGAGATAATAAGCAGTTTAAGAAACACAGACCTTCTGCAAGTTGATTGACTTGTAGCACCACAAGAGTAAAATAGTCAGTCATCCTCATTGTTTTTGTTTGTCTAGATTTGCCCTTGAAGAAAATAAAAAACATAAAAAAAGCAAAACAGTGATTGCCCAAAATCCTTTGTTCTTCTCCCATTATGTAAATTCAAACATTTTGAAGTTGGCTAAGCAAGACTGAGCCTGAGATTGACACTGTGAGTTGTGCATGATTGACTCTGGCAGTGCAGGGATTTTGCTAATCTACACCCACATCTAAAGGTTCATTCATGGTCATGAATTCAATCATTTCAAGACTTCAAAAGGAGAGTCAAAATGAAGCTCCTTAGCATTTAAAGAGACCAAAACAAATTAGAAAGGCTGCCAGCCTCTCGCTGCAGAGCCATAATTCACTAATTACACAAAACTCTGATAGTGTTTTTCACACAGAATGTAATATTTTCTTTAATTGGTGAAGTTTATGTTGAGAATTTGGAGACTTAGGTCAGTATTTGACATGTTTTAACAAAAGGAAAAGAATACTAAAATGTCAGATTCACAGTCATGGAGCAAAATCAGTTTAGCTTCATACTATTAAGATATTGTTTTATATCTATAAGAAGATAAGATAATTAGTGCTCAGCTGCAGTTGATAAGCAAATAAGCAACATATGTTAAGTCTTAACATCTTTTTAAATCTAAATACTTAATTTAGCTTTCATTGCACATGAAAGCAGCAAAACTACTGCATCAAAAATATTGTCACCAAAATGTTTGCCCAAAATCCTAAGTTCTTCTCCCATTATGTAAATAATAATAATAATAATAATAATAATAATAATAATAATAATAATAATAATAATAATAATAATAATAATAATAATAATAATAAAACAACTTTTATTATTTTCTTCACTTTACATGTGTCACTGACTTCACACATATAAAATAGCCCTTTGTTTTTTTTGTTTTGAGTTTCTTACAAAATGTTAAGAGTGATGCTTAGGAGCTGAAGATGCCTTAGACTCAGTTGTTAGTTCTCAAGGTAACCACTGTTTGAATGTTGGCAAGCAGGTGATGGAGGAAGGCATTTTATTAAAGAATTGGAACCACATATACTGTACATCAGTAGAAAATGTCCTAAAACTGAACCTTGAGGTACATCACCAATAATTTCTGCATTAAGTATTGCACTAAATTATTGTTTAATTTGAAATCCTGACTTTGTCAGCTCTA
The DNA here is from genome assembly GCF_027474105.1 of Poeciliopsis prolifica. Taxonomy (NCBI): domain Eukaryota; kingdom Metazoa; phylum Chordata; class Actinopteri; order Cyprinodontiformes; family Poeciliidae; genus Poeciliopsis; species Poeciliopsis prolifica. Next base: position 3,665,683 of record NW_026562377.1, read on the forward strand.
TCAACTATGATGAAAGGAAATTTCCCAGCTATGACGCTTACCTATTTCAGACAAGAACAGTAATTACGATATTAGTCAGCAGTTATGTACCTGTGAAGGTTCTAAAGAGGGCTTCTGGAGGGTAAATGAATAATATTTAACCTTGTTGACAATTAAAACAAATCGCTAAAAAGTTCTCCTTTACAGTTTTCAGAGAGTAAATCTTTTATTGTTGGACTTGTCTGGGGTGCCTGTGTCTGCCAGCAAAAAGAGTAACAAAAGCTTGGATGATGGTGTCCACCTCTTTAAATGCCCAAATAATTGAGTCTGAGCTAATCATTTCTGCAGTAATAAGTAGTCATCTAGCTATAGTCACAAATAAGCCAAACCCTGGCTAGGAGAAGACATATTTGCCCTTTCCAAACTGCTCATCAGTTATATATATTTTTGATGTAATTGCAGTTGTAGATCCTATGAGTGAGACAGACTTGCATCATTACCCATTTGTCTCAGTGTGTCCATGCTCATTGCAACAACTTTCTCACAAATCCTGTGAAAAATTTACTCCATTTCTTTAGTTTGAAAAAGTGAAAGTTAATTTTTAAAGACACAGAAACTGATTACTTAATGCAAGATGTTTCACAATGCACAGTTTAAAAACAGAATGCTGTTTCAACTTTTGACCAGCAGATGGTACTTTATGAAACAAGAAGCTTCCTCTGTGCTTTGTGACTACCTTCCAACCCTCGTTCCCTCCTGCCTGTATAACAGTAAATATTAAGTGAAGGTTATAGTCTAGGGGACTATAAAATTGTTGACATCAGCCTTTAGCAGTATCCAGCATGTTGTAATGGTCTCTCTCGGTTCTCATAGCTGCTGGTTGCACACAAGATTACGTAGCTCTTGATGAAACTTGAACGCAAATGTCTTTTGTCATATAAACACATTTTGGGTTTAAGGAATGAGGTAGTTGGAGAATTGTTTAATTGCAGGAGCACCTATGTGTTTCCAAGACTGTTAATGTTCACATTTGTGCTCTGTTTGAAGTTTTGTCCTTGCAATAAACCCAGTTGTTTGGTTCCCTGAACATGCAGCAGGATGGCCTGCCATAAAGGAATGCTACAGCTGATAGACAGCATCACTCACGTAACCTATACATCCCATTTCATAACTGAGTGCCCCGCAGTTCGTTATCAGAATTGCTGATAACCAGATAGAACGACAGTTGGCAAAGTCTCTGAGACAAGACGGAAAGTTTCTCCTGCAGGAAGCAACAGAGCAAAAACAGGGCACCCTGAAAGTGTTTTGACTGTAAACCCTGGCTGCGAGGGGGGCAGCCACACATCTTTGTGATTAGGTAAACCTCAGAAGCCTTTCATGTTAGCAATCTGTAAAACCTCAACTGGTACATCCTGTGAGGCATTCAGCTCAATCAAAGGCTATGCCCTGCTCAGCCTCTTATTAAACACACTTGATCAAGATTTACTGCCAACAGCCTTGCAGGAAAGATAACAAAGATGCCATACAGTGTCAGCTGGACGAGTTCTTAGCTGTCGCAGAACGATAAATTGCTTTTGGTTTACACAAGAGAGTTCTTGGGAGTGTTTGGCAAATTTGGAAAATTTTCCCAGCTAAAGTGAACATGTTGCTCTGAAATATTTTCCAACATCTGCCGCCCATCAGGATGTCTGCTTTCTGAGCCACTGCTGCATTCCTGAGCCGCTCCCTCTACCTGGGTCTGAAAAGAAACCCTTCACTGTCATTGCCCCTGAGCTGTACTCTGTATGCACCAGTTCAAACCCCACTGGTGGTACAAACATCAAACCTGGGGAGAAATAAAAACACCTCTGTGCGATTTGTTGTTAATGATTCTCTAATCATTAAGTTTATGTTACGCAGTTTTTATGGATATTGTAGGCCATAAAATGATAAAAAAACACAGCTCCAGTGTGAGGTTATGTCTAGTGCAGTGGTAGTAGATAAGCACAAAGCAATCAAATTTTCTCCCATCTTTACTTTTCTCCTTGATAGTATTTGCTAATGCCTGCTGATCTGAAACCTGAAAGGAATGGATGACATTTCCTACCAGCTTTGACAAACAGTCATTTAAAGAAAATTTCTATGTTCAAAGTTGATTGTAAAGAAATGTTTTTTCTCCTACAATAAATAGATATGTACAAGTAGCAGGGTACTCACTGTAACGTCAGTTTGATCAAGGGGCAACAAGCCCAAATGTGGATGGGAAAAGTTAAACCAAAATATATTGAAGATTTTTCTACATCTCTCATGGAAACACTTTACATCAGGAGAAAGTTAACTGATATGCAATGGTCAAGTGGATGGGTATAGGCTAGTAGCACGTGGGTACAAAATCGGGGTACCAACAGACGAATGAGTGGATTGACCCAAAGCCAAAAGGGAGACTCGAGCCTTGTCTGCTCCTGAGGGCTGTTTACAACTATTTAGCAGACCCCTGCAGTTTAAGACCTTCTATAGACCAATGAAGCTTACTCATGTTTAAAGGCAGCTGCTAATGAATTGGGTCAATTTGGTAGCACTATGCTGTTATATGTGAGAAGAAAAAAACCATGGTATGCATTCATTAGATACAGGCTATTGTACACAATTATAGTCTTTGTCCATGTTGCATGGTGTCTAATCCCAGCACATTGAGAGCAGCACTTAAGATTCTTGGCATACTACTGCACTCATTGCTACCCATGGACTTAATCTCCCTCTGAACCTTTCTCAGAATCAGTCAAGTGAATGGCTTGGACAGATCAAGTGAAAGCAAGCTAGCTCTCAGCAGAATGGCATTCCAAAGCACAGAAAGTCAGTGGAGGGAGACTCCAAGGTTGGGTTATATAAAAAAAGCAGTGGCCCTGCTCATTGTTTGCCTAAGAATCTTTACAGAATGACATAACTTGAGGAGTTCCTCTTTGGATATCCTCCCCCACTTCTGCACATGTGAGCATTGTGTTTTTGTTTTTTTGAAGGGGTGGCGTGGAATGTTTGTACCATCCTATGGCAAACTTTCAATGAACCAAAGGAGGCAAGTGTAATATTTCATAAATAAATCAGTTTTATTGTTGCATATAAAATTAAATCATTTTACAATTTATTCCAGTATTACACCTAATATCCAAATAAAGTAGCTACATTTATTAGATAAATAATATTAATAACAATAATAAAAACATTCATCCTTTGACATGTTTCGCTTTGTCTTTTTTTCATGAAGGGACATCAATAGCTGCCACAAAACATGAACAATAATGCCCACGTCAGGAAGGAATGAAACTACGCGCCTGTTAGACAAGTCGCAGAGTTACATTTCGTTGTCTCGTTCTTTAAGATATACCATGGTATGCTAATTGAAATTGCGCGTGTGCATATCAACATATACACACACAAGTCTACAGTCTGGGTCATGTTGGAGAAAGGATCAAAATATACACAGTGAATTGATATCAGCATCTAGCGTAAATGTACAATTAGTAATTACAACCTGCTCCATGACGAAGCTACTTTCACAGCTCCAGTAATATGAAGCAATTCATGTTAAGAATGCTGGTGTAGTCACAGCAAACAGTGCACTTCATTAAGTCCTCATGATGTAATTCCACAATTCCTTGGGAATCTAGTTACAACAAGAAGATGGTAGTTGGCTGATGGTCTGCCTTCACCCCTGCAGTCATCGAGACTGCCATTGGCTGCCAATGATGCTGCTAATCTATTTCTCACTGAGGGGTTTGGATCCTCTTCACCAATCAGTCTCTGAATTTGTGGATGTCGTTGGAGAGGCGGTAGAAAGGGTAGGAGGCTTCATTGGCATGTGGACAGTTGTAAGTGCACTTGCAGGACTCAATCATCATGACGTTCTTGTGGAAGGTCTCGCCGTCCTCACAACGGAACTTGACACGGATGGTTCTGGTGTCGTGGGGACTGCAGCAGCGACCATCCACGCAGGCCCCGCAGTATCTGGGCCGGTACTTCTTCAAGCTGGAGCAACCAGCATAGTTGAACTTCACTGGCTGGCTGGACTTTTTGGTTCTGCTGCACTTCTTTCCTTTCTGTAGAGGGATAACAACAAAAGAAGATGGAGATCAGGTGTGTGCACAGAACCAGCAGTACAATCTTTTTTTCTGTTTCATGCATATTTCTATGTCATTCAGTTGTGGTTGGCTTAAGCTTACCTTCAGACTGGAGTAAGGTGACTGGGTGCAGGGGCGCACTTCACAGATTCGTGTCTCTTTGACCAGCTTGCACTCGCTGTTGTTGTTGGTGACTCTGGTGGAGATACCGGTTCCACAGCTCTTGGAGCAATGGGACCAAGGAGTGGTTTGGACGATGCACTTTTGACTGTCAAACCTGTGGACTTCAGGTTCTGCTCTGAATGCTGAGAACAAAAGAAGTAAACCAAATTAGCAAATCATTATGTGCTTCAAATAGTAAGATAGAACCTACAAGTATTCAGAAAAGATAGACTGAAATATTTCTTACCAGGTAGGGACTTGAGTCCTCCTTTGAAAATTGCAATGAGCTCATTCTTCTTGGTGAGGTCTTTCTCCAGCTCTTCACTCAGCATGTCTTTGCCAAAGATCTTTTCTAAGATGTCTATCTCCTTGCCATCATCGCACACCCACTCTTCACAGCACTGGCCAGCAACTTTCACCAGCCTGGGATTGGCACAGCCCAGGTTGGGCAGGGAGAGCTCTTGTGGACAAAGCGGGATGCATCCCACTGCTCCATCAATGCATGTGCATTGGTGTTTACAGTTGGGCTGAAAGCTCTCTCCATTCTGGTAGATCCTGCTATTGTACTCACAGGGTCTGCCCTCTGATTTGGCTGAAAGAGGGGGAAAAACAGAAAGAAAGGAATGTTATTCTTTCCTGCTCTTCTCAAAGATCTCTGCTAAAGACATCACATGGCTGCCAGATAAAGATCAGTTCAACTGAGAAATTATTCAGGCTGCCTGAGGAGTCTCCCTCCACAGTGGGCTTTGAGGTTTAGACTACTTGCATTCCACAGTGTTGAAATCACCTAGCTCCTACTCCTCTCGTTTACAGAGAGGGGAAAACAGACTGCAGGCTAATTCAAAGAGCAAGTGTAGTCTGAATACATACCACGACAGATGCCTCGAGTTGTAGCAGCAGCAAAACTGGCCCCAAAGTTACACTCCAGCCCTTTGGTGTGATCACAGGGCTCGGTCAGGCTGCAGTCCTCATTCAGCTGCCTGGCGCAGACCTTGCAGCAGCCGCAGCCGTCCAGGACCACGCTCACGCCCGGCGCGCACTTGGGCATCTCCGAGGGGCAGTCACACATGGAGGGGCAAGAGGAGGATGAGGAGAGGACCTGCGCGGGGGGGGAAAAAATCTTGATTTAGACTTTAAATCTGGACCTCAAATCCAAAGGAAAGAACAAGCCGTTCTTTTCTCAAACATAATGACTGAACAGCATCTGTTAAAATGAAAATAACGAATAAAAACTCACCACGTGAAGGCTTGCGAGGAAGAAAAAAGTAGAGATGGTAGCCATCAGCATCTTGGACAACATTTCTTTGTGCGTAAAGAGGAATCCTTGTGAAAAGTCTGCGCCCGGTAGTATTCCCTGTCTCGGTCGCTTGGCTGTCTTGTTTGGTGGTAGTCTTTGTAGCGTTAGAGGCTCGTTTAGAGCAGATGAGGCTCTCAGTAAAGCAGTTGCTGTCTGCTGCAGTCTGGCCACCTCCGCGCTTATATTGGTTCCTGGGAAGCTGACGTCGTCCCCGCTGAAAGTCGGCCAAACTATGCCAGGAATGTTTCTCGGCGCATTTTCCATCCAAGACCGAAGCTCCACCCTGTCTATACCTTTCTCTTTTTTTCTTGTTCAGATAGATTCCCCTTCCTCTTGGATCTCATCTCAATACTCTTTCCCATATTTTCTCAACTTGTTTATTCTCTCTTTCATTTTCTTCCTCTTCTTGCTTTTCACGTCTATCAACTTGGCACTTTTCTTCTCAAACATATTACCTAAGATACTTCCGAGCATGTGTGATTACCCTGTGAAACATTTGTAGTTTTATTTAGTTCTCTAAATTAAGAAAAAAACAAACAAACAAAAAAAAGCACGACGCTGTAAAATAATATAAACAAGTGCCTCTCAAATCTAAACAAATCTGCAGCTGGGTGAAAAAAGTGTTGCTTTCACCTTAATTTGGCTACTATCAGTGATTAATCCCGTATGGCTTATGCAGATCGAACCATGTTTAAAGTAAAAATGTTTTTTTTTTCTCTCTGTTAGTGTTTAAGGTGTGGGCAGAAATACGTTTAACAGCGTCTATTTCTGGCTCTCCGGTGCCTTTATTCAGAGAAGTCTAAGCGTTTCCAGATGCGCACCAAGAGCTCAGACGTAACAATATTGCCATATTTGGTATGGCAGTAGCCTACATAATTAACATATTTCTCCCTCTTTGGCCGGCATTCCTGACAGCTTAAATGCTGGTAAAATATGTTCCCCACGCAGGGAGATTCTTTTTTTTTTTTTTTTTTTGCACTCATTCCTTGGGTTTTCCTGACTTTTCACACAAACTGTCCACTTTTTGCTGGGTGGGGAAGAAATCTCGTCCTTTTGTGTGTCCATCTTTCCACATGATGTTGGTGGTGGGGAGTACAGAAAAATACTTGCCTGCCTTTTACCTCAGTAAGACCCTGCTACATGAAACGATTTCGATTTATGGGTAGTTTTCAACCAGTTGGGAAAGCTGTGCGTAAAGACGCAACAACATAATGCTTTAAACAGCCGGTAGTCTCCCAAAACGTTTATAAGAATATGAACTTTTACCATTTCTATCTCGACATAGTCTTTTATATTTGTTTTAAATTACTTCAAATGCAGCACCGACCAAGATGCGCCTCACTGGTGAGTTTGGATTTGTTGTCTTGTTTGTTCGTTATATATATATATATATATAATATATATATATATATATATATATATATATATATATATATATATATATATATATATATATATATACATTTTTTTTTATTTTTTTTTACTCTGTCCAGTATTAAGTATATTTTAGCACCTTTTCCTTTACATGTATGTGATATCTTTTTAAAAAAGAATTAATCAAAAGGAAATATTCAATATTACTTGTTAAAATAAAGTATTGAAACATTTCCCCCTCTGCGCAAAATGTCTTAGACTGGATTTTCTTTTCCTTTCATAGTTTTCATACTTCCAGTTGAGGACACTAGATGGTGATGTGACGGGATGAGTTTGGAGGATGATGTATTTTTTATTTTCGGACTTGCAGGGCATATCTTTGTGGTTGTACTGTAAACCATCTGCTGATGTCTGTTTGCACTCAATGAAACAACCTTATAAGTGCATGCGAGTGCGTGAGAGTGCGTGAGTGTGCGTGTGCACGCAGTCGGTTAGGGTAGGGGGTGTGTCTTTTGAGCACATGTGTGTTGTGCTGTCCTGGAATGCAACGCACTTGATCTGCAAAGTATTTCATAGTACTTTGCAAAAGTAGATACTTCTTAAATATTTTTTAATTGTGAGTTTGTGAAAAGGGTCAGCAAAGTTATTTCATGATTGTGACGTTAGAGGCAAATCTCAAACAGGTTGTGTTTCTGAATCAACTTATGCTGAGATTGTTTGATCTTCCCAATAACTTTGACCTGTTTCTTTGCAGAGGGAGGGCATCCCCACAACATGATGCTGCCAACACCATATTTCACATGTTGTCTTGTTAACAATGGATTGTGAAGGTTATTTAATTTATCGCATTTTATTTAGGGCAGTCAGATTAAAAGAAAATGACAACAGTTTCATGCCAAATCTTTCAGCTTTTTTAATGGTGAGAAAGTTTGATAACCGTATATTATTTTCCTTTTCATTCAGGATTATGCACAACCTTGTGTTGGTTTATCTCAAAGTATCACAATAGTGTAGCTTTTTTTTTTTTTTTTTTTTTTTTTGTCATTGTAATGTGACAAAATAGGAAAATATTTTAAGAGGTGTGAATGAGTTTACATGTTTGTGCTGCCGGCTCTTTGTCAATGTGACAGGAAATAGTGTTTTCATTGTACGTCAAAGGAAAAATAACATTCAGGAAACATTCCAGAAGGCCAATGTGTGTTTCTTTGTCCCAGTTGCAAAATAGTTTCCATTCAGGCTTTTTGAGAACCTTCATAACTTATACATCACACCATAGAGACCATATTTAAATCTTCCTAAATGTTCTTCAATGTTCCCTGCAGCTTCTCTGTCTCCAAAGGAGACGTTTAAGAAAATTCACTGTTCATCCCAATCCAAAACATTGCGTGACTCCTTATATCTCAGTGTAATGGAAACCTGTTGTCACATCCCACAGTTCAGAAGACAGCAACTCTCATAATCATTGCTGAGGAAGTCTGTGGCCAGCAGCCCACCAGCCTCTGCAGTCAGGGAAACAGAACAGGACGGTGTCACATGTTTGGACAATAGATTCCACTGTGGCATTGTCAGGATTGAATATCATAAGCAGAATACTTTGTGCATAAGCAACACATCCTTTCAGTGTCAGGACATGGAACAGCCGGAAGTCCAAAAAATTATGGTCTGCTCTCTTAAGAGTGGCTGCCAGAATGAATCCAACAATCAAAGCAGAGTCAAACGCTGAAGAAACGCAGACCTTTAAACACTGACAGAAGGCAGAAGTTAATATGTACAGTCCGTTTTTACTGAATCTGTTTATGATACAGTTTCACTGCAAAGGATTAAGATGCAATCCAAGATGAACCCTGTTGATATCTTGCTTTTACAGGGGCCATAAAAACTGATTATTTCAACAATAAATACAAGTAACAAATGAAAGACTATTTACCAAAACCTATTACACAATATGTGTGCTCCCTTGTCATATGGTTGTGTGGTACTGAGATGACAGAGAGAGCAGATAGAGTTTTATTCCAAAAGCATTACATACCCTGACTGACTGTCAAAATAATCAAAGTAAAAAATGTGCATTAAAATCTCTGAGAAGTGATAAGCTGAAGAGAATGGGTATTTCCCCAGAAAGTGGAATAAAGAGCCTGATGCCTGCAGGTCAGATCAGATGCATATCCTGTCAGAGCAATCTGTTTTTTTTTTTCTTTTATCATTTATCATGCCTCTACAGCTGATTGTAGAGGCAGTAATCAAATATAAACTCCCATAGATAGCTGCTGAGCACAGCTCGGAAATGATCATGCCTGTGGGTCAGGTCAATTTTTGCTGCTTATCAATTAGGACAACATTTTTGTCACATATCTCTAATATTAATCACATGGTTGGAAAACCAGGAATCAGGAAGGCTTCCTGGTTCCTGGTGCAACCCTGCCTCCCCAGAAACACTCTTTGTGGGATGACAAAAGATGCCTGGTCCCTAACAAAAGGGAGGTTTGTTAGGGAATAAGTGAAGTAGAAAGTGACGTTTATTTCAACAAAGAAATAAAATTCAATTTTTAAAAAGCTGACAGAAAATATGAATTACAGGAGCAAATAATACTAAAACAGCTTAATAAAACTGTGAATCATAACACCTTCTAGCGCATATTATTTATGTTTTCTTCTTGTATCATGTTGGTAGAGTTTAAAGCAGCAAAAATGCACTTTCCCCAGCTTACATACTTAGACAAATTGTTGACATTTTAAAAATGATATTCTAAGGCATTCCTAATGTGACAGATCCAAATTTTCTGCTTAGATGTTGAAAAGAAAATGTAATTATGATTGGGTGTGTTTAAGTCAGTGCTTCTCAATTATTTTCGTTACGCCCCCCCTAGCAAGAAGAAACTATTCGCGCCCCCCATTCCCCACCGTGACTATCCATCTCTGCATAACATTTTTTCCTTATTAACATTTTTTTCGCTGAAAAAACTCTAGCGGCTTATCGGCGTGATTGGGATGTAACGTATTTAAGTGACGCGCTAATTTATTTGGCTTCATGCTGTCCGCTGCGAGCATTTTTAGACACAGCAAACACACCGGTCTTTCCTCTTCTCCAACTGTAGTCACAGTGAAGCCAAGCGCTAAATACGCTTCGTCGTATTTCCTCTTCTTAGCTTTCGGTTGACTTTCTGTTGTCTCATTATCTTTGTCTCTCTCCGCGTTTCTTTTCATCCCTGTGAAAAACTTTTTCATGTTGGGGGTTGTTGAATAACGGAGGCCATAGACAGAACGCAGTCGGAGCTTTTTGTTGACTTAACACTGCTAACCAAGGCAAACCTGTTGTCTTGTAAGTCATGAAATGTTGCACTGTCGCAAACGTGACAGAAGTAACAATGAGAGCGCCACTGCCGCCTACTGTGCGCAATTACACTTTATACTAGTACGGCCAAAAAAAAGCCTGTTCCCCAGTATCACACGCGCCCCCCCAGGTATCGCACCGCGCCCCCCAAAGGGGGCCCGCCCCACTATTTGAGAAGCACTGGTTTAAGTCTTTGGTGTCAGGTTTAATATGTGGAAAGCACATATTGCCCCACTGTGAGGAATGTGTGCTGTCAGCTGTGATGCTAAATACCAAAATTCAGCATCATTATGCTGCTTTCCATTTGTCAAGAACTCGAGCTGATCAGCCCCTAACATTAACAAATACACACCTTATAAGTAAGCCATCACCTTGCAAAAGAATTCATATCCCTTCAACATTTTTGCATTTTCTCAGCTGAAAAAACAAACAAAAACATTTACAATTGTTGTGTCAATCACAAAGGAAAACTCAAATTTTTGTTTTTTACATTATATCTTAAGACATTGATAAATCAGAACCTCTAATTCACCTGACTTCATTCTTGACAGTTTCTGGTGGCAGAACAACTTCATAACTTTTTTCTGTAAAACTGTAACAAGATTTTAAATGTGTCTTCATAAAGTAGGACGAATGTTAATTGGATATTGATTTATTTTCCAGTTGCTCTGGCACAATCATTGAAAATGATTGATTTGTGTTGAGTTACTTTTATGTCAAATCTGGATTGGAAATTTGATGAAAATGGAGACAGAACAATGTTTTTCACACAACAACATCTCAAAGCTAGTCTACCTTCTGGAAAGTAATAAACGATGTAAAGGAAGGGATTTAAAATAAACATCAGCCCTCCATCCTCTGTTATAGAGAAATAAAAGTAAGAAAACTCACTTCTATTCAAAGAGGGAAAAAAAACTTAAACATTATCCATTCAGAACCAAGAATGATGGAAAAGAAAGGGGGGTGAGCAGGGGGCAGGTGCTGGTATTGGGAAGAGGGTGGGCAGAGTTTGGTGATCCTGGCTGGAGTGGAAAATGGAATGTGGGGCTCCTCAGAATGTGCTGGAATGTTTAGCACAGTTGAGGATAATTGAGTGAATCTGGAACAAGAAAAGACAAACCGAGATCTTGCGGTGGAAAAAAAGTGCTTCTGGGACGTCTGAACAAAACATTCCATCCATTCAGACGGCTTCGCCAGGCCCAAAACCTTCCTTAGATGGCACTGTAGGGAATAGAAGCCCCCGCCCGCCCGCCATTCCTCCCATACTTGCCCTACACTTCACACAAGCAGAAAGCCCCTTTTGATATTCTTTGCCCTTGAAGTTTGAGTGTGTTTTTCGCTTGAAGTCTGCCAAGAGCAAAGCTTTTAAACATTGGGTTGAAGAATGACGCTGTGCTCTTATCTTCTTGCTTTTGAAAAGCATTTTATTGAACATGGCTGGAATAATGAAAATCTGTGCTGCAGTAATCAAGTAAGGATACATTTGTTTTTCTAGTATTTGAACTTCTTGTTTTATGTTGATATGCATGTGGCTGTTGTCATTCATTTTTTTCCCGCTTAAAGATAAATGTAACTTTTATATTAACAACTTCATTAAGGTGAACCTCCACTTGAAGCTCAAGGTTATTGTAGATGTTATACCTCATGTAGGTATTCTTCAAGAGTTGAAGTAGTTTGATCCATCTTTTCATCAACTCTGACCAAGTTCACAGAAGCTACTGAACAAAAGAATCTCCACAGCATGATGCTGCCACCACCTCATTTCAAACTCAGAGCGATGTCCTTCAGGCTGCTGTCCAGTGTTTCTAGGCCAAAAAATATCATTTTGGTTCTAGCTGCTGTGGACAAGACCTTGTGGCTTGTTCTTAACAATGCCTTCGATGCCAAATAGACGTCCTAATAAGAGATTTGACCACCTGAGCGGAGCATTTCAGTAGCTCCTGCAGTTGCCATGGCCTCTCAGTGGCTTCTCTATATAATGCTCTCCTTGCTAGTCCATTTATCTGGTCAGTTTTCAATTGTGTCACACTCTTTACATTTTTGAATGATGGATGGATGTTGCTCTGTGAGATAATCAAAGCTTGGGATATTGTTTTATGACCTAAAGCTGCTTTAAACTTTTTGACAACATTATCCCTCACCTGTCTAGGATTTTTCTTGGTCTTGTTGTCATTGTTGGTTCTCTGATTTGAAGGCCCTCATTTTTTCTTTTTTTTTTCTCTTATTCTGAGATGTGATGAAGAAGTTGACAACAACATCTACAGGTGAGCCCAAAAATAGTATTTCCCAACTGAAATTTTTGCTTAAAATGAGTTTTATTCAACCAAAAAGTTTGTTTCTTGTCAGAAACAAACTTCAGGTATCTCTCAGAATATAACTCAACAATGTAAAAAGAAGATAAGGATAAAAAAAATTCCCCAATGACCACAGGCACCACTGTGGTCTTCACCTTCCAGGCCCTCTCCAGTTCTTCCCTGAGGTCCTGGTATTTCTCCAGTTTCTCGTGCTCCTTTTTCCTGATGTTGCAATCACTTGGTATTGCTACATCTACCACAACGGCTTTCCTCTGTTGTTTATCCACAACGACAATGTCTGGTTGGTTCGCCATTACCATTCTGTCTGTCTGGATCTGGAAGTCCCACAGGATCTTAGCTCTGGCGTTCTCCACCACCTTTGGGGGTGTTTCCCACTTTGATCTCGGGGTTTCCAGTCCATATTCTGCACAGATGTTTCTGTACACTATGCCTGCCACTTGGTTATGTCGCTCCATGTACGCTTTCCCTGCCAGTATCTTGCACCCTGCTCTTATGTGCTGGACTGTCTCAGGGGCCTCCTTGCACAACCTACACCTTGGGTCTTGTCTGGTGTGGTAGATCTGGTTTGTAAAATTTGCTATATATATAAATAATTAAAAACAAGGAGCAAGTTAGATTTTTTGGGGGGATCTTTTTAATCAATCAATCAAATCAATCAAATTTTATTTGTATAGCACATTTCAGCTACAAGGCATTTCAAAGTGCTTTACATCATAAACACAAAACACAAGGCATGCAACATAGAATAAAATACCAAGGTTTTTTTTTTTTTTTCCCCCCCCTTCCCTTTGACACGGAATTTAAGCGCCTGTTACCGCCGGACTCCGCCGTCCGTTTAACCACGGGTATTCGCCGGGCCCCGTTGCCCACAACAGGAAAAAAAAAAAAAAAAAAAAAAAAAAAAACAACTACATACATATCCACAAAATCAAATCCATACATATTACATTTCAAATGCAACTCTAAACAGGTGTGTTTTTACTTGAGATTTGAAGGAAGTCAGGGTTTCCGCTGTTTTACAGTTTTCTGGAAGTTTGTTCCAAGTTTTTGGTCCATAGATGCTGAAAGCTGCTTCTCCTCTCTTGGTTCTGGTTCTGGGGATGCAGAGCAGACCAGAACCAGAAGACCTGAGAGGTCTGGAAGGTTGATACAACAACAGCAGCTCTTTGATGTATTGTGGTGCCAAACCATTCAGTGATTTGTAAATTAACAACAGTATTTTAAAATCTATTCTTTGAGCTACAGGGAGCCAGTGGAGGGACTTTAAAACTGGTGTTATGTGCTCTATTTTCCTGGTTCTAGTGAGAACGCGAGCAGCAGCATTCTGGATCAGTTGCAGCTGTTTGATTGATTTGTTGGACAGGCCTGTGAAGACGCTGTTGCAATAATCAATGCGACTAAAGACAAACGCATGAATGAGTTTTCTAGATCTGGCTGAGACATTAGTCCTCTAATCCTGGAGATGTTCTTCAGGTGATAGAAGGCCGATTTTGTTACTGTCTTTATGTGGCTCTGGAGGTTCAAGTCCGAGTCCATCACTACTCCCAGGTTTCGGGCCTGATCGCTAGGTTTTAGTTGTAATAACTGAAGCTGTGCATTGACTCTAGATCGTTCCTCTTTAGGTCCAAAAATAATGACTTCAGTTTTATTTTTGTTCAGTTGGAGAAAGTTTTGGCACATCCACACATTTATCTGCTCTAAGCATTTATTCAGTGATTGGATGGGTTCAGAGTCACCTGGTGACATCGTAATGTAGAGCTGTGTGTCATCCGCATAGTTGTGGTAGCTAATATTATTTCCTGTTATGACCTGAGCTAGTGGGAGAATATAAATATTAAATAAGAGGGGTCCTTCTGGATAGTCAACAGAGAAATCCTTAATTGTATTGCAGCAATAAAAGGATCATGACCAGGACCAGGATTTTGTATGTTTCTTTTTACTATTTTGACCTCAAGTCCAAAGATCTTTAAGGATTGAGGCCTCTGCGTTGTCACCCTATTCTTTAACTCTCTCCAGATAATTTGAATTGGATTCCAATCAGGACTTTGTTCATGGCAATCGAAATACTCCTAAAACGCCAGTCAGAAGAAACAAGTTAATCTATATAAAAGATTAACTTATTCTGGTATAAAGGTATTTGGGCTAAGTAACTGTTCTGCTTCTTTGTTCATTTCCAAGAATTACTGTTTGACTAACCAGCAAAGCTTGGTTAACGTTGCACATTTTCTTTTTGCAAATAATTAAAACGAAAACAATTATTAATTTCACAAACTACTTCATTTTTGTAAATATGTTAACAGTGAGACACTGGTTGTGGGTAATACCATGCACTGACACAGGGACAGTTTGAAAATAAATAAATAAATAAATAAATCAAGGCTTTTTACTCCAGCAGTCCTTTGATTTGAAGGCTCTGCTGCGCTGAGACAGTGTGAAGCTGATTAATCCATCAGCTTTGTGCGGTTCTGTCACTTGTTGGATTGATCGCCTCTGAGGGCTGACAGCCTCGTCGCGCTACACGTGATGATCGGCGCGCGTCACCGAAAGCTGTCGCTCGCCCAGAGACTGGAGCTCGGCTGACTGACACTGTGTGTTGCAGGCTGTTGTAAATAAAGAATAAAAACCCAACAAACTGACTGAAAATAAGCAAGACAGGCAGCATTGCGTCAACAAGGTGGCTTTTTTTTTTCTTATTCATTCGCCGAATTGTCTCTTAGGGTGTGTGGTTTTTTTTCCCCCAATCCCTTTTGCCCAGATTTGTGCGTGCCAAGAGAGAGAAAAGGAGGAAAGCGAAAACATGGCTGGTTTGATGGCAGGTTTTGGTCACTACACCCATGCGGTTGTCCGGGGAATCCCCGCGTCCCTGGCCAAAGAGGCGCTCAGGACCAGCCAGGCGGAGGTGGACTTGACAAGGGCGCGGACCGAATACGAGGCGTACGTCGAGGTGCTGCGGACGAGGCTCGGGCTGGAGGTGGTGGAGCTGCCCGCGGACGAGTCGCTCCCGGACTGCGTGTTCGTGGAGGACGCGGCAGTGGTGTGCGGCGAGACGGCGCTCATCACCAGACTCGGGGCGGAGAGCAGGAGGAGAGAGGTAAGGGATGTGTCAGTATGATTCAACATGCCCAAAATAATCCTATTGAAAAAAAGAAAAAAAGTTTGATGTGGGCTTGGATGGGTTTGCTTAATCACTCCTCTCCTTGTTATCAGTTGGGATGCAATTAATAGGTTTCAGGGATAAACAGGAAGCTGAATGATGCACTGACAAAACATCCAGGTGACCAACATTAGAGCAGATTACTCAACACACAAAACACCCATGTGTGTGATGGTGATGGCATAGTTAAATACGAACTAAACCCTTTATCTAAAATATGCAAATCTGTGTACAACATCCTCAGTTATTGATATAAAACAATAATATATATAACCAATATGTGCAGTCTGTTAACATGAGGGTGTTTTGATAACTTTGCAAGACAGCATCCATGTCAAACAGTCATATCGAATTTTGTATCGGGTGTCAATGCATTTTTTTTTCTGTATATTTTATTTCTAATTAAGATCACACTGTTTCCTTTCTTTTACTGTTGATACTCTGCATTTTAAGGCATCCAGTGCAGTGTTGCCTCATAACTTACAACATTTTACCTAAGTTGGAACACATGGCTTTGAGCAAAATACAGTGTCTCCACAGATATGTCCAAAAAATGAAATGACTGGAAAACAAAGGAAACAAATAAATACATTGTGTGACTGTACATGGTTGCCTAGTGAGGGGAAGCTGCAGTGTGGAGTATTCATGTGTGAGTGTTTGGCCATGAGAGGAATGGTAGGACAGATTCTGTGAAAGCTCCCTGTCATTCCACATCAGAGTCACTTTACTTGGCTCACTGGTGATAATGGTCGTCCAGCCTCACTGATGGCACAGATATTGATCGGAAAGCTCAGTGCAGCCACCCTCAGCCCCGCCGCGTTTCACATCAGACTCGCATGTTGTCAGTTTGGTTTGTATCGCATATGAATGCACATCAGCTCTCTCATAATAATATGTGCATGCTTTTTGTGCACCGGTTTGGTTACTTACCCTTAGTGCAGTAGGCAGGAAACCTAGCAAGCCAGGGGCATATATAATGACAGAACGGATGCTTGTGCAAATCACACGTGCAATTTAGCAAAATTAATATTTGGCACTAATTTCTGCACACATGGTGTTTTAATGGGACTGGGAGATAAAACAAAGTTAACCGCTTAATGTGCTGTCAGGATTACCCTTAACTGTTTGTGATTGGTTTTAACATTTCAGCTGTTCACAACTTTCACTTCAACATATTCCAAGTCTTGTCTCCATTTTTTACTGCTGCCAGTTCCCTGTTTAGATAAGTAGTGCAGTGTTCAGGACTGCCTGTACTTGTTCTTCACATGGAATTAGGACGCAGCTGTGTCTGAACATGTGCAGACATTAATACTCCATTGCTTGGAGTCAGTTCGTTACAAGGTTTCATGAAAAACAGGCTTTTTTTTTTATTAATCATTGTCAGCAGCTTGGCTTTGTGTTGTTCAAGTAAAATTGTGAACTTTGCCCAGATCCTGCAAAGAGATAAATTATCTCTTTACTTTGATCTTAGAGAGTAGATGTTATTTGTAGGGCGATTGACATAGGAACCAAGGTGCTTGTTTGAGCGTTAAAAAAAAAAAAAAAAAGCATTGAGTTGTTGGTTTATAATGGACTTTTCAAGCCCCCAAATTAGCTTAATGTATTTTCATCTCATTATATCCCAAAGTCACTTCAAAGGAACTTAATGACTTATATGATGTATTAAGATACTTCCTCCCTCTGTTCTTAGAATTGCGAGGCCATCAATTCCTTAATAGAGCTGTTGAATTATAGATTTTTATGATATGCCATTAAATAAAGGTGTAGAGCCACAGCATGTCCTCAGGCACTGGAGCATCGATCATCTTGAATGCATGTTGAAAATAAAATCTGCCATGATCTGCTTTTACTGCACCTTCTAGGGTTGAGATTATTGTCCTTATTTGAATAATGTTTAGTTATTGTGACAAAAAATGTGTCTGGAGAATACTGAAAGATTTTGGATGCATATCCAACTCACCTTTATAAAACAGTTTCAAGCTGAGTTTGACGTGCCTGTGATTTATGTCAGGGTTAAGGCAGGATAAGAGAGAAGTTAACCTGAGGCTGGTGCAGCCCTGAGCATCCACTGAGGCAAACGCAAGGCCTTCGTAAAAAAGATCAGTGATGAGCTATGAAACTGAGCTTCTTTCAAAGCCAACATGTAAACCACCAGAGCAGGCATCATATCATAGCAATGATATGTGCTCATAAAAACAATGCCGGCATGAGGAAACTAACAACTGATTATGCAAGAATACAAAATCCACTCTGCACTTTCCATCTAGTGTCTTGTTCAGGTCTTTTTTAATATGCAAGAAGGTCTCTTTGTCCTTCCTAAAAGGACCTATAAGTGGGACTTCTCACTCATTGGCCAGGTTCATTCATAAATTCCCACATAATTTTACGGTGTGCAGTGGTTGATTTGTCAATATTCGAAGGGGGGTTACTTATGTCCAATGCTCTTTACATTCATAAAAAAAATCAATGCACTAGACTGAAGACTTTTGTCCTCCAGTTTTTGCTGAAAAAAGAGAAAAACGACAAATCACACAAATGGAAATTATTGAGGTAATTTTAATTTATCAGGTGATTAATTGATTTCTTGATTACTGCAACAGACATATTCACAAAATGCTAACGGCCCGTCTGCTGTAGGTTAATGTCCTTATTTAATGCCATAATGCTATACATGCAAACTGCATAATAAAGTAAAGAGAATTGGAAATAGTAACTGCAGGGGATCCTCAGTAGTTGTTCTTCCTGCTCTTTGCTCATTCGGTTACTTCTGTTTATGCATTTGCATTTTAACTGTTTTTGTCCAGTATGACTTTTAAATGAGGAAGAAAATTCAGGCTACAGGGTTAAAGGAAACTCATATTCCTTTTACCCTCATAATCTGTGTTGAGAGCAATAATACAAAAAGAAGATGTAAACTGTAGGGGAAGAATGTAAGACTGCAACAGGATTTACAAGTACCTGATACAGCCTGAAGATGTGTGGTTACCGTAAAGAACCCACAGAAACGTATCTGACTAAAATATCCTTTTGAGCAATCCAAAAAAAGGTCTATGTGTTAAAAGCTGCACTCATGCAGGATTATCAACCCGTCCAGCCAAGTCTCCATTTTGATTTGTGCTGCCATCGATTGCTAGTAAAGTTCAATGAGAAGCAGAGTGAAATTTGCCCTTTTGGTTGAAAAGACACCAGATTTATCTTTGCCTGGTCTGTCTCTGGGGATTTCCTTTCTGGATGCGAGAGTAGAAAAACAGAAGCAGGAGATAACCATATGATCTGGAGGAATACCAAGTTAAATTGAGCAAATATGGAAACATTATGTATTGCTTTTTAGCTTTTGTATTAAGAGTGCAGCTGTTTTCTCTAAGTTTGAGTGTAAACAGTTAGCAGAACATTATATTTTTCTCAAGCTCTGAGTTTGAGACAGCCTACTCGACAAATTAGATTATTTTACCCTCATATTTTCATTATCCTGTAATTTGAGTGGAGTTTTCAGTGGAGTCGGGCAGAAAAAAAAAAAAACAATAAAGAGTCCATCCACATGAGTTCTCGTTTTTTCCTCTGACAGAATGGGCACTTGAGAAATTTTCTATCAATCTTTTTCTCATAAAATGTTCTCTTGATCTTGATGATTCAGTAACATAAGGCATGATAAAGATCAAATCTGAAAGTGGCTTTCAAAACAGCAGCCCACTGTTTGTGGTGTTTCTTTGTAATAAAAGATGGAAGAGCAATTTCATGGGCGAACGGTTTGAATGTTGCAATTCATCACACTATCTACTCAAACACAACTTTTCTGTTTCCTCTTCCCACACCAGGAGGTTAGCAGCTTGTCAGCTCTGAGGTTTTCAAAAATGTTGAAACATTTTTAAGAACCCCGACACAAATAACTCCTGGAAATAAGATTTACTGCAGGAGTTTCAGAATCACGTTGCCGAGATTTGATATCATACCTTCAGTTTCAGGATTGGATTTTTTAAAAAAACTAATATTATTTAAAATGTTTTTAAATCAGTTAATACAAATCTGAAAACAATCATTTGAATTTATTTAATATTAACTCTTCAGAAATATGCTCTGTCTATTATACAGCATTTTACTGTTTGCTAAATGCCAGAGCAATGAAAAGTAGAAAATTTAAGACAATTTTTTATTATTCAAGCAAATAGAAAACATTTTGGTAGTCCTAATTGACCTAAAGGGAAATGTTAATTCTGATTTCACATCAGACAATGTGGGAAAAAATTGCATGTCTTTTTTTATATAGTGTATGCAAAATTCTGGCTTCAACTGTGTCTTTAAATATCGATGATCAGCCGTAACTTTGATATTAATAGCAAATATGGATCCAAATCTTTAGATTAGTGCATTAATAATTATTTTTTGCTGATGGACTGTCAGGCTGACAATGCTGAATATTTTTTCTTAAGTTTTTTTCCCCATTTCATTTCATTTTATTGAAACAGTTGAAACAGTTTACTTGACACGAGAGAGTGTCAAATGAGTGTGATTAAAAACTGATAAATTCTGTTATAAAATAAGTATAAAATAATTGGGTAAGTCCAGGTCTGCAGTCTGGACGGAACCTTCTGCTCCACAGCCACAATATTTAGGTCTTGTTTTTGTAGACCTAATATTTAAGTTCGGTTCTCGTTATTTGTGTTCCTGTGGGCCCCCTTTCCGGTCATGCCTCACGTTTCCACCCCCAAACCATCACCAGACAGCAAAAGAGGCCTTGTTTTGACTAGGCAACCTGCAGATCCTGATTCCTCACCGCCCTCCTGCCTCTTATATGACTTCCTTTCCGGAAACAACTTTGTTTCCGACAGGGAGACATGACATCCGAGTGTGATCTGAGGGGAGGGAGGTGACTCAACTGCATCCCACCTGCAGCAAGTGGGTCGAGGTGAACGTGCCTTCTCCAACTGTCTGACACATTCCTCCCACAGTTAACCCACCTGTCTCCTTGCTGTTTTGCTTTGCCTCACTGCTCAAACAGATTAAAACACTAAATTCTCCATCCTAAAACACTTGAGGGGTCAGAAAAAAGTTTCAATTGACTAAAACGAAAAACAAAAGAGAATAAATATATTACGTATTGGTAGAATACCACTCTACTAAAAAATATAAATCAGATTAAAAACTGGGTTTTAAGTTGGCAAAAGGTCTTTGAGTTTAAATGAGGCTTTGAATAACTTAAAAAGTGCCAAGACATTCAAATATATTTACAAAGTGATGACTTTAAATAATTTAATGACTTCCTTTGGCAACTTCTTTTACAGAGATTGGCATGCGTGTCTTGATCACTCCTAGAAATAAATATAAAATATAACCAAACTATTAAATGGGTCCTAGAAGGGAGTTCACTTGATCATAAGCGGAAATTAATTGGGATTAGCGGCTATTTTTCCTTTCCTAACTTGATTTGCAGCGTCTCGCAATAGGATTTCAACCCCTTCAAAAATTTTTATGTTTTTGTTCATGGAGATTGAAATTTTTAGAAATTCCAATAAAGTCAGATAGTTAGCAGATAATTAATTTCTTATTAGTGCAGGGTCAAAAAACAACTTAACAGTTTTGAAAGGGTCACTTGATCTGCAGAGTTCATAGCAAAGACAACTGATTTTCTTTCCTATTTGATGCACCAGGTGTTTACTTTTCATATATGTGGAGTAGAAACAAAAATGTAGACCAGATGGTTCCCTGTGCCATCGCCTTGACCTCTAGTCCATTTTAGTTTGGTCTACTGTAACCGCCACCTCCCAGTACAGTGGAGAACTCTGTGAAACAGCTGCAGGACACTTGCGAACAGGAACTCCTCGCAGGATGACCCGGTCACACTCCTCCGTCACTGTGGGTGTGTGAATGTCTGGCTCAGTGTGTGAGTCGACGTAGTGGAAGACACAGGAAGTGGGCCAGGCAAGGCGGTGCTCAGAGAAGTCTTGCTGAGCCCAGTGAGGGTTCTTCACTGGTTCAGACAAAAGCCCTTTTACTGCTAGACGCATTAGGAGCAAAAAAACATGACATTTAATCTTCTTTTCTTTGCTTTGTAAGTTTAGTCTACTGTACTGTTATCAGCTTTCTTAGAAGACACAGTGGGAGGAAATTTTCAGAAAATGCTGTTGTTTCAAGAAAGCTTCAGGGATAAAAGATAGGTACTTTTATGGCTTTATGTTCTGCTTCTATTTTTCTAAAAAAAAGTTCAATGATTGACAAAGAGGCTGGTTATCTTTTACCCTTGAAACTAGTTTCAAATATGGAAACTATGTTTTAAATACTGGAAAAACACACTAAGCGCTGCTGTTTTATGAAGTCTGAAAGCAGAAATAATGTCCTAATTCCTACAGCTTTTATTCATTAAAATTTCTGAATCGCATCTGTTGAACATTTGAATATTAAAAGAAATTACATTCTTCAAACACATATGGTCATAGATTTATTTGCTTTCTAAATCAGCAATATCTCCCTGTCCAGGGAGAATGCATGTCATTTCACTGTAGCTTGTGCCAAACCATACAAACAACTCAGCTGCAGCTGGAGATGCACTAATAAACTGGTTAAAATTTGTTGTATTTTGTGCTTGCGACCAGCCAGTCAGACACTGAAAATATCTATATTTTTGCACATAAACCCATAAAGATAACACTATTCCTAGGCATGAATGTTGTTACTGACTGAAGAAAACTCGAGTGATGGCTACAAGTACAGAAATGCAAGACATTTTTTAAAGAGACTATTTTTATGGGATGCCAAGACTTGTGTGCAGTACTTTCAGGCTGCAAGACAGTGAGAGAGAACAAGTTTTTCAGCTGGTAATAGAAATGATTGAACTGGAAAAGACATGCTGGATCTGGACAAATTTGCAGGCTTTAGGAAATATTTTTGGTGAAGACCAAAATTTTCCAGGGGATAAATATAAAAACATGAAAGTAGGCATTGCTGTTTTGGTAATGCAAGCTACACTAATTATCACTTAAGATTTTGACTTTCTGTGAAATTCTGAAATCCTGTTTTGCAGTTGTAGGTTTCTCAATGACCAGTCAAGGGGTGAATTATAGAAAAAAAAAGTTTTAAATGCTGTTCTTATACTTTTAAAGAGAAATTGAAAGCATCTAAAAGTACTATAGACAAATCAGAATTGTGCAAAGCTGGAGATATTCCAATTATGAATCTCTAATTTGAATATTTTTTTTTCATTTTATCTTTGTCTTTAGTAAAAAAAAACCACGTCTATCAAAACTGATTAAAATAAATTGTTGTAAGTTTTATCTTCAATATTACAAAACCGCACACCTTCTTCCTCACTCTCTTTTCCCTCCCTTTCTCTCCCTGAGATATAAACTGTCAACAATGACTTTATTGATTGCTAGAGATGGCGAGCCTGAGGGAATATTTTATACCTTGCAGGATATTGCCATTAGTCTTGTCTGTCATGCCAGCTGTCAGCTAGAGTTAAACGTCCAGTCTGTCTTTTAGGTTTTTCTCTTGAGGGAACATTGTTGACAAAAAAATTTCTACATTTAATCTTGCAAAACTTTTAATTGAATTTTAAATTATTTATTATCACAGTTATTTGTTACCACAGTTAGTTATTACTGTAGTAGAACATGCAGTAGAAGGCATCCACTACTCACCAGAGACCTTGTGGCTGTAACCCAGATTAAGGTTTTCTATCCTGTCTTCGCAGGTTGCCATGTCTTGATAGGTTTGCAACCAGGTGACAATTTTTCTGTTGGCTGATCAGTGTTGTTTAAAATACCCAAAGCTTGGCATGTTGTTTCATAATCTAGCTTGCTGGTGTTCTTCATAAAAACCCTTTGAGGCGTTGAGAGCACAGCTGTATTTAAATTCAAAATAATCTACACACAAATCAACTTTGTTTCCTAATTGCACAATATTGTTTTTTGAAATACATCAAAATTACAGTGGGCTGCATATAGAGGGACGTGAAAGTTTTCAGATTTTTCAGTCCTTAGAAAGTTGCAAGAGTTCAATGAACTATAATGAACTAGATCAGGTGTGTCAAACTCATTTTCGTTTTGGGCCAAATCAAGATCATGAAGGCTCTTAAAGGGCCGGTTGTGCCAGAATGTGTTGATAAAACCTGTTCACAAACTGTTAATGTCAATGAATACTTAAAATTACTTAATATTTTTGAACATCTTTTCATAATGATAAATGTGTCTGTTTATTTACTCGCTGTATAAATCATGGACTATAATCCTACATCAACTAAATTCTCAGGAAACTGGAGGGACTGATTGATATAAATTGGCAGTAAACAGATAAAAACTGCATTGATATGATTGATAATATAATATTTAATCACACTTAGTGTTTAGTCTACACTGTAGAGGGCCACATAAAAACCTACGGCGGGCCGGATTTGGCCCCCGGGCCTTGAGTTTGACACATGTGAACTAGATCATTGGTACAACCCTGGAACAACGCTAACATCCATTCTGATGTAGGCTGGATCTTAAAGGATGTGCTTTCAGTATCTCTGCTCCCATAGAAACACTGTTTTCACATCTGCTCAGAACATACATTATGTACCTTTAACACGATTTTTGTGTCAACATCAATAAACAATGTTTCTGTTACACACACTTTATGCTTAATTTATGTCAGACATTTCCAGTCAGCTGTTTCTTTTTTTCCTTTCATACATCATTAATTTACATTTATTTTATCCGGGGACACCGGGGAACTCATTAATACAGCAGTCAGTCGATATTAATCTCAACTATGACTTCAGCATATAGCCATGTGAAAGTCGTTATCTGGAAACCTTACTTTGACTGAGAGCTGATTTGTATCTCACGGAAACTTTGAGAGTTGATGTAAGAAATGATTGGTAGTGTGTGCGGTTTGGGACCTATTTGTGATTAACTTAGTATGATCTTCATGAAGAATGAAAGGTGTGACCTGTGATGCTATGCAAGTCCTTCATTTTTTCCATCTACTTTAAGATTAATTTCTTTTTATTGTTGGCCACATTGCTCAGCTTTATGTTTTTGGCTTTTCATGTAATTTCACTCTTAATATTTAAGAACTGTATATAACCACATCATTGTTGGTCTGTGATAGAACACAGAGCTGAAAATTCCTCACAGTGTGATTATCATCTGCCTTGTAAAGAGCCAATCATCAGCTTTCAACAACAGTGATAAAACTGTTTGGTAGTGCGACTTTCAACAACAGCCCTCCAAAATTAAACTTTATAGTCTACAGTTTTACCAAACTAATGAGAAAATCATATGTATTTTATGATTTTTGAACAGAACATTCTGTTTTATCTACTCTTATTCTCAGTGTGAAAATTACATAAATTAGCCTTACTGGTAAACTAATTATGTAATTGGCAATGAAGAAACCCACTGATTTAGAGGATTCAGTAGTACTCAGAGCAAATGTAAGGAATATCTTATCTGGGCTAGAAAACAAAATGAGTTCCATCAGTTCCTTTTGAAACCTTTTGAAACTGAATTACGGTACAGATTCATTCTTAAATTGCTAATGTTCAAAAAGGTAGTCAATGCGTCAAGACAAATTCACATAGCTTCTCTCCATTAATGGAGGGTAGGATGAAACAGATTTCTAGTTTCACTGCAAAAAATCATATAAAAGCACTATATGCATGTTTTCATTCACACAAACATGACTAATATGTGTGCGTCTCTGAAGGTGAGACTGAGGTGTTTAGTTTCCACGTCAGGTTGAGTCAGAGGGAGATGTTATCTATCAAATGGATGCTAAAATCCGTTTGATTTTAGCATCCATTTGCCCTGTGTCTGCCCTGTGCTGTCACAGCCCGTGCGTTCTCCAGCCCGTGAGGAGAACGCATATCTCTTGCACCTCTTTCACCTTCTTGTAAGTTGTGTCACTTTATGTTTCACAATTTGATTGAACTAGAGTCAAGCTCAACTTTGATTACATACGCAGGAGACCCTCACCTGTAAATGGTTCAGTTGTTGCAGATTCACCTGCTTGCAGATATTTCTGTGGAACGTAACTCTAAACTATGCACAAACTCTATAAACTATGAGCATTTGTATAATTACAGACTCTTTTCATGAAGCACATCTATTCTATTAACTGGCGTTAGCAAAGGGATTAATGCTGAAGTTGAAATAATTTTCCTTTCCAATGATGACCTTAAGAGGGAAATAAGGAAGATAGTGGATATTAGCTTCTGATGTAGTGCCAAGATGGCTTCCACTGTGCATATTAATGCATTTTAACATGCATGTTTATACCCATAATGTTGGTGGATGAAGTTTATTCAACATTACGTAACTTGTAAGAGAGAGGTCCACATAGCACAGAGTGCAAAGAAAAAAAAATGAATAGAGATAACATTTTAATTTGTCCGTAGGATCATTAATCTGAAAATCATCCACATGATGATGTATATCTTGGCTAATATCAAAAATATGTGAAAAATATTCTCAGCAATACAATAAGTTGAGGCACTTTACTGCCTCAGCTTATTGTGTCTGTTGCAACCAACTAACTACATTGTGTTTTAAGTGATGTTTCTATTTAGGCAAAACAGATTTGACACTTCTTACCTTTTTGTTTTTTTCATAAAAAAGTTATTACCGTACTTGCATTCATGTATATAGTTACATGTAGCAATTTTGTGTTGATGAGTGACAGGAATAAAAAGGGAATATAGGCCCGGAAGCAGGGTTAGAGTGTGATAGAGACGTAGGGAGGTGTGTCTCTAAAAAAGTGTGTGTGTGTGTGGGTGTGTGTGTGTGTGTGTGTGTGTGTGTTCCTTCCTCTGTCTGCCCTGTACTGTCACAGTCTGGTGTTAAATACACTCCAAGTCTGTTCTCACGCCAAGCTGCACACTGGAAACACTCTGTCTTGCTCTGCTCTGCTCTCCTCCGTCACGCATACTCATAAACTTTGATAATAATTGAATATTTAAAGTTCCATAATAGTCGTCTTTTTAAAAAAATATTTGCAGAATTCAGAGATTAGTCTCTATAAACCATATTTGTCTTAGGTTATCAGAAATGATCCACAAGCAAAGTTGTTTTTGTTAGATGTTTGATGTTTCCAAGCATCCAGCATGGAGCTTAAAGTAACTTGTATTATTGTAGTCCATTCATTTTTCATTTTTCTACGTATGATTCACTAAACCTTGCAGTCAGAAAAAGAAAACAATGCATCAATAGTAAGTATGCCGTGTTTGTGCATTTATGTGTCAGTGGAAGGTTATTCATGTCTAGGGCTGTGAAAACTTACTTTTGGTCCACTGGACGGCTTCTTACATAAGATCCTCTTTCCATTGTGTAACTGTGTTTGTTTAGCTTTCCAGCAAGCATTTCGGTAAAGAGGTGAATGTCGCAGACAGGCTACAGAGGATACACAGGCCTTAGAGGTGGACCAGATGCTGTTTTTTTGTTTTCACTGTGTTTGGAAAGAAGGTATTAACCCCATTGAAAAATGCTAACAGACTGTTTAGAGAGTTGGCAACGACAGATTTATTTATTTTTTCTTTCATCATTTTGAGATAGTGTTTTAATTTGACAGTTTTTACTTTAGATTTGGAAGAAGTTAAGAATTTTACTCTAATGTCATGTTGGGGCCAAATGCTTGAGCTTTGTTCAACCATGTGTTACCTCTGTTGATATCTTTCTAAGCTGCTGTATGTTTACAGAGACTCCCTCTGCACCCCATAAATACTCACAGCACTAACCTGTTACGGCAGTTTTATCATTTGAGAATAAACACTGTGATGATAGACACCTTAAATGTGACAGGAGACTTGGAGCTGCTTGCAGTGTTTTCCACTTTTACCAGTAATCCGATGTGTAAAAGGCTTTAAGGTAAT
Source organism: Poeciliopsis prolifica (assembly GCF_027474105.1). Classification (NCBI taxonomy): domain Eukaryota; kingdom Metazoa; phylum Chordata; class Actinopteri; order Cyprinodontiformes; family Poeciliidae; genus Poeciliopsis; species Poeciliopsis prolifica. The sequence goes on from NW_026562377.1 coordinate 3,693,234, forward strand.
AGTTTTTTTGTTATTACATAAAAAATGTTTCTGTGCCTTTATGCTTTTTAACTGATTGCTCTGACTGGCAAATTTAGGTTGGAATTTACTTTCTTGTAGCCTGATTTAAAAAGTTCAGGACACATACTAATTTAAGGGTACTTATTAGATATTAAATATGAGTTGCTGTGTCGAATCAAATGTATACCTCTCCAAAGAGTCATAAATAACTAATAAAAAGTTTCTGGGTACTCCAGTCAACCTAAAATAAATATGTTTTACAATTTCTTTTACAGCTTAGTCTATCTCTGACATCATTTAAACATCTCACTATGATTAAGCGTAGCAAACGTCCAGAGGGTTTTTATTAAAAAAAAAAAAGTGTCTGACTTTTCAGGCAATAGACTGAGACAATTCTTTTTTATTGCATCCTTAGATCAACATCAAATGAAGGTTAAAGATATTATACTTTGTCTTTTGAATGATATATTGCTTGACCCTATTGTAACCATGTCGCTATTTTCTTCAAAATATATAGGAACAAACAACGTTGAAACAAAGTGAGAGCTGTAGGGTTAAAAATATTCTTGACTTAAGAAAAAGTCCTATATTTGTCTTCACACACTTCACAGCCCAGTGAAGTAGATGTTTGAAGTGAAAGGGGAAATCAGCTCTGACAGAATGGCAAGGCTCTCTGCTTCTTAGTGCTTACCATAAACTCATCTAATTGCTCGGAGGCTCCAAACCCACAATAAAAAGTTCTCCTTTGGGGCCCAGAGCTGTGGGAGGCTCCGGTGGACTTCCGGAAAATTGGAAAGTGAATGAAGAGCTTACATACAAGTTCATACTCACACAGTTCATACAGTCACACATGTAATGTGCTTCGTTAAAATGTTACATTTTTCTCCACTAAGTAAACAGGCTTATTTAGTGCTTTTGTCAACATTAAAGTATATTTGATAGCAGGAAAAATGGGAGTGAGAGTTTCTGCAAGTGCATGTTAAATTTATAAGTAGTTGCCTTTGTGTCATCATGAAATCAAGTTCATAATATAAAAACAGCAGGAAAGAAATCTCACTAGTTAAGCCAATGTGCTGCTTACCGAGTTCAGTGTAAGAGGAAACAGTCTTGGCATGTGATCACAGGTCAGGGGCTCCGGGGTTATGGAGACAGACTGATGAACTGGAGCCTATTGCCTAGTAAAGGATGTGGCCTGTCACCCTGTTAGCGGACAGGATTAGCACATCAACACCCTAGGAAGCCAAATTGCCAGTATCAACTTTAAAGGTCACACAGTTATATGAGGAGCCGTAATTGAGTGCCAGTGCCCTCGCTTTGACCAGCTTGATAGTCTGTATCCTTTACAGTGTACTTATCGTGACTTGTAAAAAGATTACTTCTGACTTCTGAGTCTTTGAACTCCAGCTGACATCTTATTTGTTGGAGTCAACAAACAGCTCCCCACCCAGACTGATTGATTGCCATCTTGTTGTATTGCAACTTCTACCCACATACAAGTTGCAATACAGAGAAATGAATCCTGATTTATTTGTAAAGTGTTATTTATTTATGCTCGGTGTTTCATCTGCCTCTGCCACAATCTGAATTTCATTGAGTTAGAGATGCAGGACGAACACACTGAAAAAAAAAAAAATCAAAGCACATGACACTTCTTGGACTTTCTGTTGGAGCAGGTATATGATGCCTAAGGATATTAAAGAAACTAACTACAAAGGATATCAGAAACAGTTTCAATTATTAATTTGAAAAGATTAATGAAACCGATAGCTGATCTGTGTGGCACGGTTTACAACACAAATACAAATTTGTTGTAACAGGCTTTATAATTATCCTGGAATGCATTAGGCACAGTCTCTCCAAACATTCACACTCACATTTTCAGTCATCATGAGTGGAAGAGAACAGAGAAAAGTATGGATTCCTCACGTATGAACTGCCTAGAGCCCCTTCTTTACATAATATAAGAATGCATACATCATGCAATCGCTACCATGCAGTCATATAATCATTTTAAGGCAAAGAATTTGATTTCTTTAGGGCCTGGAGCAAAGTAAGATAAGATTATTCATAACTGTAACATTGTAAACTATGCTGTTCATAATTCTCATCAGAAGGCAGCTGAGACTGAGAAATGATCAAACATCTAAATGAATGTAGGGGTAGCACAATGTCATGTAAATGCCAGGGTCATTACAACAGAACTATTCAGAATAATTTACCCGTCCTTCTTCAGGTTAATGTGTTCATTCCTGGTTGTACCTGTTGAAGAATAATTGTCATATAAATCTGAGGATTAGTCAGAATCTTAAAGGAGTTTTAAACAGACTGTACATGCAAAAATGTCTAATACTTGCAGACACATGTTAATACATGTGGACCACTGGAAATGTCACATCCTGTTAATCAGAAGGCTGGCATGTGATGGAGATGAGAGTGCAGGGCTTGTTGTGAGTCTTGACAGACAACTACAACAAAAAATTCATTCAGCAGACGAGGCTGCAAAAATAGCACCGTAATGTAATGAGGGAAGAGCAGATCTTCCTAAACATCAGTCAGAATGTTTGTTCTCGGGGATAGGCTTGCGGCTGAATGTTCTCAATAAAATGATACTGAGATGAGCAGATTGCTGTCAAATTAAAGGAATAGTCTTGTTTTGTGACCCCCACCCCCACAAAAAAAACTCTTTTGGAATAATAGTCTAATTTGAGTGTCTCTGCAAAACTGCTTAACTGTGTTTCTTATCTGATTAGAAAGAAACAAAGTCGAGTTTTATGTAAGGACTTACCGAAGGGTTTGGCAAGCAGAAAACTATGTGAGTCAGAATTTCTCTACAGATCTCAATCCAACAAACAAAGTGGGGCCAGGATTTTGAGAAGATGTATCAAAATGACAGTCATTGAATTAGAGATGGTTAATTCATTAAATGGTGCAACATCCCACTCTTGGACTCCCACAGCAAAGACTCTCACTGTTAATCTTTATTAGATCTATTCCTAGTTAAAACATTTCCTGCTGGTTGTTTTTTCTTTAAAGTTTTCAACATACTAAAACTCTATTGCCTTTGCACCAGATTGTTACAGAACAGTGTATTTTGAACAAATGAAATTAGGTTCTGCCGTCCCATTGCCAATACCCTATCTCCACCTGATAATTATTGACATATTTTTAGCTCCAGTTAAAATGTTTCAATTGGTTTGTGTACATTTAGTCTGTTTTTATTAATGTTAAGGAATACTGTAAAAACAATTTTGGTGGCCTACATATGAAAACAGACTTTATTTATGCATAGCATCTCCTTGATGCATTTTTTTAATTTTAAGAAGACAAAAAAAAAAAGAATAATCAAAATGGATTTGCATGTCATGTTGTATTATGGATAGTGTTAATAACAAAACTAATGGTTTGAAGCTCTCATTCTTTGTACATTCCATTGAGGTCATGCTTTTTGTTTCTTCATGGCAGTTCATCCAGCCATGTTTTGACTATAGATGTTTGTGAGCGGTGCAGTTGTATCAGTTAGAGGAAAGGCCTTAATGTCAGACATGGGAAATCTTTTCAGTAGACTACACAAACAGTTCTAAGTAATCTGGAAGGAAACACTAAAAAGAATGTGCCAATTTGGAGTCCATGACTTGTCCTGTTCACTGTTGGTCTTAGTCCTCACACAGACGCTCTCTAAAGATTAAACAGACTATATACAAATACACCCTGAGCCAGACAAATACATGCACATGTTGAAAATAAGTTCAGAAGCTAAAATAAAACCCATCCACACAGACATCCCTTTCAGACACATACACAGTTCAGTTCATCCAAACGGGCATAAATGTACTTCCTTAATATTTTATTGTAGTCATAACAGGCAGCACAGTTCCTCCTCATCAGCGCTACACTGTGGGATATTATTCCTTCAACCGTGTCAGGTCAGCCGTTGCTGCGCTGTGTGCGAAACAGTTTGTCCCACACACCAGTCCGCTGGAAATCTGAGGAGAAATTCAGATGATGACTGCCATAGAAATTACCCACAGAACTGCCCAGAAGCAACAGGGGTGCTCTGCTGTTGAAATCATCTGCCTCATTAACAACGGCTACATAATAGCAGATAGCACAAAGCCACAGTGTTAATCATGATGTATTTTAAGGACACCGGTTCTTGTTGAAGAGCTATGGAAAAAAAGTCATGAGAGACATCACTTCTTGTTAGTAGCACGTAACATGACAGAAGAATAAAATAAGACAGACATGGATTTATAAGCCCCATGTTGATGTTATGACAATTTTCCGGTGCAGTTAAGTTTTTACTGTTTCCTGTTATTTATTAGCTATATTCAAATATCCACATCAACTGTTTATATTATTTTGATTTATTTGATCTAACCTGGCTTACTCTCTGTTTTTAAACCTGCATTCACAATATATTTTCCTTGCTTATTCTACAGTAAAATAATTTTGTGGTGATTGAGGATGTGTTGCTTTAGGACATAGTTGAAAATATGGTTTTTGTGAGTGCAGCTTTTTTTTTTGTTATCTTTCTTTTTTGAGGAGCTTTACAAAAATCTTTGAGGAAATATGAAGCATCTTCATTCATTTTATTGCTGATTCTTGGCTCCCAATTATTTAAAAAAAGGGAGTTTCCTTTTAATTAGATGAAGCAGAGCAACCAGTGTACCTAACAATAATGTAAAAATATGCTATATTTCAGATGTATTAATTTACATTGGAGCCTGTAGTACATCTGTATTTGTCAATAAATAAATAAATAAATAAATAAATAAAAATAAAAAACCTGTTTTAGAGCCACTAAATATTCATCATGCACAAAGATCCACTTCAAGATTAAGCATTTTTGAGGTCTCATAGTCAGATTTATTTAATCAAAGCTTAATGAAATGTCCCATATCTGTTTGTTTGGTTAAAGCTTTTTACTATCTGTGCTGATTTGACTCAGTTCTGATGTCTCTCGAAGATCTGCAACCAGATATGTAGATTATAATCTTCAATAATAATTGCAGAACCAGTGTGTCCAATATCAATTGCAAAGATCTGCTTGGATGCAATATTTGGCAGTTCACTTTATTTCAAGTGTTATACACTAAAGCTGGATATGAATATGAATATTGAAAATATTTATTGTTTTCTAAAATCTAGTCTTGTTCTCTCTTGCTGCCATGCAGGATGAATAAACTTCAAACATATCTGGACAAAAAAATCAAGTTTTCTTTTCAATATTTTCATGGACTTCTATGAATTCCCTAAGTTTATTTGAAATACTTCACAGATACTGGAAATGGCTCTTTGTGCAGTACCAACTTCCACACTGAAAAGTGTTCTTTTCCCAAGATCCTTGTAATTCTTGATTGGATTTCTGAGTTTCTGGCCATCTAGTCACTGGTAAAAGGTGAAAATTGGTTACCCTTTAATTCAGTAATTGCTAAGAATATGACTTATGTGTAGCAAGAAAGGTAAACACTATCCTCAGTAGCTCTACTACAACATAAAAGAGAAGACTGCAGTGCATTCTGCATGTTAGAACATTTAATGTAATTAAGCTTGTTGAGTTCATCGACTTGTCCTACTAACTGAGAAGCTAATTGAGGTAACCTTTACCGTTTGCTGTGAAGTAGTGAGAAAGAACCAGATGCCATGTCCCTTTTTATTTCAGATAGTTCATATGAATTTTACAGCTTGTCCACAGCTGTTGATGTTTAATTATCAAACTGAGTGTGACGCTGGTATAGAATTAAATTGTTTGATTATGTGAGTTGGGTTTCTTTGTTGTATGTTTTTGTTTAAAAAAAGCAGCTACCCATAAAATGCTTATGAGCTTGGAACTAAAGATAGGTATTACATCAGCCCTTTAAAAAAAACATGACACACTCCAACAAGTATCAGCATGCTTTCTGCATGCTGTCATCCACTTTGAAGGCTATTCTGCTGGCATGTAGATAAAGTTGAGGTCATTTACCATTTCTGCCCTCTGAACTGCACAAAAGCCCATGTGCTGCGTCATTTGATGTTGCTCTGTGAGTTTGCATAATATTGTTTCTCCAGGCTTCTGTCTATAAAGAAGATGACATCAGTCTATCTGCTAGAAGACACTTCCTCTCCACACAGACAAGACCAAATATCCCCATCCTCTTCTTTTCCCATTGCACCCACGTGTAATTATACGTCTAGGAGTTGTGCTGGCCGGAGCAAAGCTAATCCGGTTGGATATTCTGTCTCACACAGAGAATAAACTGAGGCTCAATATGGTCCTATTTCCTCACTGATAAGCCTGCAAAGAGTTTGGAGATGTGAGGTGCAGGGGTTGAGGAGGGATAGGGTTTGTTAAGTTTTTTTTCTAAATTGGCCTGAACTGTGAGATTTTACAACAGGTGTTTTTTTTTTTTTTTTTTTTTTTATGTTTTGACTTTTCTGATCTTCCTTGTTGGTGATAGACCAAATCTACTGATCTCACAGCAGAGAAAAGTGGCGGCTAAATACAATCAGACACAGTTGGACCTTGTCAGAGAAAATTGGGGTAAAAAATGATCATTGTTGTAATTTTTCTCTCTCTACCAACATTTCCCTTCATTTTTTTCTCCTTGAATCATAAAACCTGTTTTACCCATCGTCTCTATGTATCCATCCTGCTCAGTACACAGTGCATGATGTGCTGTTGTACAGCCTGCTGATTTCAAACATGAGCCACTTCAGGAATGATAATGATAGAAACATGCCTGGAAAAACGACCAAAAATACACTCTGGTCTTTCTGTTGCACATCCTTTTTTTGTTGTTTTTATTCTTTTTTGCGGTTCCGCATGTGTGTTTGTAAGTAGCAGGAGTTTGGCCTCAGTGTACAAAGTGATTGATGACTGTTTTCTTCTACCTGTTCACCTGTGTTTTGCATGTGATAGGCTGCATACTGTGTGGCAATAAAAGGCTTTCTGGGCAATAAGCGAGATGGTTCTTTCCCAAGAAAGCACACCTGTCTCACAGCCGACCTGAGGAGGGACACAGTCATAGCACGCGTGCGCACACACACACACCACAAATTATGAGACATTCCCACTGTTCTCGATTTCACATTCCAATCTGGTGACACCACGTCTGCTTAAAAATGATCATATTCAACCTTTGCAAAAAATAAAAATGACACTTTCAGCTTTTGAAATAATAGTTTGTCTCTGATTTGTCTGCCATTTGGAAATGGAACCCAGTAATTTTTCAGATGGATATCGGTTTGGTTATATTTCACAGAAAACCAGACAAATCAGTCTCTGTTTGACTAATTTTATATTTTTGGAAGGTAATTTTGAGTTTTCTGAGACATTATCCAGCATTTCATGAGGTCCACATAAAAACAAGACCCAAAATAAATGGACAATTTGAGAAAGGGGAGTTATCTGAAACTGCAATTAAATATACAATTTCACATTATATACTCAAGCTCAATTGCTTTTGACTCTTTTAATGGATAAAGTCAGTGAGAGTTGAAGAACACTGTGTCTCAGTGAACAAAATAAAACAAAGTTATGGATGTGTTTACAGAGATTGGCTTTAGAGTTCAAAGCTAAAGTGTAGCACATTTGCATGTAAAATTAAGTTCTTTACACTCAAGACACAAATCATTAACCTCATCAACAGAAAGAAAATTTCTGTTTTTCATTAAATGTCGGTGTTAAAGGTTAATTCTAATGGCTGCATTGTCCCTTTCCAGTGATAACAGTTCAATATGTTAGCTCTGCTAATGATGCAAGTTCAGGTTGTACGTTGGGTCCAACTGGAGGCAGATAATCAGCATCACAAAAGCTCAAATTATACCTGAAATATAAAGTCTAAATCCTAGAAAGTTTGGAAAGCAGTCTTCATGGATGCAGAACAGAACCACTTTGCATTGCCTTGTTGCTGAAAATGTGCTATATAAATAAAATTATCTTTACCTTTTAACCAAAGAGCGAGAGAGAAGGACAAAGTTCAAACTATCTATTCCTATTTTGTGAGGATGATATCTGGTTCTCCAACATCTGTTACCCTCAGAGTGGCTAAATCAAGAGAAGTATTTCAGCAGTGATTGCTCACAACTGATGGTGTCTTCCAGGACATGTTGATGTGAAATATAATCTCTGTTGCCCAGATATTGAGCAGATAGCATGTCATAAAAATGACAGTGTTCAGTCAGAGGCCTCTTTATATTGATATAAGATTGAATGGTACTGGTGAGCACCACGACATCAACATCCACAAGGACTCTGAAAACACTACATCTACTTTCCTTCTGGGTTAATTTTTATTTTTTTTATTTAAATTGAATTAACTTTCAGTTATGTAGACAAAGGATTTACCGCAATTTTGACGATATGCTGGGACTTCTTATTTCCAAAACATGTATGAAATATATTCATCTCACATGTTGAAAGTTTCTGGTCAACATTGTGTATGTTTTCAAGTAACCACAAGTGTTTTGATGTTTGCCAGTTTCTCTGATCAGTTTTTTGGGAAAACATAGAACTTTTACTCACTTTTAAATCATTTGAAAATAGTGAAAAGTTCTGTCCTTGTGTGCTTTAGCTGCAGAAGCTTTCTTTATGGCCAATAGAAAGCCAAAATGCACGAGTTATTTAGATGTCACATTATCACTGTCTTAACCTTACTGATAAACAATTATAAAAAAGGCAAGTTCCTCTTCACATATCGAATTTATATATGTTGAATATTATTTTCACAAACCCTTAGTAATACTTCTTGAACTGCTCCTTTTTTGCCCAGTAAGAGTTATGACATCATGCTTGTCAACATGCAGAGGACATTAAAGATGCACACAGATAAAAATGTCTCAACAGAATGTTCTCACTGTGGTCTGGTGGCATTAAAGTTTCTTCTGGAATGTTGAAGTACCCTCGGCCTTCAGCTGCTCGCTGTTAGTCAGAGTGACTGCTAGGCACACAAACAGATAAGGTGACCATGAAAGGCTCACGTCCAAGTATGGAGGATGACTCTGTGCCATATCTGTGACCTTATCATGCAGTCATTCATAAAGAATGGACAGAGAGGACTGCTTTAGCAAGATAATGCAGTCATATCGATGACTGAAAGTCAGTTTTAATATTAATATTTGTGTTTACACAATCTGAATACTGGTGCTTAATATTATTTGTTAATTTAATATAGTAAATTTTTCAATGAGGGCTGCACAGTGGAGCATTTGTTAGGACTGTTGCCCTGGGTTCAATTCCCAGCCTGTAGCATGTTCTCCCTGTGCAAGTGTGAGTTCTCACCGGGTACATGGCTTCCTCCCATAGTCCAAAAACATGACTGTCAGGTTAATTGGTCTCTCTAAAATCTCCCTATGTGTGTGTGTGTGTGTGCATGGTTGTTTGTCCTGTCTCTCTCTCTGTGTTGCCCTGTGACAAACTGGCTTCCTGTCCAGGGTGATGCCGCCTCTCGCCGTGGTCGTTTGCTTTAGATAGGCACCAGGACCCCTGCCGACCCCACTGGGTGTTAGAAAAAGGATGGATGGAATTTTTCTGTCATTATTGTCCAATAAGAGGCATTTGTACCTCTCAGTTAATGAATGGTGCCAATAGGCTCCAGAAAAACTGTAACCCTGCAGGGATAAGAGGGGGTACTAGACCATAGATGGATGGATGAGTGCATATTTTATGGAGAATAGATTACAGGAAACCCATGCCAAAAAAAAAAAAAACTACTTTCACAACTCAGTTCTCGCTTTCAGAACCAACTTTTTCAAAATGTTGATTGAAGGTTTTGTCCCCGTCCTCCCTCACCCCCAAAAAGTACAAAAAGGTTTTACCAAAAATGTCTTTGTACATGAACAGAAACAGTGACTGACTCATGTGGGAAAAAATTTACATAACAGTGGAGCAAATAGTGATGAGTCAGAAAGCCACAGTTAGATGCAGATTTTTGTTCCCTGTCCTGTTCACTGTTCAACATGTGAAAATGATCCCCTTTTGCTAATATACCAGGTCTGTAGGAGCAACATGCATCTCAAATCCATGAGGTCTAAATAAAGAGTTAATTTGATATTGTAGCTGTCAGTCCCAGTATTGTTTATTCTAATTGTAAATGATGTGGAATTTGTTTGAGAAAGTGACTATTTGTGATGCAGCAAGGAATTGTGACATTGCTTCTGAAGCAGAGAAGCAATGTCAGCAGTATGGGTGTTTATTTCTGTGTCAAAAGAGTAAATATACTGTATATTAAGTATTGGTGTTATAAGCTCACTTCTGCTTGACGTAACTTATTAAAAGATTTAAAGAAAAACTATTTCAGTCACAGTCCCCCTTCCTGACCTCAAGAGGCTCTTATTGGAGGAAGACAGTCATTTATGGACTCTGATTGACAAATGAAGATGCACCAAAGCAGACCTTTTTGAATTAGAGCTTCATGACAGATGCTCTTAAAATAAACCCTACTGAATATAAAAACTAGAAGGTTTTATTTGTCACACAAACCATTTTTAATCACTTAGTGACCCGAAGTGCTTTTGTTGTTGGAAAATGTGCTGCTTTGGGTGATGTGTGATGGAATGTTATCACAATCAGGGGATGGCCGCATTCTTTCACATCACTTATTCTATTCAAGGATAATGACTAACTTGACCAAAGTAATCAAATCTTTTGCTCTGATTGTTTAACCGCCCTTTTTGTTCACTTCCTTTTATTGTCTAAGGCTGATTTTATTATTTCCTTGCATCTTTAAATCAGAAATTGCCCATGTTTTGGAAATAAAACCTCAAGGGTGAGCATTTACAAAGATTCTTTTTTTTTATTTCCATCAAATCCTTCTCCCTAAGAAGGAAGAAATAAAAGTGAAGGCAAATTCCTTCTCATTCTTCCACAGTTTGTCAGCAGGAGTTCACATTTTCCTTGTGCGTACACTCAGTTCATGTCTCCTACCATCTGCGTGATCTCCTCATACTGAATGCATGAGGTCATCTGGAAATGGAAAGCTTTCAATTTGCAAAATGTTAAAAGGATTTAAAAAGAAACAGATTCTGATAGGTGGCTTTTCTAAATGGCTACCAGTAAATTAAATTGTTTACTTTTATAGTTTTTTTCTCTTTCTTTGGAAATCTATTTATCCTATGCGAAAGCAGGAAAATAGATTTGTCCTACTGATTTCTCAGAATAATTGAGACCATAACCACATAACTGTTACTGTTTTGCTTATGTAACGTTTTATACTCCAGATGTCGTGTGTTCTTTGCTTTGCTTTGTAAACAATCATTGCATGATGAAGTGGAAAGATTAAAACGCTATAAACTTATTAATCTTTTTATGATAGTAAAATTTTAATGCCTAAGACAAAAACACTTTCAGATATCTTCTCTTAAATGTCAAATTTCTGAAAAATTGTTGTGTGTGTTGTTTGTTTTTGAAATGGCTGTTTATGAATAATTTTCCCAATTTTGTGACATATTCTTATGTAACATAAAAGTGCCATAGTCTTACACATCTGCCATTTAGCAAACTATCATGGCTATGCATATTGGATGCAACATTGCATGAAATAATAGTTTAAACACTTATGAGAAGGTTTGACACAAAATGAATATCATGTGTTTCATGGTATACTTGTCAGTGTCAGAACGCAGCCCAAACCTTATATAAACAGGTTTAATTTAGCTTGCACACAGGTATTTGTCTTCATGTACTACATAGCTATGACCTGTGATTCACTGAGTGAGGTATTTGTATAATCATTGGCTCTAAATCAGCACACATGCATGAGTACCTCAGCAGCTGTTGATTGGACAGTTGTACAGCACCTTATGTCAAGGCTCTGTGAGTTTGTGCTTTCACTGTGATTCGCTGCTGGGGTCGTCGCTGTTGAACTCTGTGACCTTGTCCCTGTAAGGCAGCAGGCTGCACATACTTTTTCTTCGTGTTTGCCATAACGAGGGCACACAGTGTATGACGTTACTATGCAACATCAAAGATCCAAGTGACTCAATAAGTATTGCATTTCAGACCTCAACAGCCATGAATATCTGTAACATTCTTTTGGTTCATACTTAGTTTGTGTCCTTGTGCAACAGAACAGATGTAGGCTGGGAGTTTTCTACCATTGATGTTACTTTAACTTGAATGAAAGGTGTCAATCTTTCTTTTGAGATGTATAAAAAGTTAAAATAAATAATGTTTTACAGTAACAAACTCTATAACTCTCATAAACTTTATAATAAAAAAAGAAAATCCACCAACAACTTTATTTTATGCTCACAGTCCCTTTGGAATAAATGTAACTGATGCATTGAGTGGCTTCTGAAAACACCTAATTAGTAATATATGTTTCAGTTTTCCGAAAATGCTTGTCACTCATTTCTCTTTGCCTCTCTTCAGAATGGAAACAGAAAGAGAGAATGTCATTCAAGAGCAGATGTGGATTCTGTTTAGGTCAGGAAACAGACTGAAAATGTAACCTACTACTAAACTGGGCAAAAAGATTTAAGTTTATGTTGCCACCAGGTGCTGTCATAGGGATGCTGAGCGAGCCAAAGATCTCCACAACTCACTGTCAGAAAACTGCAGGACTGAGCTGCATCATGGTCATTAAGTCTCCATAACAACCTTTAGATGTTATCTGCATGACAGGATTATATTTTGGAGGTGAAAATTAAAAGTTTGCTCAACTCTATTGAGACTTTAAAATAAAGAGTGATCCAAACACGCCATTTGGGTTTGAGGTGAGATTAAAGAGGCACGTGTAGAAAAGTAAACACTCCCTACAGTTAACTTCTTCCTTATGGAGGAAGATGTGTGATACTATGGGTTTGTTTGTTTTTCAAAGGGGTTGGAAACCTTTTTAGAGTGCATAGTATTATGGACTTTTAAGCTTTTAAATGAATAACCTGTTGGACTTCACTAGTAGACTCAACATAAAACATGAAATTAACTGTCATTCTAAAATAAAGAGTTCTTAAGAGAGTATCCAAATAATCTGAGGAGCAGTCAAAGATTGCTCTGTATTTTATTTTCTAAGTGCTGTCCCATAGGCAAAATAAGCTAGAGCTTGTACTTTTAATATCATTTCATAACAGGATTTTCCCCTACTGAATAGATATACTTAAATTTTTTTCTAAAATATAATATCATTCTGCTGCAATAAAAAAAAAATTATTTCACTCATTTATAGCAGTGAAAATGTTTCTCTTCTTCTGCATCTTCAAAGCTCGCTGATTTTCTTATGATATTGATGTCAATATTCTTAATCCTAAGAAGCAATTGCTTGGATGTTCTTGGACATAAACCCCAATAACCTTTCCATAGAAGGATCATATCCTACTATGGAAAATACCACAGAGGTTTACTGCTTACAATGCGGTTTCAACAATTTTCCAGACAACCGTATATGTTTGCCTAAATGGTTCAGAAGCTTCAAGAATCACAAAACCTTTGCATCAGTGGCTGCTTGGATTTCAACAATGTTCCACCTCAGACCACCACCAGTAGGTTCTGCGTGTGTGTGTTGATGGCATGGATTGGTTAAACGGAGCAATGTTGGATCAAGCAGTAACTGTGGAATTTCTTTGGTCATCCACCTCAAGCTTTCCCAAACCACTAGTGACAGCGCCAGAATCATCATTTCTTCATGATAACAAAGACTCACCAGCTGGCGGAAATATTCTTCCCTGAAACTAAACCTGGCTTTCACAGCCTACCTTTAAGCAAAAAAGCATGTCTGCTCATATAAACCATAGAAACCCTTATAAGGTAAAGTCACAGGTAGTTCAAAATGCATTTGTTGAAAGTTGGCTTTTATATTTGCAGCTGTAAAACGCATCAACTGCTCAGAAAAGACTGTTTGTTTATTTTGCCGCTTCCCAGTATTCACCCTGTGTATCTGAATTGCTGGCATTACGTAAAAGCCAGACTACATGCTTCTGAAGTTTCTTCCATCTTATTTATGGTAAATGATTCAGCAAAGACTGACATAATGGATGTTTTTAGTTCTGGGATATTTCTCTTTATGAGAATATGTGAGAGGTTTTTGTTGATATCTCAAAACTCTGGCTGTACATCTAATAGCTTAGTGTTAGGGGAAACTTGGCTAAGATCTGATTAAATATCCTTGATGTTTTAGGGAACAGATCAATCTGTTGTCATCTGTATATAAGTGCACGTATTTGAGTGTATGTTCATACCTATCCTCTTACACACAATTATTTGCAGTTTTTCATATCCAGTCAACTTCATTTGGTAAGCCCCAGTAGAGTAAGAGTATAAAAATAGAGTACAGTATAAAAAATAGAGCTTAGACATAGTCTTTCTCTGGATTTAACACTGAAGCATAAGCATATTAGCCAGCCTGTCACTAATTATTAATTAGTAGCAGCAAAGTTTTCACAAGTCATGTTATCTGCAGTAAAGGACCATTTGAACAGAATCAGCGCATGATACCTGGATGTCACAGCTATGGCACTTTAAAAACAATACTTAATCTCAGGGAACATTAGTGCACAAACAAAATTATGAAGACTACCGAACACACCAGACAAGTTAAAGGTGAGGGAGTGGAGAAATTGAAATCATGGTCAGGCCAGAAAACAATTTCCCAAGCTTTGAACATGTCATAGATCACTCTTCAATGTGTCGTTTGCAAATGGACAGAGTACTGAAAAACCTACCAGGGCTGGCTTCCTGAACATACAGGCCTGACAAGCAGAAGAGCCAAGAGACACATGGTAACTGTAGAGGGCCACAGCTCAAGCGGGAGAAACTGTCGACGAGGCAACTCTTAGTCACGCATTCACAAAAATAGCCTTTTATTGAAGAGTAGGAAAAACAGAAGCCATTGTTATAAGAAAGCATTAAGATGTCATGTTGGAAGTTTGCCATAAGACTTTAGGGCTTGGGGGTCAGGTGAGAACAAACTGTCATTTTCTGGACTACGTGCAAAAAGCTACAGTAGATCCAGCCTAAATGGCTGTGTTCAGAAATGGAAAGTACAGAATGTGGCATTGTCGGTGCTCACTGCTCAGTGTATCCTGCACACATGTGGAAGACGTATAAGCATTTCACAGCATGGGTAGGAAATTTGAAGCACACAGTTTGCACGTACAGTGTGATCATCAAACTGTCTGCAGAATACAGTTTCAGAAGGGAACATTTTGTTTTCACTCAAACTTGACCACAGCAACAGTCAAGTTTGTACGAAGTCATGCATTTTTGTTAACTTAAGTTTCCATGTTGAAGCAAAGGCTCAGCCGGGGGCTATTTTCCTACTACCTCTGCTTGCCCAATGAGATCACACAGTCCAGTATCCAGAGAATGTGAAAAATGGCGAGGTTTAAGAGCTTCTGAAGAGCACTGCATGTTATCAGATGGAAGAGGCTTATTGAGAGGAGGGATTGGGATGAAACGTGATCCACTTCTATTACACCAAAATGAAGGAGACGGCAGAGACTGAAATACTTCTTCAAGTTATAGCTGCTTCTCTAATCTTCTCTTCACCTATAGAAGATGCCAGAATTCATCTGAACAGCAGTTCATTTTCTCAGTTTTAAATATTATTTGGCGGTTATGTGTTGTGTGCTAAAAAAAAAGCATGATTCAAAACAATAATCTGTATGATCTGAAGCAAACTCTAATATCTGTTTAAATGTAGAATATGTAAGAAGCTAAAATTTTAACCTTAACTAAAATATGGGGGACATAAAATTATATATATTTGATCTTAGAGAGGTGCACTGTCTGGTTAAACGAAGCAATTAATATCAATTTAATAACTGGTGTGTGAAATTCATGCAACATTTTTCATAAAATATTCATTTAGTGGATATATTCAGTACATAAGCTTGTCAGAACAGACGTATGTTCACAAATTATTAACTAATCCACTCATAATCTATCAAAGATAATCCATATCGGTTTGTTGACAGTCGTTTTTGCTTGCCAACGTCCACATTAGCAAGTAAAGGTTACGCTAAACCTTATCCTTAAATATGTGCAGACCTCTGCACGAAGTGTGGAATGTAACTTCCACAGCCAAAATGGGATATCTAAGATCCTTTAGGACTTGGAGCTCCATACTTACAGTCAGGTAACGGCTAGCCAAGCAGACTTCATAGTAGTGTCCAAAGTTGACGAGCAGGCAATAATGATTGACACGGCAAAGCCAAGCTAAAGGAACATTGAGGACAGGGAAAACAAGTGGCTTAATAAATATTTTGACCTTACCAAGGCAAAGATAAGTTGTCAAGGCTTCAATGAGACCAGGTATCACCGCAGCACTCAGGGGGACGCCCGTCCACTACACAGGAGTGGCTGTTGCAAATTTCAGAAAGAAACAATTTACCCAGAGGAGCACATTCTTTAGAAACGCCTTGCATCTTGCAGGCTGCATTAATTTGCAACATGATTGTCATGCAACACAGTTGCTCCAATTTGAGTCAGAAACATGTCTCTCTTGAGCAGAAGCTCTGAATTCAAATTAGTAAGAAAATAACTGACAAAATCAAACTATGTGGTCATTTATCTACATTTTATTTATTTTAGAGTTGATATGTTGTTTTTGCTGTTTTTGAAATGTTATATTTGATGGCTCATTATCAACTGAGTAATTTCGTCATAAAAAAAAAAATCTGCTGTGATATTTCCCATCAGTGTCCCTTGGTCTAGACTTGGTAGGAGCCATGATTTGTGTATTTTTATTTTTTATGGGGCACAGTCATAGATGCTTGTTGTCCCCTAAAGTGTCTGGAAAACGTGCCGTTTCCATTACAGCCTGTCTCGTTTTACTGCAGTAGTATATTTGTGCGTGGAGAGCCAAAGTTCGGAGGCGACCTATGCTTTTGTGTGTGTTTGTGTGTGAGGAGTGAGTGTGACTCTTCTGGTCACACACATGGGCTACATGTGGAGGTTCAAAGACTTAGCGAGTCACTTTGACGACTGGCAGTCGGTTATCGCTGACAGGAAAGCAGAGGGAGGCTGCCAGGCATTGGGTTCCAACTAGTTATCTGGATGACTGCTGTTGCTGAGAAATGGAATAATTGGGGAAGCCGTCAAATTGCTGACTTGCTGACAAATCGGAAGAAATACTGTAGTGCATCATCATATTTGGAGCTACAATATGTAGTTCCTGTTTAGACTTAGACTTTAATATAATTGCACAAAGAAATTAGTGAAATTGACAATGAGATGTCAGTGCTTTGCCACCGAAGCACACATAAAAACACAAGTGTGCCTACAATTACATAATAAACAAATAATAATGTTTTGCTAAATATATTTAACATAGTATTTTTCAAGCAGTCTCAAACAGTCTGAGTGATAAGATTGTTGATCCCAGCTATTTCTGAGTCTGGCTATTCTTCAGCGGATGCTACAAATCTGCTGCCAGATCCCAACTGGATGAACAGATTATTTGATTTTTGTCGCTGATGTTCATTAAAAACATTTGTTTCACCACAAAAGACTAATATTATGAATCATTATTTTAAACCTGAATTTCTTTAGTGCTTTTCTGGAGATAAAAACAGGAGGCATTAAATAAAATTACATCTAATATTTCATGTTACCTATAAATTGATTGAGTAATAAGATAGGACATTTTCTAAGGGCATTCCTGGTCTATAGTTATGTGCAGTAGAGAGCTGGTGACAGATGGCCTAAACATGTCCATGTAATCTGATCCAGGAAAAGCTTAATTCCTGTCTTGCATGGTGTTGCATTTATGGCATCATTGGATTTGAACCTGGGAATGTCTTGCAATAATGCCAAGACATTCCCAGGACTGAGTCACAACAACCTAATATTTTTGCTTTACAAACACGTCTCTCAAAATCATTAATAAAACATGTGAAATTGTGAGAAATCTTGACTTTTTTTTCCTTTTTTGAAAATGTCAGCACCACACATGTGCATGCAGATGAGGTTCCTCAGGGGATTCTTTGAATTACAGATGAGGTGTAGAATTCAGCCTGTGGCACTTTAAGAAAACTCTTTTTTATGACACCTTCTACTAACTTGGGATTGCACCATTTTAAAATGTGTGATTCAGTGGCTTATGAAGCAGATATTGACTGAATTTGTAGCAACAAGTTGCTTAAAAGGGTGCTTGGCCAGAATTAACCAGTTTTTAGTTTGCTGCTATACAGTTAGAGATTCAAACATAAATTTTAGGCTGCAATGTGATATTGCTTTAATATGTTTCTAGGTCAACACAGAGGATTTCAGCTCTTATGCCAGGTATTTTTAATAGTACAAGATGACTCATCCAAGTCTGATTTAGGCCCTTTTATGACTAAGGCATGTTGGGTTTCTCTGACCTATCAGGCATTGTTAGTCACGTCTGTAGTATTTCTGCGGTAAGCTTATCTCCGTGTGGTTTTTCTCTTGTGCACATTAAAGGAAGATTTCTTGATCTAGCCCTGCTGTTTAGCATTAGCATTTGACCTCCTGTTTCAAATGCTGTAAGAAAGGGAAAAAAATCTTTCTTCTGGGAAAGCCCTTCATTAACATTTATGAGAAACATTTTGGTCCATCTCCTTTTTCCCTTTCTGCAATAAACATAAGCTTGTTTTTCAAATTTTTCCATACAAGGCTGTCTAGTATGTCTAACTTCCCATACAGTGGAGGTTCTTTTGGGAAATCCCTTTTAACCGGCCGCTAGTCAATACCATGCATGGCAAACTGATTTTCCTCTTTTGGGACTATTTCCAATTTCATTCTTTGGAAAATGTGGGTGTAGTCGTAGTGTTATGATAGTGTTTCCTCTTCACAGAATGTACTTTTTCCATTTTTGCCATTTTTATGGAACGCTGGACAGAACAAAGGCAAACATCTGGTGGAACACCTCGAGGATGAGAAGAATGCAGATGTGAAAGTGCATGAACAGATTTTCTTTCAACCTAGGCAGTATGCACAGCTTCAAAAATTACTCGCATTCACAAATATTAATGAAATATTAGCTGCATTATGGGCTGGGCTTTGCTAATATACAGAAAGTGCACTTGTTTTTCACATTCTTCAGCTTGAGCTGCTTGTTAAATCAATAACTCAGTTCACTTGGACTTCTAGTCATGAAATAGTGGTAGTGAAAATGAGTCATTGATTTTCAAGCCAAGCATAAGACTGGATAAGAAAATCTCCCAAAAAAGTAAGAAATATAAAATTTTGTTAATACAACAGAGCCTTCCTGAGTGTAGTGGTTGGCTATGCCCATCCCTTCATGAACACATCTTCAGATGGTTACTTCCATCAGCATAAAGCATCGTGTCAAAAAGAGAATGAATTCACTGTCCACTGAAATCCTCTACCGTCACTAGATCTCAGTCCTATTGTTCACCTTTGGATTATGTTGAAACTGGAGATTTACAACATGAATCTGCAGCTGATGTGTCAGCAGCCACTTCATGATGCTACAGCGTCAATATGAACCAAAATCTTAGAGGACACCTTGTTGGATTTTTGCCACAAAGTATTGAGTTAGTTTTTAATTCCAGGCAGGGTCCAACATATCTACAATTACTTTTACTTCTTGCCTTGTACACCTAATAAAGTAGCCAGTAAGTGTAAGTGAAGTAAAGAAAAATAAACATGGTGAGAGGAGTTTGAAAAGGAATCGTTACTTTCTCACGCAGTCCTTATTTATACTGAGGTTCAGATTCTCCCATCTGCCTCTGTTAATCCTCCCTATGGCTTTCCTGACCTTTGAGCCTGGGATTCCTCTATTTCACATAAAGCCAGCGCCATACATAAAGAGGACTCCCTTCATGGGAGTTAAGAGCAAGAGAGGGAAATCCTGCAAGGAAAACTTTAACTTTATATGACTCACACAAACTCTCCGCCTCTTCCTTTGACCCTCTCTACTCCCCAAACACCAGGCATATTTCTCCTCGCCTTGAAAGGCCATGATAAGTCAGACTCTGGGCCACATAAATCTAGAGAAACCTTACAGACTCTGTATGGTTGGACATTCTGTTCTTTTGCCCCATCTTTGGCCTCATAAGTGTTGAGAAAGCTGAACTGTGTCAAAGCTCTAGGTATTTTTTACTTTAGCTTTCCAGGGGCCTCCAGAAAATGGAACTAAAACAAACACAATGGGGATCCCTACTCCAGCCATCTCAATTGAATCATTTTTTCTACACGTGAGGCACTTGTCAAGCTTTGCTTCTGTCAGGCTAATAAGAGTTTGTTGGCCAGAGGTCTGGGAAAGCTTCACAGACTTTGGGAAAATATTTCTTGTGAGAGTTGTCAGGAATTCCAATTTTCATTTAGTTGTGAATTGTCCAACATCTTCCAAAACCTTTTTTTTTTTTTTTTTTGCACATCTCCTGAGGGTTGAATTGTTTTAGTGTCATGCATCAGCTCAGTGTTTTAGATTTTGAACCATCAAATTTAAGTTTTGCACATTTTACACTTTCCAGATTTTATGGGACAAATTTTGCTTTATAAAACCATTTTCTAATATATAAAAACAGAGCTTTAGTACTATGAAATGAAACTGCTTTATGCAGAACACTGTAGTCACATGTTTTTTTCAGACTCTTGGAAATGACGCAGGACAGAGTGTGTAAATTTGTTTACTGATTTTGTTATTTCATGCATTTGTCATCTTTTGGAACTTGCTTTTTTGTGTAAAATACTTTGAGTACTATGGTACTACCTTAACTTTTTAGTGACATTTAAAATAATGAAAAAAATTTGCAAAAGAATGAATGTTCTGCTCTCATGTAGTGTTGCACTTCCTTTAAAGCTTAAGCTCTAAGTGACATTCTTTCACATTCTTTTCCTTTAAGAAATAGCAGACACTGCTGACGTTCTATTAACCTGCATTGCTGCAAATCTTGGCCTTTTCCCCCCACACAAACATCAGTTCAGCATGAATATTTGGCCAAGTAGTTGGTGAGTAATAGATCTTCCCTCTTGTGGTAGCAACACTTTTAAAGAGCTATTGTTTTATAAAACCTGTTTTGCCAACCAGTAATGAAATGAATTTCTCCATGAGAAATAGTAGTTTATTGGTTTTTCCCACTTGTTTGGGTACAGAGGTTCAGTCTGCAGGGGACAGATCCAATAAATATGGAGGAGTCTCTGCCAAACAGAGATGTGTTTGCTAAAGCCCCCCCAATGTTTTTCTCCACAGCAGAGGCTCAGGTCCATTCATAAGCTGCTTTCTCTATAACTCGACTGTCCAGCCGTTCCTAGCCTGCAGCTCTGGTGTGTTTGTGGAGCCATGACATTGTGGGTTACGCAGAAGCATATCTCTGCAGCCCCGCTGATCGGAGCAAGTCCTTTATTTGCTCTGGGACACACACTAGACTTGTCAAACATACTCATATTTCTATTTATTTTTCAAGTGTTTGACCGCGCTTCGGTGTCTACGTGGGCTACGCTGTGAACAGCAAGATGTCGCTGTACAAAATGTTCATTGAAAAATACAGTGGTTTATCATTAATTAAATCAAGAAAAGAAAATGTTGATAGATATTAGTTAAAAAAAACATTTTCAAATGACGATTTTGCCCCCATCGTATCATAAAAAAAGGCTTCCTTATTACAAATAAAAGTTGGAAGCTTTATTTTTAGGCTTCCATCTTACAAATAAAATCTATTAATTGGAAGAGGTGACTGCATATATAACACAGACAGTTAAGGCATCTCATCTAAACATTATGTTGCTACTTCCTTTTCCATTGAAACTGCTGTGTGTGATAAAGCGTTGCCATATCTAGTCAGGAAGCATTAAAGTACACCTCGGCCTCTCAGCAAACAAATGGAAACATCTCTATGACGTCCGCTTTGCTGTGCCTCAAAGGTTCAAATCTTCTTATCCGTTTAGCTGTGGCATAGTTTAAAACATTTATGTGTTCATTTTGAATTCCTCTTGCTTGATTGCCCTGAACTGGAACCATTATTCCAATTTTGTTCTCCATTGCTCTTTGAACTTTGCATGAAGCCTCTGATAGCAGTTAGTCTCATCACTGGTGTCTAAAATCTCCAGCCAAAGTGCCAGTTATGACGCACAAAGTGAATGGATCAAGCATATGTCCGTCTTAATTCGAGTAAAATCACTTGGCCTCTCCTTCATGTGTTTTATCATTTTAATGTCAGTGAGTGCTTTGATAAACACATTTGCAATTTAATCAGCTCTTTACAAAACTCAGATGTCCTCAAGTTATTTTTTTTCTTTCATTCTTAAAGCTTTACATAGCCAGTTTACTCACTTGTATGTTGCTTCTTCTTGGCTTGATGTTTTTCAAGGAAAGTAAATGAACGCCAATAAACAGTAAAACTGAACTGTCTGGCAGATTTTTAATGAATGTAATAATTTGGCTAACAGTGACAGCTAACAGTCATTCAAGTAGGTTAATCCCATTGTGTTAGAGCCTGAGAGGAATGCTGCATCCCCATTATACTGGAGCGTGGGACTCTGTTGTCTGGTCCAGGGAGGCTAGGATGACCCTCAGGAATGCTATTGTTGTGTTCTCAATTCCCTTTTCCAAGCAAACCATGCTCTATCAGACTGATGGTCCTCTTTAGCAGAATGCGATATCCACAGGTACCAGGGCAAGAGAGGGGAGAATCGCTCCATAAAAAGGCCCATATAAAAGGCTGTTCTCTCTGCTCAGTCTGTGCCGTCCTGTGTTGGAACGGCAGGAATGTGGCAGGCAGACCGGCTGGCCCTCAGAGCCTTCAGCCCCTAATGAATTTTAAAAGGCCTTTTTCATTCAAAGTAGGGTGCTGACTAGCAGCGTGTTGCCTGGCCAAGTACTCAGAGGGGAGAAAAAGGGAGTGAAGAGAAAAAGTAAAGGATGGCTGGAGGGAAGAGGAGGACTGGCAAAGTGAGTTAGCACCTAGACAGACATTGGTATTGGATGTCCCTAACAGTAAGAGATAATAGCCACTGTGCATGAGAAGAGACTCTGGAAGCATTCTTGACCTCGTCACGAGGGTCCAGAGAGAATAGAGGGAATGCGGGAAACAAAGCAAAGAAGGTGAGATGAGGGTAAATAGGTTAGACATTCTCTACTGAAAGACATCTGGTGTTTCTGGGTCAAAATGTGTTTATTTTGTTTTGAATAAAAAAGCTATCCAAACCTTATGAGTCATATGGAAAATTGTTAATCTTCAAATGTCAAATAATAAATTAACTATTATAAATGATTTTTTTTTTTTTTTGGAATGCTGGATTTAATTTCACTAACTGAACTCAAGAAATCACATAAACAGAACCTTTCTGTAGTCACTGCAGACTTTTGGAAAATATTTGGAAAACTGACACAAACACACACAAAAACAAACATATTTTTACCCATGGGTAAGTCTTTTGAGTTTTTTTTTTTTTTTTTTTTCTTGTAGTTTCGGGAACTGATGGTCTGATGGGACAACCTTGCTTCCCTGTGGTACTACCGTGACATCTGCCGCACTCCTTCTGAGCATTGTGCTAAGACCGCAAGAAGTTAAACAAAGTTTAGATGTAAATAATATTGAGAAATTCCATATTGGATGACCTTTACATCATTTTTTTCCCAGTAAATACTTCAAAACATGGACAGATGTACTTTTATTCTTTTTAGGATTCTCTATGATTCAAGTGTTATTGGTTGAAACAAGATAGGAAAAGCACATGTGCTGATTTTTAGCAATTAAGATATGATGAAAAGAGACATGCCAAAGAAATGACTGAAGGGAAAAATTCTTTTGTGAATTTTTGCCAAGCATGTGGGGCTCAGAAGTCAGTGGAGAAATGCATAAATTTTAAGCCTAATGTCCTTTAATTGGCAGTGTGTCTGTGGGGAATGTTTTAAACCATTCTTTTAGAGACCTTTGACAAAACCCATCAATCATTTTTCTTTAAACCAAAATGAGAATAGAGTTACATTTGAAAAAAGAATTTGCTTTCAGCATGAGCACACCTGCTGGTGCCTTCTGACAGGAGCTTGGCTTTGACTTTAACACCATATGTATGGCAGAGATGTGAGCTTAGGTTATACTTGTACATGCTGCAATAGTGCATTATATATATATATATATATATATATATATATATATATATATATATATATATATATATAATATATTTAATGACATCAGCAATGTTGTATGAGCAGTTAAATTTGCACATAAAATGTTGTTTTTTGTGTGTTTTATGGTAGCATTGTGAAAATAATTATGTTCAACTATGTCAATACAAAACATAATTGGTGTGAAAGTTAGAAATGATTTTATTTTAGTGTTGTCTGCATCTCATGTCTCAGTCTTACCTCAGTTATTCAGTTGTGTGTATAATAAATATGTATCGACTGCAGCCCCATAACACCATGAACAACATAAGGGATGGGTTGTATTCTTGTGTGAGTCATATTGGCACCAACCGTACTGCCTGTACAGACCTTATGTCTGAACAGGTGAATCCATTTTAGATGCTTCTTACATCTTTTTTTCCAATGAATATATCAGACATGATTTAATCCTTTTCACCCTGAAGGTTTCTCATAATTTGAACTGCCACTGCACTTATCTTGATTAAACCAAGGTGAGTGTTGAATGTGGGATTTCCAGCAACGTTAGAAATATTTGGATGTGTAAAATCTTATAAACTAAAACTTACATTCTTAATCTGAGAACTAACAAAATGCTATAAATGCTTTTCTGGAAATAAAAAAAATATCTAGTTTAAACATAGTTACATATTAGTTTTTAGGAGACAACCTGTTCTAATTTGGGACATACTATGTATAGAAATCATTGTATCACTATTCGTCAAATAGGTAAAAATGTGGCAGGATTAATAACCAATTTCTATTTACATGATATTGCTGTTTTCTTAGGAGTCTCCAAAATGAGTCGAGTATTGTGGAAATATGGATGCATGGATGGATGGATGGACAGTTTACATTTTACATGACATCTTAAGGACTTTTGCACGTAACTTGGTTTTTGTCCCCTTTCAAATAAGTCTGTATTTAATTACAGCTAGAAGTAAATGAAACCTTTTATCTGTTTCATTCTTACTTTTCCTTTAAATTTGAACATGATGTTTATTTTCAAATGTGCCAGCACATTTAGGAGATAGCATACAATTGAGTGGTGAGGCAACGTAAACATACTTTGGGTCCTATTATTTGCAGTGATGACACAGGGAATACTTGAGTGTTGAAAGAAGGGAGTCTCATTTATTTTACAAAATTCCAAAGAAGAAGAATTCTTCAACAAAACCTATGAGATAAGAAAAAAGTATTCAAAAAATATCCATCCCACTGAAATAGACCCAGTTTTTTTTTTACTGCATATGTGACCTTGGTGGAGGAGAGTCTCGCGAAAAACATTTTTTAAAAGAACTGTTTTGTTGGACTCATTTGGATGAAGTTGAAAATGTTCGATGATTCACTGATTGCACAGGAAAAATGTGCAACAGCCATTGATTATTCCACTGAAATGACACACAGAGACAAAAATGTCCTAGTTGAATGAAAAACTAGCATCTTACTCATCTGGCTTCTTCTTTATTATCTGACTCAACTATGTGTTTTTTATTTTCCAAAAAACAATTGCTTTATTCCTACTAAATAAAACCCAAGGTGTTTGGCAGTTCGGAAATAGAAATTACAAACAGCTGGATTTGTTTCTATCTGTAGTTATTATGCTGCATGCATAATAGTTCTATGTATAATTAGAACATTTAAGAAACCATTAAAGGATTTGTGAGCACAGTTCAAAGCATAGAAGCATGTTGTGCTCTTTATGATTAAGGGGAACAATGACGAAGGATATATGTTAGTTACACCTCATTACACCCTAGCAACTCTGTTGATCACTTGTGGTCCCTACAAACTATATTTTTTCTTCATCTGAGATGGTCCTCATGCTTAGTCACAGCTTGGAAGAATGATGGGTGGAGACTGTGCCTCCTTTGACAAATGAAAGAAGTACAGCTAGTGCATGGAACATCTTCTATGCTGCTACTATTCAGTCCTTAGGAATAACCTTCAGGTTGCAAGTTTAGGGTCAAGACAAAGGCAGCTAACATCTCTACAAACCCCACACATCCTGGACACAAACTGTTTAGACTTTTACCTTCAGGTCGGGATTATTTGCAAAAGCAAACTGCTCCAGAGAGATTCTTTTGTCTCCGTTGAGACAAAAGAATCTCAACGGATTCAGTGTTCAACTGGAGATGGGAACTCCAGTTGAACACTAACTGGAGTTCCCATCTATTCTGTTGGGAGTTCACA
The DNA here is from genome assembly GCF_027474105.1 of Poeciliopsis prolifica. NCBI lineage: Eukaryota > Metazoa > Chordata > Actinopteri > Cyprinodontiformes > Poeciliidae > Poeciliopsis > Poeciliopsis prolifica. Next base: position 3,719,423 of record NW_026562377.1, read on the forward strand.
ACATAAATTTTTTTTATTATTATCTTTATCACCCACCAAATTGATATACTTGTTTGAAAACAACATACACACTGAGAGAAAAGTAAACAAAAGCCAAATTTCTTGTTTCTAGGCCAAAAAAACGCTTTCTGATTCTGATGCTGGTGTTTTTTGCACAAAACTCTGCCTGTGCTGTGCATAGGAAATTGAATCTATGGATTCAAAGGGGAGAGAATGATGTCTGACCTCCTCTGCATTATCTGGGAGCACAAGCAGTGTACCTGGATGACCTCATGCTTCGGTGTTTCGTGGCTGAGGAGAAGCAGAAGCAATGTTACCCAAAATCACTCTGAGCAATGGGCTGAGGTCATAGTGAGATAGGGCTTTGTGGAAACACTGATGCTCACGATAACATGGAAAGTACTCCCAGAGGAACCCCAAAAAGCAGGATAGTAAAATCTCTCATGGCGGTCCGACAGGAGAGCAGACTTATTGGCAGCTTTTTGTGTTTAGTAGAGATGATATGGAGACAGAATTGGGATTTCCTCTAATCTTACTTCAGGTGATTCACAATAAAATATATCTTATTATTAAGCCGGTGGTATGCCTGAACTTTCTCGTGGTGAATTTATGAAATGCAGGTGGTTCTGAAACAGGAGGAGAGGAAAAGGCATTTCTTGAGTTTGCAGTGATCTTTTAGCATACCTATTTTCCCTGGTCACTGCCTTGTAAAACTTTTAACGTGCTTCCTACTAAATGACATCATGATCCAGCTCATTTAAATGATGTAATGGCAACCTGCAGGATAGAAAGTGTTTAGTTACCAATCTCAGCAACTATCCTTTCTTAAATATGTTGAACAGTTGAACCTGTACAAGTTTTTAATCATGTAAAAAATGTGTCTTTTAAAAACAGAGTCTTATCGCATTGCTCTGTATAAAAAAATGGCTTTAAGTTGTGACTACCCAATTTGGAAATATTATCCTCAGTCTGAGTTATCAGGATAGGATTTCATTTAAATTTGTCTTGATTTGTAAAGTCAGAAATTCAGCAACTTTAAAGAGCAGTGAAAAAAGATAAAACATGACATGAGTGAAAAGTGATCTACATTATTTGTGGGACTGGGTCCCACTTGCCTGACTCACCAGTGATGTGTTAAAGCAGGGCAGCATTTATATGGTGCTCCAATACTGTTAGTTCAGCTGCAATGTTCTGACAACACAGTAAGTCCAAATATCCAATTCAGTCTGTCCTTCGCTGTGGACATCATTGTAATTGGTGAAAAAATTTAAGCTTTGGCTTAGGATATGTTAAACATTTTTTTTTTTTTAATTTAAGATCTCTAGCACAGTTGCCATATGCACTTATGCTAAGTGTGCCAGCTAACAAAAATACATATTTAATAACTGGCAACAGAAGGCTGAGTGGGTGTGTGTGGCTATCCTAAAATAACAAATCACTTCCATGCTAATCATTTGAAAGTGGCTTGATTATAAGACCGTGATCTGATACTTGGGTGTGGACCAGGATAGTTCTACCCAGAAGAGCTCAGTTCCATTTCATTAACAATGCATCATTTTCTTTAAATCTTTGTTTTGTTTCAGACTGAAGTGATGAAAGAGGCTCTAAAGGATCTAAATTTGAACATAGTGGAAATGACGGATGAGAATGCAACCCTGGATGGAGGAGACGTTCTGTTTACAGGTGGGTTTTATTTGCAATCTGACTACTTATGGATTTTCATCTGAGGCTTTTCTTCTGTGCTTAACTTTGTCTAATTATGGTTGACTCATAAGTCATCAAGGTCTGTTGTAATCTAATTACTGTAAATATAAACTTGATCCAATAAAAGCATGTCCTATCCCTTTGATTTAGGGAAGATTATGGTGAAAAAAGGTTTATGAGAAAGTGTTTTAAAAGTGACTTGCTCAGCTGTTATTGCTTGAAATATTTTAAGACAGTATGATGAATAAATTTCTTGTAGGATAAATGTTTGACTTTCACGTATAGTGCACCTTACTGTTAGTTAACATTCTGGTGCTTCATTATTTTTAGAGTAAGATGCATTAAATTAAGAAGAAGGCATTTGGATTTCATTCATGTCCACTTTAGTACACAATAGCTCAGATGAGCATTGCTTTTCATGTTGTAAGCAAATATATTTCACTTTATTTAAAATGAATGCCTTTAGTTACATTTTTCTGCAAGACACCTGCGGAGAAAATATACATCACTTTGATCTCAAGAAAGTAAAAGTATAAATGGCAAGTAAACAGGAAATTGCAGAAATTGATGAAATGAAAGAGCTCCTGTGTTCCATATGCGAGCAGACGAGTCAGTGCCTTTGAGCATGTCTCTGTGTTTTTCGATTCTCTAGCAAAACATTCCTATGTGTGACCTCCATGACCTCATGCCCCTGTACACACCGGAGTTTCATCTGTAGTAAAACTGTTTTGTACCATCCTGCTGATCACCACAACTCACCACAGCTGTTAAATGTGTTAGACAGCAGCCAACAAAACCGATGAACACGCTCAAATCAGAAACATGGTGGTCTACATTACACTCAGAACATTGTGTTACACTCCATGGCAATGTAAAATGTGGGTCAGTGGCATCTTCACTGCATGAGCCAGATGGAAAAAGTACAGTACACTTAATTGAGTTTCTAGACATTGGCTCTGTGGTGTCTTTCTTTTCAGCTGAAATCGGTTTCACATGGTAGGGTAAGAAACATTTCCTGCTGGCAGGGCCCAGACTAATGGCTCATATTGTAAAGGCTCAGCAGCAACATAAGGAACCCGTCCCTGAGCTCAGTGTGCGGCTGCATTCTTGCAGAGAGATTCAAGGATTTTTTAAATATATATTTCCCACTATGTCTCCTAATTTTTACGACTGAATGTAGTGAAAATTTAAGTGGTAAAACTGCCTGATTTGTTGACTGTCTCTACTGACTTTGCAAAATTCTAATTTTGAGATGTTTTTTTTTTTATCCAGGTCGAGAATTCTTTGTTGGTCTTTCTAAACGGACAAATCAGAGAGGAGCAGAGATCCTAGCTGATGCATTTAAGGTGAGTTTATCTTATATGTCCATTAAAACATTTAGCATACCTTCTTATTCATTAATGGAGCACAAAGCCAACATGAGTTGAGACATAACCATGTACACACACACATCTTGGGGCAACCTAAAGTCATCATTTACCCTTAAATACATGTGCTTTACATTGCGGGAGTAAACTGAAGCACCAGGAGAAAACATACATGTGTCTGAACCAACTCCATTATTGGCCCCTTAGGAGCCAGATGCATTTAAATAAACTGAGTAATGTAAGAGAGGAGCTCCATTACATTACATCCCTGGCTCGCTTGTAAATTGATGTTTTAAAGGCCTGAAGGGAAAAGTGAAGCCTGAAACCTTTGACTTGATTGGTTGGTGAATCTTAAAAAAGTCTGTTTTCAGTCAAGTCGCATTGTGCAAAGTCGAACATAGTTTTTTTTTTTTTCTGTTGTTGCTGCTTAGCATCATTGAAGCTGATGTTACTGATTGACACATCTGCAAAGAGTCCCTTTGGTAATTATCTTTTAATGCTTTGGATGAAGCCTTAGCAGGCTTCAAAGCATTTTTAATCAACATTTGATGCAAAGTTTTGCCAGTTTTGTCCACAGTGATTAATATAGCAGACAATAAAAAAGATTGAAAAAGCTGATGTGAAGGAGCAAACCTTGCATTAATTACCTTATGAACAATTTCCTCTTATGTCATTATTACTATAAATCATCTTGTTTACTCTTGGCTGCTGTGTTGCTAACGTGTTTAGATGTGCCACTTAAGCAGATGTTTCTCCCTAGGCGCCGATGACTCATATTTGTAATTTGAAGCTATAATTTGGGTTCATAAGCAAGTGCAACATGTGTCAAAATTATGCTTTCGATCATCACGGCTCTTTATGTGATATTGCGATAACACATGCAATATCACGATATTGCATAACACATGCAATCTAACTTATGCTGGCACAATTGCACATGTAGGCAGGGATAGACTGGTACGTATCTCAGTTAGTCATTGGGTGAGAGGTAAGGTTCACTCTGGACAAATTTACCCACCAGCAGTCAGTCAGTAAATTTGACTGACTGCTGTGGGAAACTAGAGTAGCCTGAGAGAACCCATGCAGGCACAAGAAGAACATGCAAACTCCATACAGAAAGACCCCAGGCTGGAATTTGAACTTGTAGCTTCAAGGCAACATTGCTGACAGCTGCATCACTGTGAAGCCCCATATAATCAGCCAGTGTTTCTAAGTATTTAAGGTAATAATTGTCCAACCTCTTGGAGTTATCTGCACAACTTAATGACAGAGTGGATCAACATATAAAACAAATACCACATTTATTCTATTTTTCAATGCATGGCATATTTGAGCATCTTAGTAACTTCAAGACATCTAAAATATGTTATTGCACAGAAAGTGGGGCCATACACTGAGTTGTGGAGTCTGATTTGATGGCTCAAACATCAGTTTGTGGTAAGTAAAGGAGCAACACCTCTATTGCCATGATTTTACCTGTTTTGTAGAAATTTGGTCTCAGTCTTTTCAGTGAGTGCTTGCACACAATAGTTTCAGCTTATTTTTGTTTGGCTTGATAATTATACCATGCTCACTAAAACCTAAATCTAACAGCTCTGAAAATATGACAAGTATTTCTGCAACAGCAAGATTTATTTCAAACTGGATTAAAGGCATGCCGCCTGACTGATCTAATCCATCTCCTTTGCTGTCGGTATAAATTAGAGACACTTTCCGCGGCAATCTTTTGTTCATCGCATTTGGCCTCTCTCCGAGAAGGTGTAGCAAAGCCGAGAAGCACGCTGACAGGCAGATTCAGCGCTGGGTCATAATGTCAAGAGTTCAGCACTTTACGGTAACTTGAACTGCCTTATTCTCCTCTTGTCCCATCTGTATCTGATTTGAGGACCTCATTACGGATTCCTCTGTGTTTTCTGTTATCTTTGATAAGATGGGACTAAATGATGCGTTCATGGCAAATAACAAAAAGGAAAAATTACTTAGCCATCAATTATTGTTTTTTCCACTTTTTATCTGATTGCTCCATCCAATCAATGTTGGTTTTTCCTTTAATTATCAAATGAAGGATCATTCTGTTTCCAGGTTTGTTTAGTGCTACACAACTGCATGCAGATGTGAGGGCTCTTTGCTTTAAGGTTCTTACAGATGTTGGGATAATGGTGTTGCTGATGGAATCAATTTGTTTGGGAAGTATAGTGCTGAGGTTAAATTATATTTTCTTCTATTTCCATGTTGTAAAAGTGTTGATTTCTTATTTGGGATACAAGGAACTGTCTGACTTTTTTCCTAAGTAGTAAATAGAGTCTTTTAGTTCAAAGTATGAAAGTATCTCACTCCAGATGAAAAGGAACTGTTTCTGCTTCTTTATCACATTTATCTTGACAAGAGAAGAAGAATGGCTTCCATTTCTAATTTCACACAGACACTTCCTGTTTGTGGATAAGGAATGGAGAAAGAACATCCTGTAATTTCCATTGGTTCCCAGTTGAACCTATCAGCACACTCAAAAAAAATAGTTCAGGAGTATATCAGACATGGCATTTTTTTGGCATGACGGAGTACAAAGTGCCATACTACAGTTCGTTTTTAGCGACAAATAGATGCATTGTGCTTATTTGAACTTACAATGTGCTTACACAGGAATTTACAAGATGCCACAGACAAATTTCACAATGGAAACTCACAGGAAAACATAATGTTTATAAGTTGTAAATCTATTAATTCAAAAATATTATAGCTATGACTTCAGATATTTTCCAAAAAAAATTGTCCAGTCAAATACTGCATTCAGCGAAGATTTACAATATTCAAGAAGTCTACGTTCAACATTCAAAAAGAAATTTCCATCATGATTTGTCAGGATGTGGCTTCTCAAATAAAGTTGATGTTGGAAATATAATGTTTTCACAGGTTATGCAGTAAATTTTATAAGCGCAAGTCACTTTATATCTGTTGTTTGAGGCAATCTGTCCAAGATCAACAGCCAAAGGCTTAAGATAAACATGAATCTGTAGGTCCCACAATCCCACAACCTCTGAAATAATTCTGTTACATAGGGGATGTATTCAAAGTAGTTGATTTGAATACATGCTGCGAAAAATTTTGAGAGATTTTAATTCCAAAAAAGTTTATATTCAGCATCATCTTGTAAAAACTTATTAGTAGTGTTGTACAGTAGTGTGCTGATTCAGGTTTCTGTTCAGGTTTAGCATTTTCTCTCTTTTCACAAGACTGAATTCAGCATTCTGTTCATCCACAAGTCACAAGTCTGTTCATCCACTATTTGGTTAAACATGTTCTTCTGCCAGTTTTGTATCCACTGATTAAAGATATGAAAAAAAAGAACCACAGTGGCATCATTTTTGACAGAAAATAAAATATCTAAATCCAAATTTAAGTACATGTGCTCAATGTGGAATCTTAAGAAATAGTTGTTTATACTATAATCACAGATTCCACTGCTGGCACCCTTTATAATTATAAAACAAATGTAAACAGTACTATTCATTGTAATTAATGTGTTCCATTCCGACTTGTTCTGATGTTTTTTTTTTTCACAAAAAAGACAGTTTCCCACCTTCATTCTTTACTTACAGACTTGAATAGTTTTTACCTTCAAACACGCTAGACAGATGGAAATAAACCTTTGTCGGTTTCTGCTGTGAAAATACAGTTTTATGTAACCTTTGTTTTTGTAACAATAGTAATGACAGCATTTGGAAAGCCGACTTCCTGCAGCCAGAGAAAGTGGCTTGAATCAAGTGCTTACAAGTCCTGTGTAATCTTCTCGAGAGCATAAGGCTCAGTGATATCACCTCTCAGACACTTCTGCAGTTTCCACCCCTAAATGGTGTTACTTTATTTTAAATGTGCCCTCTCGAGAGCCTTAAACACTGTTATTATTTTTATTATTATAGAGGAATCAGTTGTCTTCACCTTGATTTCTTTCAAGCCTTGAATTTCTAAAACGCTATTACAATAATAATTTTTTTTGAAAAATGCCTTTGTCGAATGTTCTCAACCTTATACAGCCAAGGTTATTTTACCAGGATTACATTTTTGGTGAAGATGTTAGTCAGCAGGTGGAAAGGCACACTTCTGAAAAATATTTTCACATCACTGGTCCTATGTTTGATCCTGAAATCCGCAGAGATTACTGAAATCATTTCCATCCTGTATGCATCCTGAGCTCTTGGGACTTATTTTGTTTAGCTCCTATAATTGGATTGTGTTTCACAGGACTATGCTGTTTCCACTGTGCCTGTGCTGGAGGGGTTGCACCTGAAGAGCTTCTGCAGCATGGGAGGACCAGGGCTTATCATCATCGGCTCCAGTGAACCAGCTCAGAAGACTCTTAAAGTAGGCTGCTGCTTATTCTACAACGCCAGTCTTGACACAAGTTGACAGATTGAACCTCTTTATAACGTTATACCTTGATGGCACCCTCTTACTGCAAAATGCATTGTCCCTTTAATCCCTCTGCATTAATTCATATTCTCTGCTAATTTGCAGGGAATGCCTCTGGCATTTGCTCTCCAGCTTTAATTACAAAGGTTTTGTCCTCCCATTACACAGCTTGAGCTCATTACTGCATGAAAGGCTTCTAAATGGAAATTCACAGGATGTTGGGCGTCCAGACAAGAGACAGCTTACAGCCTGACAGAGACAGATTGGTGGGTTACACCAAGAGAGTACTAAATCTCAGCACATCCCGGCTCGAGAACTATCCCAAAAATTCACAACCATCTGCAAGTCAGTTATTTTTTCTTGCTACACTGAAGTGAAGGTCACACACACACACTCACACACACACGTTGATTCTCTAATTCTTTAAGTCCAAAAACATACACACTAGATCATACAGTACAGTCTTGGCGTTTTCCTGTCCTGTGTGACAGCTCTTCTCCACTGTTGCTTTTAGAGTCAGAACTCCCCCTACAGGTCAAGCACATCATTTCTATTGCGTAAAATACTCATTTGGTATATCTCTGCCAAAGTGTACACAAGAATAAAAGAATCTGTGAATAAGTACATAAGCTAATTACATTTATTTTCCAGCTCCAACGCATTAAGACTCCTGGCTGTTTGATCACCCGCAGTAATTAGCTGCTGGAATGAGGAGTGGCCTTTAGCAATACTTAATGAAAGAGGGTTCGCTTGGTAATTATGGCTTACGTCACCCTCTCTTGCAACAATTAGCTTCTGTTTTAAAGGACTTTTAGCACACCAGTATCTGCAGTTAGGTGATATGTCTGTGAGGAGAGGGCGCTCTTCTGAATGCAGCTTTAATAAATTTGGACTGCTTGTTTTGGATATTGATACTGGTCTCATGACAGTACATGTCTTCCTCTGCATACTTATGAAACAAATCTGAAGCTCAATGGATTCAGTTGTTTCCATCGAGAAAGAAAATGTTAAATGGAAAGTTCCACTTAAACCTTCTCACATTTTGTGCCTTTTAAAACACAAACTAGTGATTTTTTTACTGGCATTTTATGCCACAGATCTACTGAGAGTGTTGCATGTGAAGTGTAAGAAGAGTTTTTTTCTAAAATGATGTCTTCTTTCCAAGATCATTTGGATTTAATGGACAATATTTTGCATTGCAATTTTTAAAACTTGCTCTAAATCAGTGGTTCCCAAACTGTTGGGTTTGTCGTTAGATTTTGGTCTGGACTTTGACTGAGCTGTCCTGTTGTCCTGCCAGGAGATATGGTTCAACTGTAGTCTTGCGTTTTTTTCAGCTTCTATCCAGCTGCCTTCTGTGTTTAAAATGTATTTGTCCCCATCTTTTTCTCATCAATGCTGACAGTAACATGTCTTGTGGGTTCATTTTTGTGTGATGGGTTGAACAGCCCTTCGTGTCATAGGCAGGGTAACAGTCTAACTTCTGTCTGCACGATGCTGTTTGTTCACTTTATAGATTTTTTCCCCCCTTGTTTTACGCTTTTCTTCCACAAAAGATTAAGAGAATTAAATTTACCTCTTATATATTTTGATAAGTATCTATTTTTAAAAATAAATTTTCAAGAACCACCATTTTATTTTACTAAAAAACATGTCAAACATTGACATGTTTTTTTTCTAAATGGACATTTACATGTCATTTACATACATTTTATTTTTTAGGATATTTATATGTGGAAAATTATGTAAGGTTTTCAGTCTCATGACAAGAAAAATAGGCAGCAATATACTGCTTGTACTTTTAGTTTTATTCTGTTGTGGGAATTTACTGCATTTATTTTATAAAAAACAACACAAAAACCTATAAAGCCTGCATTTTATTAATATTTATCTTTAAAAACATTATTTGCCTCTATAATTTGCCACAAGTAGCAGATCCCTGGTCTAGTGTATAAAATCCCTGAAATTTGTGCCTGAAATGTAAAAGAAATGTGATCAAGTTCATGGGGCATAAAACTTTTGAAAAAACACCGTTGTTTTCAGATGCTTAAATAATCTGATGGCTTTGCTTTTGCCTGTGCAACAGGACTCAGAATTGTGGATCTGTGTTTAACTCTCATAGGAATGGGAGTACACACTGATTGGACTGATTTAGTCATCCATTTGCGGCAGTCAATTCCCAGCTTCACCCAGAAAGTCATCATCCTAAAATACAGCCCCTGTCACAGGCCTCAGCTCCCACTCCCTGTAATCACACATGCACGCTAACCACGCCCTGCAGCAGACTGCCGGCAGGTTTGACATCATCAGTCACCACTTCACATAGCCCTGCTTGATTTATGAGGTCATCCCTTCCCACTGGTCAGCATCTGATGTCTGCCTCAAGGATGCTAACATGCTTCAGTTTTCAGAGATGATGAGATGACCACACACTAAAGATCAGATTGAGTCAAATTGAGTAATTTTTCTATATTTGGTCAACATGACTAAAAGTTTTTTGTTCCTCTGTATTTTCTGGAAACAATATATGTATATATTTAAATGTTAATATTTATGTTTAATGTTTTTTAAGGCCAAGATGTTAATCTGTAAAAGTAGGTACTTTCGTGTGCACAGATTAGAAGAATCCTCTTGCTTTTAGGCAATATAACTATTGTTTCACCACAGCTCCATATAACTGTAGTATTTACCAGAAGGACAGTAACTAAATTTGTTCTTCAGAAAGACAAGTCTAGCATTTTTCCTCAGGATTTTGTTGGAGCCATTAGCAGAATTTACTTCATGTGTTACTGTTGCTTAGTGAAAAGGAGAGTTGTAAAACTTTTAAAGGCACCATGGGAAGTATAAATATTCATACCAGGGTTCAAAATGCAGATTATGCTGATTATCACAGTGGAGGGCATCAGATCCAGTAAATTGTGAGTCTCCTTGTTATCTGCTTGCCAGTTCTTTGCCCAGAAGGGATTTAATTACTTTCCTGTAAATATTTAGATTTACCACCTTTGAATGGGCACTTTATGCTGCCCCAGTAACCACTCTCTGTATTAACTGGATCTAAGCCAGTGTCCAGGCAAGAGTCAATGTTTATTTGCAGGAGACTTGGATGACTATATTGAACTTCAGGCCCAAGGTTTTATTAAATAATTTTTGCCTGGAATTCATTCAACTTCTAAATTATGTGAGTGTAAAATTAACTCTGATTAATAAGGATATGCTATTTGGAACATAATGTGATATTTGGTGAAATCAAGGTTTAGAGCTGTGATTTTAATCCCCCTTTATAAGAGGAAGCAAACCCACTCATGACCTGAGTATTTACCTGGTCTGGTTGCACATATTGAGATATTTTCACACACACTGCCTATACTTAGCAATTTGGAAATTGTTTTAATATCATCAGTTCATTACAGGGTCATAAGTTCCCAGCTTTCAATTCTGTTATATGCATGGAATGTTGCCTTACCTTTTGCTAGTCCATTTCATGAATATTAGATTCCTTATTATTAGTTTTTAGCATTTTTACCCCCAAAATCTTCACTTTAATATAACATTTATTACAGTTTAAGCAAGACTGCTGCCAAACTACCTGTCCTGACTGTGTGAGAAGTGAGTACTGCTGTCAGTCCGTCCTACTTCCTAAGCACTGCAGTGAAGTAAGTCAGAGCAGAGGAGACCCATTCCACTTTGTGTTCACATTGCAAATTAATCGCATAACATCAAAAACACTTGGCAGAGTTAAAAAATCACAGTCAAAATATGAGAAGTCAGGCTGGTGCATGCTGCTAAATTGTCATGTGCTGCTATTCAAAATGCAAATCAGTAGCAAGTATGGCCCCCACATGTTTGTAGAGATTCCAAATGTTTCTGTTGCAGTGTCACGTGCTTCCAAGGTGCAAAGAGATGAAGAGAGAAAAAAAGTATCTCTTGAAGAAAAGGGATATACATCCACAGGTGTTCTGCTCATAAACCTGCTTTACTTCTAGTCATAACATCCGCAACATTCTGACTTTTACTCAGCAATATGACCATCTTCTTTTCCTGGCCCCCAGTTCTTAGCCTCTCATCCCACCTTAAGCTCCTTCTGATTACATAAAAACATGACATCTGCTGAGAAGGAATGTCTGTCTGCTCCTGTGTTCTCCATTAAGCCCCCTCAATCACCCACAGCGGTTTGGCGAGTCAGAGGATGCTGAGCTGCTTTTGGGATTGTGGGCTCGATTCTGAGTCAAGGAATCTGAGTGGAAGTCTGTTTTGTGTTCTGTGTTTCCATACACTGTGTGGACTCTCATATTTACATCAAAATATATGTTTCCTGATCAGATTATGCAGCAAATGAGCGACCATCGCTATGACAAGCTGACGGTGCCAGATGACATTGCTGCCAACTGTGTCTACATGAATCTTCCCAACAAAGGACATGTGCTTCTTCACTGTACAGCGGAGGAGTTTCCAGAGAGTGTGAAGGTGATATTCATCTCAAATCCCATACTTACTTTTTTCTCAAATGCACAATTACACTGTCATCAAGGATGCTAAAGGTAACACCTGCGGTAGGAAGGACCACCATCAGGACAGCCAGATTGGTTTGGCAGCTTAGATTTAAGAAGAGGCTGTCTATGTTACACTTGATCCTCCCCAGACCTCTGAAAAAAACAATTGGCAAGAGAAAGAACCCCTACATGAGCGACATAGGTGTTTTCCTCTGACCACAGTGGGCTTTTTTAAACAAAAGAAGCTGTAATTTTCAGTGAATTGGACTGTTGTGGACCAGGTTCGGACAACTCTAAAACCAGGGAACACCGCAGCGTTTTATCTTCTCCATCAAAACTTGAGTCATTCATTGAGGTGGGTCCAAGTGGATGTTTTCAGTGACAGTGAATCAAACATAATTTTATACACAAAAGAATTTAGTTAAAGTGATTACACTGAACCTTTACATCTTTGTTGAGAGGTGCAGGTTTTTATCATGCCTGTCCTATCCATCTATATACATCCCTTTGTGATGGTCATCATTATAGGTGAGCCCACAGGAGCCCAAAGGAGTGAAACTTTTTGGAAATATGGCTCTCACCCAGGGTACCATGGATAGCTCTGCAGGGATCAATAGTCTTGCTCCCTGGGCAAGTTTTTTATTGCTTGTTTGCAGCCCAGCTGTTACTTAAAATGATTTTTACTCCACTTTGAAGGTCTTTCAGCTGTGTCATTTCTGGTTTGAAATCCTAAATATTTAAATTGAAACCTTAACTTGACTACTCTAAGCTGAAAAATAATTAATTGTTGTTTCAGACAGGTACCACCCAAAATGTTATAAAATGTTAAAAGAGTACATTATGAGAAAATATTTTTCTTGATAACTTTAAGAAAATGTCACATCAAAAAACTATTTTTTGATGTGACAAAAAATAATTTTTTTGTCACATCAAATAATAATCACCCAATAATCACTTTATTGAATGGTACAATTCCAAATGTAAACCTTTTAGTCTGAAATGTCTGCACAGTACTATTATATAAAATTGTAAAAATAACACTGGCCATTTACAAGTGCTTTTATTGTTGAATCATCCATCCATCCATCCATCCATCCATCCATCCATCCATCCATCCATCCATCCATCCATAACCAACCAACCAACCAACCAACCAACCAACCAACCAACCAACCAACCAACCAACCAACCAACCAACCAACCAACCAACCAACCAACCAACCAACCAACCAACCAACCACCAACCAACCAACCAACCAACCAACCACACATTTTCTGGATTGAAGTGAACCAAATTAATTATGTTACCCAGCCAGGTCATCCTTGTGATTTGTGAGCCTCTTCTTCACAAGAAACACCATTTCTACCAAGCTTCCCAATGACCAGAGGAATGCCATTAAAAAAACAATAGAAATATCTTTAAAATTTGTATTTTTTTAATCATCCTTTGTTTAAACCTTAAGAAAATATGCTTGCATAGTCACTTATCAAGAAACATACACAACTGAATGTTTCCCACAAATATATTGCACATAAGCATTAAAGTCTCAAACAGCTTAGATTTAAGGAAAATTGTGTTTCTGACCCATGACACGTATATTCCATGTGGCTGCTTGGCATGAATTATGTGTTATTTTCTCCATTTGTCTGCTGGGTCAGGGAAGACTGAGCAGTAGCTGTGTTATTTTGATTCTTTGGGGAGACTCCAAATCACAACAAGTCATAATGGTTCTCACAAGATCAAACCTGGCAACACACAGTCTGCAGAGACAGTGTTCAAACCTCAAAATGTAATCTGTGGTTTAAGGCCCAATTCTTGCCAGTTATTTTTAGAAGGAGGAATTCACAAAATGATGTGTCTTTGGACCTAAATCCGCAAAGAAGTTTTTTTTTCTTTTTTTTTCCAGGAAGAATGGCTGATGGAATTTAGCTTGAGCATGATAAAATCTATTTGTGTATATAATGCTGCTTGCTTTGGGAGTACCTTTGAACAGTCTATTTGGATAGGTTTGTGAAGAATGTACAGTGCCTTGAAAAAGTATTCCTCCAGAACCTTTTTGCCATCAGCCTCAAACTCCAATAAATTTTACAGTGATTATATTGGTAGACCAACACAAATTAGCACATTACTGAGGGTTCAAAAGGGAACATCTGTGAAGTTGCATAGAATCATAAGGGGAAGTTATGGTATTTAACAATATCCCAAGCTTTGAACCACACCACTACTCAGTTCAATGCAATGATACTACTGTTCAGAAAAGCAGGTAAGAGGCTGATAGAGACTCTGAAGGAGCTGCAAAGTTCCACAACTCAGGTGGCAGAGTTTGTCACAAAGTTGAGACTGAACACAAAGACACACAATGCATTTTTATTTCTAATCATTTCTAAAAACTGTGCATCATTGTTTTTCTCACATTATCCCAAGTCGAGTGGGTCTAGCGTAAAAAATCCTCAAACATTTACATTTGTGGTTTACAATGTCTAAATATAAGCTCAAGGATTAACACACAAGGCACTTTTGCAGATTTGTGAAACTGTTTCAGCTTTGTTTTTCAAGCATACCAAAAACTATTACAAAGTCTATTTTCTGTTCCATATTTTCACATATATAAGATTTTGTAACTTAGGAAAATATATCAATAACACCAGACGCAGTAAAACAGCAGGAACTCCTTAATCAGAGCAGGCTGTCATATTTTGCGCAGTGGGTCTGGAGTTGGTACATGTTTCCCAGGGGAAATTTTTGCTTGCTCTTCCTGTGAGATGTTGAGATTTGTCTACATAATGACCGAGGCACTCTGCAAGACATCTGCCTCCAAACACTCTCTGTCCTGACCTCAGATCTATTTTTAGATGCTCGTGAAGTTACATAAGAGTTCCACACAAACAAAACCAGGGGGTCATGAGAAAATTGGTGGGATATGACAGACTGAAGATCTGGCATTTGAAAGGGTTACCTATGTCTTGGAAGTCCGGAGTTAAATAAATGAAACATACAAAAGCCCCAGTAATTTAGGATCCTAGTGTTTGGGACTATGTCAGCCTGATCCAAAACATAAGTCCTTACCACTGTAATAAGATTTAGCCTTGATATGTTTGAAAAATGGGGAATATGAGGGTGAGCAGGTTCTTTAAACATAAGAAAAGTCATTAATGTGAATTTGTTTCTAAAAGCTATGCAAAGTCTTGACCTTTCCTGAGAGGTCAAGACTTTGCATAGCTTATTTTATTGAATAAGCTAAGGGTAAGACTTTTTGGTGGCAATAAAGTTATTCTCTAAGTTTTTTTTTGACTGAAACTGGAAGTAAGAAAATAAAAAAACCTATCATTAAAATGCCTACTTTTGTGCACAAGAAAATCAAAATGGCAAGATAATAGAAATATCTAAGTATATATATTTAAATATAGACTTTTCAGTTTGGCTGTCTAATGCTACTTAAGTTGTGGAAAGTGCATGCAATTATGTCACTTGGGTGAAGGATGCTTTTAAGCTGTTCAGTCATTGAACAGCCAAATTTAGAGCTGCCTCTGTGTTATCGACAAAAAATGAAGTCTGTTCCCAATGCAGTTTGGACACCCTCATTGTTTACCCTGGTCATGGATGAAATCTTAAAATATCGGGAGAATGGGGTCTGATTTGGAATCTCAGGCTCTGTTTTTTTTTTTTTTTGCCGATGATTTGATTTTGATGCTATTTGAGGATATCAACCATATAGTTGTCCTCACGGAACTATATGGTTGCGATAAGGGTCAGCTCTTTTGCCCTACAGGTTGGTGCTGAGTCTCTTTGCTGAGGAGTTGAGGTATCTTGCAGTATTGTTAGCAGGAATGTAATGGGAGATTAATAGACAGTCATGGGCCTTATTACCAGTCTTCAGGGCTTGGGCTTGGTCTGTTGAGGTAAAGAATGAGCAGAGCCAAATAGGGAAATTTTGTGGTTTATTATGACCGTTTAACAATGAAAAACTGAAAGAATGAGATTTCAGCTAAAAGTGGCTGAAATGTGTTTCCTCCATAGGTTGGGTGGGCTGTAATGAGAGGGAGGGGAACTCCATCATCCAGTGGGAGCTTGCAGTGCAACCTCTGGTCCTCTGTAATGAGTCATTTGAGGTTGTTTGGGCATCCAATCAAGATGCCTCCCATTAGAGATTTCCTGGGCACCTGCCTGTGAGAGCAGACTCTTGGACAGGACTTCCTGAGACCTTGTGGATTTGGAACACCTTGGGTGTTGGGATCCTGCTGATGAGTTGGATAGTTTAAGTAAGGAGAGGATAAGCAAAGTACAATGCATTGATGGGTAGATAGAAAAACAACAAATATTTTTATGGGCGTCTGTATTAAAAAAGGTCAAGAAGTACAGAAGGATGGAAATGTTTGCAAATTTCAATGAACAACTAATACTGCTGAACATTTTAAGCATTTCAGCTAAGTTCGTCATCAGATTCCCGTTGCCATGTAGACATTTTTTTTCAACAGACGGCAGGGATAAATGAGCACAGGCAGAGATTTCCACAGTGTAGTAATTTAGACAACGCACGAAAAAGGAATAATGTAAAAACTGTGTAGGAACATGCATTAACATCATAGTTTCGAACACTACAATACTGTTTGTGAAAGGGGAGTGTCATTGTTTCACTGAGATCTGGCTTATGTTGCTGTATTACACAACATTCTAAGCAGTCATTGTAGTGACGTTAAAGATATCATCTGCATCAACAGAAGCTTTGTTCGCCATATTGCATCACTCCTTATAAGTGTTTTTAGTTGGTCCCCATGGTTGTACTTTAAGGCCTCAGTTGATATCGTTGTGAGGTTGAAGCGAGAGTTTAAAGAGAAAAATGTCCTGGTTTGGAGGTGCAGTAGGAAAACAGTGGTTTTCTGTTGGAAAATGGCCACAGTGTGACACATTACTTTACAAGGGTCTTTTGAGAACGCTGTAATAGTTCTCACTCCATTTTCTTTTCTTTTTTTTTTGTTTGGAGAATTTGCTTAGAGACGAGAAAATGTTTAGAGCAGTTCTCTTGCTTAATATTTTGCCTCTCTCCCCTGGGATCTATGCCACCGAAAGCAATTTAACATAAATAATTTAATTTTATATGTAAAGTTCATACCGGTTAATGCTAGAAATGATTGGTAGAAGCAGTAATTAATTTATTTATATAAAATAAAGCTGAAGCTACAATGAGTATTAGTTTGTTAATACTAGCAAAAGTGTATTTTGCACATTTGTCTGTGGCAGTTATATGTTCCTCAGACATATATCAGTATGATGTGCATTATTTTTAATTTGAGAAATATTGCAAACACAAATAAGTAACTTCTTGGTTTCTTTTTTCTCTGTCCTGTTTTCATCTAAACTACATATGTTTGGGATTTGTCCTGTAATCGGTGGATTGCTGGTTCAAACCAGCCTTTCAGTCCTTGTTTCCTGGCTATGATGCTTTACTTGCTAACCCTAACCCTAACTCTACCCTCAGTGAAAAAAAAAAAATTGGGGTGCACCCTGGACACGTTTTCAGACCATCACAGCAATTTAGAGAAAGAGATAAATCTAACATGCAAACTTTTGGACTGTGGGAGCAACTCAGAGAACCTGAAGAGAACGTGAAGTGTAGTTTCTACTAGAAATGTGGTAATGTAAAAATTTCCCTTGGTAACGCAACTCTTGAATCACCACAATCGCCTGTGGCAATAGCTGTCATGTCTTGCAAGCTTGTTAAGGCTAGAATTTTTGCAGTATTCAAATTTTATATATTTATTAAGCTATTTAGCGTTTCTGAAATGAGACAAATGCACAAGATTTCAAGATAGGGTTGTAAAAATCTGCTTTATAGCTTGATTCACTCTGAGTTCAAGTTTTCAACCTGACTATCTGGCAAGATCTTCTAATTATTTCTACTAACTTGGATCATCCAGATACCTTTTTTTTAATGCAGCTGAGCCACTGACTGAAATCCCACTTTTAAAGGACTGGGTCAGAAAAGTAATGAACAGAGTCAAATTCAGAAGACATGTTTTCCAATTGCACTAGATTGAATGTTGCATACATTTTCTAAATATCTTGTAAACACAAAAATAGGATTAAATATCTGTGCTGATACTCTTGTCTTTGTATCTTGCAGGTGTTTGAAAAGCTGAAAGACCACATGCTGATTCCTGTGTCCAATATGGAGAAAGTTAAAGTGGATGGAGCTCTCACATGCTGCTCTGTGCTCATCAGCAAGAATCCAAACAACTGAGCATGTTGAAAAGTGATCTTTCAGTGCATGGTAATCAAGCACTGCAGCTGGTATACAGCTTAATGTCGAACTAAAAGAGCAAGTTAGAAGAGAGATGAGCTCTTTCAGTGTTTTTTATTACATAAAATCTAAAGGGAACCATCAGGTCATCTCTCCAGTACACTGAAATTACAATAAGACTAGTTAAAATGTGAGAGTAGTTTAGATGATAACATAAAGTATCAGGTTACTAACGTCTTTTTAAAAAAAATCAGGATTAATAATCGAGCTATTTTGCCCTAAAATTGAAAACTGACAGTGTTCAATATGTAAAAAGTGAACAAAAGGACCAAAACAACTGTTACTCATAATGTTAGATATTATTTAAAATCAGTAGAGGAATGTGTAATGTTGATTTACATCCTTGAACCATATGAGGATTCTGACTAATCTGTGAACATCTGTGAACATCATTCAGTGTTTATGATCCTTAAAGAGGACCTCAATGAAATTAACACAGATTCAATAGATTCCCATTTTGTCATTGTAAGATGAAATATTAATAACATTGTTCTGCAGATCTAAACGGAGATGTGTATAGAGTTAGCTCATATTGTTTACATGCACCATTTTGACTGTGATTTACCTTTTGTGTGCTCTTGTGCCTACATAGTGTGAGTAAACTTACATTTTTAGAGAAATGTATTCTGGATCAACATCAAAGAAAGCAGTTCAACTAGAACTGTCACCTAAACCATAGTTTCACTTTTATTACCAATTCAAAGCAAAATTCTGACTGTTTCCATACACTTGGTGCTGAATCTAATTCTGAAAATACATCAATGTAGCAAAAAGCTTGAAACATCTTCTGGTATGATTGTAATCTTATTTTTTTTTAATCCATTCTTGTTTTGATGTTTAAATTTCTGTCCCACAGAATTTATTATCACTTTTACTTTTAGTAACTCTTGCTTAAACAAATCACTTATTAAAATCCAGTTTGCTATGTAGTACTACACAACCACCAACAGATACAGCATGTTTGTGGCAAAAAAAAAAAAGATTAATTAAAATATACAACCATGCAAAGATCATGAATGTAGTGCCTTGCATATGAAATCACACACATTCAACTTTTTTTCACATTTTAGTCATGTTACAACCACAGATCAATATCTGTGAATTTCACTGGGTTTTTATGTGATAGACCAACAGAAATCAGTGCATATTTGTGAAGTGGAAGAAAATTACACAGTTTTAATTTTTTTAAAGTACAACTTTGAAGAGTTGCATTTATTAGTATTGAACCTTCTTAACTGTGATCCATCTAAATGGCAACCACTGCAACCAATTGCCTTTAGAAGTCAACTAATTAGTTAATAGTACCAATTTTGTGGGATTGAACTTCTATATTAATGCAGTTATTCCTTAAAGTCCCTGATCAAACAATCATGAAAACGAAAAAACACAATTATTTTGTTGTGCCATAAAATGCTGAAAAGTTTAATGGAGGGTTAGATTATACAACCCTATGCCAACCTTTGAAAACTATCTTTTTTGAAGATGAACAAACAATTTCCACTTTGAAACAAGGTGTTGGCATCATCATACTAAGTGTTGCTTTTTATCATCTCTTACCAGGAACTGGTACTGGCAATATTGTAAGATGAGCTAACTGGAATAGATACTCATGCATTGCTTTGTGGTAAAATATTACATAAAGTACGAGGTATATACATTAACATTTGTGGTTTTAACATGACAAAATGTAGAAAATACTTTTTAAGGCACTGTATATTTTTATTGAAACCAACACAACCCTCCTTCCTACTTCTGCCAGTGCCTTTGTGGAAAATCAATGACTTTTCTCCCGCTGAACGACTCTGAGGTTGCTGCACTTTCTCCAACATCATTAGTTCTGCCTGTGTTTTTGATTACACTGGATGTTTGTTATTCTTGTTTGGCAGTTTTCCCTTCAGAATCTGATGTATGCCGTCCTGTCAGCACTCTCTGTAGCACAAAATTCAACAGGATCAAATGTGATTGCAGTCAAGAGTTTTCAGAACCAGTTAACCACAGCCATGTGATGAGCTTCCAGTAGAAGCCTACCTAATGTTGTTGCTGCTTAAGTAGCTTCATTTCCGTTGTTGGCGAATTCGTGTTTGAGGCCTGTAAACATGACAACACGATAAATATACACGTGTTCTTTAATAAACCACAACCCTGCATGTCCATCACATCTGAGGCAGCTCTGGTTCTCGATGTGATTGTCTGTGAAAGTTGAGGAAATGACATCATGAGGTGACTCAACCTCCCCCCATAGACATTAGTGTATGGGCAAGTGGGCAGTGATGAAACATGGAAAGAATTCATGTCGGGAGGAAAAGCAGCTTGGGGAGTAAACACTGGCCCTTTTAAATTTTCTTCTTCTATTGCCTGTCTAACTTTGAACACATTCTGTCTCCCACCTTTCTCCTAACGCCTCATGGACAACGTTGGGCTACTTTATGACTGTGACATCATAAGCCCTGGCAGACGCTGCTGATCTGCTGCTGGTGTGATAGAAAACAGTAGTTGGACTGGATAGTTTTCTTCTAATGCCTAAGCTGCATACATAGACTGTAATTAAGAACTAATATGGCTAAATTGCTAAATTATCTAAATTTGGGTACAGATAAAAATATTTTAGAGCTGTTAAAATGTCAAACATGTAGGATTTACATCCACTCCTAGTTGTTAAGGTGTTATTGTTCCATCTCAGGTGTTTTGGTTTTAATTCAAACTGTTGAACTCCTCTATACTTGAGCCTTTTCCTTTTCTTTTATGAATAAATTAACATTAGCTTTCATCTGTGTTGTGAGTCATTTATTAACCTTTGAGTAGAAACTTAAAAAAATAAAATAAAAATAATGGCATCTCAATCCTTATATCTCATATCAGTATGCAAAAAGTTCACAAGATCACAAAGCCTGAGAAAATGGGAGTTTATGATTTCAGATTCAGTCCGTGGTCCCTCCAAGTCCCTCGTTGTCAGCAGATTTCAGCAAGTTGATGTGTGCTGGCACCATGTGGTGTTAAACAAGAACTACAGAACAAAGTGCAAGGTCCCTGCGCAGTGCGCATGATACATGTTTCATACTTTTCCAGATTTACTTTATTTAAAACACCGACAGTATACATTACACATTAACCACAAGAGGAAACCGTATCAGGATATAGCTCAAAGTGCTAACTTTGCATTTACCAAAATTGCCTGATATAATTAAAAAAAACAAAAAAACAACATATAAACACCTGGATTATTATTATAATTATATTACTTCAGTTTTATTTTTCTACACTCATCAAAGATTGTGTAAGATTTTTCTCTCTAAGAACCCTGACAGTCTATTTTTTAAAAAGAAATTTCAAATGTATTATTCTTAAGCATTTACATGTTTATATTGGAGCCATACAAGCTCTGAGGCAATAAAGTAATGGATTACTGTACAGAACAACTAGAAATAGTTAAAAACAAATATTACTATTGTATTGTCCCATATAAAAGAATGTAAAGTTAGATTCTATTATTTGAACTTAATTTTACATGAAAAATATAAGAACTGTTATAATATGTTCAACATAATCCAAAGTACTCTTAAAAACAACTGCATAAAACTGCATAAAAGCATTTATGACAGCGCTTATTGTTACACTGGTTATAATAAACATTTCAAGCTTTTTCTATATATTGATAGTAATGTTTTAACATAAAGCTTCCTTTTAATTTTTACCATCACTTTTCTTGTTTTTGATTCTTTTCTTGTTTTTAATATTTTACTGAAAATATAATGGGACAAACCAGAAAGATGATTTGTTCAAAACTTGATAACTATACTTTGGTGAAACCAGCATCTGTTAATGATGCTCAATTCTCTATGTGAATTGAGCACTTTTTACAGAAAATTTAAGTTGGAAGCACACTTGCGTTGCATGTTTAGTCGAGGGAAAGGTTAGCATAGGGGTTACTTTCATCCCTTCCGACTTTAATATTTTTACTCAAGCTCTCTGTAGACTGAGATAAAGGTAGGTAAGAATGGTTAAAATAGTTGTTGCACGAGCAAGGCTTAAGACAGCGGCAGGTAGTGTAAAGTTTATCTCCTTTCTCAGGATCTTTTCCATCTTTAAACTGCTCATAGACATAACAGTTTTCCTTAAGGCAGAGAATGGACAGATCTTTGTTCAGAGTTACGTAGTCTCTGAGGGTTTCGCTCCCAGAACTTCCATCTGCTTGTTTCTCAATGGAAAAGCTTCCATCAGAGGAGAGGAAGTCAAATTCTTCAGTAGGCTTGTTGAGTTTTGGAAGCTCAGCAGGCATGATCTCCACTACAGAGGAGGTTGTGTCTTCAAAATACAGCTTCAATGTGATTGGAGGATCCTGTAAGGTGAGTAGAGCAACTCGTTTTGAATTAATTTAATCATTCAGCTTAAAATGTATTAATTCTGTTGACATTTATTATACATTTCCATTTGTTTTATGATGAAGTATAAAAAGATGTTTTTCGGGGGGGTTTCCCAGTTTGTTTCCTGGTAACCTTAGGAGTTACTTTTTTGTCTATTTAGTAAGGTATTTGAAATGTCTTTCAAAGTAACTTATAAGTTGCAGGAAAACAACCACTTTGTTTCATAAAAATCAACAGGTTAAGTATCTAAGTCCTGGAGATGACTTTTAAGTTCTGGGAAAGTACACACTATACTATTTTGTGCTACCATTTTGTTTTTAGTTGTTGTTTTGTGTATGATTGCTTATATTTACTTTAAATCCTGTCACTAAATGTTTTACCCATTTCTGCTGGTTGATGTCTGTCAGGAAGCCCTGCAGAACTTTTTCAAGGTTGGGCACTGGTGGCCAAAAACACAGCTTGAGCTTCCTAAAAAAACAAAACAACAAAAATTCATTCATAAGGATGTTTTTTTTCTAATACTTTTCAATTTCTTCAAATAGTAGATCAGTTTCAGAAAATGTATCATTTCTAAATAGTGATATCTGTTTCAAACAGGACATATAATAAATCTATAATTGTTTTTACAACAAAATGAAACGGTTGAAAATAAAAGTACCTGCGATAAAGTAAAACGGTTGTGATGAAGCTGATAGTTATGATCAGGATGGAAACGGAGAAACACCACAGGAGCTGCATGTCTAGAAACAGTAAAACTAAAGTTGGAAATATGCATTTCTACAACTATGTTTTCATTCATGAAGCAAAATTAATTGAAATTACAACCTAATAAAAGCACATTTTATTAGGTTGTGATAGATGAATGATATACAGCTGCATTGTGTATTTGATGAAACTGAAACATTTTCATACTAAACCAATTGAAAAGCTTTTTTTATTTATTATATATATATATATATATATATATATATATATATATATATATATATATATATATATATATATATATATATATATATATATATATATATATATATATGCCACCATGCCTGACAGCTGCTTTGAGGTCTTTCTTTAAATGGTGTTTGCTTCTATATATATATATATATATATATATATATATATATATATATATATATATATATATATATATATATATATATTATTTCAGACTTACCTGTATTATCAGTGATGGTACCTGGGAGGACATCTGACCAGTCACTCCAGTGTCCTGAATAAATCGACCCATCAGGTTTCGCTCTAACTCTTACACTGAACTGGCCTCCTGAAGAAAGACGTACACACGCGCTAGTGTGTCCCTCTTTTGTTATCTGCGGGTAGAAATATAAAAAGTTAATAAATACTTAGCCATACTATTTTTTCTTCATATTTGATGCATGCATTTTCATTTGTTTATGTATTGTTTAAGGTTTTGTGGTACTGCATGAATACAAATCTTTATAGAAACCTTCATTTTACATTAATTTGAATTTTGGTGAGGTGACAATTTCTTTCTTTTGGCGCCATCTTGTGGTATAATAATGGAACTTCCAAGACGGGATTAACGCTAACATTGAGTACAGGGTTAAACAATAGGTCAAAGCATAATGCATATTTTGCTTTTGCCTTTTTTGGATTACCAAGAACAACAAGGCTGTACATGATTGTAGAACCACCATGAAACAAAATAAGAGCCATCATGGTGAGCTCTGAACTTCTACTGCTTTTGTTTTTGTTTCCATATTTACATAAAAAATGATGAATTCAGCAAACCAACCAAAATTTGAGAGGTTTGCCTTTAACTAAAGCTGGGTATTTTTTTACTTGGGTCCTTGTAGTTTCCTTTACTCCTCAATGTTTTTCCGGAAGAAAGAAAAAATATTTAGGGACTCTTCTTATCAGAAGATAAAACTTTGCCCACCATTGTTATTCTCATTGAAAGAGTGACTATTTTGATTTTTAAGCTGTTGATCAGCTCTGCTTTTGTTGGTGGATGTAACTTACCCTGAAATCTTCAACTTCTCTGACCTGAACGTCAACCTCATACACAAGGTGGTTTGACGGAAAGGGTTGAGGAGCTTCCCACTCCAAGCACAACTTGTCGTTAGTCAGTTCTCCTTTCAGATGACTTGGTGGGCCACTTTTAACTGTTAACATGAATCACAAAAGATTATGTAAAAATCTTATGTTTTTGATGAAACATGGCCTGTGAGAAAATCAATAACTAACTGCATTGTTTAAGAAATTGACCTCAATAAAAGATTCCATAAAATTTATTTGTGTACTGTGATGACCTATAGAAATAAAAATATGATTGATTGTCCATGATTGTTTCTCTTACATATACACGAAAGTTGTGCATATGTGTTAGATTTATAAAAATAATATTTATATTCTGTA
Organism: Poeciliopsis prolifica; assembly: GCF_027474105.1. Lineage (NCBI taxonomy): Eukaryota > Metazoa > Chordata > Actinopteri > Cyprinodontiformes > Poeciliidae > Poeciliopsis > Poeciliopsis prolifica. The sequence goes on from NW_026562377.1 coordinate 3,744,451, forward strand.
CTTCCTAAAAAGGATTGACCTCATTAACACAACTTCCTGTAAGAACTTGAACTGTTCAAAGTTCTAAACAAAGAAAGTACATCTTAGAGATTTTCTTCAGTGAAGTGTAACTCAGTATCACTCACTGGACTTTTTCAGCTCAATCTCTTCACTGAAGAACAATCGTTTGAGTGGATCTGAGGTGCTGTTGAGCTTGACCTTCATTGCTCCAGACTTATCTCCATGAAAAGAACACGTGTCAGAAAGATTTCCATCATCCTGACACTCCGTCCAGTTCAAAGGTTGACTGTAAGAATTGGAAGACAGCTCATCAAAATAGCAGAAAAACAAATAAAAATCACAACTAACTGTTTTGAAAATATCTCTTTCAAGGCTCAGTATAATATGTCCAGAATTTAAATTATATAAACATCCTATATGCCTGCTTTTTCGTTCCAAAACGCTTTTTTTTATTTTTATTTATTTTTTTTTGTTTATCAAAAAAAGCTGTTACCACCCATGTTTCAATATCTTTAAGAACCACCGCCAACAGCAAAGCTTTATATTGTTTCTATTTGTTTATGTCCCTGTGTTGGCCAACGTTCAACAATTGGACAGATCACCTCACAATTTATTCTAGAGTACTTTCATACAAGGAGAGGTTTGTTGCCATCTTAATAATGTCCCGCAGATTCTCTGCCTGCAGAGCAAAACCAAATCACCATCACCGCCCCACCACCATGCCTGACAGCTGCTTTGAGGTCTTTCTCTTTAAATGGTGTTTGCTTCTCATTATGGCAATCTCTGTTTTGGTCTCGTCTGCAATTATAAACCTAAGTTGTACTGTATTGTTTTTTGTGATAAGTGTTCTCCCTGCACTTTGTCACAACAAGTAATGAAAGCTTACTCCAGGGGTGCCCAACATCGGTCCTCAAGTCCCTTTAGTTCTCTTCCTAGTGGTAGTAGCAACCTTTTCAGCAAGTCAGTGGTTTTCTTAGGCCTTCTAATGGGTCATCATTTGATCCAGGTGCATTAAACCAGAGAGAGAACTGAAACATGCATGATACTTGTCCTCAAGGACCGGCTTTGGGCACCACTGGCTTATTCTTTTTCTATCACAAATATCAGTATTTACATGCTGAGCCCTGCAGAGATTGAACACACCCGCACCACACAGATATATAAGGATATTAGTACCTAGAGCTATAGAAGAGCTTGTAATCATTTTCTGCACCATATTTGGTGCTATTCCAATGACAGGTAACATGTTGCAGGTCAGAGGTGAAGCATACCAGGGAAATATCATCTACAAGGAAAAGGTTGTTATTTTTTAAGCATAAGCATCAGTTGTAAGTGCAGTCATCCAACCAGGCTGTTTTCAATCAGACACACCTGCACTTTGGGGAACTATTGCTCGCACAGGTTTCGACCAGGAACTCCAGTATCCAGGATGTGCATCTGGTCCATTTCCACATTTCACAGAAGCCTGAACCTCAACCTCCTCACCTGGTTCCAGTGAGAGCAGAAAGTTTTTGTCTTTTCCCTGCAAATAAGAAGGATCACTTTAAGTACTTGTCTTGAACTATTACCTTATAGATTGATAAGAAATAAATGGTTCATGTTGGGTCTTTTTATCCTTTCTTCTTTAAAATAGTTAAACTTTCAAAGCTTCCAGGAAGTTTCAGTTTGCTTTATTATTCCCCAGCACATCAATGAATTAATAATAATAAGGTAATAAATAAAGTTGTTTTAAGTGTTCACCAACGTGTTCAGTCAGTCTCTCTCCGATTGCTGAATCATGAACATTGACCTCAACTCAGGGAAAAGCTTCCCTGGCTGCTTTAGATGTGATTTCTTGTGTGAGCTCCAGGATGAGTCAGCAGAGTGTTTTTAGTGTAATTTGTTTTATTCATATATGGATAAAAACTCTAACAATTGTTTTCTGGAGATGCACAGCCGTGGTATCTCTTATCATACCTATGAATGTCAAAGATTTTGTTTCTTATGTGATCTTGAATTTCTTCAGATGACAAAACGAGTAATCTTTTAAAGAGGTTCTATTTAAGTGACTTCTTTCTTTTACTGGTTTGGTTATGATCAAGGCAGGGTGTGATGTCCCAAAAATGGAGTTAATCACAGTTCAATCATGATTTAACAAGGGCAGGAATTACATTATATGCAGGTCCAAGTTAGCTTGCTTTGCTTTTGGCTTTCATTTTTCTTTAGTAAATGTAATATTTGTTTGACTGTTTCATTTTGTTATTTATTCAGGCTGTCTTTTCCTCAAATTGAAATTTATTTGATGATTTGAAATATATGTATATGACAAGAAACTAAACATGGGCAACATCTGTGAGGTGGCTTTACTGAGTACCGTATGGAATAAATTCAATTTAAGCAAAACAAGTATAATATATGTACTCAAAACATACATTACCTCAACTGTTTTTTCCCCAAGTGTCTTGGAAGAATGACGAATTCTATATTCTTGTTTCCATGTGGTTTTTAAATTAGTGTCCAGAGAAATAAGCATTTTTCCCACAGTGTCTCCTGGCTGTAGGGAGACATTGGAGGGGGGATCCAGAAGACCTGCACATAAAATATAGCAAAAATTAAAATTATTTTGCCTAAATCGACCGGAAGTTCTCAAAACCCTTTGACTAATATACATCTAAAGACTAGCATACAGTGTTAATGTTTGTTCATGATTTCACAAGAAAAATTGTATTATGTTAAAAACAAGTTTCTTACAGAGATCCTCCACATAGACTGTCCGTTTGTACAATGTGATGTTTTTGGTCTGATGCACCACTTTCACTTCCGTCCCAACATATATGAAGATATCCATCCGTGGAAATGAACAGACATGCAGGAAAGTTCCGTTTTCTGTTCCAAGGATAGACATCTTACACGTCTTACTTTGGTCCCTTTAGTGATAAATTTGTGTACAAAAGAAGCATGATATATTAGAAAAGAAAGACATTTTTACAGAAAATTCTACACAGATCAAAAACAACTTAAACCAAAATATTTTCAAAAATATGATTTCAAAATCCTCTGCTTTAAAAAAGTTTAATGATCTTTTTAGTTGCAGCAACAAAACAAAACAAACACAGATTGTGGCATACACAATCTCTCATATAGTTTTTTTTCCAAAGTTTTTTTGTACAAAAGCAAGTTTCCATCAGACTCAACCTCCATGTTTGATAGTCGTATGAGATGTTCTGGATTTTAGAAATTTGTGCTGATTTGCAACACATCTCCACTCTCGCATCACTCCTAAAGTCCTGTGGTTATTTTCATAGGTAACTTTTGAAACCTAAGGTGCACTGCGTTACACTTTTCAAAGAAAAAAAGCAATTTCTCTTTTCTCATTATTAAACAAGTGATGTTTTCCAACTTTCCTTATTAGATAAGGCTGACTGCTACAACTAACAGTTGACATTTGGAAAAGGCTGATATTGAAGTTAGATTAATTTTCCTGTGATTCAGAACCGTTTCAGGATTTTCTTACTATTAATATTTTTCAAACTGCAGAATAATGAACCTCTTTGCAGCCCTTTCTTGACTGATGCTATTCTAAAATAAGTAAGTAAGTAAACTTGACCTTTTACAGGTAAGAAACCACAAAGTGCTTTACAAAACAAAAAACAAAGAAGATAAAATTTAACTGGATATATAACAGCATACATGTGACATAAGGGAAAATAAAACTAATTAAAAGCCACTCTGAATAAATGTGTAAAAATAATTTATTTTTAAGAATTATTATTGTTACACATTTACATGCTGTCGTTAACACATACATTGTTTCATATAGCAACAATGCCATGTTGTTTTATTAGGCATAGGTTCACCTAATTTCAAAATTATAAAAAGAGAGAAAAACAAACAAAAACAAAACAATATTATGATCAAAGTCATGAATTTTCTTCCAGAAGTTGGTGAAAGGATGCAGAGATAATTAAACTATTTGGCTGAAGACAACAGGTCCAGAGGGCCCATCTTGTGTACCTGAGGTTTAAACAAGTGTTGCAGAGAAAAACTGGACCATTAAAAACATACCCTCCAACATTATAGAGAAAATTATATGTCCCGTTGTCTGTGGTCTCAAAGAAGCAGGTGAAATCAGCCATTGTTCGAGTGAAACACTTTGGATTTTCTTCATCCTGTATGAGCAAAACATCTGGTACAGAAAAAAAAATATCACATTAATATGATGCATACATGACAGACATAGTTGCCAATGGGAGCCGCTGAAACATCACAATAGTTGGTAATATCCACTTTGGCTGATAGGAGAACACTTTATCTTTGTAACATTTTACAAAGAAAGAAATCTTTGACCATTCATCTTTACACAGTCAAATAATTGAGATGACAAGAGCAGTCTGGTCAATCATTTCTGAGTTGATTTGGTCAAACATTATCTTGTTGAAAGCGGCACTTTCCAGGTAGACCAAAAATGACCTCATGACATTATACAACAGCAAATGGGAAACAAATGGGCTCACAGCATCATAGATACTACACCACGTTTAAAAGTGGGCATGAAGGTCATGTCTACATTCAATATAAAAAAAACATATACAAAAATCATTTTGGTTATTTATTTAAAATGAATTATTGGTGGTGCCAATCAAATGAGGCAAGGAAAAATGTTCCCTTTTAATGTGGGTTTGTTGATCCTCAAGTCAACAGTTCTCCTGGTTGAGCTGCTGGGTTGCTAATTCAGGGAATTACAAATATCCCAGTTTATTTGGTAAGGAAAAAGTGAGGAACTTTACAACTTAGAAAGGAAACGGGTGGCATGATGGCTCTCCCACAGCTAAAGCATTGTTATTATTACTATTATTAACACTGTCATGTTTTCCAGCTTGCTCCATTTCGCTGTTGGTGTAATGAGGACTATAGGGTTAAGTGGAAGGAAATGTAGGTTACTGCATTTCCTTTACAAGCCCTGATTTGTGATAGGAGTCTGTTGGCTCACTTGGGAGTGATAAATTGTTGGATATATCTAACATAAAAAAAATATTTTAAAAAAATAGCAGAAACTGGGTAATTTGACAAAAATAGATAAATCATTAAACTTATTTAGGTGGAACACATTTTTTCACAGAATTTCCTCCCAGCTGAGACTTCAGTGGTAAATCCTGGATAAAAAAGGGTCTTACAGTTGTATATTTGTACCATTGTGCTCTCACACTTACAGAAAATTATATTCCTGTAAAAGTTTCCAGCTTCTGCAAGCTTGAGGAATTAAGATTTTTTTAAGATCTCTTCAATTTTACTGCAAGTGGCAAAACTACAGGGTCTTGCGACAGTTGATGCAGAGTTCTACTAGATCTTAAAGTCAGCATATTGGTCAAAGACACATTTATTACTTTGTTTTGTAACTGATAAATTATTGTTCCACTAACTTCTCATTAGCTGGTCTGAGCTTCCACTGGCTCTTCATTCTGGAAAGAACATTGCTAAGATAACGCCTAATAAGACAACATCAGTACAGGATAAAATATGATGTGCATAGTTCTCATCTTTACTATTTGGAGTTAAAAAGACGCTGTGACACATCTTAGTAATATCTGTAGGCTGAGCCAGACCTCTGTAAGAATACAGTGTCAGATTGTGCAGATGTTATGCAATAAATTTGTGACATTGTAGAGTTTGATAATGGATAAAAATTGAAAAAAGGAAAGATGTTTGAAATAAGTGAAATGTAATTTTATGTACATCTGTCATTCTCTAAATAGAAATGAAACAATTTATAAAAATTTGAGTGTGACATCAAGAATTTATTTTTAGACTTTTAAGGTATCCTTGACAATAGGTGCAGACCAAAAATATCTCAACAAAACTCATTGAGGAGTCTTAAACAAAAATATTTATTTTTCTCCAAATGCAGTGTTGTCATTTCTTGCACCTTTGTCTTCTGCAGATCTTATCTTGTTCTGACAGATATTACTTTAACCTAAATTAAATTAAAAATAAAATTATACACACAGTCTGACAACAAACTTAAAATACACAAAATAAATGTCTCTATGAATTGATAGGCATTTCCAACAAAAAAAAGCGCAGTTAGTATAGCAACAGGGGAAACATAATTTAAATTTCACCTGAACATTTCAACACTGTACACTTACCTTGCTTTGACAAAATACGCTCAATTTCAGCATTGCAGTGCAAGAAGGGCATCAAGTCAAAATGCATCCACAAGCTAAAGAGAAATATCTGCCATATGCAACGCTGAGTCATCATTGACTGAGGTGTTGTGCTTCCAATCCTAATTTAAGCTCAGCTCATATTTGTGTTTGTGTCTACTTCATGTAGTTTTGTCTGGGTGTCTGTGGGTGGGATTTAACAAGTTCAGAAGGGTTGAACTAAAAAGCTCAGCCTAAAACAGGAAGTGGACTTTATCTGTGGTGGAAGCTGACTCCAAAAAAGGCAAAATAGGAGGAGAAATGTACATTGTTTTTTTTTTTTTGTTTGTTTGTTTTTTTTTTCTTCATATTTTTAGGACACTACCACAACAAATGACTGCTGGAGATTCCAATTATTCTGACCTCTGTTGTATATATTTCAAGATATTCTTATTTGTTGTGTTGACCAAAAGATTAATAGGTGAATAATGATAGTTAAGTCACTATAATCTTTAGAAGACTTGGGACTTACCATTTCCCGAAATAATGTACTTTACAATGTAAAGCTCAGTACTTTATAAGCTTTCAAATTTTTTGTTCTACAGTTCATGAGACAGTCGTGCCCTCCTGAAAAAACAAATAAAAAATGTACTCAAAAAGAAAACCATGTGTGCTGATTAACCACATCCTGACCTACTGCACAGCAGCAGTACAGCAGGTTTGGTTTTATTTCTCACGTACAGAGGCAGGCCCCAGTTCTTCATCGCCCTGGCAGTTTTAAATAATATTTAAAACTGCCAGGGCGATGAAGCCTCTGGCGATGAAGCCTCTGGTAGAGGCTCCCAGGCCTCTACCAGAGGCCTGGGAGCTTGAGGGTTCTGCGCAGTATCTTGGCTGTGCCAAGGACTGCTGCACATTTCTGGACTGAGATGTCTGATGTTGTTCCTGGGATCTGTTGTAGCCACTGTTCCAGTTTGGGGGTTACTGCCCCGAGGGCCCCGATGACCACAGGCACCACTGTGGTCTTCACCTTCCAGGCCCTCTCCAGTTCTTCCCTGAGGCCCTGGTATTTCTCCAGTTTCTCGTGCTCCTTTTTCCTGATGTTGCAATCACTTGGTATTGCTACATCTACCACAACGGCTTTCCTCTGATGTTTATCCACTACGACAATGTCTGGTTGGTTCGCCATTACCATTTTGTCTGTCTGGATCTGGAAGTCCCACAGGATCTTAGCTCTGGTGTTCTCTACCACCTTTGGGGGTGTTTCCCACTTTGATCTCGGGGTTTCCAGTCCATATTCTGCACAGATGTTTCTGTACACTATGCCTGCCACTTGGTTGTCGTTCCATGTACGCTTTCCCTGCCAGTATCTTGCACCCTGCTGTTATGTGCTGGACTGTCTCAGGGGCCTCCTTGCACAACCTACACCTTGGGTCTTGTCTGGTGTGGTAGATCTGGGCCTCTATTGCTCTGGTGTTTAGGGCCTGTTCCTGGGCGGCCAGGATGAGAGCCTCTGTGCTGTCCTTGAGTCCAGCTTTTTCCAGCCATTGGTAGGATTTACTGATATCAGCCACTTGGGTTATTTGCTGGTGGTACATCCCATGTAGGGGCTTGTCCTCCCATGATGGTATCTCTGGCACCTCAACCTCCGTTCCCTGTTGTCTGAGACATTCACTGAGCACATTGTCTGTTGAGGCTTTGTCCCTGATGTATTTATGGATCTTAGTTGTTTCGTCCTGGACAGTGGTTCTCACACTCACTAGTCCTCTGCCTCCGTCCTTGCGGCTCGTGTACAGTCTCAGGGTGCTGGATTTGGGATGGAACCCTCCATGCATGGTTAGTAGTTTTCTAGTCTTAATATCTGTGGCTTTTATCTCCTCCTTTGGCCAGCTGATTATTCCAGCAGGGTATCTGATTACTGGCAGGGCATAGCTGTTTATCGCACGGAATATATATATATATATATATATATATATATATATATATATATATATATATATATATATATATATATATATAGTATATATGTTTTTTTGACTCACCGAACATCAAAATGTGTCACTTTTGTGGAAGCCATTGAGGACAGAAAGTTAAAAGTGTCCTGAATACATGTTTATGCTCTAATTTTGTTGTTACAGCAAATAAAAAATATCATATTTAAAAACTACAGAAATCAAATATTAACAATGTGTGGATTATAATTAAATATTGAGTTTGTATCAAAGTAAGTCTACTATAGCAGCTGTTACACCGCTCCCTGTTGTTTACATCTATGCTGTAGTTACACAGTTTTTCTGCTTCTTTCAAAATGTCCGATTTTAAATAAGTTGTCATGGAGGGTCATGGAGGTGGGACCCAAACGGTTGAAAGAATAAAGCTCAGATTGATATCAGTTGAAGCTTCAATTTTAGTGCAACAGAACAGACAAACCACACTAACCACATGAACAATGAAATACATTCTTCACGTCTTTTATTGTTCATGAAATAACTTTTACTGCTTAAATAAGAGTAGAAGTGAGAAAACAATATAAGAGAACTTCTAGACTGGCTAACTAGAGTAGAATATTTATGTTGAATGAAAAGCTAACAAAACAATGATTTTTTAACTATAAACACATTATAGTAAACACTATAATATATTTACAGTCTTTTCCCTGGAGGTGAGTATTCAAAAGAATAAGCTTAACGCTCATAGTTTACTTCCTTAATATATCAACAAACCCACATTAAAAGGGAACAAAATTACATTTTGTGTAATTATCGTTTCATTCGATTAAATATTGAAAAGTTAAATGATCAGTTGTATGTTTTTACCTTTGTGCTAATCTGCATGCATTAATTTTGCATGTCACTGCTGCTGACGCATCTGTATTTCCCCACTGAGGAATAAAAACATGTTTCTATTTCAAATTTTCTATTTCTAAAAGGGACTTTCTCACACTAAGCACTGCTGCCTAAAATGAAACGTCTGCGCAGAAAAACAAAATGGCTGGTGAAAGAAAAAAATCAACAGGTTAAGTATCTACCACAAACTGCTTATATCAGATTTTATCTAAGTTTCTGAATAATAGGTGACACTTCCTAAAATGCAAGGGGTTATCTTGACATGTACTGAACATTTTGTGCTAAAGTATGAACTCCATTTGATTAACATAATATAATCAAGTGTAGGCATACTATTTTATTATTTGAAAGAAGTAAGATGGAACCGGAAGATTTTTATAACACATAATTTACAGCTAAATTGCAATCCTTTCTGACAAAACTTTACAGATGATGGATCTGTTGCTGGCATTGATCAACCAAATAATGGCGGCATCACCAAACACACTGGTAGATACAGCATCTACCAATCATGTTGAGGTTGGTACTCCAGAAAGTTTGTCTTTCAGATCTAACAGTGTTCTTTCAAAGTGCTCTGCAAAAGTTGAAAATGTTTTACATGTTGTCACATTACATCCAGAAAGCAGCGCTTCAGTTTTTCCACATTCTGTTATGATACAGACTTGCTCCAAATTCTATTACATTTACTCAAATTTAGTAAAGTAAATGTAATGTCTACATTATTTTCTTACTTAATACCAAATTAAGGCAATGTGAGAAATTGTTTTTGAGTGTTTTGCCAATTTATTAAAACTAGAAAACCAAAAAAGAATAAGTTACATAAGCATCCAAAGCCCTTGCAGAATACTTTGTCGATCCACCACTTGCAGCAAGTATTTCAGAATACCTCAAGTTTAGCTCTCCTCTGTTTATGCAGTTCTTCCCAACCTCCATCAGGTTGAATGGTAGATATCGGTCAGCCATTTTCAGGCCTCTCCAGTGATGTTCAGTTGGCTTCATGTCTGGACTGGGCCACTTCAGGAGATTCTCAGTCAATCTGAATCATTGAGTATCCTGCTGAAAAATTTATTGCTTACATTGTATTTCTTTGGGGGTTTATGTGATAAAACACTGCAAATTATTCTATTAGTCTCTTGGTATAAAATCTTCATAGAGCTCACATCATTGGGGTCAGAAGTTCACCCAAACTCTAACGTAAAATTTTGAATAATGTGAGCTATAAATAAACCTTGGGCCAATGTTTTCCTCGTATGTTAGAAGCTCCTCAGGAAGCTTGGTCACAGAAACCGTGTTTGACAGACAGCTCTGTGCATGTGGTCGGTTTGTGGAGGAAACCCGGTGACAGATCAGCTCAGTGCAGCTGGGCAGATCAGGATTCCTTTTTCTTTTTTCACGTGTCCTGTTGCAGCATTTCTCACACACCATCTAGAAAAGCTGGTCGTCTTGAAAGCAATTGTTTAAGAACCAATATAAATCCATGACATCCATGCTAACATTTTATTACATGTTTTCTAACAGTACAACATTCAAACTGACAACCACTGCTCACACAACACCCTCCATACATAACGACACCCCACTAAACATGAGTAAAAAGCTTAATTGATTCATCTTTGACTGCTTGAGATTAATCACACACACAGAATCACTGGTGGCAAACTTCCTGGCACCTGCTGTTAACACAACATAAACTGACATGTAATTCTCCAGTAACACTCAACCAGCGTCCTGGATTCTCTTTGCTATCATCCTCAACTCACCCCAAGGTTTTCACCAGGGTTTAGACCTTGGGGCTAAGATAAATGTATTTTCTATTTGATGTTAACTGGGTCATACATTTTCTAATCCTGCTGAGAGATTCAGTTATGATCTCTTTTACATTTGTTGGCAGAGCCCTTTACAGTTAACCTTCACCCCAACTAGTTATGTTTCCAGGGCATTTTGTAGAGGAACAGGCCCACATCATCATAGATCCTCCTTTGTACTTGGCCATAAGGTCTTGCTTTCCCAAATTTTGTTTTTCAAAAGCCTCAATTTTAGTCTCGTTTTCAGATTTTTACCTAACATTCCTCCCAAACTATTGGTTGTCATGTAGAATCCAATAGAATCTTTGAAAACTTGATGACTGCAACCCTCTAATTGTCAACTTTGGGATTTTTTAATTGTACTTTTTTATGTTCTGCTTTCTATATCCATCCTGCTCCTTTGTGTGTAGTTTCAACTTTTAAGAATTCCAGTAAGTGTGGCGACATTGATTTTGTAAAAAAAAACAAAAAAAAAAAAAAACACAAACAGCCCCCCACAAAAAAAGCAAACTCTGAAATGTTTTCCTAATAATCCAGATGTTTTTTTTTTATAATTCTGTATGAGTGTGAGAAAACAAAATACAATTTCATAATAAGGCTTTTTACACATATTTACCAGGGTTCCTAAAAGTGTTGAATGTGCTTTATGGTGTGGAGATAATTTTTGATTTCAACACGTCTTCCACATTGTCTAAAAAATACATTGTTCTACAACTCTGCCTAATTTGAATATATGGCTCTAATACTTTTTCAAAATTCTTACAAATGTATCAAAATACAAACAGCGGTACTTATTTTCACAGGGCAGTGATATGCAGTACACAGATAATAACTATGACAAATGGCACATATCATGCTACTGTAAGTGCTACAATGGTATCTGTCACAATTCGCTCTCAAAAAAGTTGAGAACTTCTGTTTGCAGTCCAAACTGTGTCCTTTAAAGTTTTCTCCACAAAAATAGTTCTTCCTCCATGAGTAAAAAAAAATAAAAAATAAAAAATCCAGCAGACACCCCACAGACCCGTTGGTGTTTTAGCAAATCACATAGCTCCACGTTTATAAGTCGCCCCATCAGGGACCAGAGAGAAATATAAAATCAGAAGAAAGAAAGTTACGTCTGTTGATTTTTGCTTTTACATTGAATTGAAAGAGAGGGGTATTTCTTCCAGAAGGCTTTCTAGCAAAAGCATCTTTCCACCGAAGGCTCAGCTGTTCTCCACGTCTCCTCATGCTGTTGGTAACCCAATAAAGTGTCCTGTCACAGTCCTCCATCTATAGCTGGGTGGTTGCGGTGAAGCGTCCAGTCCTCCTGTGTTGCCGTTGACTGGTGGGATGGTGGCAGTAACGTGGCGGCCTGCCGCTCGTCTTCGTCTTGGAGCTACGTGGTGTGCGAGGGTCTGGGGGGGCTGGTAGTCAGGCCTCCTCTGCGGTGGCATCTATCCCAGCGTAGGTGAAGTTCTCAAACAGAGCCATGTTAACGTAGGCCTGGAAGATAGATGAGGTTTGGAATTTCAGAAAAACTGATGGAGAAATATAAAATCTATTTACAGCAGTCAGTTGAAATTAGCAGCTGCACTTCACGTAAATGACCTCATTTCTACCTCTCTCATTGTGACTGTTAATTTGTAATAAAGGGACGTCTGCGTTGAAGAGAAATTGCAGTAACATGATGATTGATGACGCAACACTTTTTGTGATACAGTGCATGGTGAAAGTTTTTATACCCTTTGAACCTTTTCACATTTTGTTAAAACTGTCAAAATGTTACAGATTGAAATCTAAAAATTATTATGTGTTTTTGTAATCAAACATGTCAAAGTTGCTGATTAGAAATACGCCTATTCTTTGACTAGGCCATTTTGATATATGATTAGGCTTTGGCGTGAACCATTTCATGGTAGCTTTGCATGTATATTTAGTGTCGTTGTCCTGCTGAAAGATGAACCTGCAGTTTCTCTTCCAGTCCGGAACTTCTCAATCTGCAAATATTTTTCTTCTAGGATTGTGCTGCATTTAGGTCAGTCCATCTTCTCATTAACTCTGACTAGCTTCCCTCTACCTGCTGAGGAAAAGCATCCCCACAGTATCATGCTTCCACCACCATGCGTCATTCTGTCTCAGGGGCCTCCTTGCAGGGAAAAAGTGAAAACTTAAAGCGGTATGAATGCTATTGTGAATCAAGAATTACCTTCCTGGCTTCCTGCATCCGGCTTAGTTGGACAGAGATTTGTGAGAAGGGTGGTCTCTCATAGGGACGATCCCTCCAGCACTGCCTCATCAGTTCATAACTGGGATGACAAACAATGACAGAACTTCCTAAATAATGTTTGGATAAAAATGCTAATTTTCACAAAACTCCTAACAATTACTAAAATGCAGAGCTGAATAAATCAATTAATTGCCTTTTGGAAGAGGACACTTACACCTCATCATCACAGTTTTTGGGTTTCTCCATCCTGTAGCCCTGTGGCAGTTTTTCATAAAGTTCAGCACATGTCATTCCACAGTATGGTGTACCACCTAATTCACACACAAACAAGAAGCAGAAAATAAACGCAATGTAAAACATGAGACCATGAAATGCACAGCAGAGGTTAAAGTAGACCTATTTTTCAGACAGGTTATTGTGCTAATGGGTAGATTTGGTGAAGATAACTTTTCTTGAAAATATAAAAAGAATTAACAAAAAGCAGAAATAAATACAGAACTTTTCTGGCACTTGCACTAAAAGACCTGTATCTTTGCAGTCTGTACAGAAAAACAATTTGAACTTGCATTTTATTACAATGTTGTAAGCATTCTTACCCAAGCTCACAATTTCCCAAAGTAGAACTCCAAAAGACCATCTGTGAGGAAGAAGGTCAAAAATAGTTGAGATCAAGCAAGTTAGAGAGAACATAAAAGTGTTTTTTTTTTCTTTCCGTTTTTAACTGTCATAAAAGAGCAAATGCACTTTGTTGATGAAATCTGGTGCCCTGCAAACAGAAGCTAGCTCTGCTAATCTACAGATCAAAAACCGTACAACTCCAAAACAATCTTATCTTGCATTCATACAAGTTTTGGCTTTACAAATGCATGAACTAAAAATGCTTGAACTAAAAATGCATGAACTAGAAAACTAGAAATTAAAAGAACTACACGAAGATTTTCATTTTAATCATTTAGCAGTTGAAGTTTCTATTTAAAAATGAAGATGTGTTCGTGTCATTCATTTTCAAAAGCATAAAGCCACAATCTTTTCTAGAGTTGATAAGAAAAACTTTCTGACATGCATAACCACCAGTTTTATATGTCACAAGCTGGTGTGGCTTACAAAATCAGAAAAAATGTTGTTTGTGCTCTGCTGCACTGTTTTCAACTGAAATTTCACTCATTCTTCTTTCACTAATTCTTGATGCTGTTTTGATCTTCATGAGCAAGGTTTTTTTCTTCTTCCTTTTGCTGTCCTGTGCGCTGCTGGCCTGCTTTCTGCTGTATAAACAGGCTCCAGTTGACAACGAGTCAACTGGCAGTCTGTTTCCTAGGCTTCCTGCTTTGTACTTATCAGTTACGTTGCACACTTTTATCAGTGTAACAGTGACGGGGGATGATTTGTTGTTTTCTGAAGAAAGACACATTGTGCTGTGCATAATGAACAATTTTACAACTTTAATGCCATCATTTTGTTCAAATGAGAGACTCACACGTCACTCTTGCTTGTATACACACTGTAATTCAGGGACTCAATTGCCATCCACCGAACAGGCAGTCGACCCTAGAAGCAAGCCAGCAGATTTATGTTAAGTTGGTTAATTTTCACAAAGTAACTGAAATGTCAAATCCTGAACAATATTACACCATCTCTGAATCAGTTTAAACATCTGTTTTCTCAACATGATGCTTTAAGCAATATAAAACAAAGCTTTACAATTACTTCACACGAAGGTAGCTTGCATGTTTACAGACTACTGCCCTCTAGAGGAGAAGCTATAGATCATATTAACAATCTGCAGATTATATGCAGATCATTAACTCGGTCAGAAAATAAAGCTTTTCTATTATGTTGTAAAAGTAAGTTAAGATTTGTTCATGCTGGTGGTTGTGTTCTAAGGTCTGGATCAACATAAAAAATAGTTTGAGGCTACTTTGCCATTCATAATCACTTTTTTAACCCCTCAAATATTCAGATTATGTCATCTCAATCAACCTGACTTCCCCATTGCTCAGGGCAGATTTATTTCCTACCCCATTTTAATTAAACTGTATGTGAGATTAGACTATGTTAATGAATATATACAGGATTATAGTGTGCTAAACTAGCAAAAGATATAAAAAAAAGCAGGACACGACTGGTGTATTTCATCTACTCTGAGATGCTTTCAGCGCCCTCTATTGGATTACTTTGTTGAAAACAAAGAAAAAAACAAAACAACTCACCATAGTTTTCTTGACATACACTTCTTCTCCTCTGGACAAACCAAAATCTGCAATCTTTGCCACTAGGCTGTCCCCTACAAGAACGTTCCTTGCTGCCAAGTCTCTGTGAATGAACTAAAACCAACACAGAGGAGATGAGAAGGGAAGTAGTGATAATTGTAAAATGAGAATGTTTCAGAAAGGGCGAAAATAAACTTTACCTGAAGTGTGAACATAACTTACACAGTCATTACTGAAGGCCCATTGCATAGATTAGTGAAATCTTGTGTGCAAGATTTAATACTTTATGCAGCATCACAACAGCTGTTTTTGAAGTCCAAGGGATAGACTATTCACTATGAGGCATATTAGAATTATTTTTTCTATCTTACCTGCTTGTCACTGAGGTAATGCATGCCAGTTGCCACATCAACAGCAAACTGCAGCAGCTGCTGGGAGGTGAGGGTAGAAGCTGTCCCGTGCTCCTTTGCAAAAGCAGGATCGGTCTCCAACACGCGACTCTTCCTCAGAAAGTCCAGGAGGTTCCCATAGGGAGCGTATTCTATGGCTATGTACAGGTAGCCTGAAAAAAGACACACAGTTCTCGAAAAAGCTTCCTGGCTGGCTTGCCAAATTTTCCACGTAGTTCTGTTACTGTAAAAGTGACGGTCACTATCGCTCCAGCCAACTGTGACACACATACTGTATGCTAGCTGTGAGCCGACATACCATGCACATTCAGGGTTTTAATGATTTATTTGAAGCATTGCTTTTCAAATTGGCCAATAGGATCCAAACAAGAATTAGGTGGTTTAATCTCAATTTAATGTTGATTTTAAAAATCATTAAGGTTCAAGATCAACTTCCCAGTTCGGGTAGCTGAATGCCTTCTATAAATAACTTTCATACTGTACTTAGCTAACAGAATGAAGGTTTAATTATTTAGTGGCGTTGCCACAAATTATGCTTCAAGTTTCCAACTTGATATTTTCAAATAGAAAAAAAATCTAATAACTGTCTAACGTGGTGGTGTCATCCTGTAGTGGTAGTGCATTGGAATAAAGCAGGAGTACAATCTCCAAGTTCTTGTACTTTATGTTAATTCAACTCAGCAGATCAGCATTACTCCCACTGAGGAAGAAGACATACCAACCAGTACCATGATACAGACATTATCTCAATCAATATTTCAAGACCAAGAGCCTTTCAGCATCACATTCAATTAGTTTAAATTATTCATTTGTATTTTTATTCGACAACAATATCCTGCCTGTCTACCTAAAAACCCTGAGTGAGGCCTTGGCAGACTTGGTTGCAGTTGCTCAGAGATCCAACTGGCTACAGATGGTAAGGGACTTGGCCTTGAACAATTTAAACTTGACTCAGACGTAGGCTGGACCTTTTTATAAAATCCTCACTGAACTCAACCAGATGGCTGAATCTCTGTCAACAGATGACAGCTTTCAGCCTTTCCACAGGCTATTAGGCATTTGTAGCTGTTGGAAAGGTTTCATGCTGATTTCACCAGGATCAGTAAGAGTGCCAACACAATTAGTGAGGACCGTATGGGGAAGGAAGGAATAACAGTCTGATGGAGAGCCTGGATAAATATCTCACACAGAATGTCCTGTATTTCCAGCAGAAAAACAACCAGACATATCTGCCACAGAAAAAATTAAAACAAAATATATTAATAATTAAACAAGATTTGAAATCACTAATCTTATCAAAACTTAACAGACTTTGATCTTGCCCCAAGCTTTTCCGTTTGTATGTATGAAGCTCAATGGATTAATCACCATGATAATCATTTAGAATTGTATTGTGAAAGAAAATAATGGCAAAAGTTACCACTTGTAAATTCTATGCAAATAGTTTAATGGCTCCTTATTTATTCCCTCAATTATTAACCTACTTTCTCCACTGCTTCCCCTTGAAAACATATTTAGCTTTCAGAGATTTATTGGTGTAAATATTCACAATAACCTTGTTTCATTGTTTTTTTTGCTCATATTATTCAGTAGATTTGTGGCGTCGATTCTTGAATTTGTCAACCATTTATATCTCAAGGCTAAATTGGATTAGTAATGCTTTTTCTAATGTGCTTACCACTAAATTTCCTCTCTCATATGTCATTAGTCTTTGATCAAACAAAAGTAATCACATTATTTGGGTTGGACTGCTATCATGGCAGGAACTGGCATCTGTTCAGCCTTTGAAAAACAGATAGCAAAGAAATGAGAATAATGGACAAATCCCTTCAAAAGGGCAAAAGGTTTTCATTTTGGATTCCTTCCTTCTGGTGCCTTCACTTCAAAGATGAGAGAAAACAGTTGGGAGGGATGGCCACTTATTCCTCACAATTGAATAAGTTGGGAGGAATAACTTATTCAAATAATTACAGTGAATAATATAATTATTTATAAAAATTGCTCAAACTAATTTTCATGAAAACTACAAAACCTGGATTTTCTTTACGAAAAACAGTTTTTACAAAAATGTTTAGAAATCTTATGTTTTTTTTAGATTTTAATATCAAGCACCTCACAATCATTTCACATTTTATGTTACAACCAAATTTAATGTATCTATCATGCATTGTTTCAATGTAAGATGTTGCCATTGCTATGTTTCAGTATGTAAAATATGAGGTGGAATGATAGGAAATATTAATTTTCTTTCACTTTACAACTTGTATGAAGGCCAAAAAGTTTATATTTTTTACGAGATAGAACTTGCAAACTGGATCACTCAGTTTTTCTTTTCAAATTTGTGGACTTCATAACATTTTTTTTCCAGCATTTTCATGCTCTTTTCATTTAGGATTTTAAATTAGGTGAACAAAGCTTACTTTATTACTTCATAACTTATTGTGGTGAGTTGGGGAAGCAAATAGGTGCACAGGATTTTATTTAGTTGTTGGGACTTTTGGCACGACATCATGAACCATCAACTTCAAAACTGTTCCACACCCAAATGCACCACTAGATGTCGCTCACTCACCTCTGTTTTCACAGGCTCCTATCAGGTTGATAATGTTGGGATGCTGGCCCAATTTACACAACACTTCCAGCTCTCCAGCAAAGTCTCTGTGGTCATTCTCTGAGGCAAACTCTGCAGGCAGAACAGCATGCTTCATATTATTACACAAAACACAGGTCAAACTAATTTTCCAGAATAAATCTCACAGGCATTCACTCGAATCTCAGAAACTTGTCTTTTAAAAATTGTTCAAGCTTTTCTATGAATAGTAGTAGCTTATTCAAAAATATCCAGAACATTATTTAATCATCTTTATGTAAACATTTGTTCTAACCTCTGATCTTCAAGTTATTTGGCAATGAAACATTCTTACATTTCAGCTCTTTTCTTTCTAGATACAATGGACAACTAAGAAAAGAATCAGTTTCACTGTACTTTTAACAATGTATTTTTTTTTTTCGACTTGTAATGCTGTCATGATTAGGTCGAAGGACAAAAATGAGTTTTATAGCAGATAATATCCAAAGAAAAACTTGGGCTTTCAATAACCTAATCAATGTCTAATCAAAACCATTTCAATATCATACTATGTGTCTCATTGCAAGAAAAGTAGAAATACATTTGAGTTGGTTTAAAATGTTGAAAAGTGCTTACCTTTTAGCATCTTGATGGCTGCACTCATTTTGTTGCCATCCTTTTTGATCATGGCTTTAATAACCTGCAATGAAAATATGGTTAGCTTAATTTGATTGCCGTTCATACGTTTATCAAATTAGTAAAAACAAAATAGCCGTCTTAACCTGGCCAAAGTTGCCCTCTCCAATAACATCTTCAAATTTAATGTCCTCCCATTCAAGGATTGGATAGGTGAGCGGTTCTGGCGTGGGCTTGGGTCTTCTTGTTAGGGTCAGGGTTCCTGAGTTAAACTGCAGAATAGTTTCTTCTCCCTACCATAAATGTTTGCAAATAAATAAATGTGAATGTTTTGTTTCACAAGCAGTCTTGAAAAGCATTTTTATATTCTTCCAAAGTTAATACTAGCACACCCTCACCGATCCAGACTGATAGGTAAATGTGCGCCGACGATTGAGCAGCATCTTCCTGATATAGAAGAGAGCCAGCAGGGCGAGCAGTATGGTCACACAGGTCACTGTTACTGAGCCCACAACTGCCACCAGGAGCTGATTACCGTCCCCGGTGGGCTTTCGAGAAACACCTTGGGTGGTTGGTGCTAAAATCTGTGAGTCTGTTTTCATAGAAAAGACAAAGTACAAAGAATAAAAATGAGAAGAGAGGCAGGGATTGTTTCTATCCAAGGAAGCAGCAGATGTAGTTTTAGTAGTCATCTTAAGGACTTCTGTTCCAATTGCCAATTTTATCAAAACGAACATAAAAACTACTTCAAAAGAAGCAATAAAGTCTTTATATCCTTCTTATCATAATTGAGAAAGCAAACCAAGGACATCGGGATTTGTAGTGTTGTGAGTGTGTTTAGCTTAAACAATGTTAAAGTCACGCAATGACTTCAAAGAATTTTTACATCCAACTACGATCTTAATCCAGAAACACTTCAACATAGAGAACAAGCTCCTTCTCACCATCTCCGTGCGTCTTCTCCTGAACAACTGTACTCCACTCTCCAGGCACTTTGGAGCAAGCTCTTACTCTGAACTGGTAGAGGGTGCTGCTGTTGAGCGCCGTCACGTCTTTTGTGGTCTTGTTTCTGTCATTGATGTCCAGCCAGTGATGAGGGCTGCCCTGGCCAACTGGCTGGTACTCTATGACGTATTTAATTATGCCTCCGTTTGGATTCTCAGGCGGCTGCCACCTCACCTGGACGGCCGATGTGGAAAGGGCCTGGGCCTGCACGCTGCGGGGAGGTGAAGGGCCTGCAGTACAAACACAGTTACTTTTAGCTATTTTAGAACAAGTTTTGCAACAACAAAAAAGCTGCAATAAGATTATTATTATTATGTTTTTTTTTCATTGAGTTTGTGTTTTCTGTTTTTTTGTTTTATGTGTTTTTTGCGACTCCCGGTAGCTTTGATATGTTATTTGAGACACCAACATTTTTGTGTCCGAAAATTATTTAAATTGAGTAAAAGAACATAAGTTGGGTATTGTAGCTCCTGTTTGTCTTGTAAGGTCTCTAAACATCTGTACATAACTATTTGCAGATCTCATTTATCTTTCCACAACCATAAAAAAATGAGCAATAAAAGACACCAGAGGTTTCTATTTACCCTGGCTGTTGATGCGGAAGAGGAAAGGTTTGGAGGCTGGCCCCTGGCTGCCACAGTTGATGAGTCGCACCACCACACTGTAGTCATGATGATACTTCAGGTTGTGAAACTCGGTAGAGAGCACATTGAGCAGGGTGGTCTTCTCCAAAAGTTTTTCATTGGACGGTGGGGGTTCAAAGAGCTGCACTAAAAATCCAGTTGCTGTGCCAGGAGTGATGTCACTGTCTGTAGGTAGTCGCCACCACACTTTAGCATTATGGCCGTCTACTGTCCTATTTTCGATCTCAGGCTGAACTGTGGGTTCTGCAGCAAACAAGTAGAAACAGTAAGTTAGTCTAATTACACTTAAAACCAGAAGTTTATATGTACTACATAAAGTTTTATTTCTTACTATCTGACTTTGAATCAGTCCAAAATTATTTTGATTAGTTTCGTAAGAATTACCAAATTCATTTCTACTTGCTAAATGCCACAATCATAAGAAAAGTACTATGTGAGAATTTTTTATGAAGTTTTAATACATAATGATTACTGTCTTTTCAAACTAAGAGAGTCATCTGTAAAGCCCATTTGACAATATTATGGCTTTGGAAACTTCTGATGGGTTATCGGACACATTGAGATCGATTCTTTGTCCACAATGTGCAGAATAAAATTGAAGATGCTGGCTGCAGCTGTTAAGAAAGTGTCATTAAGACATTAAGACAGTGAAACATATCCTGTACCACCATGGGCTAAACAGTCACGCTGCAAGAAGGAAGCAATTAATCCAAAAGAAACAGACTGCAGGTTTACTAACACATACAAAGACTTTCATTTTTGGAAGCATGTTCTCTGCATCTGATTCAACTAAACAATTGCACTGTTTGGCCATAATGGCCATCATTACATTTCGTGAAAAAATTGGGTCGCTTGTAATTCTTGAGAACACCATCCCGGCCATAAAATATGGAGTCAGTAGCATCAAGCTGTGGCGCGTTTTAGCTGCAGAAGGAACTGATACACTTCGTAAAATGAATGGCATTATGAGGAAAGAACATTATGTGGAAATATTGAAGCAACATCTAAACACATCTGCCAGAAAGTTAAAGCTGGGGTGCAAATGACTGTTCCAAATGGATAATGACGCAAAGCACGCAGCCAAAGTTGTTACAAAGTGGCTTAAGGACAACAAAGTCAATGTCTTGGCATGGGTGTCACAAAGCCCTGATCTCAAGCCAATGGAAAATGTAATGGGGGATCAGAAAAAGCATAAAAAACTGGGACAGCAAAGGTTAGCACTGTAAGTTCATATAGGAAAGCCTTAACTTTGAGGGTCTTCTCCATTTTACCTCTCATTTCTTAAAACACAAGATTTGAAGCATATCCACATGGACTAAAGAACAAATAGACTTTTCCATATTTCAGGTAGACAGGTCATTCAGTGGTCTTGCTGTTTTTTGAGTTATAATAGTGAAGTCCCCTTGGCATTTTTTGTGTTGGCTTATGATTTTGTCACTCACAGTTAACCCCGTTTTTGTTTTCTGATCTCTGTGTTTAGTTTTTGTTAAGTAATTTGCACCAGTTAACTTTTCTAATTTGTCTTATCCTTTTGATTCCCTCTCATTTGCTACCATTCTGTTAATTAATTAGTAATTAGACTTACTTGGTCCTCAATCTCCCAAGAGTTTCAGTCGCTCCTGGTACACACTGTGTCTAAATGCCTGCTGTGTTTCCTTCGGTCCACATGTCTCCATGCAAGTTATTTCAACTCATGTTGCCTGATTTGACTTCACTCCTTCTCCCAACTTTTGGTTATTTGGTTGATGTCATTTTTAAGTTTCTTTATAATTACATGTTTTAGTTTCCATCTCCTTTGGCTGTTTGCCTATCTCAGTCTTGTATTTGGTTTCATCACTGGAACAAATCTTGATGAAAAAAGGTCAGACCTGAACATGGACCTCAAAGGTGAACTTATAAAGGTTTTGCAACATGTGATAATATAGTAAAGCAGCGGCTCATCTTTCTAGGGTTGAAGATGTGCCTTTGAAAAGGATAATATTGCCCCCACCGAGTAACTGCATTGTTTCATGTCCATGTACCTTTCCTGTGTTCAATCTTTAACTGCCACTGCTGTCTGAACACTGCAGCATGTGCTGCACTTCCTTTCTGCTGCAGTTTCAAGCATGACACCACAGACACAACCAAAAACGTCATTGTGAAACTTTGTCAGAAACCAAGAGTTTGCTAGATGCTTCACTGTAAGTCTTCAAGGGATCAGTGACAGTTTATCGTTCGTTTCTAGCAACCTTCAAACGCACAGCCAAGAGCATTAGCATTTAGCATCCTACGGACTCCTCATCGTCACCATCATGGATTCATCATCACAAACATACCTCCACCAGTCTTTGTTCCTGTGCCCTTGAAGGAAGTTGTGGATGAGTCACATCCACTACAGTATGTTTCAGTGTTCTTGGAAATAATTTTGCTTCTGCCAAAGACTCTTTAAGCGATTTAAGTGTGAACCCAGATAAGACTTTTTCTAAGCTTTGGGCGCTAGTTCACTTATTTAAATGGCCCACAAGTTATCCTCCAGACCTACCTTTCTGTCCTATGGCTGTTTTCTGCTCAAACCGCTGTAGCTGTAGAAGGCTCACCGTTTACTTCCACAGCTACTTGGCCTCCATTTCTAATCCTCTCTGCCAGATCCTTCAGCTTCCAGGCCAGCTACTATTTCTGTCATTTCTTGCAATGGCCTCCAAACCACCCTCCAGAGCTTCATCGTTGGACCGTTTAGCTCCCCACCTGAACTCACAGCATTGTTGGGCCAGCCTCCATGCCCCCCACCTGAATTATCTGCCTCATTTGCCCTTGTGAACTCTTGATTTTTTTCTCTTTTTTGTTGCTCTGTTCTTTGCTTCCAGTTAGTTTTATTTGGACCCTTTTCAATGCATCAAGAGAGGTCCGTGGGAGTGGTTGTACTATGCGTGATGTTGAGATTTATGCTAGGTTTTGTCAACTTTGGTTTCACATTTGGATAATATCTGTCCAACGAGAATAATTACTTTCTCTTAAGCAGATGTTTTGAGTTACGTTTTATAATGTCCATTCATATAGCATAAGAATGTGATTAACTCTTGTGCAATTAAAGTGTAACTGTAATGAAATGTAGTGAAGTGAATCTTATTATTCTTTCTCTACTATTGTGTCCCCCAGTTTCTTTTTTCAATGTCGTTCTTGCATGAACATACTAAGACAGTTGTTCCATTTGTTATAATTGTAATCACAATACTAACTCATGTTTAATTAAATGATGTCTTTATTTTCTGATTGTTTTCCCTGTCCAGAATATGCCTGATTGTGCTGTGGTATTTTTTTCAGATCAGTAAGCTTGTGTTTTGAACGTGTGTGGCTGTCTGAACTGACAATTCAGTTATACATTGGTCTCACCAGGGCAGTCTGTCTCCATGACAGCTTCTGGTCCAGATTCTCCTTCTCCTCCCTCCCCAGGTCGACTCAGCTGGACGCGTACGCGATACCTTGTTGAAGGCTCCAGATTCATCAAAGTGATGGGCTCCTTGTCACTATAAACTGAAACAAAACGAAGAGTTGAGAAGATTACCAAACATTTCAATTGTGGTTGTGATGTTTAATTCAAAGTTTGGCAGTCCAGGTCCTTAATGGTATTCTGCTACTTCTAGATACACCTTAGGGTGTATGATGTAAATATGTCTAATCAGATACATTTTAGTTTAAGCAGGAAAGAATGTGGGTATTGGACCCTCTCATGACCATCTGTTCAGAGATTATTATAAAGAGTATTCTATGTACGTTTCTCACAAATAGTTTTGTGAGCAGTCTCTGTGTTTATGATTAATTCTGTTTAATTTGTTTTAAAGTCCCTGTTTCTTTTATCTGAACAAGCTTTGTTGCTTTGGCTAACATGTTACAACATTTGAGACTCCAAAGTTTACAACTGCTAAGGGTGGAAAATTGCTTAAACATAAAAATCATAAAAGCAATTGTACTGGCTTTGTGTTTTTCTCAGCCTACCTATAATTGAGGACCAAAAGTCTCTGTTCTCCACAGGCTTGTACAGAAGTTTGGTTGAGATTATGGGGCCATCGCCTTTGTGTGACTCTACTGGCATCACCAGCAGCTGCTTACTCCTTTTTTCAAGTAGCTTTGGAGCTGTAGTTGGCACTGGGGGCACTGTGTAGAAAAATGAGATGATTCACCAACAAATGTGACAAAATGTTCCCGTTGTACACACATGAAAGCACTGCTCATAAGTAACTGCTCAAACCTTTAATAGTAACGTTGAACTTGCGAGAATCCCGGCCTCCATTGGTGGACACCCGGCACTCCCACAATCCCCCTTGTTTGGCGCTCAGTGGAGGGATCTCAAACAAGGCTGTGCTCCGATTCGACTCTTGTATTGTCTTAAAGGCCTAAGTGAAAAAGATGGAAAATGGCTAAGCAATACAGGATGAAAGCCACATGTTCATTTCCTGTGCCCACTTCTGTTCCTGCTTGACTTTTCCTCAAGAATGTCCTCCCAAGAAAAACATTCTTTGTTCCTGTGGGAAATGCTGGCACAACTATTCATCAGATTGTTTCATTATTTTTAAGGAAACAGAGCAGTAACAACAACATAGTCTGAACATATCACATCAAGGCAATGCATGGTGACTGCTGCAATGTAGAGTGATACAGCCTTATCTGGTCAAACCATTGTTGTGTTGACTTCCTCAAAATGTGACCCAGCTTTGAAAGCATCAGCCAAGGCATAGTTCAAGTACATTTCCCCCCTCAACTTCCACATTTCTGAAACTTTAGTCCCTATATCTTATAGCTCTTGGGGTCTTTCTGCCTTTTTATGAACATTTCTTCTCATCCATTACTGTCATTTCACATGTTTCTTTGCCTTTTTTCTGTTTTCAAAATGCTAATCAAATGATGAATTGAATTATCTGATACAAAGCAATACTACAGGGGAATGGGATGAGACTTGAAAACAAATTTGCACTACTAGGAAAAGTGATTTCAATCTGTGACAGAGAAGAGAGCAGAGTTTTCCTGAAACATTTTGTAGCAGCAGGATTATTAAGCAAGACAAAATCTTAACATCATATGAAAGAATAACACAAGAATAACTGAGGGGGGGGGGCAGTGGCTATGTGGGGGCAGTGGCTATGTGGCACACCACAATCAGCAGCCAGACCATGAAGACTAACTGGCAGTCTTTGAGGAAGCGTAATGTTTTTTCAAGTCAAAATATGCATTACAAAACAAACAAACAAACAAACAAAAAAACAGTACAAATATTCTCACATCCACAGAGTGTATAAAAACATAGGGGGACCATGTCACCTGCTCACACCTGTCACCTGTGTGCATTAGAGTAACACTGGTAGTTAGAATTGGATATCTTGTGAGATCTACCTACATGCTGGCTGAACTTCAGTATTTTTCTTTTTTAATTTATCACCATAAACCATTCACCGTTACAGGAAACCACAAGTAGACAAGACTCACCACAGAGCCCTTTTAAATCCCTGGGTAAAGTGCCAGTCTGCTAGCTCTCCAAGGTAGTTTCCTGATCAGAATATACATGAATTTCTATAGCAACTAAACATTTATGATGTTTCCTTCATTACATTACTTTGTGTTGGCCTATTACTTAAAATCCCCAGAAATACGTTGATGTTTGTGATTTAACATGAAAAAACGTGAAAGAAAAAATGACCATGTATTGGATACATTTGCCTTTTAAATAATTGATATGCTTTATTTTCATGTTTATTTTAGCTTGGCCTTCAATATGTCATCCTCCCAAGAATGCTTCTGGTCGACTGACCTTCAGCACAGTGTTGTCCAGCTTTCGAAGCTCAAAGCTGTTGTGGCTGGGAAGGGGGTTGCCTGTAGCAGAGCATTTGACCTTGGGACTGGAATTCAGATTACATTCCAGGTCACAATCCAAATCCAAAATTTGAGGAGCCCGTTCTGGAAAAGAATGGAAAATATTTGGATTAATGGATTATAGGTGATATTAAAAAAAAGCAGTTTTATCTATAAGAATATTTTGAAAGTTTTGATTTTGAATCATGGTAAAAAAAATACAGTTTTATCAGTTTGGTATTTGGTTAAATGTGGTGTATTTATCACTACATAAAAGCTGTTTAGCCTTTTAAAGTTTCAGCTTTCAAATGTTTGGTGAGCAATACTTAGTCTTTAACAGCTTCTACATCTTTCAAAAATTGTGTAAGACTGATATTTTCTTTTTGTAGACTTAAATCAGAATAGTGGGGCTTTTATTTTTTTATTTTTACATAAAGGGTTAATATGTCTGTTATGATGCTCACCAGACTTCTCGCAGTTCTGTCCTCTCCATCCTGTGGGACACTGACATCCACTGAAACGGTTGCAAACTCCTTCATTCTGGCATTTGCAGCTTAACCGGCAGTCTGGCCCATATGTGTCATTAACACAAGCTGAAAAAAAAGACAAACCAAACACCATAGAAAATGAGGATAGTTGAATTCAACGCTAATATGGCTACAAACAATGTTAGGTTTTACACACCTTTTTCACACAGCCTCCCAAACCAGCCGCTGGCACAGGAACAGCCATAAGGATCTGGGAGGCAAAAGCGAATCTCTTTGCAGTTGCTGTTGTGGTTGGTTCTGCAGGACTCCTGGCAGTTTCTCCCAAACATTCCTGCCCTGCAGGCTGCTCCCCATCGGTGGAAGGTAAAAATCACAAATGTATTTATTTGTATTCCTAGAAATGTGCTGTCTTTCAAACTGAATTGCAAAACACCCTGACTGTAACCAATCTGTCAGCGTCACCAGACAGAAAAGCTGCTGAAACATCTTTTCAGTTATTTATGTTTCGTCACACAATAGTCAATGACGTTATAGTGAAAGCAGTCCAAATGTTATAGATCATAACATTTACATAGACCAGTTGGTTAGATAGCGTACATTTAAAAAATACAGATGACCTTTTCTGTATATTTCTAAGAGACATACAGACAGATAGATAATCAACTTTTATGGATATTATTCTTCAGTATTTTGTGTCAGTGTAGTACAAACCTGTTTCACAGCGTGTCCCCATAAATCCAGGAGGGCAGACACAATCCCCATCTAAATCATGACAAACTCCTCCGTTAAGGCAGTCTGGGCAGTCTTTGTCGCAGTTATGACCCCACTTTTTACTGGGGCAGTCTGCAGAAATAAAAACAACAGAACAGATAAGAAACCTTGTTGAGAGCTTCTCTATAGCTCCGAAACAATCCTCTCAAACAGCCAACATGCAGAAATGTTTGCTATATATTCAGGCCTGAATTTTATTTGTCATAAGTTTTGATCAAACTGCCTCAAAAGGCTTAAATTAGAAACATTTTCATAATCGATCTTTTGTCTTCACTGTCATTTATCTTAAAGCGTTTTCCTCTTTTTCATGTAGAGCCTTTTGACTCACATTATGTATGAAAGATACATAAATCAGCTTGCTTATATTTTGTCCACTTTATAAAAAATATAGAACAAATAGAAGTAGAACAAACACAAAATCATAAATCTTAAGCTGACTATGAGCAATTCTCCAAACCATCTGAGTTCCAGATAACTTTGAATATTCAAAAATTCCAGTGTTGATTAAAAAAAAGAGACTGAACATCAAATAATGAAAATTATCCAACAAGAACAGTCAGGCAACAAGTTGTAAGTTGTAAGAAAGTTTTATACAAGGAAGAATTTTAAGAATGAAGCAGAAAATAGCAAGGACATAAGCCAGGAGGCAACTGATGAATGTTTTATGAATATCCAACCGCATAAGTTTTTTTTAGAGCAACATGTTCTGCTTTTTATGTTTCGTACATTTGACAGGGGTGAGAAACAGATTCATATCTCCATCTGAATGTCAGCAAAAAGGCAAAAAACATCCAGAGAACACATTTGGATTTACAAATCACAGGCATCACCTGTTTTCTTTCCACAACAGACACAAATCAGATTGTCAGGGTTTTGCTTTGCAGCTCTCTATGAGTGTGTGAGCTCAACTGAAACAGTACTAGTTGGAGAATCCACAACAGCTTTTATGAAGCTATGAGAAACAATGTGAAACATGAAAATCTCTCACACTGGAATGGAATCTCATCTGGTACTGTGGTAGTATTATGGTTTGGGCCGGCTCCAACATCTGGACCGAGAAAGCTTTCCACAATTAATGAAGTAATTCTGGATTAACACAGTAAACTTTGAAGAAAACCACTAATGTGTGATAGAGTTAGACAATAAGAGCACAGTGGTTTTAGAAAATGCCATGCCTATTTATTTTCCAAGGGAAAATATTTTTTTTCCAATATAAGGTTTTTCAAATATATAGAGTAAAGAACCTATTTAAGAAAACCAAAAAGTTATTGCACAGTTAAGTCTGATTCATATAGAGCAATGGTCAAAAATGAATTCAAGCTGTTGGAGTGATCAACAGAAGCTGGAAGTAGTTTGTTGCAGTTGTTGCAGCACATGGGCTCCATGCAAGATAGAGAAACTGACGGTTAGTGCAATTCTACCCCTCTTAAATAAAAAATTTCCACTTTCAAAGAGCCTTTTTCGCCTCATGCTGAACAATGTTTTAAAATGTGCTTTTTATTCACCTATTTCATCACACACACTGACATAGTGCAGTTCATTTATATGTAATGCTTTTCATCAGAGTTTAGTGTGCTTTGGCACACTTTATCACACTGCAGCAACACAATTAGAGAACCATGGCTCTGTAAAGTGTAAAGAATGGAACACAATGCTTTTAAGACAACTGCAAAACATTGAAAAAGAAATAAAATTGAACAGAGTGACTTTTATTAGAATTCAGCTCCCCAGAGTCAATCTTTTATAGAATCACATTTTGATGCAGATACAGCAGCAGCAAGTTTTAGTATGTTTCTAACACCTTTGCCTTTCTAGTCTTTATCTTACTGTCCCCGCTTGTCTGTATTTTTTCTTCTAAAATCATTTTTCTCCAAAGATTGACACACATGTAGCTCCATGCATGTTTCTACTCTCCCTAGAGCATAATGCTGCACCACCATGTTTCACTATCGGGCTGATGTTTGCTGGCTTTTCACTCCACATAGCATTCATCAGATACTGTCGGTCAGAAACCAGCGAAGCATCTTCCACTATCGTCGCCTGCATAGGATGTAACAAACTGCAAACATTGGGGCTTCTTGTGACTTTCTAGAAACAATGGCTATTTTCATGAAGCTCTTCCGCAACAACCAGATTTGTGAAGCATATGCCTTATAGCTGTTCTTTTTTAGAAATGATCCCACCTGAGCTTTGGAACCGTCTAGCTCCTCCACAGTTACTAGGGTCTGTCAACCACAGTTATGCCTTGGTAGGTTTCCATTTTCTGTTCATTGACTGAACTCTGACATGTTGTTTTATAACCTAACTTTCTTTCAATTGTACCGCAATTTTTCCTATGTGATTCTTCATCATGCTTGTTTTCTGACTTTTCCCCTCAATGCTATCACAAAACAGCTGTATCCATGCAGGAATTAAATTACACATGGATGTAATTTACACATGGACGTAATTTAATCCATGCAGGAATTAAATTACACATGGATGTAATTTAATTCCTGAAGGGAAATGCACTATTTTTTGTTAACACAAAAAGATAAAGACCCAATAAATGCTTGACTTTGGGGATGTAATGTGAAAAAAAGATGAGACAGTTCAATTTTACTTTTGCAATGCACAACATCAACAATATATATACACAACACTGCTTGCCCCACCACATATGCATGCAAGCAGTCTCACATCTTCACCCAGATATGCTCCTTCAACATAGCAACTGGTGGAGTATGTTAGATTTTACAAACCTCTAACGATAAGTCTCATCCAGGCTCCATGGAGGGGGCTGTCCGCAATATAGCTGGCACTGTAGATACCTTGATTGGCCAAAGTTGCATTCTCCACTGTCAGCTTAGCAGTGCTGTTAGTCACTTCAATCCAGTGTGTAATATAATAGAAGTTTCCTTTGAAAACATGAAAAACAAAGTACACTGTAGAGTTTAGTTTCTGTTTTCACTTTCTTCATTATATGTGTGCGAGTATTTTGTCTGGATGGTCTTTCAATGCGTTTTGAATTTCGGTGCTTCCCTTACCGTTAAATTTCCAGGTCACGTCCCTCCGTTCAGGGCCCAGCATCTCCATGCTGAGATGTGCGGTCTCTCCTTTGTTCACAGTCATTGTAAGGTACTTTGGAATAAAAGTAGCTGGGAACGCAAAGACCACCAATGATTTTTCCAGCAAGATGAATGAACTCATACTTCAAATCTGGTTGTCTAGAAGCTGAACATACCTCCAATAAAGTTGTTTATCATTGTGAGCTTAAGTGGTGACTCCTCCGGGGTCTCACAATAGAAAATTCCAATATTCTCAATTTCAGGGAAATCCCTTGCCACAACAATTCTGTGAGAGTCCTGCTGCACTTTAAAACTAGCTGGTCTTAGTAATTTGAAGATACTGTTATCTCTCCTGATATTCAACCTGACCTCCGCAGGACTGTGCTCACCATTGATACAGGAGATGGTGAAGTGACTGACGCTGGTGACCTTTGCTGGTGAGGTCATCGTCAAGTCCATCACTGCACCTGCATGACAGGACAACACATAATAGTTCCTGTATGCTAAGTTGTTTGCTTTCAAGTCCAGAGTACACATATTTTACATTGAGATTTATAACTGGATGGGTATTTTAATTCCAGATGAAAAGAAAATACACCCCACATCAGGTCTAGAGTTTAAACAGTAAAATAATATACCACTAGTAATCCATTGCAATTATTTACTAAACAAAGATGAGGTCAGAATGGGAAACTACCCCTCCAAACTGTGAGATAGTAATTTCCTTAAACCACAATTGTATAAACGAACATTTCAGGCAATATTCTGCTGTTAAATAATTACTTACATACATGTATACATATCCACATGCAGTAATTCCCTGGTCACGTAAAATGCATGTATCACAAAATGTTAAACTAATTGGATCTCAAACAGTACAATTTAAACTGATGGTTCTTTTGCAGCATGTAGTGGTACCTAAAAACATTTTGACACAATACAAAGGAAACAGAAACAGATTAACTGTGATGTATAATTAATTAATAACGGATACATAAGCTGTTTCCATAGTTGGTCATTTTATCTGAAACTACTTATCAATAGAGACCAACATATATATATCCAGAATTTTCGGTTCACACCAAGCTTTAGCTAAATTGACATATTCTAGTTAGCTTCAAACAACAGAGTTTCTAACTGAAAACCTCAGTGACTATGCTAGCTACCGTTAGCAACACAAGCCAATGTTTTTTTTTCTCTGTGATCTCAAACAGAAAGTGTGCAGTTTTCTGTGAATTAGTTAATAGGACAAACATTCAGAAGTGCAAATTACATATGCAAGGCCACCATGATGGATTGATTATAGTAAGAGATCTTACTGGTGCACTGAAAAAAGTTGATACAACTGAAATAAATTGCTTCCATAAGTAACAAGTAATAGAATTAAAGAGAAAAACTATTTATAGCATGTCCTAAGTTGTAATGTTAAGCAAACTTAATAAATTGACATCAGTAAACTTAATTTAATTAGATGTTGTCATCTAATTAAATTAGACAATTTGTTTTGTTGGAACAAACTTTTTCTTTTTCCCAGTGTACCATTTCAAAATGAAAAACTGACATTTTAACTTCTGCAGAAAAATATAATATACAACTGGATTCTTTAATAAATTTGAAGTGCCAATTGAAAACAATAGTTGTTTTGTTTCTATTTTTGTTTTCAAACAATAACTTTAGGTCTTGTTGTTTTTCTGGCTTACAACATTTTTCAAGAGGGACATTTTGCCCTCTTATTTTCAAAGTCCCTCTTGAAAATGAGATCCAGATCTCAATGGGGTTTACCTGGTTAAATAAAGAAAATAAAATGATAAAGAAAATCAGTGTTGGACAGCTTATTGTATTACAAATTTTATGAGAACAGGTTGATTCCTCTGCAGTTCATTAGCCAAACATTTCTGCACTCAGATTTATCCACATTTATTTTCTCCTCTTTGAGTCACAAACATTCTTCATATGTGATCACATTATTCCAATCCTCAAACTAAGAGCAAAATGTGGCTTCAGAAGTATTGCACGAGTTGTTTCTTTGGTATTCTGAGATGTTCTCACGAAACAATAAACTCAATCTCAAAACACAACTGATTAAAGCTTCGTGACCCAAAAATCTCAGGAAACGGTCCCACGTTTAGGATCATTTGGACTTACAACCTCAAAAAGGTTTCATAAAAACATAAATAAAACACTCAAATATGAAGATTTTTAGATTGATTATGAGAACAGTTAACATGAGGCATAAAGCTATCTGTTAAGTCTTGCCAAACACATTAAAGGTCAACATCCCTTCTCCCTGCATGTGAAGCCACAGAGTCCACAGAACAATGGGAGGAAACCTGGATGAGCTTCGTTTCCCCCTGAGGGTTTAACTCTATCATGCCAAAGTTTATGATACTATATCAAATTATTCTAACTGTAAATTCACTTAAGTCATAAATTGTTAGCTGAAAGCGACACATGGTCAATATCATGGTTTTTCTTAAATACAGTTACACATTTTCTGAGTTTATCTGCTGCCAGATCTTTAATGAACTGCCACTCACCTGATAAGTCACAGAAGGAGAATACCAACACCCACAAGAGCGCCATGGTTGGTGTAATCCTCATTGGAAAAATAAAACACGTTTTTCTCGAAATCACTTGCCAGCCGAACTTTTGGAACTCCAACCCTACAGCGGCGCCGCAGCGAGACGGCGACGCGTGTTTTTACGCATAGCGCGTTCCGGAGCTCGCGGTCAGGTGAGAAAACATAAATCTCTTCAGTAATAAAGCAGTTGTCAGAGAAGGTATATCAATGCTGTCACGCTGACTGCGGTCTGAGCTGTGGTGAAGCTCAACCTTCTCTGGGTGGGAGAGGAAGGAAGAGCGTCACCAGACAGCGGAGAGCTGCTGGCGCTTCGGACCTTCCCGATGCGAAAGATGTTTTAATTAACCTAATATGCTCAAGTTATTGGCTCCACAAAAAAAACAAAACAAAAAAAAAAAAGATACGCACACACACACACACACACACACAAAAAATAGAACACTATAATAACTGCTCAAATTAACCTGAAAAGAGATTTTAAAAATCCTCTCGTTTGTTAAGGAAACGACAATGGGACAGTTTTACATAAAGTTGATGTTTTTTAGTATTTTACATTAGATGTAATCCTTTCAAACTGTGTTACTTTGCAGGAACAAAGAAAAGCCTTACACATATTCTCGCTGTCTTCAAAACCCATCTGCGTGTAATTTAAACTCAGTATAAATACAGCTGTTGTTCAAAGGACTCCAAGGTTTGTTAGACCAGACGAGTGAACAAACAACTTCATGAAGACAAAGTAACATCACAGCCAGGTCATCTATAATCCAGAGAGAGGTTTAAAGGGTATTTATCAATATCCAAACCTCTGAGCATCTGACAGTTTATTTCGTCACTGGCAGATAGAAAGAGAACAGCACATCTGCAAAAACGAGCCGGCTAAACTTACAATGCAGGTGATGGTAGATCTGGAGGAGCTTCAGAAATAGATGGCTCAGGTGGGGGAATCTGTCAACACAACGACTATTGTGTGCTGCACAAATTCAACCTTTGCAGCAGGACATGAAGAAAGAAAAAAAGTGATGGGTTAACTTCATGTATGCTACTGAGAAAAAGTGTTTTACTCATTTATAGGACTCATATTCAACTTTTTGGCAAATGTGTACAATGTTTGCATTTAAACCCCGCAAAACCACACTCCCTACTGCAAAACATAGTAGTGGCAGCATCATGCTTGGATGTTTTTCTGTCAGCTGAGCTAAAGAAGGTCATAGAAAGATAAATTTAACAAAATATGCAAGAAAACCTTTCACATGCTGCTTGAAGAGGTTGTAAAAATATACAGTGGGACCAACAATGTAATGATTTAGACTAAAGCATATTGATGTGTTAGAATTGTTTGGCAAGGCTCTATAATACCTTTCATAGCCACTTCCCACTCTGCCTGACTGAAATTGAACTATTTCACAAAAAATTAGCTAAATGTTCAGCATCTAAATGTGCAATGCTATCAACACTGACTC
Source organism: Poeciliopsis prolifica (assembly GCF_027474105.1). Classification (NCBI taxonomy): domain Eukaryota; kingdom Metazoa; phylum Chordata; class Actinopteri; order Cyprinodontiformes; family Poeciliidae; genus Poeciliopsis; species Poeciliopsis prolifica. The sequence goes on from NW_026562377.1 coordinate 3,779,074, forward strand.
ACAGGTGCTTAATGCAGGCCACACTTTTCAGATTTATAGTTGAAGATTTTTGAAAAAAAGTATTTTGTGTTTACTCACATGTAAAAAAAAGTTTGCTTTAATATAAACGTTTGTGTATTCTACAACTTTTGTTCAAAGTGGATATTGGACAATTAAACTAACTTTTTCCTTGAAACAAAATAGGTATGAAGTATGTCTAATTAATGCATCACCAGATGATATGTATTGCTGGATACAGACCTGGGATTCATGTGTTCCTGTAAGACTGACTTACTAACCTGCTGCTGCATAACTTGTACAGAGCAGAGTGCAGCAACAAGCCGGTGTCAAGTTCTGCCAAATGTAACAGCTTTGTTCTCTCACTTCGATGAGCTGCTTACAATCCCTGCAGCTTTTTTGGTCAGCCAGACTCCCCCCTAATCAGTCAGCCTCAGGAAACGATGAACAATATGCTTGTTGTGTCTATTTCTTCCACAATGTTTTAAACGCACTGCAGTGTCCCATTCTGAGATGTGTAGTTGGGACGAGTGCCCATGCTTCTTTCTTGTTTGCTCCTCACAAAAAAAAAAAAAAAGAAAAACTACTTGGTTGATTTAGTGTTTTTCCTACATTTCCTTGTGGCTTCAGACAATCGCCTTGAAGTTCAAATAACTTCTTATTGTTTGAGCTTTCCTGTTTTCAGTTTTGGGAGATCACATGGGTTTCATTTGTAAACAAAGCACTTTCTCTTCTTCTTTAAAAGAAAAATATTTCTGAAAATAATGACACGTCCTATAGAGTGGGTCTGTAATGTCCGATATTTTCAGGCCAAATAAATCATAAATCTGAAAAACATTTGCTAAAGATCATCTAATTAATTTGTGTTTGAACTAGATGAGTTTAAAGAACAGAGTGGATACTAAGTCATAGTACAAAAGCGATCTGAAATAATTTAGTTTCCTGATGAAAATATTTTTATTTTGCTTTCTTTCTACAGAGAACAGGGTCTCAACATTCACCATCAACTCGGATCGATGAGCTCCTCAGTGACCTGTTATTGTGACCCGTTTGCCTCAGCAGAATATTTTGATCCCATTTTCTCTGCACATGCTTGTTGTGCGTATGTGGATAAGACTGAGCTCAAAAACGTGATCGGTTGCCCATCTTTTTACATGCCCAAATCAATCCTGACTCAAATCTCAACATAAAACATACATTTACACAACTTCTGTCGAATTGTTTGCATCTTTTTTAGAACACCTTTCAGAACCAGATGAGATGGTGAGTAAAGTAGAATGATATAAGTGTTGCAGACACAGCTTGGTGGCGCCTGCATGGAGTGCCAGAGGAAAAGCCTAAAGGCTGGGTCAGCACAGACACTTCGGCCTCTGGCTGCATAAAGTCTGTCAAGAGCCAAATAAAAAAAGGTGCAACTGTTTTTTTTAGCGACTGTGTGTATCTGCATGTGATGGTCCCTTTGAAGAAAAAAAAACTCCTCATATTGTGCTAATATGAGGAGTAGCTGTGTGTGTGTGCGTGTGTGTGTGTGTGTGTGTGTGCGTGTGTATGGAATCCAGTCTGTGTGCATGTGTAGGTACAAAGGAAATGGCTCTTGTTGGTTGGATTTAAAGGGTGGAGGCGAATATCAATTTGACAGTGACCATTGTGTCCTATTATCTTTGTTGTTATGCAGCAATTATACAATTCACTTAGGCTCAATGTCCCGTTCTCCACCCTCTCACAGCCTCCAAATAGTTTTCTTTTAGTACTGCCCTGCATTCAGCATCTTCTGAGAAACTTTTGAACAGGTTTACTTCTCCATGCTGATGTAAAAAAAATCATCCCTAATGCATAATGCTGCCATCAGCATCTTTAGTATTTGAGATTGCAAGTTCAGGCTGACGAATAAATATTCTTCACACCTTATGTACATAACATGCTCTACCAAATTTGGCAGGTTTGTGAAGGATAAAATTAATAGTTGTACTGTTGACATCTGATCTCTGCAGCTCCTGTGGAATTCCCATGAGCCTTTCTGCTACTTCATTGATTGATGCTTTTCTTGCTCAGTTTGGCAGTTTTGTGGACGGCCATGTTTTTGTAGGCTTGCAGGTGTGCAGATGGAAGAGTGAACAGAAAGTTCAGGATATTGCTTCACAAAGTAACTTTCTAGACAGTAAAACAGCCATATGTTCTTTTCCTTCCTTCTCAATGATGTGTTTGTGGTGTTGACCTTTCATATAAACTGTCCACATTGAAACTATCTCCATTGAATTCTGCAATGTGAAAAAACTACATTCAGAAAATGCACTGATTGATTATGGAGAAAGCCTGCCATGTGTGTCTCAAACAGTTTACTGTAGCACACCCATCAGCAGGTTTTGGCGTTTCTGACATTTTGTTGTGGTTGTCGCACTGGTGGAGGTGGTGAGGGTGAAGACAGGGGTGTGTGCAAGTAAGAACGACAACAGAGGCAGGAGACTGAAAGACTTTGTGAGAAAGTTTGTACTAAATTCCCATTTCCCTTCATTGTGTGCCGACCTGGCCTGAATCCACACGCACTGATCCTGCTGGGGCCTGGGAGCCCAAGAAAGGGGTTTGCTTACTCCTCTTGGGGCCCCAGCTCACCCCAACCGATTTCTCCCTAACTGCAGTTTCAAACCCTTGACCTTCATCCCACCATACCCCCTGATCTCCGATAAAGAAATCTTGTTCAGTTCTAAGTGTGCGCTTGAAAACAGGGTAACACCAGTCAAATGAGTAAATGTAAACATTGCTAAATGAATTGATGAAAGACAAAATGGCAGAATGTGAGATAAAGCACGCATGTGTGACAAATATTAGCAGATTTTAGATGTCTCCATCAGAGCAAGTCGGATTTCCCCAACGATAAACAGCCACAAAAGCCTGATAACACTGTTTGTTTGGAAATTTTGATTGGGTTTTTGCTCTTTCAACAAGTTTTAAAGCGTAGTTTTATTAACCACATGTTAAAGAATGTATTTATATATCAGAACATCTTCCTTACTTTGTTGTTTTCCACTACAAGGTAATGAAGAAACAGGGAAGCCTGCAGTTTATATTGACAAGACATTTATTGAAAGACCAGAATGAAAAATGACAATATCTTAATGTCTGGATGGTTAGTGTGTTGAAAATCAAAGGGGAAAATGATCAACTGCATGGAGAAAGATTTCATCTGCAAAATCAAAGAATCTTTCTGGGCCAATAAACACATTTTCATGGTTCAGTGACAGACCAGATGTCTACAGCTTTTCACCAAAAGAGAACAAAAAATAAATAATAAAAAAAAAAACATAATGAAACTGATTTTATTCATTTCTAAATCAGATGCATTGGGACACAATCACGTTTCTAACCACAATATATCTGCGAAGAGAAGATCCCCATAACATCAAAATGATCCTGTAAATGATCACCAGAGTAT